>NC_135236.1:261357521-261982521 GCF_051348905.1 Ranitomeya variabilis | reverse complement strand
TGCCCTTAGTCAATATCTGACACCTGTGACCTTCAGGAGTGAAGATATGTTGGGAATTCCATAAAATACTAAGAGTCACAGGACATCCTGCAATCTGACCCACATGAGGTCATCAAGGGAAGGTGTGTGAGCATAACTTAGGAGCTAATAAAAAGCAGAATCTGGGTCTGGATCAATTGTATGTCCTTGGAGAAGCAGCTAACTGTGGGTCCTATCCGTTTCCTTTCTGTAGTACCTCCTTCCATAACTCTGAAGTCATTGCAGAGATGTCAGGTTTAATAATTATCTTTTGCTTATCCTTTTATTTTATGTAATTGTATATGCCGTATTGTTTTGTCCCCTTTGTATAATCTTTTGTATATTTTTATAAACACTTCCTATTTTTCTGGATAAATATAAAATGTAATAGTTCTGTTCCTGTTGCTCTGTAAACCGTACCCCAAATCCATACACTACCTGTAAACCTGTAAATCAATTGGTGGTGGCAGCTCATAACCTTTCTTAGGTTATTGTAGAGTTGGCAGCGATCGTACCGAGTTATGTATATTAGATGAATTGGAATCGGTTGTATATTGTGAAGAGACAAGAGTCAGTGGATGCTCTCATCTGTTGGCCCGAGACCATATGGACCAGGTCTCTTCCCACTGAACACTCATTCTTCTTTCCCATGGGCAGAATACTATGCAGACAACACAGGGTAAAGGTAAAAAAAAATTGACAATAATTTATTGAACAACCAACAGTCAATAGCATATAGAACAGTCCCAGCAAAATACCCAAGATGGTGCAAATTAGCAAATTACAGAGTTTAACCCTTCTGCTGACATGGTGGGATTAGAGCAGCTGCAACTCCTGGGCTTCCATGGCTGACTACCTCCACCAGTGGCACCCTGCTTTTGGCGGACACAAACGACAAGCTTGGGAATCTGACAGTCCATTGAGGCACGTGGCCAGAGGGTCACAACCTGGCTTCTCTAAACGTCTACATTGGGCCAGGTGGCCGGATGGTCCCAACCTCACCTCTCTGAACGTCTCCATGGTGCCAGGTGAGTGGTGGGTCCCAATCCTGGCTTCCCCGAACGTCTCCATGGGTTCAGTGATGGTCAATGGAGCAGATCTGTATTCTCCCCGCTAGGGCCATTGTCCCTTAAGCTTGCATCGTGTAGAGTGTTAAATCTGTGTGTATGCTTGATGGTGCCATGATGCTTTGGCCGTTCTTCTGTAAAGACTCTTCCTTACTTTTTTTGCAGAGGGATAGAAATCTATTTTTACACCCACATCTGTGGTTCACGTCATCATTTACAGCTCGGGAATGATCATTGAGTTTTTTTTAATTAATCTGCATAGTTTGTCCTCCACTGTTTGGCAGGTCAACAAGCTCCATAGACTTATACAATGGTTAATCAAACATTGATTGTTCAATGATCCTGTGTCCTTGTCCTTCAAAGATAGAAACAGAATAATTGTAGGAGCAGATATAAGATTTAAACAACATCCATTCATCAATTTCAAGAGACAACTTTAAGACTTGCATGACAACAGTCTATGGTTCTTGACGCACCCAAGAAAAATATATAAATTCAATAGTCAATGATCAGACAGTAGCCTATGTCTCCTAACCTATAAAAAATATGTCAATCATAATTAAGATTAAATACTGTGTCATCACATACATCTACATACGCTCCCCGTGAGTTCCCCAATAATTGGCCTAATAGTGGAAACCGCGAGATGAGGGAAAGATGATGAGTTTGGTTTTGTCTACATGAGTTTTAGGAATCAAGAGCTGAAGAAGGAGGATATGGCTGATAGACACTCTGGGATTCTGGACAGCAGAGAGGTGACATCTGGGCCAGAGAGGTAGATCTGAGTGTCGTCCGCATACAGGTGGTACTGGAAGCCATGGGACTTTATGAGTTGTCCTAGGCCAAGGGTATAGATGGAAAAAAAAATCCAACAGAGAGAGGGCGGGATAAGGAGGTAGTGTGGGATTGGGAAACGCTAAATAATATCATCGGCCACGGCTGGAGACCCCGATATGCCCCCACCACCAACTGACGGCGGCGATCTGCAGCCGCCGTCAGTTTTTTCTCCCCTCCGTTCTGTCCTCCACTGCCCTCCACTCTCCTCTGTCCTGTCCGGCACCCCCCCCCCCGCTGTCCGATCCCACCCCCCCGTACCTCTGGGGTCCTGGGCAGGCAGATTTGTTCATTCATTTTGATCATTATGATACATCCTATCACAGTGATCAAAATAAAAAAAATAGTAAATAACCTCCCTCTATCACCTCCATAGGTATGGAAAATAATAAAATAAAGAAAATATATTTACCTTTATTTTTCCACTAGGGTTAGGGTTATATTTAGGGTTAGGGTTGCAATTAGGGTTAGAATTAGGGTTAGGGTTGCAATTAGGGTTAGGGTTAAAATTAGGGTTGCAATTAGGGTTAGGGTTGCAATTAGGGTTAGGGTTGCAATTAGGGTTAGGGTTAGAATTAGGGTTAGGGTTGCAATTAGGGTTGGGGTTAGAATTAAGGTTAGGATTAGAATTAGGGTTAGAATTAGGCTATGTGCACACGGTGCGGATTGGCCGCTGCAGATTTGTAGCAGTTTTCCATCACTTTTACAGTACCATGTAAACCTATGGAAAACCAAATCTGCCATGCCCATGGTGCGGAAAATACTGCGCGGACACGCTGGGTTGTATTTTCAGCAGCATGTCAATTCTTTGTGTGGATTCCGCAGCGTTTTACACCTACAATTGTTGCTAAAAGAAATCATTTTTGTGACTAAAAAGTTACATGTTCATCTTTTCCTTCCATGTTGTTTCTGCTGCTGTGAAACATCTGAAGGGTTAATAAACTTCTTGAATGTGGTTTTGAGCACCTTGAGGGGTGCAGTTTTTTTGAATGGTGTCACTTTTGGGTATTTTCAGCCATATAGACCCCTCAAACTGACTTCAAATGTGAGGTGGTCCCTAAAAAAAATGGTTTTGTACATTTTGTTGTAAAAATGGGAAATCACTGGTCAAATTTTAACCCTTATAACTTCCTAGCAAAAAAAAATTTTGTTTCCAAAATTGTGCTGATGTAAAGTAGACATGTGGGTAATGTTATGTATTAACTATTTTGTGTCACATAACTCTCTGGTTTAACAGAATAAAAAGGATAGGGTCCTATCTAGCTAACTGACAAGTTCACTTGGAGCACTATCAGGAGCAGCTTTTCTGCACTGTGACACTGAGAAAATGATGCCAGCAAAACAAAATGTCTGCTTTTTATATAGCCAGAGGCATGTAACTTTGACAGCCCTGATTGTGGATTGTTTTGATGCCCTGATTGGCTGCCGGAATCAACACACTTTAAGTTAATGGAAAACAAACAAGAGTGTGCCACTCCTCTAACCTCTCCAACCCCCCTCCCTCAAGAAACACGTCCTCCCATCCCCCCGCTCATCATACAGCACCACTATCCTAGCCAAAGTAATAACAAAAGCATTAGTGGACACGTGATGATTTACCGAACTGTAACTGAATTTTGCCGACTTTGAGTAAAAATGCTCATGAAAGCAAGCTTGAAATTGATGAACATTTTCTAAACACATTTTCTCATCTCTACTCATAACACTATTCACAAGACACAATATATATAAATGCAGGATACTGTAGGTGTTAGAGTGTCCTAGGCATACTCTTTAATATGTACAGAGGTCAATGTGGTGGCTTTCTTGCCATTGGCCGAGTTTGCCCTTAATAATCGGGCTAGTTCTGCTACCTTGGTTTCACCTTTCTTTTGTAACTCTGGTTTTCATCCTCGTTTTTCTTCAGGGCAGGTTGAGCCTTCTGATTGTCCTGGGGTGGACTCTGTGGTTGACAGGTTGCAGCAAATTTGGGCTCATGTTGTTGACAATTTGGTTTTGTCTCAGGAGGGGGCTCAGCGTTTTGCTAACCGTCATCGCTGTGTTGGTTCCCGGCTTCGGGTTGGGGATTTGGTCTGGTTGTCTTCCCGTCATGTCCCTATGAAGGTTTCTTCCCCTAAGTTTAAGCCTCGGTTTATTGGCCCTTATAGGATTTCTGAGATTATCAATCCAGTGTCTTTTCGTTTGGCCCTTCCAGCCTCTTTTTCCATCCATAATGTTTTTCATAGATCTTTGTTGCGGAAATATGTGGTGCCCGTTGTTAACTCTGTTGATCCTCCTGCCCCGGTGTTGATTGATGGGGAGTTGGAGTATGTGGTTGAGAAGATTTTGGATTCTCGTTTTTCGAGGCGGAGGCTTCAGTATCTTGTCAAATGGAAGGGTTATGGCCAGGAGGATAATTCTTGGGTTGTTGCCTCCGATGTTCATGCTGATGATTTGGTTCGTGCCTTTCATTTGGCTCATCCGGATCGGCCTGGGGGCTCTGGTGAGGGTTCGGTGACCCCTCCTCAAGGGGGGGTACTGTTATGAATTCTGCTCTTGGGCTCCCTCCGGTGGTTGTAAGTGGTAGCGCTGCTGTCTCTGAATCACAGCATTTATCAGGTGTGTTCACTTCTTGCAATTTGGACTGGGCTATTTAGTCTTGCTTCACCCTTTAGTCAATGCCAGTTGTCCATTGTTCCTGGAGGATTCACATCCCTGCCTGGTCTCTTCTGCTTTGCAGTTCTTTTCAACAAAGATAAGTTCTGGCCTTGATTTTGCTGTCAACATACTGTGGCCTTATTGTTCAGTTTTTTTCTATGTTTTGTCTTGTCCAGCTTGGTCAGTATAAGGATTTTTTTAGCCAAGCTGGTTTCTCTGGAGATGCAGATATACCCTCCATATCTTTAGTTAGCTAAAACACAACAAAATTCACCCTAGCGAATTCATGTCCACAAATAACCATATAACCAATGTCAAAAGTGAACATATATCAAATAATCACATGAAAGATATATATATGTTAAAAAATGATTTTTTAACATATATATATGTTAAGAGCCCCCAGGCCGATCCGGATGAGCCAAATGAAAGGCACGAACCAAAAATGATTTTATTACCAAAATTTATTACAAAAAAGAAAAAACGACAACAAATAATACTACAGTATTTTACAAAATGTATAATTAATGAGGAGACCAGATCCATATAATAAAAAAGATACTAGAAAAATATATAATTCATATACATATATGTGACCTTCCAGAGTGCAAAAACAAAAAACAATAGATGGCGCTATAATAGTTCTTCTATCCCAATAAAGTGCATATGCATCAATAATAATAGTCTAACCCAGACAATAAAGTGCATAAATCTCTGAAAAAATACTAGTACCAGTGTGAAGATGATCTGTGGCCCTCCAGGACTCCGACCCCAACGTACGTTTCACCTGAGTGGCTTTTTCAAGGAGTGAAGACAAAGTGAAAGTGTGGTGTTACTTATACATAGCCCCCACCAATCAAATGGAATCAGGGGAATCATGTGAGCTAGATAAATAACTAACCCTGCTAAAAAATATATATATATATATATCTCAATATATGGAATAACAAGTTTCACTCATTAAAATACATCCTAAAGCAAAAAACATCCAATAATTGGTAAGATAAAATATATAAAAAACACAGATTGCTGGCGAGACAGGAAGTGACATATCCCCATATGAATTAACATAAATAAACAAAGAAACATGAACCTCATATAAAAGAGATCGATACATACTTGGCAATGACCGATCACATACATATGCAGCAGTGAATTTAATGTGAACATTAAGTGTATATATACGTGTATACATACGGCGAAACCGGAAGTGGCAGATCATATACATAAATACACACAAATATACATACAATTACCCCATAAACAAAGGGGAATGCACTGCAGAGGTGACCGATCTTGTTAAAAGGTGTGAAATCATGGGACACTATGTGAGGCACAGACCCAGGGCTGTCACCGCCAGACCGGAAGTGATGTTACGGAGCCTGCACAGCCACAATGGAAACCAAGGTAACGTGTACATTGTACAAGAACATTAGCATTGAATCCAATGCAATGCAATGCACAGCGATATCTAAGATAACAGATCATGTGCTTACAAATATAATCCCATACACAAAGGGGAATACAATACATAAGTGGCAGATCCTATTAAAAGGTGTAATCTCATAAGGTACTACGTGAAGCACAGATCCAGAGCGGTCACCGCCAGACCGGAAGTGACGTTACGGAGCCTGCACAAACACTCTGGAAACCAAGGTAACGTATTGCCACCGTAATTAGCGTTCCACATCTGAATAAAAACACCATAAATCCGGCATATCTAAAGTGACATAGTGCTATATGCAATATAATATGATATGACCCTGACAAAAATGCCTTAATAAAATAAAATAAAGCCCCTAAATATAAAAAGAGGCAAATTACTGCACTGAGTGAATTTAATCGTGCACACAAGCGGAACCATAAGACCGCTGGTGAACAGATAAAATAAAAAATATAAATATTGAAAAAGCAAACATTTAAATAATAATAATAATAATAATATACAAAAAACAAAAAAGTGCAGTGAAACACACGTGCGAACGAGTGAAAAAATAATAAATAATGAATTTTTTATATAATAAATTTTTCAGATATGCCGGAACACAGGAAATTCAATCCAATATCACCGCCAGACATGAATGTCAACAAGGACCTAAAAAATAAAATGAGATAAAAACAAGAAGAAAAAACAGGGAAAGAAAAAGAATAAATATTAATAAAAACCTACAAATAAGCACTAAAAGACATCTGCTCATTCAGGCCATTGGGTGCCAAAGTATCCAGTCTATAAATCCACTTGGCCTCAATTTGGGCCAGTCTTTTCTTGATATCCCCACCTCTCATGTTTAGTACAATATGGTCAATCCCTCTTACCCTCAACAAGGAATCGTCACACCGATGAAAAAGCTTAAAATGTTTGGGCAGAGTTTTAAGGGATTCAATGTCTATAGCAGTACAAGCTGCTTGAATATCTAGAACATGCTCCCTCACTCTCCGTCTTAATTCCCTTGAGGTTAAACCGATGTACTTAAGACCACATGGACAGCTAGCGCAGTAAATAACCGCAGTGGTCTTACATGTAATAGGGTAGAGGATGTTATATGTCTTATTGCCATCAGCACTGGAGAACACTGCACACCTCTCAATATTCGGGCACGCTACACAGGAGCCACAAGGGCGACATCCCCATTTGGGGCCCTGCGAGCCAAATGGATTGTCATTCTTTTTATTCACATAATGACTATGTATCAGCGAGTCTCGTATATTTGGTGACCTCCTATACGTGATGGATGGTTTTGATGGGAGGAATTGTGTCAAAATGGGATCCAGTTGTAAAACCTTCCAATGCTTGGATAATATATCCCTCACCTCATACCATCTGCAGTTAAAGGTTTGAATATACCGTACCTTATCACTATTCCCATCTTCAAGTCTCTGTTTATTCAGTGCTTGAGAACGGTCAGTCCGTTTTGCTCGCCAATATGCTCGTCTAATACACTGTGAAGAATATCCCCTCTCAGCAAATCTTGCACTTAAATCCCTACTTTGTTTTTCAAAAGACGACTCATCGGAACAAATGCGTCGCATCCGTAAAAACTGTCCCACCGGTATGCCTTTAATAAGGCTCTGTTGATGTGATGAAGAAAAATGGAGAAGACTATTTGTTGAGGTAGGTTTCCGGAAAACATCTGTGTGTATGAAACCAAGTTCATCCACTTCCAACAGGATGTCCAGGAATTCCACATTTGATCTTCCTGCTTTATATGTCAGACGTAAGTTCAGATTATTATTATTCAGATGTCCCATAAAGATCTGTAGTTCATCCAGAGAGCCCTGCCAAATGAACAGAATATCATCAATGTATCTTCCCCAGTATTGCACTCTATCCACCAAAGGTAAAGGTTCAGTGGTAAAGATCTTTCTCTCCCACAGCCCCAGGAACAAATTAGCATATGAGGGCGCAAAAGCCGCCCCCATTGCTGTTCCCTGGAGCTGTAGGAAAAAATTTTCATTAAAAATAAAAAAATTGTGGGTGAGTGCAAACTGGAGAAGATCCACGATAAATGAAGAAAACTCACCATCCTCACTGGACATCCTCAAAAATTGTTGAACAGCCGTGATCCCATCCTCATGTATTATAGACGTATATAAGGACTCAATGTCACAGGTAACTAAAATCATGTCGTCTTCAAGTTGTAGGCCATCCATTTTCCGGAGTACATCATTCGTATCCTTAAGATATGACGGTAAGGTCTCTACCATAGGATGAAGAACAAAGTCAATCAATTTGCAAATGGGTTCAATGAAGCTATTGTTCCCTGCCACAATTGGACGACCTGGTGGACATGACGCATTTTTGTGCACTTTAGGGAGTGCATAGAAAGTAGCGATGGTAGGATATTCTACAAGTAAATAATCCATCTGCTTCTTACTAATTGTAGAATCACCCACTGCTTTCATAAGAATGTCTTTAAGTTGTATACAGAAGGATGACAGAGGGTTAAAGGTCAATCTTTTGTAGCACTTCACGTCCTTCAACAGCCTGTACACTTCTCTTTCATACATATTACAGGGCCAAATAACAATGTTCCCACCTTTATCCGATGGCTTAATAATTATGTCCTTTCTAGAAGATAGTTCTTCAATGGCTTTTTTATGTTCAAATGTACAGTTGTGACCCTTAACCATGGTTGACACTTTTTTCAGATCTTCACTTACAAGTTTAACGAATAAATCAATATTGGTACTCAATGTAAGAGATGGAAACTTTTTAGATCTAGGTACCAAGCTTTTAGGAAACTTACTTGTAGGTAAGGAAGACTGTTCTTGTAGAAGTTCATTCAAAGTATCCAAAACCTCGATATCCTCCTCTGTATCCAATGTGATATCAGTGACGTCATTTGAATTTTTATGATGAAGTTTCTTAAGTAGTAGCTTTCGTGCAAACAAATGCAAATCCTTTATTGCTGAAAAGGGATCAAATTTAGCGGTCGGTGAAAAGTTGAGCCCAAGATTAAGAACTTCCATTTGTGAAACTGTGAGATCAATATCAGACAGATTAATTACCTTATTGGAGGGTAGAGTATTATTGCCTAGATCTGCCGGGGTCATCTTCTTCCTAGGAGAGAATTGCGCAAAATTCTTCCGTTTCTGCGTCCTTGTATTGTACACCCTTCTAGGCCCAGAACTTGTGTATTCATACGATGTAGAAGAGGTCACAGATGTACTTCTGGCCCTGGTTCTTTGCATAGGGAATTTCCATTTATATACTCTATTATTTTCCTTGTCCGATAGATCTCTCGCATATTTCTTAGTTTTAGTATCCTTAATCTGTTTCTCCCAGACCACATGCAAATCCTCCAATTCCTTCCTAAATCCCTCAATCTCCAACGGTGTAATTAACCTGTTGAGATCCTTCTGAAGGTCATCAATCTCTTTCTCAAGCAGAGGTAGAGATTTGGAATTATAATCCACAATCAGAGTTAAAAATGAATTTGAGCAAATGTCACAGATATTCTCCCATGCTGATGAAAAAACAGCATTATCTCTCCCATATGATGGGAATAATTGCACCCTAAGGCCTCTGGGAATCAGATGTTTACTTAAATAATTTTCCAAGAAAATTTTATTCCACCAAATTTTTATCCTACGGTGGAAACAATTTTTGATTTTACTTTTAAGCTCACGTATATTGCTATGATTAGTAGTACTCTGAGTCGGTTCCCCTTTAAACATATTTTCTGCCTGTACCAGCCAATTGGCCTCAAGAGAGCGAAGATCCATCTTGAAAAAACAGAAAAAGCACTTTGGCATTAGTATTTACTCAAAAAGAATAATAAATCGCAAAAACACAACAAAATTCACCCTAGCAAATTCATGTCCACAAATAACCATATAACCAATGTCAAAAGTGAACATATATCAAATAATCACATGAAAGATATATATATGTTAAAAAATGATTTTATTACCAAAATTTATTACAAAAAAGAAAAAACGACAACAAATACTACAGTATTTTACAAAATGTATAATTAATGAGGAGACCAGATCCATATAATAAAAAAGATACTAGAAAAATATATAATTCATATACATATATGTGACCTTCCAGAGTGCAAAAACAAAAAACAATAGATGGCGCTATAATAGGCCTTCTATCCCAATAAAGTGCATATGCATCAATAATAATAGTCTAACCCAGACAATAAAGTGCATAAATCTCTGAAAAAATACTAGTACCAGTGTGAAGATGATCTGTGGCCCTCCAGGACTCCGACCCCAACGTACGTTTCACCTGAGTGGCTTTTTCAAGGAGTGAAGACAAAGTGAAAGTGTGGTGTTACTTATACATAGCCCCCACCAATCAAATGGAATCAGGGGAATCATGTGAGCTAGATAAATAACTAACCCTGCTAAAAAATATATATATATATATATCTCAATATATGGAATAACAAGTTTCACTCATTAAAATACATCCTAAAGCAAAAAACATCCAATAATTGGTAAGATAAAATATATAAAAAACACAGATTGCTGGCGAGACAGGAAGTAACATATCCCCATATGAATTAACATAAATAAACAAAGAAACATGAACCTCATATAAAAGAGATCGATACATACTTGGCAATGACCGATCACATACATATGCAGCAGTGAATTTAATGTGAACATTAAGTGTATATATACGTGTATACATACGGCGAAACCGGAAGTGGCAGATCATATACATAAATACACACAAATATACATACAATTACCCCATAAACAAAGGGGAATGCACTGCAGAGGTGACCGATCTTGTTAAAAGGTGTGAAATCATGGGACACTATGTGAGGCACAGACCCAGGGCTGTCACCGCCAGACCGGAAGTGATGTTACGGAGCCTGCACAGCCACAATGGAAACCAAGGTAACGTGTACAAGAACATTAGCATTGAATCCAATGCAATGCAATGCACAGCGATATCTAAGATAACAGATCATGTGCTTACAAATATAATCCCATACACAAAGGGGAATACAATACATAAGTGGCAGATCCTATTAAAAGGTGTAATCTCATAAGGTACTACGTGAAGCACAGATCCAGAGCGGTCACCGCCAGACCGGAAGTGACGTTACGGAGCCTGCACAAACACTCTGGAAACCAAGGTAACGTATTGCCACCGTAATTAGCGTTCCACATCTGAATAAAAACACCATAAATCCGGCATATCTAAAGTGACATAGTGCTATATGCAATATAATATGATATGACCCTGACAAAAATGCCTTAATAAAATAAAACTATCTTTAGTTAGCTGTGGAGTTTTTTGTATTTTCTGTGGTGGATATTTTCTAGTGTTTTTTTTACTGACCGCATAGTACTCTGTCCTATCCTTTCTATTTAGCTAGAAGTGGCCTCCTTTGCTAAATTCTCATTTCAGTCTGTGTATGTTTTTTCCCTCTCCTCTCACAGTCAATATTTTTGGGGGTCTGCCTATCCTTTGGGGATTTTCTCTGAGGCAAGATAGTTTTCCCTTTTCTATCTCTAAGGGTAATTAGTCCTCCGGCTGTGTCGAGATGTCTAGGGAGCGCTAGGTACATTCCACGGCTACTTCTAGTTGCGGTGTTAGGTTCAGGGTCTGCGGTCAGTACAGGTACCACCTTCTCCAGAGTACGTCTCATGCTGCTCTTAGGCCACCAGATCATAACAGTACAACTGGCCAACAATGAGTTAAACGCATCTCAGAAGAAGGGAAGGAAAGTGCTGAGCCTTTTTTTTTTCTGTAGTCTGTTGTGGTTTTTTTTTCTCTTCCCTCTTTGCCTCTGGGTGGCTCAGGAGTTCGGCGCTGGTATGGATGTTCAGGGATTGGCTTCTCGTGTGGATCAACTTGCTGCTAGAATACAGGGTATTTCCGATTATATCGTTCAGACTCCAGTTTTAGAGCCTAGAATTCCAACTCCTGATTTGTTTTTTTGGGATAGGTCCAAATTTCTGAGCTTTAAAAATAACTGTAAACTGTTTTTTGCTCTGAAACCCCGTTCCTCTGGTGATTCCATCCAGCAGGTTAAAATTATTATATCTCTGCTGCGTGGTGACCCCCAGGATTGGGCATTTGCCCTGGAACCTGGGAATCCGGCGTTGCTTAATGTAGACACCTTTTTTCAGGCGCTTGGGTTATTGTATGACGAACCTAATTCAGTGGATCATGCTGAGAAGACCTTGTTGGCCCTGTCTCAGGGTCAAGAAGCGGCAGAATCATATTGCCAGAAGTTTAGAAAATGGTCTGTACTAACTAAATGGAATGAGGATGCCATGGCGGCAATCTTCAGAAAGGGGCTTTCTGAATCCATTAAAGATGTTATGGTGGGGTTCCCCACGCCTGCTGGTCTGAGTGATTCTATGCCTCTGGCCATTCAGATTGATCGGCGCTTGAGCGAGCGCAGAGTTGTGCACACTATCGCATTGTCTTCCGAGCGGAGTCCTGAGCCTATGCAGTGTGATAGGATTGTGTCTAGAGCTGAACGACAAGGATTCAGATGTCAGAATAGGTTGTGTTTTTACTGCGGCGATTCTGCTCATGTTATTTCTGATTGCCCTAAGCGTACCAAGAGAATCGCTAGTTCTGTTACCATCAGTACTGTACAACCTAAATTTCTGTTATCTGTGACCCTGATCTGCTCATTATCGTCATTTTCTGTCATGGCATTTGTGGATTCAGGCGCCGCTCTAAACTTAATGGACTTAGAATTTGCCAGACGTTGTGGTTTCCCCTTGCAGCCTTTGCAGAGTCCTATTCCTTTGAGGGGCATTGATGCTACACCGTTGGCTAAAAATAAACCTCAGTTTTGGACACAGCTGACCATGTGCATGGTGCCAGCCCATCAGGAAGATTGTCGTTTTCTGGTGTTGCATAATTTGCATGATGCTATTGTGCTGGGTTTCCCATGGTTACAGGTGCATAATCCGGTATTAGATTGGAAATCTATGTCTGTGACTAGTTGGGGTTGTCAGGGGGTTCATGGTGACGTCCCTGTGATGTCAATTGCCTCCTCCCCCTCTTCTGAAATTCCTGAGTTTTTGTCAGATTTCCAGGATGTATTCAATGAGCCCAAGTCCAGTTCCCTTCCACCGCATAGGGACTGTGATTGTGCTATTGACTTGATTCCAGGCTGTAAGTTCCCTAAGGGCCGACTTTTCAACTTGTCTGTGCCAGAACATACCGCCATGCGGAGCTATGTTAAGGAGTCCTTGGAGAAGGGGCATATTCGGCCATCTTCTTCACCATTGGGAGCAGGTTTTTTTTTTGTTGCCAAAAAAGATGGCTCCTTGAGACCCTGTATTGATTATCGCCTCTTGAATAAGATCACGGTCAAATTCCAATACCCTTTGCCTTTGCTTTCTGATCTGTTTGCTAGGATTAAGGGGGCTAGTTGGTTTACTAAGATTGACCTTCAAGGGGTATATAATCTGGTTCGTATTAAGCAGGGTGACGAATGGAAAACTGCATTTAATACGCCCGAAGGCCATTTTGAATACCTTGTGATGCCATTCGGACTCTCTAATGCTCCATCTGTGTTTCAGTCCTTCATGCATGATATATTTCGGAATTATCTTGATAAATTCATGATTGTATAGTTGGATGATATTTTGATTTTTTTCAGATGATTGGGAGTCTCATGTGAAACAAGTCAGGATGGTATTTCAGATCCTTCGTGATAATGCCTTGTTTGTGAAGGGGTCTAAGTGCCTCTTTGGAGTACAGAAGATTTCTTTTTTGGGCTTCATTTTTTCTCCCTCATCTATAGAAATGGATCCGGTTAAGGTTCAGGCCATTCATGATTGGATCCAGCCCACATCCGTGAAGAGCCTTCAGAAATTTTTGGGCTTTGCTTATTTTTATCGCCGTTTCATTGCCAACTTCTCCAGTGTGGTTAAACCCCTGACCGATTTGACGAAGAAAGGCGCTGATGTTACGAATTGGTCCTCTGCGGCGGTTTCTGCCTTTCAGGAGCTTAAACGCCGATTTACTTCTGCCCCTGTGTTGCGTCAGCCGGATGTTTCTCTTCCTTTTCAGGTTGAGGTTGACGCTTCTGAGATTGGGGCAAGGGCCGTTTTGTCTCAGAGGAATTCTGATGGTTCCTTGATGAAACCGTGTGCCTTCTTTTCTCGAAAGTTTTCGCCTGCGGAACGCAATTATGATGTCGGCAATCGTGAGTTGTTGGCTATTGTTGTTGGAGTTGTTGGGCATTTGAGGAGTGGCGACATTGGCTTGAGGGGGCCAAGAACCGTATTGTGGTCTTGACCGATCATAAGAATCTGATTTATCTCGAGTCTGCCAAACGGCTGAATTCTAGACAGGCCTGATGGTCCCTGTTTTTCTCCCGTTTTGATTTTGTGGTCTCGTATCTTCCGGGTTCTAAGAATGTTAAGGCTGATGCCCTCTCTAGGAGCTTTTTGCCTGATTCTCCTGGGGTCCTTGAGCCGGTCGGTATTCTGAAGGAAGGGGTGATTCTTTCTGCCATCTCCCCTGATTTACGACGGGTTCTTCAGAAATTTCAGGCTGATAAACCTGACCGCTGTCCAGTGGGGAAATTGTTTGTTCCTGACAGATGGACTAGTAAAGTGATTTCGGAGGTTCATTGTTCTGTGTTGGCCGGTCATCCTGGGATTTTTGGTACCAGAGATTTGGTTGGTAGGTCCTTTTGGTGGCCTTCTTTGTCACGGGATGTGCGTTCTTTTGTGCAGTCCTGTGGGACTTGTGCGCGGGCCAAGCCTTGCTGTTCCCGCGCTAGTGGGTTGCTTTTGCCTTTGCCGGTTCCTGAGAGGCCTTGGACGCATATTTCTATGGATTTTATTTCGGATCTTCCGGTTTCCCAGAGGATGTCAGTTATCTGGGTGGTTTGTGACCGGTTTTCTAAGATGGTTCATTTGGTACCTTTGCCTAAGTTGCCTTCCTCTTCTGATTTGGTTCCGTTGTTTTTTCAGCATGTGGTTCGTTTGCATGGCATCCCGGAGAACATTGTGTCCGATAGAGGTTCCCAGTTTGTTTCTAGGTTTTGGCGGGCCTTTTGTGCTAGGCTGGGCATTGATTTGTCTTTTTCTTCCGCATTTCATCCTCAGACAAATGGCCAAACCGAGCGAACTAATCAGACTTTGGAAACTTATTTGAGATGCTTTGTGTCTGCTGATCAGGATGATTGGGTGGCTTTCTTGCCATTGGCCGAGTTTGCCCTTAATAATCGGGCTAGTTCTGCTACCTTGGTTTCACCTTTCTTTTGTAACTCTGGTTTTCATCCTCGTTTTTCTTCAGGGCAGGTTGAGCCTTCTGATTGTCCTGGGGTGGACTCTGTGGTTGACAGGTTGCAGCAAATTTGGGCTCATGTTGTTGACAATTTGGTTTTGTCTCAGGAGGGGGCTCAGCGTTTTGCTAACCGTCATCGCTGTGTTGGTTCCCGGCTTCGGGTTGGGGATTTGGTCTGGTTGTCTTCCCGTCATGTCCCTATGAAGGTTTCTTCCCCTAAGTTTAAGCCTCGGTTTATTGGCCCTTATAGGATTTCTGAGATTATCAATCCAGTGTCTTTTCGTTTGGCCCTTCCAGCATCTTTTTCCATCCATAATGTTTTTCATAGATCTTTGTTGCGGAAATATGTGGTGCCCGTTGTTAACTCTGTTGATCCTCCTGCCCCGGTGTTGATTGATGGGGAGTTGGAGTATGTGGTTGAGAAGATTTTGGATTCTCGTTTTTCGAGGCGGAGGCTTCAGTATCTTGTCAAATGGAAGGGTTATGGCCAGGAGGATAATTCTTGGGTTGTTGCCTCCGATGTTCATGCTGATGATTTGGTTCGTGCCTTTCATTTGGCTCATCCGGATCGGCCTGGGGGCTCTGGTGAGGGTTCGGTGACCCCTCCTCAAGGGGGGGTACTGTTGTGAATTCTGCTCTTGGGCTCCCTCCGGTGGTTGTAAGTGGTAGCGCTGCTGTCTCTGAATCACAGCATTTATCAGGTGTGTTCACTTCTTGCAATTCTGACTGGGCTATTTAGTCTTGCTTCACCCTTTAGTCAATGCCAGTTGTCCATTGTTCCTGGAGGATTCACATCCCTGCCTGGTCTCTTCTGCTTTGCAGTTCTTTTCAACAAAGATAAGTTCTGGCCTTGATTTTGCTGTCCACATACTGTGGCCTTATTGTTCAGTTCTTTTCTATGTTTTGTCTTGTCCAGCTTGGTCAGTATAAGGATTTTTTTTAGCCAAGCTGGTTTCTCTGGAGATGCAGATATACCCTCCATATCTTTAGTTAGCTGTGGAGTTTTTTGTATTTTCTGTGGTGGATATTTTCCAGTGTTTTTTTTACTGACCACATAGTACTCTGTCCTATCCTTTCTATTTAGCTAGAAGTGGCCTCCTTTGCTAAATTCTCATTTCAGTCTGTGTATGTTTTTTCCCTCTCCTCTCACAGTCAATATTTGTGGGGGTCTGCCTATCCTTTGGGGATTTTCTCTGAGGCAAGATAGTTTTCCCTTTTCTATCTCTAGGGGTAATTAGTCCTCCGGCTGTGTCGAGATGTCTAGGGAGCGCTAGGTACATTCCACGGCTACTTCTAGTTGCGGTGTTAGGTTCAGGGTCTGCGGTCAGTACAGGTACCACCTTCTCCAGAGTACGTCTCATGCTGCTCTTAGGCCACCAGATCATAACAGCAGTGAGGATGAGGTGGGCTGTAACTATCGCTTATTGTTATCTGACTTAAGTTGTTAGAGGCAGGGTTGCCAACCTACTAGAAAAAATTTCTGGACACATGGATATGCAAATTGCCTCTTCTGAGAAAAAGAGGACTTAACTCTATAGCGCCACCTGTTGGAAGTAGCGGTCCTACAAGTCACAATCAACCCTCTAACGAGTCGTGCAATATGACTTAGGATAAAAGCCAAATCAGTATCTCAATTCGCAGACATGGTGTTTCGGGCTGTTGGCCCTCGTCAGTGCGAAGCATGAGAACTGATTTGGCTAGGTGAGAGGCTCTGGACTGTGGTCTAAGGGGTAACGTTTCTCCTTATGGAGAGTGACATACCAGCTGGCTTGTCAAGGTAAGGAGGCTTATTTGCCGTACAATGCTCCTCTGGGACACATGGAGTCACATTCATGGACGGCCTAAACTTTTCATGGACATTTGACAAGCCCCCTAAAGACCAGAATACGCGTGCTCTCTGAAAAAGAAAGGAATCTAAGAGGATGAAAATCATACCTGACCTGTCTGTGATGAGTTAACTTAATAATGCTAGATACTGTAATACTTACTGTAATAACACCAGGGCTGAGGTGGATAACAGTAAACATCTTTAATGAGAGACAAAAAGAATAAATAGATAAAGTGCAGATGAAATCAGAATGGTAAAAAGGAAAGGGGAAGGGGTGTACACAGTTCCTGTGGAGCTATGGCTGCAGTAAAGCTGAGGGTACACTGGCACAATAGAAAGAGACAAGTATGTTACCTGGATGGAGGAAGGCTCCAGTGCGGAGCACACCCCGATGCACGTTTCGGACTGTGTCATTCGTCATGACACTGAGCAGATCGGCAGAGCAGTGGGCCCTCCTGACTACCTGTAGTTAGAGGAGTCACAGATCATCAGCCAGCCGGTAATGAGCAGTAGCACTGCAGGCAGGTCAGCAGCAGAATGCCGCCATTTTACCGGAACTCCTCTTCATGTCAGTCTAACGCCACCCTCCAGGCTCCCACGTGACTCTTTGTCAGAACAGTTCCTGTTTGTACTGCGCATGGCAGACTTTATAGCACGTACTTCGGGGGTAAGAGGAAAATTCACGGGCGGTGCTTTTTTCTGCCGGATGCTACAGATGGCAGAGAAAAGCACCTTTTTTACAGACTGCACCAAAATTTATGGACGGTTGGCAACAATAGTTAGAGGTGTTACCTTTCAATTTAAACCTCCTTTTGTTGATATAAAGATGACTGCTGAGAAGTCATCTCTACATACACCAACCTCTCTCATTTTTCGTACCTACTTTATGATATTTAAGCATACCGCTTAAGCTACAGAAGTGCAAAAAGTGTCTATTATTGAAATACTCCTTTAACGCCTTCTTGACATTAGCCTTACATGCTTGGAAAATAATGGCTGCATTTCGCAGCCAAGATTTACCTCTAACAGTAGTGGGTGGATAAAAGTTCTGCCTGTGACTGTTAACTGCAGATGGGATGCTATGGCAGCGGGGGGTCTATCAAAGACCTCTGAGTCTGCCATCACAGAATTCCAATGAAACCCAGCTTGTGACAGTCACAGGTTCTAGTCCCCTAAAAGAACTACCAAATACACCAAAAAGTATAAAAAAAAGTTCAAATCACATACCTTTTCCCCATTAAAAACAGAAATATTAAAAAACATAAAACAATACACTTATCGCCTCATCCGTAAGATTCCAAACTATCAAAGTATAAAATTAATAAACACCGGAAAAAGAAAATAAATAATAAAAAAAAAAATTGCATTTTTTTTTATCGCTGCAATGCTGTAAAAACCTGCAGCAAGAAGTGATCAAAACACTGTATCTACCCCAAAGTCGTATCAATAAAAACATTGGCTTGTAAGTGATACCACTTCAATTCCCCTCTATTTCCAGAATATCTTCTTTTTTAGTTAATTAGAACATTCATTATTTTAAGTGGCTGAAAACTCATCTTTGCCTTGTATGTCCCAGCTAATGGGCTTGTTTCAGTGTATCAGTGTAGGAAATCCTCTGTAAGCTTAATTCCTCCAACCACATATCGCATATGTTCTTTATCCAGGCTAATAGACTTTGTTGTCAGTTTAAAGGGAATCTGTCACCCCCAAAATCGAGGGTGAGGTAAGCCCACCGGCATCAGGGGCTTATCTACAGCATTCTGTAATGCTGTAGATAAGCCCCCGATGTATCCTAAAAGATGAGAAAAAGAGGTTAGATTATACTCACCCAGGGGCGGTCCCGCTGCTGGTCCGGGTCCTGCGCCTCCTATCTTCATCAGATGACGTCCTCTTCTTGTCTTCAGACTGCGGCTCCGGGGCAGGCCTACTTTGTCTGCCCTGTTGAGGGCAGAGCAAAGTACTGCAGTGCGCAGGCGCCGGGCCTCTCTGACCTTTCCCGCTGCCTGCGCACTACAGTACTTTGCTCTGCCCTCAACAGGACAGGCAAAGTACGCCTGCCCCGGAGCTGCAGCGTGAAGACAAGAAGAGGACGGCATCGTAAGAAGATGGGAGGCCCCGGACCGCGACGCCCATCGGGTCGGACAGCCCGCCCAGGTAAATATAATCTAACCTTATTTTCTCATCTTTTAGGATACATCGGGGGCTTATCTACAGCATTACAGAATGCTGTAGATAAGCCCCTGATGCCGGTGGGCTTAGCTCACCATTGATTTTGGGGGTGACAGATTCCCTTTAAGTGACTGTTAACTAATGTGAGAAGAACTAGGACAGGGACATTTTTATTAGCTTCTAATCATAAGGCCACGTGCACACGTTCAGTATTTGGTGAGGTTTTTACATATCTGTAAGCCTAAAGAAGATGTAGAACAGTCAGAGGAACAGTACAGTTCCTTGCGAAAGTAATCGGCCCCCTGGAACTTTTCAACCTTTTTCCACATTTCATGCTTCAAACAAAGATACCAAATGTAAATTTTTGGTGAAGAATCAACAACAAGTGGAACACAATTGTGAAGTTGAATTAAATTTATTGGTTATTTTAAATTTTTGTCGAAGTTCAAAAATTGAAAAGTGGGGTGTGCAATATTATTCGGCCCCTTTAACTTAATACTTTGTTGCGCCACCTTTTGCTGCGATAACAGCAGCAAGTTGCTTGGGGTTTGTCTCCATCAGTTTTGTACATCGAGAGACTGAAATTCTTGCCCGTTCTTCCTTTGCAAACAGCTCGAGCTCAGTGAGGTTTGATGAAGATCGTTTGTGAACAGCAGTTTTCAGCGCTTTCCACAGATTCTCGATTGGATTGGGGTCTGGACTTTGACTTGGCCATTCTAACACCTGGATACGTTTTTTTGTGAACCATTCCATTGTAGATTTTGCTTTATGTTTGGGATGATTGTCTTGTTGGAAGACAAATCTCCGTCCCAGTCTCAGGTCTTTTGCAGACTCCAACAGGTTTTCTTCAAGAATGGTCCTGTATTTGGCTCCATCCATATTCCCATCAATTTTAACCATCTTCCCTGTCCCTGCTGAAGAAAAGCAGGCCCAAACCATGATGCTGCCACCACCATGTTTGACAGTGGGGATGGTGTGTTCAGGATGATGAGCTGTGTTGCCTTTACGCCAAACATATCATTTGGCATTGTTGCCAAAAAATTTGATTTTAGTTTCATCTGACCAGAGCACCTTCTTCCACATGTTTGGTGTGTCTCCCAGGTGGCTTGTTGCAAACTTTAAACAACACTTTTATGGCTATCTTTGAGAAATGGCTTTCTTCTTGCCACTTTTCCATAAAGGCCAGATTTGTTCAGTGTACGACTGATTGTTGTCCTATGGACAGACTGTCCCACCTCGGCTGTAGATCTCTGCAGTTCATCCAGAGTGATCATGAGCCTCTTGGCTGCATCTCTGATCAGTCTTCTCCTTGTTTGAGATGAAAGTTGAGAGGGACGGCCGGGTCTTGGTAGATTTGCAGTGGTATGGTACTCCTTCCATTTCAATATGATCGCTTGCACAGTGCTCCTTGGGATGTTTAAAGTTTTTGAAATCATTTTGTATCTAAATCCAGCTTTAAACTTCTCCACAACATTATCATGGACCTGCTTGTTGTGTTCCTTGGTCTTCATGATGCTCTCTGTGCTTCAAATAGAACCCTGAGACTATCACAGAGGAGGTGCATTTATACGGAGACTTGATTACACACAAGTGGATTATATTTATCATCATCATTTTTTTTTTTTTTTTTAACTCAAATAAATTTTTATTAAGAATAATATTACAATTGACATGTTACATTCTTGTTTTCAGTACAAAGTTTTCCCCCCAAACGAACCCCGCAATCCCAACTTATCCCGCCCCCCTCAATAAGACAGCCTACCTTGTTTAATAGCTCCACACTCAAATCTATAAGATGACTATCCCCTCGGTTAGGACCAAGGGCCACGTGTTATGTTTTCACCAATTCAGGGTCTTAATTCACCCGGTTTTTATATAACAAACCTATCCCATGGCAAGGCACGGAGACCACAGCTTATCGAACATTTCAATTTTCCCTCTTTTCTGATAGAACCCCTTTTCCAGTTTCTGGCCCTGCTTTACATATTGGAGGAATTCTCTTCTTGAAGGTGGCTCGTCCTTAATCCAATTTCGCGCTATTATCTTCCGAGCCATATACAGCAATCTGGCAATAGCTGTCTTCAGGTTGTTATCCACTCCAATCTCATCCACGCACCCCAACAAGCACACCATCGGGTCCCTTGGCACCATGCATCTGTATGCTCCTTCCACACGACTCAAAACTACCAACCAAAAAGCAGCCAGTCTCGGACACGTCCACATCATATGAAATATATCTGCATCTGTAGATTTACACCTCGGGCACTCAGAATCATCACGCAAGCCTGCCTGGCTTATATAACACCTTCGGAGATTTGTAAACTCTGTGTATTACATAAAGCTGTGACAGCCTATACGGTTCGCTCAGAGACAGCCGTTGAACCCACTCCAGCACCAACTCCCAAGTTTCATTCAACATTGGGCACAGATCCCTCCCACTTAGCTCTCGCCAGTATTGGAAACCTTAACAGGAAAGCATGCAGCAAGTCTTTATAAAGAGTGGAAATAACCCCCCCAGTAGTCCCTTCACCACACACATACTCTAAGGGTACTGTCACACAGTGGCACTTTTGTCGCTACGACGGTACGATCCGTGACGTTCCAGCGATATCCATACGATATCGCTGTGTCTGACACGCAGCAGCGATCAGGGACCCTGCTGAGAATCGTACGTCGTAGCAGATCGTTTGAAACTTTCTTTCGTCGCTGGATCTCCCGCTGTCATCGCTGGATCGTTGTGTGTGACAGCGATCCAGCGATGCGTTCGCTTGTAACCAGGGTAAACATCGGGTTACTAAGCGCAGGGCCGCGCTTAGTAACCCGATGTTTACCATGGTTACCAGCGTAAAAGTAAAAAAAAGAAACAGTACATACTTACATTCCGGTGTCTGTCCCCCCGCGTTACTAAACCGCGAGCCAAACCCCATATATTGCAACACCTGCCAGAGATATCCCCATTCCACACTGTCGAACGCCTTATGGGCGTCTAAAGATGCAATAACTCTCTGGCCACAGTTATCAGACCTAAGCTGCAGATTCATAAATAGCCTCCGTAGGTTGACCGCCGTGGATCTATCAGGCATAAAGCCAGATTGGTCTGGGTGCACCAGGCCGGAGATGACACTCGTCAACCTCATCGCCAACACCTTGGCCAGAATCTTGACATCTATAGTGAGCAAGGAGATTGGCCTATATGACTCAGGTTGCCCCAAGTCTTTCCCCTCCTTAGGAATCACCGCTATTATATGGCCTCTCTCATGGTTGTAGGCAGACACTTCCTAGTCTTAGCCTCCTCTAGGACCGCCTTTAATCTGGGAATTAGCACCTCCCCCATATGTTTATAGATCTCAGCAGGAAACCCATCTACTCCAGGCGCCTTCCCATTAGCCATAGACTGTAATGCCCGACCCAGTTCCTCCTCCGTGATAGGAGCCTCCAAGCCCTCTCTATCTGCGTCACTTAACCTCGGGAGCTCCAGTCCCTCAAGGAACGCCATTGTGTCTCCCACCGTCCCATCCACCAGAGAGGAATATAGGTCCTCGTAAAAATCCGCAAAAACCTCCAAAATCTCTGGATTCTCAGAGACACTTGTACCACTTCCGGAAACCAGAGAATGGACAAACGAAGTACTTCTCTGGGCAGAAGCCACCAGCGACAGCATGTGACCTACAGTTTCACCCTCCTGATAATAAGCCAGCTTCATGAATTCCCGCTTCCTTTCAGCTTTACCCATCAAAATTTCTTCCAGATGACTTTGAGCTGCCTTTAATCTGTTCCCAGCTTCCGGAGTACCCAGTGTCACCATCTCATCCTCCGCTGCCCTCAACCCATCAATCGCTGCCTTCTCTGCCTCTCTCGACTTCTGCTTACATCTACTAAAGTCTTTAAACAACAGCCCTCTTAAGTACGCCTTCATGGCTTCCCATACAGTAAGAGCATCTACACTCCCATCATTCAACTCAAAAAATTCCACCAACTCCCGCTTTATCTTATCTAGATCTATACTGTGCAGCCAGTTAGGGTGAATCTTCCACTCTCTCTTGTTTACGGCCCCTGTCCCCATCGGCCAAAACTCCACCTCAATTGGACTATGGTCCGAGAGGGCCCTAGGCAAATATCTCACATCCCCTACCATCGTATCCAACAGATGGTTGCCCAGTGCCAAATCACTTCTGGATAGAGTACCATGAGCCGGTGAATAACATGAATACCCCCTTTCCCCAACATGCCTAACTCTCCATAGATCAGTCATACCCACTTCACGAATATAAGTCCCAAACGTAGTAATGTGTCCCACTGTCCTATTCTGGGAGTTTTTATTTTTATCCCAAAATTCATCACATATATTATTAAGATCCCCAATAATTAGAAATGGTATCGGGCCCCAGCTTTCCACCGTCTCCAGCACCTCTCTAATTTTCTTACTTGAGTATGGAGGCGGAATATACATCGCCGCTATACACATCAACACTCCATTTATTTTGCATTGCACCACCACATACTGACCATCCACATTCTCCTGTACCATCACCTCTTCATACTGCACTCCCACAGGTACCAACACCGACACACCCCTAGAGTACGTAGAGAAGGTAGAATGGTATGCCCTCTGTATCCAGCGCCTGTTCAATACATCCACCTTTTCCCGCACTAAATGTGTCTCAAGCAGGCATATCATTGAGACCCTCTGTTCTCGAACATACTGCAGACTTGCCGCCCGCTGAGTTTTATCCGCTAGGCCTCTTACATTCCAACTCAATATTTTAATGCGGTCCCCCATCATACGGCTCATCATCCTTCATAGTATCCACTTTTCCAAGTATGAGCTGTCTAATCCCTCCCACCCCCTTACTAACTCCCAACTTGCCCCCCTAACCCACCCAATACAACACATTCTTCCTCTCATCAAGAGTGGGGCTCCACCGCCCATTGCGAACACTCTCCCTTACTTAACCCTCTCCATGCGCCTCCCGCTGCAGTAACAATCCGAATTTCCCACAATTTTTGTTTTTTTCCAACATTCCAACTTAAATAAACATGTAGAGAAATTACCAAACCAATTTGCAGTACCCGACATAACCCACCTCCCCCATACTTATTAATCGTTACTATCCCCTCCGGTCAATCACTCAATATGGCACAGCCGAGCCCTCAACAGCTGCTCAACCCTTTAACCAATGTGCCATTAAACGCAAATCCCTCCTCCAGAAACAGAGAAACAACTCCCGTCCGGATCTCGCCGAGATGTCAATCGCCCTTTCCCTTAAGTTTTTTCGCATTAGTATCAATCCACTGGGTAGCATCCTCTGGTGTCAGGAAAAAGTGGGTCTTATCAAAAGCCACCAGTCTCAACTTTGCGGAGAACAGCATAGAGTATTGCACTCCTAGTTCCCTCAGTCGTCTCTTAACCCCAGTGAATTTCATCCGTTGTTTCTGAACTGCAGCAGAATAATCCGGGTAGATAGCAATCTTTTGACCTCCAGCCGTCAGATCCTCCATTTCTCTAGCTTTTCTGAGGATAATGTCTCTGTCCCTGTAGTTCAGTATTTTGGCAAGCATGGTACGGGGCTTCGCTCCTGGGGCAGGGGGCTGCGGCGGGACCCTATGCGCTCTTTCAACAGCAAATACTTTTGTCAGCACTGTGCCCCCAATTTTGTCCAACAGCCAGCTTTCAAAAAACTCTGTGGGGTTCCTCCCCTCAATCTTTTCAGGCAGCCCCACTATACGTATATTATTCCTTCTGGATCTATTTTCCAGATCCTCATTCTTGGCAGCGAGCTCTGATATTGCTTGGGCGAACTTTTTCTCAGCTTTTTGCAGTTTAACTATGTGGTCTTCTGCTGTGCTCACCCTCTCCTCCACCGCTCCCATACGTCTGTCCATCTTTTGCAGGGCTGCATTAATCTGTGCTGTGTCCCCTTTTACCTCCTGCATCTGCAGGGCTAGGGAATTCAAGGATTGCTGGCACGAGGATATCAGCACAACAACGTCTCTGAGGGTCGGCTTCTCTTTCTGCATTAAGCCTTCAGGCCCCCCTCCTGCCCCCGCCATGCTGCCTCTCTCCTTCCCCCCTCTGTACCTCATGCTTTGCAGCCAGGACTGTATCCTCCTCCTCCTTATCAGCTCCAGCTCCGGTTCCTTGCTCTGCCTCTTCCGCAGCTTCCACTCTGGCATACTGCTGAAGCTTCGCCGCCACCTCCATACGCCGTTGACATGCGGCGTTCTCCCTGTCAGCTTCTTCTCTGACCTCGGCGCCATCTTGGCTGGCTCCTATATCGCCAGCACCTGCATCCTTCTGCCGCCGTCTGGTCATTGCCTCTGATGCCGGATCCACCACTCAGCACCGCTTTGCTCCCCAGACCTTCAGCTAACCGGTTTGTGGCAAAAGAGACCGGTAATCAGCGTTTGCACAGGATATTTGTCCCTTTAGCAGAGGGAGCGCTCTTCCCTATGTCCACTCACATGGCCAGCTAGGACACGCCCCCCATATTTATCATCATTAGGCATTTAGGACAACATTGGATCATTCAGAGATCCACAATGAACTTCTGGAGTGAATTTGCTGTACTGAAAGTAAAGGGGCCAAATAATATTGCACGCCCCACTTTTCAGTTTTTGAATTTCCACAAAAATGTAAAATAACCAATAAATTTTGTTCAACTTCACAAATGTGTTCCACTTGTTGTTGATTCTTCACCAAAAATTTACATTTGTTATCTTTATGTTTGAAGCATGATATGTGGGAAAAGGTTGAAAGGTTCCAGGGGGGTGAATACTTTCGCAAGGCACTGTGTAATAGAAACACGTCACCTCACCACCATTTTTCACCCAATCCTGGTTTTGGCTTTCAAATACTGATGTCAAATACTGACCACTAAGAGTGAGAAAACTATTTAATACAGTCATTCTCAGCAATAATAATTATGTTTACAGTTGAATGGAGCGGAGATGTGTATGATCAGCCTCCATTCTATTCACTGTTTATGGGAAGGATGTAGAAAAATGAGTACAGAGCTCTGATATTGAGACCAGTTCCACTGACAATGACTGATGTGAACGTCGAGCATTAGAACCTCCGCTCCATTCCAGATGGGGCTCTGCAAAGTCCATTTTCCATGGTTTCATGGCACTGTTCTCTGGATCACTGGAGGTCTCATTGGTAAGAACCCCGACTATTTGCAAGTTATCCTCTAACTCATAGATAGGGGATAACTTGCAGTTCTGGTAAAACACATTTAAAATAAAACATGGTGTTTTAGGTGGCTGTGATAGCAAAGTAAAGATAGTCAAAAAAACGAATGAACAGCGCTCCAGACGGGTGTAATAATTTCAAAGAAGAATGTTTATTCAGCCATGGTAAAGCAGCGACGTTTCGACCATATCTTGGTCTTTTTCAAGCATGTCAAAAAGTACAAATGGCTGGCTTAAATAGTGTGGATACCACGCAGGGCACCAATCACCATCAAGTCCTAGCCCACTTAAAAACACTGTACAAAAACACAACACATAACAGACATCAAACATGTGTATGTGAACCAATCTCCATTAAATGTGTATCCACCATATAAATAAATCTAATAAACCATATATATTAGCAGATCTGTTATTTGTTTATCTTGTATCCAGCAAATCAACATGCTGCATCATCGTTACCAGAACGATCTCAATCCACATGGTCCAATCGCATATTAGTCTTTCTGGCCAACCAAGTTAGATAGAATATCGGCGCCAGAAGAAAAATCATCCTATCCTTTAATTCCATATATCATGGCACGATTCAAATAGCCAATCAGGCGCTTCTTACTATGCCGAGCATACCTCCATCATCGCTAAGCGTCCATGGCCCAGCTTCCCTGCCGAGTCGCAGATCCCAAGGAAACCACCGCGCACAGGCGCATGCGCACAGCATACCGGACTCGCCCCCATCACATGATCGCAATGAGGACACGCCCCGCAGCGATACTCACATACGTCATGCAACAGTGGCTCCTTGTGACAGCGGCTCAGGCTAGTTACTCGGGAAACGTCAACAAGAAATTAAGATATATCCTGCAAAAGAAAAGAGGACCTAAAGGGAGAGCATCAATTATTGCAACTAGGTCACAATATATCATGTGACATAGATAATTCTTAAACAAAAGCAAACATAATGGGACAATAGGGAGGCAGCCAGAAGGCCATCCAGCTAAAGCAAACATATCCATGTCTTAATGATGTATTTATACAATTCATCCTACAGTTGAAATATTCCAAACCCTCCGTCAGTCACACTTGTTGCCTAGATCAAACAAAACATATATTAATGAAAATATAAAAATATCAGTGTCCCCAAAATATAAAAACAATGACGACATTAACCCCTAGAAGAAAGGGAAGTAACACCCTATCAGGGAGTACATACTTGTAAATTAAAATCTATATTTAAGCCCCTGGGCTGTAAAGAGCCCAGGGTATAAATCCATTTAATCTCTTTCTTTTTAAGTATCTGTAACCTATCCCCTCCCCTCCTCAGGGTTGGAACACTGTCTATGACTCTAAATCTCAACTGGTTTACTGAGTGTTTATTTTCCAAAAAATGCTTAGGGACCGGTAGTTCAGTCAGTCCCGTCCTGATGGTACTTTTGTGTTTACTGATACGGACTCTCACCTCCGTTGTGGTCTCCCCTACATAGGTCAGACCACACGGACATGTAATCATGTAAACAACATAACTTGACGTACAGGTATATCTATCCTTTAAATCTTTTTTCCAGTGTGGGGATGGCAAAAAAACTCTCCTTTCAACATATTATTACAACTGGTGCAGCCCAGGCATGGAAAATTCCCATTCCTGGGTGTGCTCAGAGTTTGCTGATATGAGGTCTTAGATGTACCAATATCTGATCTCACCAGTTTGTCACCTAAATTACGTCCCCTCCTAAATGACATCATGGGATATGATTTAAAACCTGTAACTTGAGGTAAACCACGTTGCAAAAGAGTCCAATGTTTTTTCAGGATCCCACCAATACGATTACTAGCTGAGTTGTAAGTTGACACAAACGGGATACGTTCACAAGAGCATTTCCTAGAGGTCTTTTTACGGACACTCTCACGTGAGGAATTACGAGCCCTAGCTCTAAACTCGTCCACTCCTTTTTTGGGATATCCTCTCGCTATAAATTTGGAGCACATATCCTCCAGTCGTTGATCGACTATTTTCATCAGACACTATTCTCCGAACTCTTAATAATTGGCTCCAGGGGAGTGAATTCACAATTTTTCTTGGATGATTGCTGTCAAATAACAGCAAGCTGTTTCTATCCGTTTCTTTTACAAAAATATCGGTTCTCAGTCTATCTCCATCTTTGTAAACCAATGTGTCCAAGAATTGTATTTGAGTCATTGAATATGTTAGCGTAAATTGTAATTCTGGATATACTCCATTGAGGCCTCTATGGAAGTTCCCCAGGTCCGCCAGACTGCCATCCCATATTAGAAAAATATCATCAATGTAATGCCACCAGGCTCTGACGTGGCGCCAGAGGTTGGATTGGTACACATACCTGTCCTCAAATACCGCTATGTAGATGTTGGCATAAGTGGGGGCCACATTGGACCCCATGGCGGTACCTCTCAATTGCAGGTAGTACTCATCCCCAAAGAGGAAAAAATTCCTCTCACTCACGTGAGAGTGTCCGTAAAAAGACCTCTAGGAAACACTCTTGTGAACGTATCCCGTTTGTGTCAACTTACAACTCAGCTAGTAATCGTATTGGTGGGATCCTGAAAAAACATTGGACTCTTTTGCAACGTGGTTTACCTCAAGTTACAGGTTTTAAATCATATCCCATGATGTCATTTAGGAGGGGACGTAATTTAGGTGACAAACTGGTGAGATCAGATATTGGTACATCTAAGACCTCATATCAGCAAACTCTGAGCACACCCAGGAATGGGAATTTTCCATGCCTGGGCTGCGCCAGTTGTAATAATATGTTGAAAGGAGAGTTTTTTTGCCATCCCCACACTGGAAAAAAGATTTATTTAAAGGATAGATATACCTGTACGTCAAGTTATGTTGTTTACATGATTACATGTCCGTGTGGTCTGACCTATGTAGGGGAGACCACTACGGAGGTGAGAGTCTGTATCAGTAAACACAAAAGTACCATCAGGACGGAACTGACTGAACTACCGGTCCCTAAGCATTTTTTGGAAAATAAACACTCAGTAAACCAGTTGAGATTTAGAGTCATAGACAGTGTTCCAACCCTGAGGAGGGGAGGGGATAGGTTACAGATACTTAAAAAGAAAGAGATGAAATGGATTTTTACCCTGGGCTCTTTACAGCCCAGGGGCTTAAATATAGATTTTAATTTACAAGTATGTACTCCCTGATAGGGTGTTACTTCCCTTTCTTCTAGGGGTTAATGTGGTCATTGTTTTTATATTTTGGGGACACAGATATTTTTATATTTTCATTAATATATGTTTTGTTTGATCTAGGCAACAAGTGTGACTGACGGAGGGTTTGGAATATTTCAACTGTAGGATGAATTGTATAAATACATCATTAAGACATGGATATGTTTGCTTTAGCTGGATGGCCTTCTGGCTGCCTCCCTATTGTCCCATTATGTTTGCTTTTGTTTAAGAATTATCTATGTCACATGATATATTGTGACCTAGTTGCAATAATTGATGCTCTCCCTTTAGGTCCTCTTTTCTTTTGCAGGATATATCTTAATTTCTTGTTGACGTTTCCCGAGTAACTAGCCTGAGCCGCTGTCACAAGGAGCCGCTGCTGCATGACGTATGTGAGTATCGCTGCGGGGCGTGTCCTCATTGCGATCATGTGATGGGGGCGAGTCCGGTATGCTGTGCGCATGCGCCTGTGCGCGGTGGTTTCCTTGGGATCTGCGACTCAGCAGGGAAGCTGGGCCATGGACGCTTAGCGATGATGGAGGTATGCTCGGCATAGTAAGAAGCGCCTGATTGGCTATTTGAATCGTGCCATGATATATGGAATTAAAGGATAGGATGATTTTTCTTCTGGCGCCGATATTCTATCTAACTTGGTTGGCCAGAAAGACTAATATGCGATTGGACCATGTGGATTGAGATCGTTATGGTAACGATGATGCAGCAAGTTGATTTGCTGGATACAAGATAAACAAAGAACAGATCTGCTAATATATATGGTTTATTAGATTTATTTATATGGTGGATACACATTTAATGGAGATTGGTTCACATACACATGTTTGATGTCTGTTATGTGTTGTATTTTTGTACAGTGTTTTTAAGTGGGCTAGGACTTGATGGTGATTGGTGCCCTGCGTGGTATCCACACTATTTAAGCCAGCCATTTGTACTGTTTGATATGCTTGAAAAAGACCAAGATATGGTCGAAACGTCGCTGCTTTACCATGGCTGAATAAACATTCTTCTTTGAAATGATTACACCCGGCTGAAGCGCTGTTTATTCGTTTTTTGGACTATTTGGAATATCCAGGAAGGTTCCCTGGACATGGAACGGGCGCCCCAATAAGTGAGTGCTGTCAGCCAACATTTTATCCTTTATAAGCAAAGTAAAGATAACCTTTGTCACATTTAAAGAGATTGCACTTTAAAAGCAAGCTAAAACCTATTCAACGATCTGAATGAAGTAATGGTCGAGCATGGGCACCTCCACTTTATTCATTGTCTAAGGGACTGTCAGACATAGCAGAGGGCTGTACTTGGCTATCTCTGGCAGTGCACTATACAACCAATGGAGCAATGGTGTCATGCAGGACTATAATTCTAGTCAAACGGGTCTGACCCTGAGAGCCCTAAAACGGTCATGTGAACAGCTCTGTTGAAAAACATTGGTCTGAGTGCTGTCAGCACTTGGCCTGAAAATTGCAGTCGTGTGAAAGTAGCCTAACTGTTATTTGTAAAGAATCTGCTCTCGGAGAATTGTTCCACAAGGCATTAAGAAAAGAAGACTGTAAGCGATATTCTTGTAATGTATGTACTGCTGTGCAACACTATTACCGGTCGTTACAGAATACCATGCATTATATTAGATATTTCCTTAACCCCTTCACGACCTTTGACGCATACGCTGCGTCATGAAAGTCGGTGCCAATGCGACCTATGACGCAGCGTATGCGTCATGGAATGATCGCGCTCCTGCAGATCGGGTGAAAGGGTTAACTCCAATCTCACCCGATCTGCAGAGACAGGGGGAGTGGTGCTTCAGCCCAGGGGGGGTGGCTACACCCCCCCGTGGCTACGATCGCTCTGATTGGCTGTTGAAAGTGAAACTGCCAATCAGAGCAATTTGTAATATTTCACCTAAAAAACAGGTGAAATATTACAATCCAGCCATGGCCGACAGAGGCGTAGCTAGGGGTTTAGCTCAGGGGGGGCGAAACATCTGAGTGGGCCCCTAGCCACGTAACCCTGATTACAACTATAGTGGCACACCCTAATTGTCGGCATAGGGGAACTTCTGCTGATGACCATGGTATTACTGAAAATAAGTATGGGGAGAAGCTACCAGGCACCTGTCTCTAGGACTCGTGCACAGCACCGCACGGTCCTGCAGGTAGGGAGAAGCCACCAGGGACCTGTCTGTAGGAATAATGCACAGCACCACACTGGGTCTCTAGGACTCGTGCACAGCACCGCACTGTCAGCGGGTGGAGAGAAGCCGACGGACCTGTCTGTAGGAATAGTGCACAGCGCCACACTGTCAGCAGGTGGAGAGAAGCCGCCGGGGACCTGTCTGTAGGAATAGTGCACAGCACCGCACTGTCAGCGGGTGGAGAGAAGCCGCCGGGGACCTGTCTTTGGGAATAGTGCACAGCACCACACTGTCAGCGGGTGGAGAGAAGCCGCCGGGGACCTGTCTGTAGGAATAGTGCACAGCACTGCACTGTCAGCGGGTGGAGAGAAGCCGCCGGGGACCTGTCTTTGGGAATAGTGCACAGCACCACACTGGGTCTCTAGGACTGTCAGCGGGTGGAGAGAAGCCACCGGGGACCTGTCTGTAGGACTAGTGCACAGCGCCACACTGTCAGCGGGTGGGGAGAAGCCACCAGGGACCTGTCTGTAGGACTAGTGCACAGCACCGCACTGTCAGCGGGTGGAGAGAAGCCGCCGGGGACCTGTCTGTAGGACTAGTGCACAGCACCGCACTGTCAGCGGGTGGAGAGAAGCCGCCGGGGACCTGTCTGTAGGACTAGTGCACAGCACCGCACTGTCAGCGGGTGGGGAGAAGCCACCAGGGACCTGTCTGTAGGACTAGTGCACAGCACCGCACTGTCAGCGGGTGGAGAGAAGCCACCAGGGACCTGTCTGTAGGACTAGTGCACAGCACCGCACTGTCAGCGGGTGGAGAGAAGCCGCCGGGGACCTGTCTGTAGGACTAGTGCACAGCACCGCACTGTCAGCAGGTGGGGAGAAGCCACCAGGGACCTGTCTGTAGGACTAGTGCACAGCACCGTACTGTCAGTGGGTGGGGAGAAGCCACCAGGGACCTGTCTGTAGGACTAGTGCACAGCACCGTACTGTCAGCGGGTGGAGAGAAGCCACCAGGGACCTGTCTGTAGGACTAGTGCACAGCACCGTACTGTCAGTGGGTGGGGAGAAGCCACCAGGGACCTGTCTGTAGGACTAGTGCACAGCACCGTACTGTCAGCGGGTGGAGAGAAGCCACCAGGGACCTGTCTGTAGGACTAGTGCACAGCACCGTACTGTCAGTGGGGGGGGAGAAGCCACCAGGGACCTGTCTGTAGGACTAGTGCACAGCACCGTACTGTCAGCGGGTGGGGAGAAGCCACCAGGGACCTGTCTGTAGGACTAGTGCACAGTGCCGCACTGTCAGCGGGTGGGGAGAAGCCACCGGGGACCTGTCTGTAGGACTAGTGCACAGCACCGTACTGTCAGCGGGTGGGGAGAAGCCACCAGGGACCTGTCTGTAGGACTAGTGCACAGTGCCGCACTGTCAGCGGGTGGGGAGAAGCCACCAGGGACCTGTCTGTAGGACTAGTGCACAGCGCCGCTCGCTCCCTAGCAGCTATGTACAAGCTTATGTACAAGCTGGACAAAAATGCAAACAAAAACAAATAGCAAAAAGCAAGAAAGCAGACTTAGCTTAATTTATCAGGAACCAGGATCAGTAGCCAAGAGCACAACAGATTAGCTCTGATTACAACGTTGCCAGGCATTGAACTGAAGGTCCAGGGAGCTTATATAGCAACACCCCTGACCTAACGACCCAGGTGAGCATACAAGGGATGGCAGACATTCCCAGAGTCAAATCACTAGTAACCACTAGAGGGAGCCAAAAAGATAAATTCACAACAGTACCCCCCCCCCTTAGTGAGGGGTCACCGAACCCTCACCAAGACCACCAGGGCGATCAGGATGAGCGGTGTGAAAGGCACGAACCAAATCGGCCGCATGCACATCAGAGGCGACCACCCAGGAATTATCCTCCTGACCATAGCCCTTCCACTTGACCAGGTACTGAAGCCTCCGCCTGGAGAGACGAGAATCTAAGATCTTCTCCACCACGTACTCCAACTCGCCCTCAACCAACACCGGAGCAGGAGGCTCAGCAGAAGGAACCACAGGCACAACGTACCGCCGCAACAAGGACCTATGAAATACGTTGTGGATGGCAAACGACACCGGAAGATCCAGGCGAAAGGATACAGGATTAATGATTTCCAATATCTTGTAAGGACCAATGAAGCGAGGCTTAAATTTGGGAGAGGAGACTTTCATAGGAACAAATCGAGAAGACAGCCATACCAAATCCCCAACGCGAAGTCGGGGACCCACACCGCGGCGGCGGTTGGCAAAACGCTGAGCCTTCTCCTGTGACAACTTCAAGTTGTCCACCACATGACTCCAGATCCGCTGCAACCTATCCACCACGGAATCCACCCCAGGACAGTCAGAAGGCTCCACATGTCCCGAGGAAAAACGAGGATGGAAACCAGAGTTGCAGAAAAATGGCGAAACCAAGGTGGCGGAACTAGCCCGATTATTAAGGGCAAATTCAGCCAACGGCAAGAAGGTCACCCAATCATCCTGATCAGAAGAGACAAAACACCTCAAATAAGCCTCCAGAGTCTGATTAGTTCGCTCCGTTTGTCCGTTAGTCTGGGGATGGAAAGCGGATGAAAACGACAACTCAATGCCCATCCTACCACAAAAGGATCGCCAGAACCTGGAAACAAACTGGGATCCTCTGTCCGACACAATATTCTCAGGAATGCCGTGCAAACGAACCACGTTCTGGAAGAACACAGGAACCAGATCAGAAGAGGAGGGCAGCTTAGGCAAAGGAACCAAATGGACCATCTTGGAGAAACGATCACATATCACCCAGATGACAGACATGCCCTGAGACACCGGAAGATCAGAAATGAAATCCATAGAGATGTGTGTCCAAGGTCTCTTCGGGACAGGCAAGGGCAAGAGCAACCCGCTGGCACGAGAGCAGCAAGGCTTAGCTCGAGCACAAGTACCACAGGACTGCACAAATGACCGCACATCCCTTGACAAGGAAGGCCACCAAAAGGACCTGGCCACCAGATCTCTGGTGCCAAAAATTCCCGGGTGCCCTGCCAACACCGAGGAATGAACCTCGGAAATGACTCTGCTGGTCCATCTAGCAGGCACAAACAATCTGTCAGGTGGACAAGAGTCAGGCCTACCAGCCTGAAATCTCTGTAACACACGTCGCAGATCTGGAGAAATAGCAGACACGATAACTCCTTCCTTAAGAATACCCACAGGTTCAGCAACTCCAGGAGCATCAGGCACAAAGCTCCTAGACAGAGCATCGGCCTTCACATTCTTAGAACCTGGTAAATACGAGACCACAAAGTCAAAACGGGAGAAAAACAATGACCAGCGGGCCTGTCTAGGATTCAGGCGTTTAGCAGACTCGAGATACATCAGATTTTTGTGATCAGTCAAGACCACCACACGATGCTTAGCACCCTCGAGCCAATGACGCCACTCCTCAAATGCCCACTTCATGGCCAACAACTCCCGATTGCCCACATCATAATTTCGCTCTGCCGGCGAAAACTTCCTAGAGAAAAAGGCACAAGGTCTCATAGTAGAGCAACCAGGGCCTCTCTGCGACAAAACGGCCCCTGCCCCAATCTCCGAAGCATCCACCTCAACCTGAAAGGGAAGTGAGACGTCAGGCTGGCACAAAACAGGCGCCGAAGTAAACCGGCGTTTCAACTCCTGGAAAGCCTCCACGGCAGCAGGAGCCCAGTTAGCTACATCAGAGCCTTTCTTGGTCATATCCGTCAGCGGTTTAACAACGCTAGAGAAATTTGCGATAAAACGACGGTAGAAGTTAGCAAAACCCAAGAACTTCTGAAGACTCTTAACTGACGAGGGTTGAGTCCAATCATGAATAGCTCGGACCTTGACTGGATCCATCTCCACAGCAGAAGGGGAAAAAATGAACCCCAAAAAGGGAACCTTCTGTACACCAAAGAGACACTTTGAGCCTTTTACAAACAAAGAATTTTCACGCAGAATCTCAAAAACCATCCTGACCTGCTCCACATGCGAGTCCCAATCATCAGAAAAAAACAGAATATCATCCAGATAAACAATCAAAAATTTATCCAGATACTTCCGGAAAATGTCATGCATGAAGGACTGAAAAACTGAAGGTGCATTAGAGAGCCCAAATGGCATCACCAAGTACTCAAAATGACCTTCGGGCGTATTGAATGCGGTTTTCCATTCATCGCCCTGCCTAATGCGCACAAGGTTGTACGCACCACGAAGGTCTATCTTGGTGAACCACTTGGCACCTTTAATCCGGGCAAACAAATCTGACAACAGCGGCAAAGGATACTGAAATTTGACAGTGATCTTATTTAAAAGCCGATAGTCAATACAAGGCCTCAAAGATCCGTCTTTTTTGGCCACAAAAAAGAATCCCGCACCAAGAGGGGAAGAAGAAGGACGGATATGCCCCTTCTCAAGAGACTCCTTGATATATGAACGCATCGCGGTATGTTCAGGTACCGACAGATTAAACAGTCTCCCCTTAGGAAACTTACTGCCAGGAATCAAATCTATTGCACAGTCACATTCCCTATGAGGAGGCAGTGCACTGGACTTAGACTCGCTGAAGACATCCTGATAATCAGACAAATACGCCGGAACTTCCGAAGGCGTAGAAGAAGCAATAGACAAGGGCAGGGAATCTCCATGAATTCCATGGCAGCCCCAACTTGACACTGACATAGCCTTCCAGTCCAAGACTGGATTATGGGTCTGTAACCATGGCAAACCCAAAACAACCAAATCATGCATTTTATGCAGAACAAGAAAACGTATTACCTCCCGATGTTCGGGAGTCATGCACATGGTAACCTGTGTCCAAAACTGCGGTTACAGATAGAATAAATTTAGGTTGCAAATTACCAATGGCAACCGGACTAACAACCTTAGTAAGACGTTTAGAGCATGCTGAGATAACATGAGTAGAATCACCACAGTAGTAACACAAGCCATTCTGGCGTCTATGAATTTTCCGCTCATTTCTAGCCAGGATTCTATCACATTGCATTAAATCAGGTGCCTGTTCAGACAACACCATGAGGGAATTTGCGGTTTTGCGCTCCCGCAACCGCCGGTCGATTTGAATAGCCAGGGCCATAGAATCATTGAGACCTGTGGGAATGGGAAAACCCACCATCACATTCTTAATGGCTTCAGAAAGGCCATTTCTAAAATTTGCAGCCAATGCACACTCGTTCCACTGGGTCAGCACGGACCATTTCCGAAATTTTTGGCAATACACTTCAGCCTCGTCCTGGCCCTGAGACATCGCCAGCAAGGCTTTTTCTGCCTGAATCTCAAGATTGGGTTCCTCATAAAGCAAACCGAGCGCCAGAAAAAACGCATCAATGTCAGCCAATGCCGGATCTCCTGGCGCCAGCGAGAAGGCCCAATCCTGAGGGTCGCCCCGTAAAAAAGAAATAACAATTTTTACTTGCTGAGCGGAGTCTCCAGATGAACAGGGTCTCAGGGACAAAAACAATTTACAATTATTCCTGAAATTTCTAAATTTAAATCGGTCTCCGGAAAACGGTTCAGGAATCGGTATCTTAGGTTCTGACATAGGATTTCTGATAACATAATCTTGTATGCCCTGCACACGAGCAGCAAGCTGGTCCACACTTGTAATCAAGGTCTGGACATTCATGCCTGCAGCAAACACAAGCCACTCAGAGGTAAAGGGGAAAAGAAAAAAAAAAATGAGAGAGAGAAAAAAAAAACTCAGAACTTTCTTTCTTATAATCCCGCTTCTGCAATGCATTTAACATTTAATACTGGCCTGGCAAACTGTTATGACCCCAATGGCGAGGGTCTCAGAGGAACAAGTAAGTCTGCGAAGTACAAAAATCCAGCTCATAGGGCAGTGGTAACTGGGTTGACCATATATCTACTCCTAACGCCAACACTAGAAGTAGCCGGGGAACATGCCTACGTTGGTCGCTAGATGTCTCGCGCCAGCCGGAGGACTAACTACCCCTAGAAGAGGAAAACAAAGACCTCTCTTGCCTCCAGAGAATAGACCCCAAAAGTAGGATACAAGCCCCCCACAAATAATAACGGTGAGGTAAGAGGAAATGACAAACACAGAGATGAACTAGGTTTAGCAAAGAGAGGCCCACTTACTAATAGCAGAATGTAGTAAGATAACTTATATGGTCAACAAAAACCCTAACAAAAATCCACACTGGAGATTCAAGAACCCCCGAACCGTCTAACGGCCCGGGGGGAGAACTCCAGCCTCCCTAGAGCTTCCAGCAAGGTTAGGATACAGATTATGTACAAGCTGGACAAAAATGCAAACAAAAACAAATAGCAAAAAGCAAGAAAGCAGACTTAGCTTAATTTATCAGGAACCAGGATCAGTAGCCAAGAGCACAACAGATTAGCTCTGATTACAACGTTGCCAGGCATTGAACTGAAGGTCCAGGGAGCTTATATAGCAACACCCCTGACCTAACGACCCAGGTGAGCATACAAGGGATGGCAGACATTCCCAGAGTCAAATCACTAGTAACCACTAGAGGGAGCCAAAAAGATAAATTCACAACAGACTCCCTAGCCATGGGACTCATTGACCACAAGCTGTCTGAGTTTTTGATTGTGGATGCTCCAGTTGTACCTGTGCTGTATGTGTTACCTAAAATCCACAAGGATATTTTTAACCCCCCGGGTAGACCGATTCTATCGGGTAGGGGTTCTTTATTCAGTAAAACTGCTATTTTTTTGGACTGAGTATTGCGCAATTTTGCTGTTTTGGCACAGTCCTACATTAAAGACACAAGTGATTTTCTTGACAAAATTGATGATGTTACAATTTCAGAAACCTCTATTCTGGCTTCTTTCGATGTGACATCTCTGTACACATCGATCGAACACGACAAGGGTCTTGAAGCTGTTGGATGTGCGCTATCGGGCTCTGACGTGGCCCCAGAGTGTGCACAGCTTGTCCTCACACTGTTGGAGCTCATCCTCAGGAGGAATTTTTTCCTCTTTGGGGATGAGTACTACCTGCAATTGAGAGGTACCGCCATGGGGTCCAATGTGGCCCCCACTTATGCCAACATGTACATGGCGGTATTTGAGGACAGGTATGTGTACCAATCCAACCTTTGGCGCCACGTCAGAGCCTGGTGGCGTTACATTGATGATATTTTTCTAATATGGGATGGCAGTCTGGTGGACCTGGGGAACTTCCATAGAGACCTCAATGGAGTATATCCAGAATTACAATTTACGCTAACATATTCAATGACTCAAATACAATTCTTGGACACATTGGTTTACAAAGATGGAGATAGACTGAGAACCGATATTTTTGTAAAAGAAACGGATAGAAACAGCTTGCTGTTATTTGACAGCAATCATCCAAGAAAAATTGTGAATTCACTCCCCTGGAGCCAATTATTAAGAGTTCGGAGAATAGTGTCTGATGAAAATAGAGTCGATCAACGACTGGAGGATATGTGCTCCAAATTTATAGCGAGAGGCTATCCCAAAAAAGGAGTGGACGAGTTTAGAGCTAGGGCTCGTAATTCCTCACGTGAGAGTGTCCGTAAAAAGACCTCTAGGAAACACTCTTGTGAACGTATCCCGTTTGTGTCAACTTACAACTCAGCTAGTAATCGTATTGGTGGGATCCTGAAAAAACATTGGACTCTTTTGCAACGTGGTTTACCTCAAGTTACAGGTTTTAAATCATATCCCATGATGTCATTTAGGAGGGGACGTAATTTAGGTGACAAACTGGTGAGATCAGATATTGGTACATCTAAGACCTCATATCAGCAAACTCTGAGCACACCCAGGAATGGGAATTTTCCATGCCTGGGCTGCGCCAGTTGTAATAATATGTTGAAAGGAGAGTTTTTTTGCCATCCCCACACTGGAAAAAAGATTTATTTAAAGGATAGATATACCTGTACGTCAAGTTATGTTGTTTACATGATTACATGTCCGTGTGGTCTGACCTATGTAGGGGAGACCACTACGGAGGTGAGAGTCTGTATCAGTAAACACAAAAGTACCATCAGGACGGAACTGACTGAACTACCGGTCCCTAAGCATTTTTTGGAAAATAAACACTCAGTAAACCAGTTGAGATTTAGAGTCATAGACAGTGTTCCAACCCTGAGGAGGGGAGGGGATAGGTTACAGATACTTAAAAAGAAAGAGATGAAATGGATTTTTACCCTGGGCTCTTTACAGCCCAGGGGCTTAAATATAGATTTTAATTTACAAGTATGTACTCCCTGATAGGGTGTTACTTCCCTTTCTTCTAGGGGTTAATGTGGTCATTGTTTTTATATTTTGGGGACACAGATATTTTTATATTTTCATTAATATATGTTTTGTTTGATCTAGGCAACAAGTGTGACTGACGGAGGGTTTGGAATATTTCAACTGTAGGATGAATTGTATAAATACATCATTAAGACATGGATATGTTTGCTTTAGCTGGATGGCCTTCTGGCTGCCTCCCTATTGTCCCATTATGTTTGCTTTTGTTTAAGAATTATCTATGTCACATGATATATTGTGACCTAGTTGCAATAATTGATGCTCTCCCTTTAGGTCCTCTTTTCTTTTGCAGGATATATCTTAATTTCTTGTTGACGTTTCCCGAGTAACTAGCCTGAGCCGCTGTCACAAGGAGCCGCTGCTGCATGACGTATGTGAGTATCGCTGCGGGGCGTGTCCTCATTGCGATCATGTGATGGGGGCGAGTCCGGTATGCTGTGCGCATGCGCCTGTGCGCGGTGGTTTCCTTGGGATCTGCGACTCAGCAGGGAAGCTGGGCCATGGACGCTTAGCGATGATGGAGGTATGCTCGGCATAGTAAGAAGCGCCTGATTGGCTATTTGAATCGTGCCATGATATATGGAATTAAAGGATAGGATGATTTTTCTTCTGGCGCCGATATTCTATCTAACTTGGTTGGCCAGAAAGACTAATATGCGATTGGACCATGTGGATTGAGATCGTTATGGTAACGATGATGCAGCAAGTTGATTTGCTGGATACAAGATAAACAAAGAACAGATCTGCTAATATATATGGTTTATTAGATTTATTTATATGGTGGATACACATTTAATGGAGATTGGTTCACATACACATGTTTGATGTCTGTTATGTGTTGTATTTTTGTACAGTGTTTTTAAGTGGGCTAGGACTTGATGGTGATTGGTGCCCTGCGTGGTATCCACACTATTTAAGCCAGCCATTTGTACTGTTTGATATGCTTGAAAAAGACCAAGATATGGTCGAAACGTCGCTGCTTTACCATGGCTGAATAAACATTCTTCTTTGAAATGATTACACCCGGCTGAAGCGCTGTTTATTCGTTTTTTGGACTATTTGGAATATCCAGGAAGGTTCCCTGGACATGGAACGGGCGCCCCAATAAGTGAGTGCTGTCAGCCAACATTTTATCCTTTATAAGCAAAGTAAAGATAACCTTTGTCACATTTAAAGAGATTGCACTTTAAAAGCAAGCTAAAACCTATTCAACGATCTGAATGAAGTAATGGTCGAGCATGGGCACCTCCACTTTATTCATTGTCTAAGGGACTGTCAGACATAGCAGAGGGCTGTACTTGGCTATCTCTGGCAGTGCACTATACAACCAATGGAGCAATGGTGTCATGCAGGACTATAATTCTAGTCAAACGGGTCTGACCCTGAGAGCCCTAAAACGGTCATGTGAACAGCTCTGTTGAAAAACATTGGTCTGAGTGCTGTCAGCACTTGGCCTGAAAATTGCAGTCGTGTGAAAGTAGCCTAACTGTTATTTGTAAAGAATCTGCTCTCGGAGAATTGTTCCACAAGGCATTAAGAAAAGAAGACTGTAAGCGATATTCTTGTAATGTATGTACTGCTGTGCAACACTATTACCGGTCGTTACAGAATACCATGCATTATATTAGATATTTCCTTAACCCCTTCACGACCTTTGACGCATACGCTGCGTCATGAAAGTCGGTGCCAATGCGACCTATGACGCAGCGTATGCGTCATGGAATGATCGCGCTCCTGCAGATCGGGTGAAAGGGTTAACTCCAATCTCACCCGATCTGCAGAGACAGGGGGAGTGGTGCTTCAGCCCAGGGGGGGTGGCTACACCCCCCCGTGGCTACGATCGCTCTGATTGGCTGTTGAAAGTGAAACTGCCAATCAGAGCAATTTGTAATATTTCACCTAAAAAACAGGTGAAATATTACAATCCAGCCATGGCCGACAGAGGCGTAGCTAGGGGTTTAGCTCAGGGGGGGCGAAACATCTGAGTGGGCCCCTAGCCACGTAACCCTGATTACAACTATAGTGGCACACCCTAATTGTCGGCATAGGGGAACTTCTGCTGATGACCATGGTATTACTGAAAATAAGTATGGGGAGAAGCTACCAGGCACCTGTCTCTAGGACTCGTGCACAGCACCGCACGGTCCTGCAGGTAGGGAGAAGCCACCAGGGACCTGTCTGTAGGAATAATGCACAGCACCACACTGGGTCTCTAGGACTCGTGCACAGCACCGCACTGTCAGCGGGTGGAGAGAAGCCGACGGACCTGTCTGTAGGAATAGTGCACAGCGCCACACTGTCAGCAGGTGGAGAGAAGCCGCCGGGGACCTGTCTGTAGGAATAGTGCACAGCACCGCACTGTCAGCGGGTGGAGAGAAGCCGCCGGGGACCTGTCTTTGGGAATAGTGCACAGCACCACACTGTCAGCGGGTGGAGAGAAGCCGCCGGGGACCTGTCTGTAGGAATAGTGCACAGCACTGCACTGTCAGCGGGTGGAGAGAAGCCGCCGGGGACCTGTCTTTGGGAATAGTGCACAGCACCACACTGGGTCTCTAGGACTGTCAGCGGGTGGAGAGAAGCCACCGGGGACCTGTCTGTAGGACTAGTGCACAGCGCCACACTGTCAGCGGGTGGGGAGAAGCCACCAGGGACCTGTCTGTAGGACTAGTGCACAGCACCGCACTGTCAGCGGGTGGAGAGAAGCCGCCGGGGACCTGTCTGTAGGACTAGTGCACAGCACCGCACTGTCAGCGGGTGGAGAGAAGCCGCCGGGGACCTGTCTGTAGGACTAGTGCACAGCACCGCACTGTCAGCGGGTGGGGAGAAGCCACCAGGGACCTGTCTGTAGGACTAGTGCACAGCACCGCACTGTCAGCGGGTGGAGAGAAGCCACCAGGGACCTGTCTGTAGGACTAGTGCACAGCACCGCACTGTCAGCGGGTGGAGAGAAGCCGCCGGGGACCTGTCTGTAGGACTAGTGCACAGCACCGCACTGTCAGCAGGTGGGGAGAAGCCACCAGGGACCTGTCTGTAGGACTAGTGCACAGCACCGTACTGTCAGTGGGTGGGGAGAAGCCACCAGGGACCTGTCTGTAGGACTAGTGCACAGCACCGTACTGTCAGCGGGTGGAGAGAAGCCACCAGGGACCTGTCTGTAGGACTAGTGCACAGCACCGTACTGTCAGTGGGTGGGGAGAAGCCACCAGGGACCTGTCTGTAGGACTAGTGCACAGCACCGTACTGTCAGCGGGTGGAGAGAAGCCACCAGGGACCTGTCTGTAGGACTAGTGCACAGCACCGTACTGTCAGTGGGGGGGGAGAAGCCACCAGGGACCTGTCTGTAGGACTAGTGCACAGCACCGTACTGTCAGCGGGTGGGGAGAAGCCACCAGGGACCTGTCTGTAGGACTAGTGCACAGTGCCGCACTGTCAGCGGGTGGGGAGAAGCCACCGGGGACCTGTCTGTAGGACTAGTGCACAGCACCGTACTGTCAGCGGGTGGGGAGAAGCCACCAGGGACCTGTCTGTAGGACTAGTGCACAGTGCCGCACTGTCAGCGGGTGGGGAGAAGCCACCAGGGACCTGTCTGTAGGACTAGTGCACAGCGCCGCTCGCTCCCTAGCAGCTATTAGTATGTTTTTCTACGAAACACTGCAGCTTTAGGGTATGTGCAGACGTTACAGTAATTGGCAGCGCTTTGGACGCAGCACATGTCCGATGTATCCCAAGTGCTGCCGGCATTGAGCGCAGGTGATTTCGCATTTGTTCACTGAACCGTGCCGAATCATTGCATCCAATACATTGTACAGGTGACTTTTATCTTGGATAAATAGACATGGTGCGCTCTGGAAAGACGTGCTGCATATCTGTCTCCACAGGTAAACCGCGAGCGTCGCAGGCATCTATGGACGCATAGTGGACATGGGATTTCTTGAAATCCCATCCACTATGCTGTAACATCTGCACGAGGCACCAGTACACAGCGTCCAACCGCAGCATTTACCGACCGTGTGCACCTACCCTACCCTACATGTCCGCCTGGTACACTACAGACGGTGCTGATAGACGCTGTACAAACCATGAGCGGCCTGTAACACCGCTCAGGCTCCCTTTAATAACTTTATAACAATAATAAGTCACTTACTATGACAGCATTACATATAATGCAGCTCACAACATGGTTACTGTATGGGGGCTTGTTATACTAACAGGCTGGGGCTTATAAGACCCCGGCTGTAAGAATTATAAGCCCATTACCCCATCAGCCCCCCAAACAGCACGTATTACATGTGATGTGGTGCAGAGCACTAAACACTATGATAGTAAGTCTAATACTAAGGCCCCTGTCCTCCCTCCACCACCCCTTCAGTGCCCACCAGGCCCCCAGGCTCTCACATTCTCCCCACAGTGACCTTTACCTGAATTTAATTAGCTTACATTCTGGCAGCCCTCAGATGGAGTTTGCAGGCACTGCAGCAAGTTTATGGATGGCGCTGCAATGTCCCACCAAGTGCTGCAGGCAGAGAGCATGAGGTGAGGTGTCAGACATCATAGGCATGGCCAGCAGTGTCTGAGGTAAATCAGCGGTGAGCACTAGGACCCAGGGGAGATCCAGCGTGCATGAAGGAGAGCACACAGGAGCAGAGCCTGGGAGAATCTTATCAGGTGACGGTGAGCTCAGGCCATAGACTAGTACACTGCACTACTACACTGAGGACTCTGCCACTGTGCCAGTCAGTGTGCAGCCGCGTCTCAGGAAGACAGGGGAGCAGGCAACGTACCGTGCTCTCCCTCAGTACTGCCTGATACAGAAGTGGCTGTGGGTGGGCCCCTTCATGACACTGGGCCCGGGGCAACGGCCCCCTCTGCCCCCCCAGTAGCTACGCTACTGATGGCCGATGCTGCAATATCATCGGCCATGGCTGGAAATACTGATGTGAGCCCCCCCCACCCCACCGATCGCCCCCCCAGTCCTCCGTTATGGGGTCCGGTCCCCTCCGTCCTGTGCTGCGCTGCCCCGTGCTCCTGCCCGCTCCCCCGTCCTGCTGTCCGCTCCCCCCTGTGGTCCGATCACCCCCCCTGTGCTCCAATCCACCCCCCCCCCCCACCCCTTCATACTTACCGATCCTCCCGGTGTCCGGCCGTCTCCTCGCTGGGCGCCGCCATCTTCCAAAATGGCGGGCGCATGCTCAGTACGCCCGCCGGCAGATTCCATTCAAGTACATTTTGATCGCTGTGGTAGGTTCTACCACAGCGATCAAAATAAAAAAAATAATAAATAAACCCCCCCCTTTATCACCCCCATAGATAGGGATAATAATAAAATAAAGAAAATATATATATTTTTTTTTTCCACTAGGGTTAGGGTTAGAACTAGGGTTAGGGTTAGAACTAGGGTTAGGGTTACGGGTAGGGTTAGGGGTAGGGTTAGGGTTAGGGTTATGGCATGTGCGGATTTGGCTGCGGATCCGCAGCGGATTGGCCGCGGATCCGCAGCGGATTGGCCGCGGATCCGCAGCGGATTGGATGCGGATCCGCAGCGGATTGGCCGCGGATCCGCAGCGGATTGGCCGCGGATCCGCAGCGGATTGGCCGCGGATCCGCAGCGGATTGGCCGCTGCGAATTCGTAGCAGTTTTCCATCAGGTTTACAGTACAGTGTACACCTTTGGAAAACCAAATCCGCTGTGCCCATGGTGCGGAAAATTCCGTGCAGAAACGCTGCGTTGTATTTTCCACAGCAAGTCAATTCTTTGTGCGGATTCCGCAGCGTTTTACACCTGTTCCTCAATAGGAATCCGCAGGTGAAATCCGCACAAAAAAACACTGGAAATCTGCTGTAAATCCGCAGGTAAAACGCAGTGCCTTTTACTTGCAGATTTTTCAAAAGTCGTGCGGAAAAATCTCACACGAATCCGCTACGTGGGCACATACCCTTAGGGTTAGGGTTGGAATTAGGGCTAGGGTTGGAAATAGGGTTAAGATTAGGCTTGTGGTTAGGGTTACGGATAGGGTTAGGGGTGTGTTGGGGTTACAGTTGTGGTTAGGGTTGGGATTAGGGTTAGGGTTGGGATTAGGGTTAGGATTAGGGTTGGAATTAGGGTTACGGGTGTGTTGGGGTTAGGGTTGTGGTTAGGGGTGTGTTGGGGTTAGGGTTGGGATTAGGGTTATGGCTACAGTTGGGATTAGGATTAGGGGTGTGTTGGGGTTAGTGTTGAAGTTAGAAATGAGGGGTTTCCACTGTTTAGGCACATCAGGGGTCTCCAAACGCAACATGGCGCCACCATTGATTCCAGCCAATCTTGCATTCAAAAAGTCAAATGGTGCTCCCTCCCTTCCAAGCCCCGACGTGTGCCCAAACAGTGGTTTACCCCCACATTTGGGGTACCAGCGTACTCAGGACAATCTGGGCAACAACTGTTAGGGTCCAATTTCTCCTGTTACCCTTGCAAAAATAAAAAATTACTTGCTAAGACATAATTTTTGAGGAAAGAAGAATGATTTTTTATTTTCACGGCTCTGCGTTGTAAACTTCTGTGAAGCACTTGGGGGTTGAACGTGCTCATCACACATCTAGATAAGTTCCTTGGGGGGTCTAGTTTCCAAAATGGGGTCACTTGTGGGGTGTTTCTACTGTTTAGGCACATCAGGGGCTCTGCAAATGCAACGTGACGCCCGCAGACCATTCCATCAAAGTCTGCATTTCAAATGTCACTACTTCCCTTCCGAGCCCTGACGTGCACCCAAACAGTGGTTTACCCCCACATATAGGGTATCAGCGTACTCAGGAGAAACTGGACAACAACTTTTGGGGTCCAATTTCTCCTGTTACCCTTGCAAAAATAAAAAATTCTGGGCTAAAAAAATATTTTTGAGGAAAGGAAACACATTTATTATTTTCACGGCTCTGCGTTATAAACTTCTGCGAAGCACTTGGGGGTTCAAAGTGCTCACCACACATCTAGATTAGTTCCTTGGGAGGTCTAGTTTCCAAAATGGGGTCACTTGTGCGGGAGCTCCAATGTTTAGGCACACAGGGGCTCTCCAAACGTGACATGGTGTCCGCTAATGATTGGAGCTAATTTTCCATTCAAAAAGCCAAATGGCGTGCCTTCCCTTCCGAGCCCTGCCGTGTGCCCAAACAGTGGTTTACCCCCACATATGGGGTATCATCGTACTCAGGACAAACTGGACAACAACATTTGGGGTCCAATTTCTCCTATTACCCTTGGAAAATTAAAAAATCCTGGGCTAAAAATCATTTTTGAGGAAAGAAAAATTATTTTTTATTTTCACGGCTCTGCGTTATAAACTTCTGTGAAGCACCTGGGGGTTATAAGTGCTCACTATGCATCTAGATAAGTTCCTTGGGGGGTCTAGTTTCCAAAATGGGGTCACTTGTAGGGGAGCTCCAATGTTTAGGCACACAGGGGCTCTCCAAACGCGACATGGTGTCCGCTAACGATTGGAGCTAATTTTCCATTCAAAAAGTCAAATGGCACGCCTCCCCTTCCGAGCCTTGTCGTGCACCCAAACAGTGGTTTACCCCCACATATGAGGTATCAACGTACTCAGCAGAAATTGCCCAACAAATTTTAGGATCCATTTTATCCTGTTGCCCATGTGAAAATGAAAAAATTGAGGCTAAAAGAAATTTTGTGTGAAAAAAAAGTACTTTTTCATTTTTACGGATCAATTTGTGAAGCACCTGAGAGTTTAAAGTGCTCACTATGCTTCTAGATAAGTTCCTTGGGGGGTCTAGTTTCCAAAATGGGGTCACTTGTGGGAGCGCTCCAATGTTTAGGCACACAGGGGCTCTCCAAATGTGACATGGTCTCTGCTAGCGATGGAGATAATTTTTCATTCAAAAAGTCAAATGGCGCTCCTTCCCTTCCGAGCCTTACCATGTGCCCAAACAGTGGTTTACCCCCACATGTGAGGTATCAGTGTACTCAGGAGAAATTGTCCAACAAATTTTATGATCCATTTTATCCTGTTGCTCATGTGAAAATGAAAAAATTGAGGCTAAAATAATTTTTTTGTGAAAAAAAAGTACTGTTTCATTTTTACGGATCAATTTGTGAAGCACCTGGGGGTTTAAAGTGCTCACTATGCTTCTAGATAAGTTCCTTGGGGGGTCTAGTTTCTAAAATGGGGTCACTTGTGGGGGAGCTCCAATGTTTAGGCACACGGGGGCTCTCCAAATGCGACATGGTGTCCGCTAAAGATTGGAGCCAATTTTTCATTCAAAAAGTCAAATGGCGCTCCTTTCCTTCCAAGCCCTGCCGTATGCCCAAACAGTGGTTTACCCCCACATATGAGGTATCAGCGTACTCAGGACAAATTGGACAACATCGTTCGTGGTCCAGTTTCTCCTTTTACCCTTGGGAAAATAAAAAAATTGTTGCTAAAAGATCATTTTTGTGACTAAAAAGTTAAATGTTCATTTTTTCCTTCCATGTTGCTTCTACTGCTGTGAAACACCTGAAGGGTTAATAAACTTCTTGAATGTGGTTTTGAGCACCTTGAGGGGTGCAGTTTTTAGAATGGTGTCACTTTTGGGTATTTTCAGCCATATAGAACCCTCAAACTGACTTCAAATGTGAGGTGGTCCCTAAAAAAAATGGTTTTGTAAATTTTGTTGTAAAAATGGGAAATCACTGGTCAAATTTTAACCCTTATAACTTCCTAGCAAAAAAAAAATTTGTTTCCAAAATTGTGCTGATGTAAAGTAGACATGTGGGAAACGTTATTTATTAACTATTTTGTGTCACATAACTCTCTGGTTTAACAGAATAAAAATTCAAAATGTGAAAATTGCGAAATTTTCAAAATTTTCGCCAAATATCCGTTTTTTTCACAAATAAACTCAGAAATTATCGACCTAAATTTACCACTAACATGAAGCTCAATATGTCACGAAAAAACAATCTCAGAATCGCTAGGATCCGTTGAAGCGTTCCTGAGTTATTACCTCATAAAGGGACACTGGTCAGAATTGCAAAAAACGGCAAGGTCATTAAGGCCAAAATAGGCTGGGTCATGAAGGGGTTAATTTGGCAGAATTACAGGAAAATGACTTTTGCCAAATTGATGGATCCTTGTTGGCCTGACTTCCACTCACAGTGTCTGCAATCCTGTCCACAAGCTGGTTTAGATCTTGTTACACCGATAAGCCTCTCTAGTCCATCGTGAAATACTCTTTCCTAATATAGATCTCCTCTGAGACTGAACCAAGATCAGTCGTGTGTAGTACATTTTCAGTGTACTATCTACAAGGAGTGAACAATCTGTAGAAAATGCTTCCCAAAATTCTAAATGTGAGTCGGTGGTAGGATTCGGTGGGAGGGAGACAGTTATGTAAAATCGAGATACCTCTAATACTAAATGAAAGGTTGACTGATCAATTTCAAGGCAACAGGTGTGAAGTATGTCAGTCCTATAGGACGTAATGAGCTGTAAACTCAAGATAATGTTACCAGGGAAAGGGTTAAATATGGTGGTTAGCGTCATGGTATGAGAAGGACAAGTAGGACACCACACACTGGGTGTTAGATAGTGGAGGGTATGGGAAAGCACAAAAACTATAGATAGCAGGCAAGGACTATAAATAACAGGCAACCTAACATCTAGTACTTAGGCTCCAAGAGCAATATATAGTATATAGTTATAGAGCCGCATGCCCACTATATACTTATCATATACACTCATGCATGTAACATGCAGCCAGTAAAACCCGTAAATAGAAATACACACTATATAAAGCTTTCTGAGTTTCCACCACACCCCCAAAGTCATGATATACAACCCTTTACCAATTATGTCACCATCAATCATGTCAGAGACTTATTGGTATTTGACAAGGGAATGTCTCCGGCTTAACACCTTATTACGGTGTTGATACATATCCTTATTCTGACCATTTAAAACATCTAAAGGTGAAAGTCCTTCCTTGACCCCATTTATTTTAGTCAATTAAATAAGTAAAACATTACATAGTAATTCCCTCTTTTAATAAAAGTTTAGTATTTTATAATATTACATATTCATAATATATAGTATCACACACATATAGCATTTATAATATACAGTATCACACATTCATATTACATATTTAGAATATATAGCATTATACACTTATATTACATATTTTTAATATACTGTATCTGTTTTTTCATACTGGACTTCACATTTCCTTCATAGACTTAGAGTAAAAAAAGATGACCACTCCTGAAATTTTTCTTTAAAAAAAATAACACTGCCCATTCAGCAATGCCTGACCTCTCATCTTCCAAGGCAAATAAAGTCTGGAGGGTGCTTGATGAGTAGTACAATAAAAAAAACAACGACCCATAGGATTTATCATGTGAAAAACAAATTAGACTTTCTCTATAGTTTAAGTACTTTAATTCGATTTTACATATACTTTGCGTTTTGACTATGGTAATTAATATTTTCTTTTTTTAAATTTTTTTTTATTATTATTAATTAATTCTATATTGCAGATAGTGCGTAGTTTATATGAACTTCCTTTTTGTATGGAGAATTGTCTGACAAGACATCTTAAAGGGTTTTGTGCGGTCTTAGACTACATCACTACTATGTGACTGCAGACTTGTGAATCCTCACATTGCGTGCACTGAGCGCTGTGAAGATTCTCAATTGCTGGAGAGAGGAACAGAGAGGAGTATTCAATGTGCATAGTCCCGGCTACATTCCGACTAGACTGTTTACGGCTTCTCTCAATACACTTGCATTGAGTGGGGCCATGCCCATCTAGTGGTAATGTGGCCAGGCATATGTGTAAGGAAGAAGACCGGGCTGTTTGTACCTGTACTGAGCCAGGTTGCGGCTGCGTCCCATGTTGCCTGGGGGAAGGAATAGGGGACCGGACGGGCCCAATGACCCGGGAAGGAGGGGGCATGTTAAAAGCAAAAGCGTGCGCAATGGTGAGCATTTTACCGCCGGCAGAGACTGTGGCAGATGGGGTGCGTGAGCAGCGTGCTCCGGTCTCCAGGGAGCAGAGTCGCAAAGGGCTGCAGCTGTCCTTCTACGGGCACGGCATCGGAACTGTGAGCAGAGACAGGCCCGTAGGCTCAGATCCCCGGGTTGCGATCGCCGGTAATTAACCGTTTACCGGAGGTCGCAAAAAAACAGAAAACGCGATTTCCCATTTAATTTCTCTGTCCTCCGATGTGATCGCACATCAAAGGACAGAGAAATGGGGTCCCTGATCGCCCCCCGATACTCACCTGTCTTCCCCGGTGCTCCTCGTGGCTCCCGATGGGCGCCGCCATTTTGTTCCGGCCAAAAAATGGCGGGCGCATGTGTAGTGCGCCCGCCGGCCGGCACCCGGAAGATCTTTGGAGTCTCGGCTGCCGGGGGTAGCTGAGACCCCAAAGAACATGAGCGGGGTCAGTTCTTACCGACCCCTGTTTTGCGATCGCCGGTAATTAACTGTTTACCGGCGACCGCAAAAAAAAAAAAAGCGATGTGTAATTCTCTGTCCTCTGATGTGATCGCACATCAGAGGACAGAGAAATAGGGGGATTTGGGGACCCTGTTATACTTACCGGTGTCCCTGGGTCCTCCTGTGTCCCCTCCTGGCCGCCGGCTTCTTCCTCCGGTAAGAAAATGGCGGGCACATGCGCAGTGCGCCCGCCATGATCTGCTGGCCGGCAGCTAGAGGAGTTGGGGCTAAAATTAGGGTTAGGGTTGGGGCTAAATTTAGGGTTAGGGTTGGGGCTAAATTTAGGGTTAGGGTTATGGTTGGGGCTAAATTTAGGGTTAGGTTGGGGCTAAATTTAGGGTTGGGACTACATTTAGGGTTAGGGTTGGGGCTAAATTTAGGGTTAGGGCTAGGGTTGGGGCTAAAGTTAGGGTTAGGGCTAAAGTTAGGGCTAGGGTTGGGGCTAAAGTTAGGGCTAGGGTTGGGGCTAAAGTTAGGGCTAGGGTTGTGTTGTGAATTCTGTTCTCGAACTCCTTCCTGTGGTGATGAATGGTACTTCGGCGAGTTCTGTCCATGGACTCCCTCTGGTGGCTGTGAGTGGAGCTGCTGGTTCTGAGGTTCCTTCCTCAGCTGACCTCGTTTAGTCCTTGGCTGGCTGCTCTATTTAACTCCACTCAGATCGTTACTTGATGCCAGCTGTCAATGTCCTAGTACTGGTTCAGTTCTCTCTTGGATCTTTCAGATGACCTGTCTACTCCAGCAAAAGCTAAGTCCCTGCTAGCTTATTTGTTTACCACTGTTTTCTTGACCAGCTTGCTATCATGATTTTGCCTTGCTAGCTGGAAGCCTCGGGATGCAGAGTGGCACCTCCGTGCCGTGAGTCGGTGCGGGGGTGTCTTTTGCACACTCTGCGTGGTTTTTTGGTAGTTTTTTATGCTGACCGCAAAGATACCTTTTCTATCTTCAGTCTGTTTAGTTAAGTCTGGCCTCCTTTTCCTAAACCTATTTCATTCCTGTGTTTGTGACTTCCATCTTAACTCACAGTCAATATGTGTGGGGGGCTGCCTTTTTCTTTGGGGAATTTCTCTGAGGCAAGGTAGGCTTTATTTTCTATCTTTAGGGGTAGTTAGCTCTTAGGCTGTGAAGAGGCGTCTAGGCAGAGTCAGGTACGCTCCACGGCTATTTCTAGTTGTTGTGATAGGATTAGGGGTTGCGGTCAGCAGAGCTCCCACTTCCCAGAGCTTGTCCTGTATTACTAGTTTGCTCATCAGGTCATTCCTAGTGCTCCTAACCACCAGGTCATCATAACAGGGTTGCAGCTAAAGTTAGGGTTAGAGTTGGGATTAGGGTTGGCATTAGGGTTACGTTTGGGATTAGGGTTAGGTTTGGGATTAGGGTTAAGGTTAGGGTTGGGATTAGGGTTAGGGGTGTATTGGGATTAGGGTTAGGTTTGAGGTTAGGGTTGAGATTAGGATTAGGGGTGTGTTGGATTTAGGGTTCTGATTAGGGTTCTGGTTAGGGTTGGGATTAGGGTTGTTTTGGGGTTAGGGTTGTGATTATCGTTAGGGTTGTAATTAGGATTATGGATCGGGTTTGGATTAGGATTAGGGGTGTGCTGGGGTTAGGGTTGGAGTTAGAATTGGGGGGTTTCCACTGTTTAGGTACATCAGGGGGTCTCGAAACGCCACAGCCAATTTTGCGCTCAAAAAGTCAAATGGTGCTCCCTCCCTTCTGAGCTCTGCCATGCGCCCAAACAGTGGTTTACCCCCACATATGGGGCATCAGCGTACTCGGGATAAATTGGACAACTTTTGGGGTGGAAAGAAAAAATATTTTTTATTTTCACGTCTCTGCATTATAAACTTCTGTGAATCACTTGGGCATTCAAAGTTCTCACAAAACATCTAGATAAGTTCCTTGCGGGGTCTAGTTTCCAAAATGGGGTCACTTGTTGGGGGTTTCTACTGTTTAGGTACATCGGGGGCTCTGCAAATGCAACATAACGCCCGCAGACCATTCTATCAAAGTCTGCATTCCAAAACGGCGCTCCTTCCCTTCCGAGCTCTGCCATGCGCCCAAACAGTGGTTTACCCCCACATATGGGGTATCAGCCTACTCAGCATAAATTGCACAATACATTTTGGGGTCCAATTTCTCCTGTTACCATTGTGAAAGTAAAAATTTTAGGGTGAAAAGATCATTTTTGTGGAAAAAATATGATTTTTTTTATTTTCATGGCTCTACATTATAAACTTCTGTGAAGCAGTTGGGGGTTCATAGTGCTCACCACACATATAGATAAGCTCTTTGGGGAGTCTAGTTTCCAAAATGGGGTCACTTGTGGGGGGTTTCTACTGTTTAGGTACATCAGGAGCTCTGCAAATGCAACATGACACCCGCAGACCATCCCATCAAAGTCTGCATTCCAAGCGGCGCTCCTTCCCTTCCGAGCCCCGATGGGTGCCCAAACAGTGCCCCCCCCACATATGGGGTATCAGCGTACTCAGGACAAACTGGTCAACAGATTTTGGGGTCTAATTTCTCCTGTTACCCTTGTAAAAATAAAAATTTGGGGGCAAAAAGATCATTTTTGTAGAAAAAATGTGATTTTTTATTTTCACGGCTCTACGTTATAAACTTCCGTTAAGCACCTGGGGGTTTAAAGTGCTCACCACACATCTAGATAAGTTCCTTAAGGGGTCTAGTTTCCAAAATGGTGTCACTTGTCGGGGGGTTTCCACTGTTTAGGCACATCAAGGGCTCTCCAAACGCGACATGACGTCCGATCTCAATTCCAGCCAATTCTACATTGAAAAAGTAAAACAGCACTCCTTCTCTTCCAAGCTCTGCAGTGCGCCCAAACAGTGGTTTACCCCCACATATGTGGTATCGACGTACTCAGGAGAAATTGCACAACAACTTTTGTGGTCTAATTTCTCCTGTTACCCTTGTGAAAATAAGAATTTGTGGGCGAAAAGATCATTTTTGTGTAAACAAATGCGATTTTTTATTTTCACGGCGCTACGTTATAAACTTCTGTGAAGCACTTGGGGGCTCAAAATGCTCACCACACATCTAGATAAGTTCCTTAAGGGGTCTAGTTTCCAAAATGGTGTCACTTGTGGAGCGTTTCCACTGTTTAGGCACATCAGGGGCTCTCTAAACGTGACATGGCATCCGATCTCAATTCCAGCCAATTCTGCATTGAAAAAGTCAGACGGCACTACTTCTCTTCCAAGCTCTGCGATGTGCCCAAACAGTGGTTTACCCCCACATATGGGGTATCAACGTATTCAGGAGAAATTGCACAACAAAATTTATGGTTAAATTTCTGTTTTTACACTTGTGAAAATAAAAAAAATGGTTCTGAAGTAAAATGTTTGCAAAAAAAAGTTAAATGTTCATTTTTTCCTTCCACATTGTTTCAGTTCCTGTGAAGCACGTAAAGGGTTAATTAGGCTATGTGCACACGGTGCGGATTGGCCGCTGCGGATTCGTAGCAGTTTTCCATCACTTTTACAGTACCATGTAAACCTATGGAAAACCAAATCTGCCGTGCCCATGGTGCGGAAAATACCGCGCGGACACGGTGGGTTGTATTTTCCGCAGCATGTCAATTCTTTGTGTGGATTCCGCAGCGTCTTACAGCTACAATTGTTACTAAAAAAAATCATTTTTGTGACTAAAAAGTTACATGTTCATCTTTTCCTTCCACGTTGTTTCTGCTGCTGTGAAACATCTGAAGGGTTAATAAACTTCTTGAATGTGGTTTTGAGCACCTTGAGGGGTGCAGTTTTTAGAATGGTGTCACACTTGGTTATTTTCTATCATATAGACCCCTCAAAATGACTTCAAATGTGATGTGGTCCCTAAAAAAAATGGTGTTGTAAAAATGAGAAATTGCTGGTCAACTTTTAACCCTTATAACTCCCTAACAAAAAAAAAGTAGACATGTGGGAAATGTTATTTACTAACTATTTTTTGTGACATATCTCTCTGATTTAAGGGCATAAAAATACAAAGTTTGAAAATTGCAAAATTTTAAAAATTTTCGCCATATTTCCGTTTTTTTTCATAAATAATCACAAGTAATATCGAAGAAATGTTACCACTAACATGAAGTACAATATGTCACGAAAAAACAACCTCAGAATCAGCAGGATCTGTTAAAGTGGTCCAGAGTTATAACCTCATAAAGTGACAGTGGTCAGAATTGTAAAAATTGGCTCGGTCATTAAGTACCAAATTGGCTCTGTCACTAAGGCGTTAAGGTAGGAGTCACATTAGTGTATCCAATACTCTGTGCTCCCATCCTCTCTCATGAGAGGTTCGCAGCTCAGCTGCGGAGGAGTCAGAGAAATTAATTTCTCCATATCTTCCATTGCTGGCGTCTGAGAGAATCGCTCGCACTCGGGTGATCTTTCACAAGCACACATTCACTTATATGGGTTGATAATCATCATTAACAGAAATAAACACTTGAAATAGATCACTCTGTTTGTAATGACTCCATATAATATATGAGTTTCACTTTTTGTATTGAATTTAATTGAATTTTTTGTTGATATTCTAATTTTGTGAGTCACACCTATATACTAGGATGGGGGAGATATATACAGTGACAAGCAAAAAGGTAGCAATGTTTTGAAGTTTTGAATTTTAGACTCCATATCTCACCATCCACTACTGTATTGAATGTGAGACTACCATGATTTTATAGACAATAATCTTGGCTAGCTAGTTAATAACTTTGACTTGCAACTATTTACCATATGATTAGTTACGCAGATTCTTGTCATGTCACTGCATTGTTACTGTTTTGTTCCTGGTGGTGAAAAAATCTTTTTCTTCCTGTATACTAAAAATTACAACCTGTTCTCAGATTCCTTAATAGCTCATCATGTTATTAGGTTGATTCCCAAGCAAAAGGTCACTGGTTTGAATCAAGAAGCTGTCATAAAGAAGATTCCCCCAAGAAAAGAGAAACTGCATCATCCAGTTTATCGATAGCAGTCTCTTGGCCAAGAAAATTTGCAAACTTCATCATGTGAGCTCCATGACAGTTCGAAAAATACTAAATTAAATCCATTCATTCAAAAGCAAAAAGGTGGATGTCCAGGCAAATTATTGGAGTTGACAAGTTCGGCTCATCATAAGATCTATCAGTTCTGGCTCGACAAACATGGCAGTGAAGGTGGCTCACATGCTTCATAATCAGAGACATCCATGCAAGCTCCGTGTGATTCACGTTACACAAGTCTGGAATGGTGACCCGAAAAAAGGTGAAGAAGCCTCGACTTATCGTTGTTACGCCCAACGGTGGCGCAAGTGGATTTGTGGACCCACTGTATTCACAGGGCTGGGCATGCCTAGCAAGGGGCATAGCTAAGAGACTACCAGTGTTCACTGGAGTTCCTGATGGTGGAGAAAGACTTGGCAGCAGGTAACCTTCAGTTACCACTCCTATGCAGACCCCGTAACTGCAGCTGCTGACACCAGTGGTCAGGTTCACTGACACTGATTAGGGCTATGTTCAGACATACCGGTCTAGAATACTGGATCAGGGACTGGCCACACACAGACAGGGGGACAATGTTCAGGCACTGACCGCACTAGGACCAGGGGACTTTGGATTCAGGACTGGCCACTTCTTTACCAGGGGACAGTATTCAGGCATGGCACACCAGGACCAGGGAACTTTGGGAACAAGACTGTCCGCACCCGACCAGGGGATTTTGGATTCAGGCCTGGCCAATTGAGGACCAGAGGACTACGTTCAGGCACTGGCTGCTCTGGGACCAGGGGACGAGGTTCAGGGAACTGGCCACACTGAGACCAGGGACTCGGGTACAGGACTCTGGCCACATCGGGACCAGGGATTTGGGTTCAGGACCCTGGCCACACCAGAACCACGCAATCAGGAACTGCGACATGCACACAACAGGAAGCACACGGACCAGAGCGGTGAGTAAGCAGGTGTCCCTGCATGGAGGGGTAAGGGGACACCATACAGGGGCACTGGTAGTAGTGCTACAATCGTCATAAGAAGTGTCAGCTTGTGTTTACCAAAAATTACAAAAAGTGGACAGTTAAAGATTGGTAACGAGTAGTGATGAGCGAATATACTCGTTACTCGAGATTTCCCGAGCAAGCTCGGGTGTCCTCCGAATATTTTTAGTGCTCGGAGATTTCATTTTCCTCACCTCAGATGAATGATTTACATCTCTTAGCCAGCATAAGTACATGTGGGGGTTGCCTGGTTGCTAGGGAATCCCCACATATACTTTTGCTGGCTAACAGATGTAAATCATTCAGCTGCGGCGCTGAAAACTAAAGCTCTGAGTACTTACAAATACTTGGAGGACACCCGAGCGTGCTCGGGAAATCTCGAGTACCGAGTATATTCGCTCATCACTAGTAACGAGTGATTTGAAGGGATGAGGTGAAAGTAAATACACTATGCTATGATGGGTGCAAATGGATCTGGAAGAAACAAGGGAAAAAGGGGCTAACGGATAGAGAAATTGAAGGAACTGTCAAGTTTGGTGGAGGAATACTGATGATATGGGGTTGTTTCACAGCCAAAGGGATTCGATACTTGACCATAATCGATGGTGGTCTCAATGCTGAGCTAGATGTGAGTATTCTACAAGATGAGTTACTTCGTACGCTCGAGTTCTATGGGTGTGAAATGGATGACATAGTGATCCTGCAGGACAACGACCCGAAGCATAAGTCGAGATTGGTGAAGAAATGGTTCAGTGATATTGATGTACTGGATTGGCCCTTACAAAAATATGTGTAACACAAAATCCTCATTTAAACAATAGGTAATTTTCTTACTACACATACCCTTTACACATGAATAGTTACACTACTTCTGGACTGTCCATAGTGTTGTGGATTCTGTTTGTGGGCTCCCTCTGGTGGTTACTGCTGGTACTGGGTGACTTTGGTGGGTTGCGGCCTTTGGTTTCCACCTGTCCATCAGAGGCTGGGTGTTTCCTATTTTACCTGGCCTTTCTGTCATTTCCTTGCCGGCTATCAATGTATTCAGATGTGCTCTGTTTGGTTCCTGCCTACCTGCTCCCAGATCTTTCAGGATAAGCTAAGTGCTGATTTTCAGTTGTTGGTTTTTTTGTCCAGCTTGCTTATTATGTCTCTATGCTAGCTGGTAGCTCTAGTGGACTGAGGTTCTCCCCATGTGCCATGAGTTGGCACATGGGTTCTTGTAATCTCAGGATGGTTTTTTTGATTAGGGTTTTTTGCTGACCGCTCAGACCCCTTTTGTATCGTTCCGCTTTCTAGTTTACAGCGGGCCTCAATTTGCTGAACCTATATATATCATCTCTATGTGTGTGCCTTCCTCTCATTTCACCGTCAATACATGTGGGGGGCAACTATACCTTTTGGGGTTCATTCCTCTGGAGGCAAGTGAGGTCTTTATTTTCTCTGCAGTACTAGATAGCTCTTAGGCTGGTGCGTGGCGTCTAGAACCAACGTAGGCACGCTCCCTGGCTATCTCTAGTTGCGTTTGTCAGGCGTAGGGCAGCGGTCAGCCCAGGTTCCATCACCCTAGAGCTCGTCCGATATTTTCTATTACTTTGCTTGTCCCTTGCTATCCCTAGCCATTGGGATTCATGACAGTATAGCCGGCCCACAAAGTGTTAATTGTTTGGGCTGAAGCAGGAGAAAAAGAAGTGTTTAAGGGAAATTTATTTATTTATTTTATTTTTTATTTTTTTTCCTTCAGAGTTTTGCTGCCTAGCCCTTAATTGCTGTCTAGCTGCTTCTTACCTCCTCTTAACCCTTGAATGGCTCTGATATTAGCTGTTTAACATGGATGTCCAGAGTTTGGCTTCCAGCCTGAGTAATCTCGCGGCAAAAGTTCAAAACATACAGGATTTTGTTGTTCACACTCCCATGTCTGAACCTAGAATTCCTATTCCAGAGTTCTTTTCTGGAGATAGATCTACCTTCCTGAATTTCAGGAACAATTGTAAATTGTTTCTTTCTTTAAAATCTCGCTCCTCTGGAGACCCTGCTCAACAGGTCAAGACTGTAATATCTTTCCTGCGAGGCGACCCTCAGAATTGGGCATTTGCATTGGCACCAGGGGATCCTGCATTGCTCAATGTGGATGCGTTTTTTCTGGCATTGGGATTGCTCTATGAGGAACCCAACCTGGAGATTCAGGCTGAAAAGGCTTTATTAGCCCTCTCTCAGGGGTATGATGAAGCGGAAATATATTGTCAAAAATTTCGGAAATGGTCGGTGCTTACTCAGTGGAATGAGTGCGCCCTGGCTGCAAACTTCAGAAATGGTCTTTCCGAGGCCATTAAGGATATTATGGTGGGGTTCCCTACGCCTACAGGTCTGAATGAGTCGATGGCTATGGCCATTCAGATTGATCGGCGTTTACGGGAGTACAAACCCGTGCACCAGTTGGCGGTGTCTTTTGAACAGGCACCTGAGACTATGCAATGTGATAGAATTCAGTCCAGAAGTGAACGGCAAAATTATAGGCGGAGAAATGGATTGTGTTTTTATTGTGGTGATTCAGCTCATGTTATATCAGCATGCTCTAAACGCACAAAAAGGGTTGATAAATCTTTTGCCATTGGTACTCTGCAGCCTAAGTTCATTTTGTCTGTGACTCTGATTTTTTCACTGTCTTCCATTTCCGTCGATGCCTATGTGGATTCGGGCGCTGCCCTGAGTCTTATGGATTGGTCATTTGCTAAACGCTGCGGTTTTAGTCTGGAACCTCTGGAAGTTCCTATTCCTCTGAAGGGAATTGACTCTACACCATTGGCTATGAATAAACCGCAGTATTGGACACAAGTGACCATGCGCATGACTCCCGTTCATCAGGAGGTGATTCGCTTCCTTGTACTGTATAATTTACATGATGTACTAGTGCTTGGTCTGCCATGGTTACAAACTCATAATCCTGTCCTGGACTGGAAAACAATGTCTGTGTTAAGCTGGGGATGTCAGGGGGTTCATGATTATGCACCTCCGATTTCCATCGCTTCATCTACTCCTTCTGAGATCCCTGCGTTTTTGTCTGACTATAGGGATGTTTTTGAGGAGCCTAAGCTCAATTCGCTCCCTCCGCATAGAGATTGTGACTGTGCTATAGAATTGATTCCTGGCAGTAAGTTCCCTAAGGGTCGTTTATTTAATCTGTCACTGCCAGAGCATACTGCTATGCGGAATTATATTAAGGAGTCCTTGGAAAAGGGACATATTCGTCCATCTTCGTCCCCTCTGGGAGCAGGTTTTTTTTTCGTGGCAAAAAAAGATGGTTCCCTGAGGCCTTGTATAGATTATCGCCTTCTGAATAAGATTACAGTCAAGTATCAGTATCCATTGCCATTATTGACTGATTTGTTTGCTCGCATTAAGGGGGCTAGGTGGTTCACTAAGATAGATCTTCGCGGTGCGTATAATCTGGTGCGGATAAAACAGGGTGATGAGTGGAAAACCGCATTTAATACGCCTGAGGGCCATTTTGAGTATTTGGTAATGCCTTTTGGACTCTCCAATGCTCCGTCAGTCTTTCAGTCCATTATGCACAATATTTTCCGTGAATATCTGGATAAGTTTATGATTGTGTATTTGGATGATATTTTGGTGTTTTCTGATGACTGGGAGTCTCATGTTCTACAGGTCAGGAAGGTGTTTCAGGTTCTGCGGGCCAATTCTCTGTTTGTGAAGGGCTCAAAGTGTCTCTTCGGAGTCCAGAAGATTTCTTTTTTGGGGTACATTTTTTCTCCTTCTACTATTGAGATGGATCCCGTCAAGGTTCAGGCGATTTGTGACTGGACACAACCTACATCTGTTAAGAGCCTTCAGAAGTTCTTGGGGTTTGCTAATTTTTATCGTCGGTTCATTGCTAATTTTTCCAGTATTGTTAAACCTTTGACTGATTTGACTAAAAAGGGTGCTGATGTTGCTGATTGGTCTCCTGCGGCCGTGGAGGCCTTTCAGGAACTTAAGCGCCGGTTTTCTTCTGCTCCTGTGTTGTGTCAACCAGATGTTTCACTTCCTTTTCAGGTTGAGGTTGATGCTTCCGAGATTGGAGCGGGGGCGGTTTTGTCACAGAGAAGTTCTAATGGCTCGGTGATGAAGCCATGTGCATTCTTCTCTAGAAAATTCTCGCCCGCCGAGCGCAATTATGATATGGGTAATCGGGAGCTTTTGGCCATGAAGTGGGCATTTGAGGAGTGGCGTCATTGGCTTGAGGGTGCTAAACATCGTGTGGTGGTCTTGACTGATCACAAGAATCTCATTTACCTTGAGTCTGCCTGGCGTTTGAATCCTAGACAGGCTCGTTGGTCGTTGTTTTTTTCTCGTTTCAATTTCGTGGTTTCATACCTGCCAGGTTCAAAGAATGTGAAGGCAGATGCTCTTTCCAGGAGTTTTGTGCCTGACTCTCCTGGAGACTCTGGGTCTACTGGTATCCTTAGGGATGGGGTAATATTGTCCGCCGTATCCCCAGACTTGCGACGTGCATTGCAGGAGTTTCAGGTGGATAAACCGGATCGTTGTCCACCAGAAAGACTGTTTGTTCCGGATGATTGGACCAGTAGAGTCATCTCCGAGGTCCATTCTTCTGTGTTGGCTGGTCATCCTGGAATATTTGGTACTAGAGACTTGGTGGCCAGGTCTTTTTGGTGGCCTTCCTTGTCTAGGGATGTGCGTACCTTTGTGCAGTCTTGTGAAGTGTGTGCTCGAGCTAAGCCTTGCTGTTCTCGGGCCAGTGGGTTGTTGTTATCCTTGCCCATCCCGAAGAGGCCTTGGACGCACATTTCCATGGATTTTATTTCTGATCTCCCGGTTTCACAGAAAATGTCCGTTATCTGGGTTGTGTGTGACCGCTTTTCTAAGATGGTTCATTTGGTGCCCTTGCCTAAGTTGCCTTCCTCCTCTGAGTTGGTCCCTTTATTTTTTCAGAACGTGGTTCGTTTGCATGGGATTCCGGAGAATATAGTTTCTGACAGGGGATCCCAGTTTGTGTCTAGATTTTGGCGGACGTTTTGTGCCAAGATGGGCATTGATTTGTCTTTCTCGTCTGCATTCCATCCTCAGACGAATGGCCAGACGGAGCGAACTAATCAGACCTTGGAAACTTATTTGAGGTGTTTTGTTTCTGCTGATCAAGATGACTGGGTTGCTTTTTTGCCACTGGCCGAATTTGCTCTTAATAATCGGGCTAGTTCTGCCACGTTGGTCTCTCCTTTTTTTTGTAATTCGGGGTTTCATCCTCGTTTTTCCTCTGGTCAGGTGGAGTCTTCGGATTGTCCTGGAGTGGACGTGGTGGTGGACAGGCTGCATCAGATTTGGAACCAGGTGGTGGACAATTTGAAGTTATCTCAGGAGAAGACTCAGCAGTTTGCTAATCGCCGTCGCCGCGTGGGTCCCCGACTTCTTGTTGGGGATTTGGTGTGGTTGTCTTCTCGTTTTGTCCCTATGAAGGTCTCTTCTCCTAAGTTCAAGCCTCGGTTCATCGGTCCTTATAGGATCTCGGAGATTCTTAACCCTGTATCTTTTCGTTTGGATCTCCCAGCATCGTTTGCTATTCATAATGTGTTCCATCGGTCGTTGTTGCGGAGGTATGAGGTGCCCGTTGTTCCTTCGGTTGAGCCTCCTGCTCTGGTGCTGGTGGAGGGAGAATTGGAGTATGTTGTTGAGAAGATCTTGGATTCTCGTGTTTCCAGACGCAAACTCCAGTATTTGGTTAAGTGGAAGGGTTATGGTCAGGAGGATAATTCCTGGGTGGTCGCCTCCGATGTTCATGCGACTGATTTGGTCCGCGCCTTCCATAGAGCTCACCCTGATCGCCCTGGGGGTTCTCGTGAGGGTTCGGTGACCCCTCCTCAAGGGGGGGGGGGTACTGTTGTGGATTCTGTTTGTGGGCTCCCTCTGGTGGTTACTGCTGGTACTGGGTGACTTTGGTGGGTTGCGGCCTTTGGTTTCCATCTGTCCATCAGAGGCTGGGTGTTTCCTATTTTACCTGGCCTTTCTGTCATTTCCTTGCCGGCTATCAATGTATTCAGATGTGCTCTGTTTGGTTCCTGCCTACCTGCTCCCAGATCTTTCAGGATAAGCTAAGTGCTGATTTTCAGTTGTTGGTTTTTTGGTCCAGCTTGCTTATTATGTCTCTATGCTAGCTGGTAGCTCTAGTGGACTGAGGTTCTCCCCATGTGCCATGAGTTGGCACATGGGTTCTTGTAATCTCAGGATGGTTTTTTTGATTAGGGTTTTTTGCTGACCGCTCAGACCCCTTTTGTATCGTTCCGCTTTCTAGTTTACAGCGGGCCTCAATTTGCTGAACCTATATATATCATCTCTATGTGTGTGCCTTCCTCTCATTTCACCGTCAATACATGTGGGGGGCAACTATACCTTTTGGGGTTCATTCCTCTGGAGGCAAGTGAGGTCTTTATTTTCTCTGCAGTACTAGTTAGCTCTTAGGCTGGTGCGTGGCGTCTAGAACCAACGTAGGCACGCTCCCTGGCTATCTCTAGTTGCGTTTGTCAGGCGTAGGGCAGCGGTCAGCCCAGGTTCCATCACCCTAGAGCTCGTCCGATATTTTCTATTACTTTGCTTGTCCCTTGCTATCCCTAGCCATTGGGATTCATGACACCATAGACTTTAAACGTCTGGTCAGTCTTCTCAAATTCCTGCACTGACATTCTAAATCGTCAACGCAGTATAAGTAGCTGTCACTAGAATATGAAGCATGTTTTTGGAAGGGAGGCGCATGTACAATAAAACCTGAAAATGTCCATAGTCAGGTAGGGGGGCAAATGGCCAGGTCATCAACTGGTTAAAACTCCTAATAATTAAATACTTTTTACAACACAGTCGACCTCAGCTGAGAGTGATTATTTCATTTTGATACAGGAAAGAAATATATCTTGGTACCGTGTTAGCCAGTAGATAGAAAAATTTTGTGCATAAATATGTGATTCTTCAGAATTTGTTTTAGGCCGGAGACACACTGCTGCGAGGTACGGCCGAGTCTCGCTGGTTAAAAGCAAGCTGTGGCACCTGTACTCCGGAGTGGAGCGTGCGGCTCCATGTATTGTTATGCAGCTGCACGCTCCGCTCCAGAGTGCCGGTGCCACAGCTTGCTTTTAACCAGCGAGACTCGGCCGTACCTCGCAGCAGTGTGTCTCCGGCCTTAGTCTTTGCCTGATGAAGAGACGTATGTAGTCTCGAAAGCTTGCAATTTGTTACCATCTTTTTAGTTAGCCATTAAAAGGTATCAACCACTGAGGACTCTCAATTCTAAATATTTTTCTATTTCATTTTGTAAATTTATATATAAAATGAACTTTCATTTACATGAAATCTTTGGCTTAACAAAAGTCAAAACAATAATTATATAACTGAAAAGGTACTGTGCTGTATACCATAACATTGTCATACAATCAAAGTCAGTGCTGATACATGTTTTAGAACAGAATTCTCACAAGCAAAGTTAAAATGATTCCTGCTATATCTGAAACTCAGGAATTTCATACTTTTTAAGGTTGAAAGTAGACATAATTCTATCAGGTTCAACTTATAGAATAATGTGTTCATCCAGAAGAAGGGGAAAAACGCACGAGATAGATGCTAATAGACCCATAATAAGGGAAAAATGCCTTCCTGACTCCACATACGGCAATCAGACTAGCTGCCTAAATCAAAGGCCCATCACAGAATCTAGCACCTATAACCTGTAATATTATCCAAGCCTCCTTGAAGTTAAGGTACCGTCACATTAAGCGACGCTGCAGCGATATAGACAACGATGCCGATCGCTGCAGCGTCGCTGTTTCGTCGTTGTGTGGTCGCTGGAGAGCTGTCACACAGACAGCTCTCCAGCGACCAACGATGCCAAAGTCCCCGGGTAACCAGGGTAAACATCGGGTTACTAAGCGCAGGGCCGCTCTTAGTAACCCAATGTTTACCCTGGTTACCAGTGTAAATGTAAAAAAAAACAAACACTACATACTTACATTTCGGTGTCTGTCGGGTCCCCCGGTGTCCGCTTCCCTGCACTGTGTAAGCGCCGGCCCTAAAGCAGAGCGGTGACGTCACCGCTGTGCTCTGCTTTACGGCCGGCCGGCGCTGACACAGTGCAGGGAAGCGGACGCCGGGGGACACGACAGACACCGAAATGTAAGTATGTAGTGTTTGGTTTTTTTTACATTTACACTGGTAACCAGGGTAAACATCGGATTACTAAGTGCGGCCCTGCGCTTAGTAAATAAATACCTAAGTACCACCAGGACAGGTATTACCATGCGCAAGCATGAAGGGGCGCTGTTGTCTTCACAGATTCCTGCAAACTTTCTTGTTTGGCAGATACAACAGTCAGCGATTAGAATAGTAGATACCTGGTTCAACTATTTCTGACTATGAAAGACACCAGTAGTATTTAACAACAGTTTTGAATGTCCATCTGGACGATTTTAGAATGGACACTCAGAGGAGTAACTAGGTTCTCTGGCACCCGGGGCAAGAATTCAGTTTGGCGCCCCCCCCTCAGCACATACGCTATTTCTACACTTAGTCACGTGCCAATGAGCTGCTCTCCCTAATTCTCTCAATGTTCAGTGAAAAAATGAGAGAAGCAGGAAGAACACCTCATTGTCACATGACAGCAAATATGAAAATCACATATGAATGAAGTGGCCATGTGATGACTGCTGGAACCTGAAAGCAGAGCTTAATCCCGACAGTTAGGATATTACACGTTGTTAGGACTGGCTACAGGGCTTCATTTTATAATTAAAGGGTGCGTCCAGGTTTGAGATGAAAGTCTGCAGTCATTCTATCTGACTGCAGGCTTCTGAATTCTCACAGCGCAAGCACTGCACACTTTTAGGATTCTCCCTTGTTGGTGGCCAGAGTGGACAGTCATGACAGCACAAGTATGTGATTTGTATACTTCTGGCCACATTCCAACTAGACGTGTCCGGCCTCAGTCAATTCATTTTCATTGAATGAGGTTACACATGTCTAGTCAGCAAGTGACCACATGTATGTAAATCACCAACATCAGAGAATTATGATAGCAGTGTGCACTGTGAGAACTCAAATGTCTGCAGTCACATAGTATGACTGCAGACTCATCACAACCTTGGACATCCCCTTTAATGTTCCTAACATAAATAAAAATATGAGAATTAGTATCACAAAAAAAAAACCACATTTACATCCAGGTACCTGATAGATGACGTTGTTTGTGGAGTCGCCTCTTTTTTTTCATCTTCATCTTGTCCAGATGCCATGATGACTCTTCTCATCCACCGGCAGAGCTCGTTTCTGCAGACTTCCATCTTCTCCTGTCTTCTGCAGCACGTCCCGACACAACACCCTTAAAGATAGCAGTGTTATTATAATGCTCTGGAATAAAAATATCTGCCCTAGGCTGAGCCCCTGAGTAAATAATTGCCCTTCACTTTATTCCCAGCACATAATATGACCCTCACTGTCCCTCTTATGGTACATGCCATCCACACAGCCCTCTCTCTTTTCCATACTTCACACTGCCTTCTCATACTGTGTCCCTCCTAGAGAGCCCAGTCTCTCTACTGTGCCTACTTGGCATACTGTCCTACTTGGCATACTGTCTCCTCCTGGCTGTTACCCTCACACTACTCAGTATCTATTCTGTGCCCACTCACTCTTTCCTCCCCCCATACTGTCTGCACACATTTCTAATAGCCTCCTCATGTTCATCCCCCCTGCTAACATACCCCTTTGCTCTCCATATTTCCTCCTCACACATTCCCCTGACTCCCCATACTGTCCTCACACATCCCATCACCTTTGCTCCCAATACTGTCCTCACACATTTTTCCCCTCGCTACTGTGTCCACCCCCAGCTGTTGTGAACTCTGTTTTCGGGCTCCCTCTTGTGGTCACAGGTGGTATTGTGTGAGTTTTGTTTTTGGGCTCCCCCTGGTGGCTTTTTTTGTTATCCTGCGGATCTGTGGCTGGATCAGCTGCCTCGTTATGCACTAGGGAGTTTCCTATTTAGCTCTGTTTCACCTCCACTTGTTGCCGGCTGTCGATGTATTCAGTGCTATTCTGATCTCCCCTGATTATCTTCGTTTTCAGTCTCTTCTGGAGAAGCTAAGTTTCTGTTTGATTATTTTTTGCTCATCAGTCTGCAATATGATTTCAGTGTATGATGAGTTTAGTCCAGCTTGCTAATATGTGAGCTCTTGCTGCTGGTAAGCTCTGGGGTACGGAGTTGCTTCCCCCGCACCGTTAGTTGGTGCGGGGGCTCGAGCAATCTCTGCGTGGATATTTTGCTTAGGGTTTTCTATTGACCGCACAGCTCCCTTCCTATTTTCTGCTATCTAGTGTTAGCGGGCCTCATTTGCTAAATCTATTTCATCTCTGCGTTTGTGCTTTCCCCATAACTCACCGTTAATATTTGTGGGGGGCTTTTCTATATCTTTGGGGTCATTTCTCTGAGGCAAGTAAGGACTTTACTTTCCCTCTAGGAATAGGTAGTTTCTCAGGCCGTGAAGAGACGTCTAGGATTTCCAGGTAACGTTCCACGGCTGCCTATAGTTGTTTGCGGATAGGATCAGGTTGCGGTCAATCCAGATCCACTTCCCCAGAGCTGGTCGTTGGTTTAGTTACTTAGCTAGTCAAACTTGCGATCCTTGCCACTAGGATCATAACAGTACAGCCGGCCCATAAAGTGTTAATTGCATGGCAGAAGCAGGAGAAGAGAAGCCTTGAGGAATTTTTTTTTTTTTTTTGCTGCCGTGTGTCTAGCTGCTGTGTGTCTAGCTTCTCTCCTCCTCTTAATCTTGGTGTGGCTCTGAGTTCAGCTGCTGACATGGATATCCAGAGTTTGGCCTCCAGTGTAGATCATCTTGCTGCAAGGGTACAAAGTATTCAGGATTTTGTTGTTCACAGTCCTATGTCAGAGCCTAGAATACCTATTCCGGAGTTGTTTTCTGGAGATAGATCTAGGTTCCTGAATTTTAAGAACAATTGCAAATTGTTTCTTTCTTTGAAACCTCGTTCCTCTGGTGATTCCGTTCAGCAAGTTAAGATTATTATTTCTTTCTTGCGCGGCGACCCTCAAGATTGGGCCTTCGCATTGGCGCCAGGGGATCCTGCATTGCTCAGTGTGGATGCGTTTTTTCTGGCCCTTGGATTGCTCTATGAGGAACCTAATCTTGAGAACCAGGCTGAAAAAGCTTTGTTGGCCCTCTCTCAGGGGCAAGATGAAGCAGAGGTGTATTGCCAGAAATTTCGGAAATGGTCGGTGCTTACTCAATGGAATGAGTGTGCCATTGCTGCAAATTTCAGAAAGGGTCTTTCTGAAGCCATTAAGAATGTCATGGTGGGGTTCCCTACTCCTGCAGGTCTGAATGAGTCAATGACTCTGGCCATTCAGATTGATCGGCGTTTGCGGGAGCGCAAACCTGCGCACCATTTGGCGGTGTCTTCTGAACAGACACCTGAGTCTATGGAATGTGATAGAATTCTGACCAGAAGTGAACGGCAAAATTATAGATGGCAAAATGGGTTGTGCTTTTACTGTGGTGACTCAGCTCATGTTATCTCAGCATGCTCTAAGCGCACAAAAAAGATTGATAAATCTGTCACCATCGGTACTTTACAGCCTAAGTTCATTTTGTCTGTTACCCTGATTTGTTCCCTGTCATCTTACCCGGTTATGGCTTTTGTAGATTCAGGTGCTGCCCTGAGCCTGATGGATTTGTCATTTGCCCGGCGCTGTGGTTTTGTTTTGGAGCCTTTAAAATTCCCTATTCCACTAAGGGGTATCGATGCTACACCATTGGCTATGAATAAACCTCAGTACTGGACGCAAGTGACCATGTGCATGACTCCTGTTCATCAGGAGGTGATTCGCTTTCTTGTTCTGCATAATTTGCATGATGTTGTCGTGTTGGGTCTGCCATGGTTGCAGACTCATAATCCAGTCCTGGATTGGAAAGCAATGTCTGTGTCAAGTTGGGGTTGCCAGGGAATTCATGGCGACGCTCCTGTGGTGTCAATTGCTTCATCCACTCCTTCTGAAGTCACTGCGTTTTTGTCGGACTACCAGGATGTATTTGATGAGCCCAAACTCAGTTCTCTACCTCCTCATAGGGATTGTGATTGTGCTATAAATTTGATTCCTGGTAGTAAGTTTCCTAAGGGACGACTTTTCAATTTGTCAGTGCCGGAGCATGCTGCTATGCGGAGTTATATAAAGGAGTCTTTGGAGAAAGGACTTATTCGCCCCTCCTCCTCCCCTCTGGGTGCGGGATTCTTTTTTGTGGCTAAGAAGGATGGTTCCCTGAGACCTTGTATTGATTATCGCCTTCTAAATAAAATCACGGTCAAATTTCAGTATCCTTTGCCATTGTTATCTGATCTGTTTGCTCGCATTAGGGGGTCTAGTTGGTTCACCAAGATAGATCTTCGTGGTGCGTATAACCTTGTGCGTATTAAGCAGGGTGATGAATGGAAAACTGCATTTAATACGCCCGAAGGCCATTTCGAGTACTTGGTGATGCCTTTTGGACTTTCTAACGCTCCTTCTGTCTTTCAGTCCTTCATGCACGACATCTTCCGCGAGTATCTGGATAAATTTATGATTGTGTATCTGGATGATATTCTGTTTTTTTCTGATGATTGGGAGTCCCATGTTAAGCAGGTCAGGATGGTGTTTCAGGTCCTGCGTGCCAATGCTTTATTTGTGAAGGGCTCAAAATGTCTTTTTGGAGTCCAGAAGGTTTCTTTTTTGGGTTTCATTTTTTCCCCTTCTACTATTGAGATGGACCCAGTCAAGGTTCAGGCTATTCATGACTGGAATCAGCCTACATCTGTTAAGAGTCTTCAGAAGTTCTTGGGTTTTGCTAATTTTTACCGTCGCTTCATCGCTAATTTTTCTGGTGTTGTTAAGCCTTTGACGGATTTGACCAAGAAGGGTTCTGATGTTACTAATTGGTCTCCTGCGGCTGTGGAGGCCTTTCGGGAGCTGAAGCGCCGGTTTTCCTTGGCTCCGGTCTTATGTCAGCCAGATGTCTCTCTTCCTTTCCAGGTCGAGGTTGATGCTTCTGAGATTGGAGCGGGGGCTGTTTTGTCGCAGAGAAGCTCTGATGGCTCTGTGATGAAGCCATGTGCTTTCTTTTCAAGAAAGTTTTCGCCTGCCGAGTGGAATTATGATGTCGGTAATCGGGAGTTGTTGGCTATGAAGTGGGCATTTGAGGAGTGGCGACATTGGCTCAAGGGAGCTAAGCATCGTGTGGTGGTCTTGACTGATCACAAAAATCTGATTTATCTCGAGTCGGCCAAGCGGCTGAATCCTAGACAGGCTCGTTGGTCGCTGTTTTTCTCTCGTTTTGATTTCGTGGTCTCGTACCTGCCTGGTTCGAAGAATGTGAAGGCTGATGCTCTTTCTAGGAGTTTTGTGCCTGACTCTCCTGGAGATTCTGAGCCGGCTGGTATCCTCAGAGAAGGGGTGATTTTGTCTGCCATCTCCCCAGATTTGCGACGAGTGCTGCAGGAGTTTCAGGCGGATAGACCTGACCGTTGTCCACCGGAGAGACTGTTTGTCCCAGATAGATGGACCAACAGAGTTATTTCCGAGGTTCATTCTTCGGTGTTGGCAGGCCATCCTGGAATATTTGGTACCAGAGTTTTGGTGGCCTTCCTTGTCGCGGGATGTGCGTTCCTTTGTGCAGTCTTGTGGAATTTGTGCTCGGGCTAAGCCTTGCTGTTCTCGTGCCAGTGGTTTGCTGTTACCTTTGCCTGTCCCGAAGAGGCCTTGGACGCACATTTCCATGGATTTTATTTCAGATCTCCCTGTCTCTCAGAGAATGTCTGTCATCTGGGTGGTGTGTGATCGTTTTTCTAAGATGGTCCATTTGGTGCCCTTGCCTAAGTTGCCTTCCTCCTCCGAGTTGGTTCCGCTGTTTTTTCAAAATGTGGTTCGTTTGCATGGGATCCCTGAGAATATTGTTTCCGACAGAGGATCCCAGTTTGTGTCTAGATTTTGGCGGACCTTTTGTGCTAAGATGGGCATTGATTTGTCTTTCTCGTCGGCCTTCCATCCTCAGACGAATGGCCAGACCGAGCGAACTAATCAGACCTTGGAAACCTATTTAAGATGTTTTGTTTCTGCTGATCAGGACGACTGGGTGGCTTTTTTGCCATTGGCCGAATTTGCCCTTAATAATCGGGCTAGTTCTGCTACTTTGGTTTCGCCTTTTTTTTGTAATTCGGGGTTTCATCCTCATTTTTCCTCGGGTCAGGTGGAGCCTTCTGACTTTCCTGGAGTGGATCTTGTGGTGGATAGGTTGCATCAGATTTGGGATCATGTGGTGGACAATTTGAAGCTGTCACAAGAGAAGGCTCAGCGCTTTGCCAACCGCCATCGCTGTGTGGGTCCCCGACTTCGCGTTGGGGACTTGGTGTGGTTGTCTTCTCACTTTGTTCCTATGAAGGTCTCCTCTCCCAAGTTCAAGCCTCGGTTTATCGGTCCTTATAAGATTTTGGAAGTCCTTAACCCTGTGTCATTTCGTTTGGACCTCCCAGCATCGTTTGCTATTCATAATGTGTTCCATCGGTCGTTGTTGCGGAGGTATGTGGTGCCTGTGGTTCCTTCGGTTGAGCCTCCTGCCCCTATGCTGGTTGAGGGAGAATTGGAATACGTGGTGAAGATCTTGGATTCTCGTATTTCTAGACGGAGGCTTCAGTATTTGGTTAAGTGGAAGGGCTATGGTCAGGAGGATAATTCCTGGGTTGTCGCCTCTGATGTTCATGCGGCTGATTTGGTTCGTGCCTTCCATGTGGCTCACCCTGATCTCCCTGGGGTTTTTTGATGAGGGTTCGGTGACCCCTCCTCAAGGGGGGGGTACTGTTGTGAACTCTGTTTTCGGGCTCCCTCTTGTGGTCACAGGTGGTATTGTGTGAGTTTTGTTTTTGGGCTCCCCCTGGTGGCTTTTTTTGTTATCCTGCGGATCTGTGGCTGGATCAGCTGCCTCGTTATGCACTAGGGAGTTTCCTATTTAGCTCTGTTTCACCTCCACTTGTTGCCGGCTGTCGATGTATTCAGTGCTATTCTGATCTCCCCTGATTATCTTCGTTTTCAGTCTCTTCTGGAGAAGCTAAGTTTCTGTTTGATTATTTCTTACTCATCAGTCTGCAATATGATTTCAGTGTATGATGAGTTTAGTCCAGCTTGCTAATATGTGAGTTCTTGCTGCTGGTAAGCTCTGGGGTACGGAGTTGCTTCCCCCGCACCGTTAGTTGGTGCGGGGGCTCGAGCAATCTCTGCGTGGATATTTTGCTTAGGGTTTTCTATTGACCGCACAGCTCCCTTCCTATTTTCTGCTATCTAGTGTTAGCGGGCCTCATTTGCTAAATCTATTTCATCTCTGCGTTTGTGCTTTCCCCTTAACTCACCGTTAATATTTGTGGGGGGCTTTTCTATATCTTTGGGGTCATTTCTCTGAGGCAAGTAAGGACTTTACTTTCCCTCTAGGAATAGGTTTCTCAGGCCGTGAAGAGACGTCTAGGATTTCCAGTTAACGTTCCACGGCTGCCTATAGTTGTTTGCGGATAGGATCAGGTTGCGGTCAATCCAGATACCACTTCCCCAGAGCTGGTCGTTGGTTTAGTTACTTAGCTAGTCAAACTTGCGATCCTTGCCACTAGGATCATAACACCCAGCTCTCCACTCACCCCCACAGAATATATCCACTCCCCTTCCGACAGAATAAATCCATCCCCCTCCACACAGAATAAATGCACTCTGCCCCACACATGCTAAATAAATTCCCGCCCCCCACATACACACTGAATAAATCCCCACACACAACAAATAAATCCCCCCCCCACACACTGAATAAATCCCCACACACACTCAATAAATCTCCCCCACACACACTGAATAAATCCCCCCCACACTGAATAAATCCCCCCACACACACTGACTAAATCCCCCCCACACACACTGACTAAATCCCCCCATACACTCTGACTAATCCCCCCAACACACACTGAATAAATCCCCCAACACACACTGAATAAATCCCCCCACACACACTGAATAAATCCCCCACACACACACTGAATAAATCCCCCCACAGTGAATAAATCCCCCCCAACAGTGAATAAATCCCCAACACAGTGAATAAATCCCCCCCACACACCGTGAATAAATCCCCCCCAACACAGTGAATAAATCCCTAACCCCCCAACACAGTGATTAAATCCTGACTCCCCAACACACACACTAAATAAATCTCCCCCCCAAACACTGAATAAATATTCCCCATAAATCCACCCCACGCTGAATCTTCGGTGTCTTCAGCTCCACAACTACAGGAGCACTTACCACCGAGTCTCTTCTTTCTCCTGCACGCCGGATAGTGACATCAGCAGTGTGATCACATGACTTGATCACGCTGCTGGCGTCACTCTGACCCAGCGGTCAGAGCCTCAATTGTACTCGCAGCTGTTAGATGTGAGTACAATTGATCTCTGGGAGCCGGCGCGCTGCAGCTTCTCTGTGCCGGCTGTCAGCTTGACAGGCGGCACAGAGAACAGCTGACTCCCAGTCCAGGGGGCGGCAGAATGCAGCCTCAGGGGGAGACACTTTGGACCACCGCATTAGGCGGCCCAACTGCGCCCCCCTGCCGGCTGCGCCCGGGGCACATGCCCCGGCTGCCCCCCCTAGATACGCCACTGTGGACACTCTCTTAGCAGCTCAAAAAGGCAAAGTAAGGGTTGAAAATATTAACATCTATGGATTGACTCCTCTGTGAGGGAATCAGCAATCTCTAATTGTGTTAATCCTAAATTGAGGGTCTGGAAATGATGAAAAGGTTAATTATATGTATGTTCTCTCCATGTTTGCGTGGGTTTCCTCCGGGCACTCCGGTTTTCTCCCACATTCCAAAGACATACTGATAGGGAATTTAGATTGTGAGCCCCATTGGGGATAGCGATGATAATGTGTGCAAACTGTAAAGCGCTGCGGAATATTTTAGCGCTATATAAATAAATAAATTTGTAAAAAAATTATATCACCACTATGAGGCATACACAGGTCAATGTATTGTTATAATATATGGACAACACATAAATATGGAAGCCTCTTCACCTTTTTAAAAATCAATTTCAACTGGTGAGGTGTGAGATGAGACATTTCAGTTTTCCCATTAAGAACACGGAAAAACCTCCCTGGGTGACTAAAGCCATGGTTCATTCATATAAGAAAGGGTTAAATTCCATCATTCTGGCCACTACTTCTAGTGAAATTAAGCATGCTCATTGAATACTATCTATTCTAAAAGATTGGGAATTAGTTAACAACAGTATGCAGGTAGGCTTAAACAAGAAGCTACAACTTTTAGTAAGATGTCCAAATAAAGGGAATTTTAAAAATGAAAATGGTTAGTGCCAAACCAATAAACGTAAAATAATAGAAGTTGCTAAAAATTTAATTTGAAAGTTAGTAATTATACAGCTGAACCTAACCCTCTGGATTTGACAGTTTGGCAGCAAATCATTTCCTCATACCAATCAAAATTTGATATTTGGGAAACAGGATCTATATAACAGCGGCGCTAGTATACATGGTCTCCTGGTGCTGCAAATTTAGACAATAACCACAGTGTTGTCGGTATAATAACAATATTCTAGAAATAAATTTGCGTAAAATGAGACCTAATGGAAAGTTATACGTTTACTGAGGGTAATGAGTAAAAACATCAACAAGCTGGAATGAAAAAAAACACGAATTGCACTTAGCCCAACTGTGTTGTTGCACCTACCCGAGCTGTGGATGAAAAATATATATACAGTACAGACAAAGTTTGGACACACCTTCTCATTTAAAGATTTTTCTGTATTTTCACGACTATGAAAATTGTACATTCACACTGAAGGCATCAAAACTATGAATTAACACATGTGGAATTATATACTTAACAAAAAAGTGAGAAACAACTGAAATTATGTCTTATATTCTTCAAAGTAGCCACCTTTTGCTTTGATGACTGCTTTGCACACTCTTGGCATTCTCTTGATGAGCTTCAAGAGGTAGTCACTGGGAATGGTTTTCACTTCACAGGTGTGCCCTGTCAGGTTTAGTAAGTGGGATTTCTTGCCTTATAAATGGGGTTGGGACCATCAGTTGTGTTGTGCAGAAGTCTGGTGGATACACAGCTGATAGTCCTACTGAATAGACTGTTAGAATTTGTATTATGGCAAGAAAAAAGCAGCTAAGTAAAGAAAAACGAGTGGCCATCATTACTTTAAGAAATGAAGGTCAGTCAGTCAGTGTGTCCAAACTTTTGGTCTGTACTGTATGTCTATAGTATTACACAGCTAGCAGAGGATAATAGCCACCTGGAAAATAATATACATATATCAGGACCTGCAATACAAGACACTTTTGTACACCAAAAACAATAGAACAATAAGGTAGACCTACAAATGTAGTGAGAGTCTTATTTGATTAGTCCACAGTCTAATAAAGTCTTAGTGCGAGGATTCACACTCCTTTTGGATGCGGATCCCTCGAGGTCCTAGATGAAAATCCTATGTAGTCAATTTAGAGACATGCATGTGATTGCTGCAAGAAGAACAAATAGAAGCTGCCCCGGCCGGTGGCAGAGCTTCTGTTGAAAAGGTGATGCGGTGCGCTTGGGACAGATTAACCGGGTCGGAAATCTGCTGAGTCCGCGCCACTTTTACCTTACGTGGAGCTCCTGTGACGATGGAGCCGCTACTAACTCCTTGGTGGTGCAGGCGATGGAATTATCCAGCGGTCCGTGGTGGATCCCGGTTGCCGACAGTAGTCACTGCCTCCTCACGGTGAGCGGTAGTCGTAACAGGACCTGGCGTGATGTAAAGGATCAAAGTGGGACTGGTTGTCGACAGTACGGATAGCAAGCAAGAAAATTTGATATTTGTCCTAGATCTAAGGGAAGAACTGATCAGGTCATTTGCTTAGCAAGTAAAACAGAAAACAAGAACAGACAATTTGAGCAGCAATTCACATTAACAGAGAAGAGCTGGCCAGTAAATTTGTGCATCTTTAAAAACATTACAGAAATTTACAAAATGCTTGGGTACCAAGGTTTCAAGATGCTAAGAGGGTACACTAACACCAATATCTGATGCTCCAAAATGTTATGGAGGCCTCCCGATAGAAGGGCAGGAAGGAAAAATGCATAGACGCCCATGAGATCTTTTCAAGCAAAGAAAGACCTATCTCCTCCCCATGCTTTTGACAGCAACATTCATGCCATGTACTTCTGGCCTTGTACTTTGGTTTCAGAAGTTAAGAGGTCCATGTCTCTACTTGCTTCTCTATCAAGGTTGCAAAGTGTCTTGGTTAACTTCCCTCAGTCCTCCTCTTTCAGTGTTACCAAGAAGCGTTTTACTGGTAACGGAAGTGCGCTCTTTGTCTTGACCTGAAACATTGAGCCATCAGGTTCAGATCCAGCTGCAAAGCCTAAGACCAAATTTTGAACGCACAGAGACTTCCTATATAATGTTGATGTATACAACTGTTGTCCATGTGAACAGGACTAAGGGTACTGTCACACAGTACCATTTTGATCGCTACGACGGCACGATCCGTGACGTCGCAGCGATCGTATGATTATCGCTCCAGCGTCGTAGACTGCGGTCACACGTTGCAATCACGGCGCTGGAGCGATGCCGAAGTCCCCGGTAACAGGGTAAACATCGGGTAACTAAGCGCAGGGCCGCGCTTAGTAACCCGATGTTTACCGTGGTTACCAGCGTAAACGTAAAAAAACAAACAGTACATACTTACATTCCGGTGTCTGTCCTCCAGCGTCTCAGCTTCTCTCCACTGTGTAAGCGCCAAAGCCGGCAAGCACAGCGGTGACGTCAGACGTCACCGCTGTGCTCGCTTTCCGGCTGGCAGACGCTCACACAGTGGAGAGAAGCTGAGAAGCTGGAGGACAGACACCGGAATGTGAGTATGTACTGTTTGTTTTTTTACGTTTACGCTGGTAACCACGGTAAACATCGGGTTACTAAGCGCGGCCCTGCGCTTAGTTACCCGATGTTTACCCTGGTTACAAGCGAACACATCGCTGGATCGCTGTCACACACAACGATCCAGCGATGTCAGCGGGTGATCAAGCGACGAAAGAAAGTTCCACACGATCTGCTACGACGTACGATTCTCAGCAGGATCCCTGATCGCTGCTGCGTGTCAGACACTGCGATATCGTAACGATATCGCTAGAACGTCACGAATCGTACCGTCGTAGCGATCAAAATGGTACTGTGTGACAGTACCCTAAGAGTGGAGATATGCTGAAGAAAGATAAATTGGCTGCTAGCTCAAACAAGTTTATGTGGGGAGAATATTAGGTGAATGACCATTTCCCCGGAATAGTTTGATTCTTTGTATTAGCTCCCCAACTGGTCAAAGACACATTTGCTATAATCATTATGTGTGATGAAAGTTGATACATGGGGCTTTACTAAAAAAGAGATATGATGTCCTGCATTTTTTTTTTAACATCAAGGCTACATGGGCACAAACTGTTCCAATCAGGTTCTGTAACAGGACAGATAGCCAGTGTAACATCTGACTGCAGTTTTGAATCCTGGTCAAAGGACTGCTACTATGCTCATCAAACTTTTCAGACGTCTGACCCACAACAGACTTTAGGATGTTTGCAGCATGCACCACTACATCTTCCCATTTGTTTGGAGGAAAACTCATTGAAGAAAACAGGATTTCTGTATTAAACCCGAAGACTTCTAGGGGTTTGTTCAGTGGAAAAATCTACTTTTTCACATTGACTCTGACGTATGTCGTATCCAAAGGGATAAAACTCAAATTTGTAGTAACCTTACTGCTAGGTAAGGGACAATTTTAGGACAGAAGTGAGTTATAATAGTATTTGTAACAAAAATAAAGTGTATTGTGCGATAGAGAAGCTGAAAATCATGACATTTCAACTTTTTTCCACGTAAACAAGAGACATATGCAGATTGTGGTGCACTATAAATTACTTAAAAAGAGTCTTTCAAATATATCTTTATAAGAGAAATAATGGGTTTACTTATTGGCGGAGGGATCTGATTTTAAGGTCACTCAGACACATCTAATTTATTTGACAAAAAACTGACTGGCACATCCAGACTAGTGTGAATAGGTGCTTTCCAGGAGAAGCTATCTCATATACATTATACAAAAATAGCTTGCACTCTATAATGCCAAAACATGTCAATATGAAATAAATGAAATATGAATAGCAATACAGCTTTTGAATATTAGGGTAAAAAAATTAGACACTTAATATACAATTTGGCCAAATTATATCTGCCCATTAACCATCGTCAAGGTGGTCTCAAATACTGATGGGTCCCTACATGTGTGAATACCTCTCCTAGGCCGGGGTCACACTTGCGAGTTCAATGTGAGAAACTCGTGCGAGTCTCCCGCATCAATACCCAGCACTGCCGCCGGCACTCGGGACCGGAGTTTGCGTCTGCATGTATTTCTATGCAGCTGAACACACCGGTCCAGAGTGCCGGCGGCAGTGCCGGGTATTGATGCGAGAGACTCATGTGAGTTTCTCTTATTGACTCGCAAGTGTGACTCCAGCCTTAGGCTGATGTCTACATTCCTGGGTGAATGTGGACACCTCTCTCAGCAATGCCTGCATTAATGGGTAAGTAGGAACCTGCTGTAATTAAAATCCTCACATGTTGAAGGGCGGAGTGCTCAGTCAGTAAGCTAACATACAAATGATAAAAAACTGACTGGTACATCCATACTAGTGTGAATAGGTGCAAACCAGGAGGACCTGGTCTAGTGACTCATCCACCAATACTAGAGGTGGTCTCTTTTGAAAATGTAATTCCTTTAGCGGAAACAAGTTGTTGCATGATGTCTAGGTTTAAACAATTGGACAATTCCAGATTAGGGAATTTGCGGGCTCCAGGTATCAAATCTATGATTTGCCACACAGCTGCTGTGAGCTTTTTGATATCAACCCTCAGTAGTTAAATTTTAGATGCAAACAAGGTTTGAACAAGTGCTTCTCACTAAATTAGAATATCATCACATCACACACCAGTTAGTGAGCTGGAAGCGGCAAATGCTGCTGAAGCACGGCAAGGGCGGCGGAAGCTGTAGCTAACTTTCTAAAATGGGCACACAGGTGGCATACTTTGACAAGCAGATCCAGCAGCTCCGGATAGGTTTTGAGAAACTGCTGAACCATGAGGTTAAGCACATGGGCCAGGCATGGTACATGTGTGAGCTCGCCTTGCCTCAGAGCCGCCACCAGGTTCTAGCCATTGTCACGCATGACCATGCCTGGCTGTAGGTTCAGCTGTGTCAGCCACAGATCTGCCTGCTCTTTCAGAGCTATCCACAACTCTTCAGCATTGTCCAGTTTGTCACCTAAGCATATTAGCTTCAGCACAGCCTGTTGCCGCTTGGCTGAGTCAGTGCTTTCAGCTTGTGACTGATGTGATCATTTTAGAGATGGAGACCGAAGAGGAGGATGAGGTGCAGGAGCTGTAGACTGTGGGGGCAACCCTGATTGACCTAGGGCCTCGGCGTTGGGAGGACGTGTTCCATTCCAAGGTCCAACTGGGTCCCTGCTTCCACTATGTTAACCCAGTGTGCCATCAGCGAGATGTTTCTGCCCACAAGCACTTGTCCACGTGTCCGTGGTTAGGTGGACTTTCCCAGGTACTGCATTGGTGAGGGCACGGCTAATGTTGTGGGACACGTGCTTGTGTAATGCGGGGACAGCACACCAGGAGAAATAGTGGTGGCTGGGGATCGAGTGCAGAGGGATGGCCACCATCAGGTTATGGAAAGCTTCCATCTCCACGAGCCTAAAGGGCAACATTTTGAGCGCAAGCAATCATGAAATGTGGGAATTTAGTAGTGTGGCCTGTGGCCCGTTGGCAGCGTATTTGCACTTGCATTCAAAGGACTGGGGTATGGACAACGGAAAGCAGCGCTGGGACAAGGACATGGACATGCTTGCTGATGGTGCTAGTTTAGTATGTGCAATGACAGGTGCAGGGCAGGAGGCATCTTCGCATGCACCATGGACAGGGGATTGGCTTACATGCACTACAGCGGAAGAAGCAGTGGTGTCACCCAGACACTATTCCTGGACCCTGGGGTTAGGCCCACAAAGTCGGGTGCTTTGCTGCCATGTGCTTGATCATGCTGGTGGTGGTCAGGCTGGAAGTTTTGCTACCCCTGCTGATGCTGCACTAGCAGGTGGTGCAAATGGCGTTATCAGCAGAGTCTTTAAAAAACAACCAGACTCGGGAAGACCTAACAGTTTTACTGCGAACTTTCGTCGTGTTGGTGTTGCTAGGAACGCTTGCCCACCTTCTGTCTGCTGCCACCACACTGCTTCTTTCTGCCTGTTGAGGTGCTACACCTCCCTTCCCCTGTGTGCTGCTGTCCTCGCTCTGCATGTCCTCCTGCCAGGTTGGGTCAGTTACTATATCATCCACCACCTCATCTTCCCCTTCCGCACCCTGGTCCTCCTCCTGACTTTCTGGCAATTGTGTCGTATCATCGTCCACCTCTTGTGACACTTTCCCACCGTCACCTTCATGTGACCATGGCTGCTCAAATATTTGGGCATCGCTACATGCGATCTCCTCTTGCCCCGCTTCAAGTGGACCGGGCGAGAGGCCCAAATCTATAAATGGTAAAGTGAACAGCTCTTCAGAGTGTCCAAGTGTGGGATCAGTTGTCTCTGGTCACTCTGCATGGTGGGAGGAAGGAGGATCAGGGTGAGGAATATGCAGTCCAGACTCATGGCTACTGAGACTTGACGATGTGGAAGACAGAGTGTTGGTGGTGGTGGCAAAGTGACTGGAAGCATTATCCGCTATCCAACCAACAACCTTTTGACACTGCTCTGGGTTCAATAGTGGTGTGCTGTGGTCCCCTATTAGGACAGGAAGGTCTGGCGAGAAGATATGGGTGTTTGTTGTGGCACAATTTCAGCTCGCCTCTGCATGCACCAGCACCATCACCATCACATCTAGTTCCCCGTTCCTTGCCACAAGCCTTACTCATTTTAAATGGAGGATAATATTTTGCAGGTTCACTACAAATGGCTGAATTTGGAGTGAACTTATATGTGATCCATGTGACGGAAAACCACAGTTTTAAATAGCTAGCCTGTAGGTAACTATTTTTAACAGCGAACTGGTGTCAATAACTTCGCTAACACACTGCAACAAAATTTAAATAGAGGCCAGAAATGGCAGTATTTTTTTGAGCGCATTTATATGTGACCCATGTGATAGACAAACCACAGTTTTAAATAGCTGGCCTGTAGGTAAGTATTTTTAACCCATTACTTGGAAAATTAGCAATTTTCATTTTTTTTTTTAAATGACAGATTTTTAATGATTTTGGTTTTAATGAATCAGAAACATAATTTGCCAAATTTTTACAAGTACGGATTTTTCAGAAAAGGGCGTCCCAATTTTGGGACATTGGCAGAAAGTGATAGCAAAAACTCAGAAAATATAGAACTTATTCAACTTTATTTTTTTGCTTACAAACTATTATGCAAACAATATGTTTATGCACTTTTTTTCAAAATATTATATTAAAAAATTCTCCAAATAACTCAGTTAGGGGAATGGAACACAGCAAAACACTTAGCATGAAGGGGAACATCACACCGTTTGCAAATTCTGGTTGTTTTTTTCTTACATAAAGCACACCTTCTTTGTGTAGCAATTGGCTCTATCAAATGATTACCAGGATCAAATCTGACGTCATCACTAACTCGGCCACCCAATAGTTTACTCCGTTGAGGTCCACATCGCTTTGGGGTTGATTGTGTTCTTATGCTTAGATAGGCAAATGCAATCCTCCTCCTTACACTTAGCAGTGGCACACTTTCTTCTGGATTTGCCTTTTGATATGCCCTCCAGGTGTTGACAACGGCAATGTCTCTCATTTGAGTGAAAAGGGGCCGCCCACCACCACTTTTTGGAACGGATTCTGACACGGTACAGGGAGATTTGTTTGTCCAATAAATCAACTCCCCCCATGTGGGAATTATATTCCTGAACCATTAGCGGCATTGAGATTTGGACGTTTTTTCTGTTTTTGAGAGTACCTACGAGCTGTTGACAAAGACTCTATTGCGCTGAAGTTCGTGCCAAACGTGACAACCTTATTATCCTTCCATTTCACCACAAGAATGTTATTTGCTTTATCAAACCGGTAATCAAAAAATCCTCTTTCTTTTTGTTTTTCAATCTCCTTGCTTGGCATAAGAGGACACTGTTTTGTGTGATTTTCCATAGTGCCAGGAGCTTGGATGTTTTTGTTTTTCAGCATCACCAGAGCATCAATACTTGTAAAGAAATTGTCAAAAAATAACTTGTAACTGAATGACTGGGAATTAGGAACTACATTTGTAAGTTGTGAAATTACTCTCAAGCCTAATGGTCCTTCCTCTTTGACAGACTAGATTACTGTTCAGTCAGTTTACCTATATTATTATACTATGTACTAATTTTTGACTTGAATGCCCCGCCCTTCACCATGCTGTGATTTTAATTACATCCAAACACAGTTGGTTCCGACCTTCCTATAAATGCAGGCTTTACCATGTTATTAGCCATAGGTAAGTGTTCACACTAGGCAGTCAGGTCAGGGACCCATCCGATCTGAGATTACCTTGACGTTTGGTGGATGGGCTCACATTTTTTGGCCAAATCTTGTGCTGAGCATCTCATGTGTTTTATTCATAGATTTCACAAGCCATTATGCTATTCACATTTCATGTATCGCACATTTCCTTGCTTTAGTACAGTTGAGTGCAGCCATTGATCTATTTGCTATGTAGGTCCTTCCTCTTTGTCAGACTTACCACAGTATGGCACAAATTTGTAGAGGTAGCCGTTGGAACTTCACAGACACCAAATTTTGTAGACGAATTTTATTGGCTTACCTTGCATGTCTTTATATGATGATTTCCTGCCACAGCTCCTGCACAGGCGTACTTTATCTGCCCTGTTGAGGGCAGCGTAAAGTACTGCAGTGCGCAGGCGCTGGGCCTCTCTGACCTTTCCCGGCGCCTGCGCACTGCAGTAGATTGCTCTGCCCTCAACAGGGCAGATAAAGTGCGCCTGCGCAGGAGCCACCGCAGGAAGCAAAGAAGAGGATGTCATCGTATGAAGATGGGAGGCGCCGGACACGGACCAAGATGCCCATTGGACCAGACTGAACTGGGACCGCCCCTGGGTGAGTATAATGTAACTTGTTTTTCTTATTTTTCAGGTTACATCGGGGGCTTATCTTCAGCATTTCAGAATGCTGTAGATGAGCCCCTGATGGCGGTGGACGCAGTTTATATACAAAATATGAGGTGACAGATTCCCTTTAAAGTGTGTACTATATTAAAACAAAATAATAATGGATGAGAGGACATAATTAAATAATGCAAAAAGTAGAAATCCCAGTTATACTTGTTGTCCAGTCTAAAATGACAAGTCTGCAGTCACTCTACGTGACTGCAGACTTGTGACTACTCGGAGTATACGCACTGCGGAACGGTGGTCACATGGCCGCAAGTATGTGGAATGCATACTCCCAGCCACATTCCAACAAAATGGGTGCAGAATTTCCTAATACACTTGCATTAAGCACACCAGGAACAGCCTAGTCAGATTCTGGCGCTGACACCGGAGAATCCTCACAGCGTGCAGTGCATGTGCTGAAGGGATTCATAAGTCGGCTATCCCACAGAGAGACTGACGACTTTTTGTTTTAGACCGGACAACCCCTTTAATACAAACATATACTGTATGTGTGTGTATTAGATTTATCATGACAATTTGTAGATATATGTTCTCACTTCTAGTTAATCAAATTCTTTTCAGGGTCAGGCTATTAGTTCGTCAATTAGACACCATTTAGTTTTGTAATATAAAGCAAGAAAACAGAGGAAAATGTGTTGCAGACTCATACACTGTTAATGAGCCTTAACTGGACTCTTTGCTGATGCAGCCCAAATCGATATGTCTGCCAATACAAAGTATCTCTACAAGGTGTCAATTACACCCCTTCTCAAAATGTCTGATGGGTGCAGCCTTGAGGGTCCAAAATTAGAGCTAGACTGAATGCTGACAGGAGGAATTACTTGGTTTCCCCTTGGCTCTAGGGAAAACATAGTCTGTTAATGTGGAGGGGGAGGAGAGGATGAAGTAAGGTAGTATACATGGCTGCTGGGTTGTAAACCAATATGTTGTAAAGAGAAAAAATACTCTAACTATTGTATTGTCAGTTTTCTTTCTTGTTTTATATTGATTCTATTTCACATTTTTTTTTAGAAAATGATATATTTTATAAAATTATACAGGGATTGTCTGATGAAATTTCTGGCAAGTAAAGCAGCTTGCCAAATTCTAACAGCTTACTGGCTCACTTGCCAGTTAGAGCAGTCATTGTATGACCACAAGAATGTGTGACGCCCCAGGGTCCTGGTCGTCACAGTGGCATTGCTTTCCTCACAGGGAGAGTGATGTCACGCTTGGAAGCGATGAAGAATTCTATCAGGTAATCACAATGCACACAACATGTTCACACTCCAGGCCAGAAGGGGGAGCTCTCATCCTGGATTAAGGGGAACTTCCCTATATTCTGGTCTGGAGGGAAAGGAAGTGAGGCAGTCTGTCAGAGGACAGAGGAAAGAGCAGTCAGACATTTAGCTTCGGAAGGACTGAAGGGGCCGTGTAGCCAGAGTTGTTACAGCTCCTGGAGAAAGAGAGAGAATACAAAAGGAAGAATATTGTTTAGTGAGCGTGCAGGAGAGCGAAGCACAGGAGAGTAACATTTGGGGAGGACAGCTGCGACTGGGCTACCTCCCTGACAGAGTGCAGATTACCGGTAGCCGGAAGACTGAGGTTGTGAGGGACTCTATGACTTACAGCAGAAACCGTCAGGATAGCTGGATTACACATCACCTATCTGCCCTAAAACCCAGGAGGCACAGTGGCACATAGAGCCCGGGTCGTGATAGAGACCTGTAAAAAGGCTCGAGTCACCTGTCACACGGGTTTGTGTCCCACCTTTATGGAGGACAGAGAGAACTGTGAGGACCTTATCAGAAGCCATAGGCAGTAAGGGACTACAATACCACCGCACTATGAGGAAGGCTTTTAACTCCACCTGGTAAGGGGAACTCTGGATTCGCTTCCAAGCCGGCTGGACCCTGCCTTTACCTGTGATCTGGTGCCCTTGACTGCAGTTGCCTGAAGCTTCAGTAAACCAGGAAAAGAGACTGCAAACCTATGTCCTCGTTCTTACTGCACCATTCACCATCTTCACCTATACACTGGGAGCCCTGGGGACCTACTTCACCTGTGGGAAGTTATACCATTTAGTTGCCATAACATCACCCCAGTGGACCCCTTTAAGCAGCGTCAGTCCCCACTGACCGAATACCACAGGTGGCGTCATGAACACAAACTTTATTCAATTCCCTTTTACATGGGCGCCCAGGGCCACAGACCGGGTCGCCGCTGTGACACATCCCCTTAAGTACCGGATTTGGTACCGAGTACCATATAGCCCTGGCGGGCGTTCCATATGCGTCTTGCATAACTACGGTCATGTGCTGACTAGATTCTTATCCACTTTTCTAAATTTTTTATTAAGATTTGGGAAGCTGCAGTGCTTGTTGGAAATTTCCACAAGGATGGATAACCCCTTAAAGAATATACAGTCGGGGAAGGAAATAAATATTTGATCCGTTGCTGATTTTCTTTGTTGCTGACAAAGACAGGAACAGTCTATAATTTTAAGGGTAGGTTAATTTTAACATTGAGAGATAGAATATCAAAAATAAAATCCAGAAAATCACATTGTATAAATTATATAAATTTATTTGCATTTTACAGTATTTGATCCCTCTGACAAAAAACACTTAATACTTGGTGGCAAAACCCTTGTTGGCAAGCACAGCAGTCAGACGTTCTTTGTAGTCGATGATGGGGTTTGCGCACATGTCGGGAGGAATTTTGGTCCACTCCTCTTTGCAGATCATCTCTAAATCATTAAGATTTTGAGGCTGTCACTTGGCAACTCAGAGCTTCAACTCCTACTATAAGTTTTCTATGGGATTAAGGTCTGGAGACTGGCTAGGCCACTCCATGACCTTAATGTGCTTCGTTTTTAGCCACTCCTTTGTTGCCTTGACTGTATGTTTTGGGTCATTGTCTTGTTGGAAGACCCAGCCACGACCAATTTCTTATGTTCTGGCAGAGGGAAGGAGGTTGTCACTTAGGATTTTACAGTACATGGCTTTATCCATTCTCCCATTGATGCGGTGAACTAGTCCTGTGCGCTAAGCTGAGAAACACCTTCAAAACATGTTTCCACCTCCATGCTTGACAGTGGAGACAGTGATCTTTGGGTCATAGGCAGCATTTCTCTTCCTCCAAACACGGAGTTGAGTTAAAGCCAAAGACCTCAATCTTTCTCTCATCTGACCACAGGACCTTCTCCCAATCACTCACAGAATCATCCAGGTGTTCATTGGCAAACTTCACATGGGTCTGCACATGTGCCTTCTTGAGCTCGGGGGCCTTGCGGGCACTGCAGGATTTTAAACCTTTACGGCGTAATGTGTTACCAATGGTTTTCTTGGTGATGGTGGTCCCAGCTACCTTGAGATCATTAACAAGTTCCCCCCATGTAGTTTTAGGCTGATATCTCACTTTCCTCATGATCAAGGATACCCAACGAGGTGAGATTTTACATGGTGCTCCAGATCGATGTCGATTGATAGTCATTTTGTATTTCTTCCATTGTCTCCTTCTCACCCAGTGCCCTACTTATGGTTTTGTAGCCCATTCCAGCTTTGTGCAGGTCTATGATCTTGTCCCGTACATCCTTATAAAGCTATTTGGTCTTGCCCATGTTGTAGAGGTTAGAGTCTGAAAGATTTATTGAGTTTGTGGACAGGAGTCTTTTATAAAGGTGACTATGTAAGACAGCTGTCATTAATGCAGGTAACGAGTTGATGAGGAGCGTCTAACTTGTCTGTAGGAGCCAGAACTCTTAATGGTTGGTAGGGGGATCAAATACTTATTTCTCATTGCAAAATGCAAATAAATTTATATAATTTATACAATGTGATTTTCTGGATTTTATTTTTGAAATTCTATATCTCAATGTTAAAATTAACATACCCTTAAAATTATAGACTGTTGATGTCTGTGTCAGTTGGCAAGCTTACAAAATCAGGAAGGGATCAAATACTTATTTCCCCCACTGTATGCACACAGTTTTTTCAAGATGATCAAAAATGAGTTTTCTAGTGGAAATCACTTTTGTGAAAGCTCCTTACATTGATAACTTTTAATTTTCTAAAGTGTCTCTTAAAGTATTTTGGCACCCAGGATCCTGATTATATATATATATATATATATATATATATATATATATATATATATATATATATATATATATATATATATATATATATATATATATATATACATACACTGCTCAAAAAAATAAAGGCAACACTAAAATCCCTCATCCTAGATACCACTGAATGAAATATTCCAGTTGCAAATCTTTATTCATTACATAGTGGAATGTGTTGAGAACAATAAAACCTAAAAATGATCAACGTAAATCACAACTAATATCCCACGGAGGTCTGGAGTTGGAATGATGCTCAAAATCAAAGTGGAAAATGAAGTTACAGGCTAATCCAACTTCAGTGGAAATGCCTCAAGACAAGGAAATCATGCTCAGTAGTGTGTGTGGCCTCCACGTGCCTGTATGACCTCCCTACAATGCCTGGGCATGCTCCTGATGTGGCGGAGGATGGTCTTCTGAGGGATCTCCTTCCAGACGTGGACTAAAGCATCCGCCATCTCCTGGACAGTCTGTGGTGCAACGTGACGTTGGTGGATGGTGTGAGACATGATGTCCCAGATGTGTTCAATCGGATTCAGGTTTGGGGAACGGACGGGCCAGTCCATAGCTTCAACGCCTTCATCTTGCAGGAACTGCTGACACACTTCAGCCACATGAGGTCTGGCATTGTCCCGCATTAGGAGGAACCCAGGGCCAACCGCACCAGCATATGGTCTCACAAGGGGTCTGAGGATCTCATCTCGGTACCTAATGGCAGTCAGGCTACCTCTGGCCAGCACATGGAGGGCTGTGCGGCCCTCCAAAGAAATGCCACCCCACACCATTACTGACCCACTGCTAAACTGGTCATGCTGAAGGATGTTGCAGGCAGCAGATTGCTCTCCACGGCATCTCCAGACTGTCACATGTGCTCAGTGTGAACTTGCTTTCATCTGTGAAGAGCATAGGGTGCCAGTGGCGAATTTTGCAACCCTGGTGTTCTGTGGCAAATGCCAAGCATCCTTGCACGGTGTTGGGCTGTAAATACAACCCCGATCTGTGGACATCGGGCACTCAGACCATCCTCATGGAGTCGGTTTCTAACCGTTTGTGCAGACACATGCACATTTGTGGCCTGCTGGAGGTCATTTTGCAGGGCTCTGGCAGTTCTCCTCCTGTTCCTCCTTGCATAAAGGTTGAGGTAGCAGTCCTGCTGCTGGGTTGTTGCCCTCCTACGGCCCTTTTCATGCCTCCTGGTGTACTAGCCTGCCTCCTGGTAGCGCCCCCAGCCTCTGGGCACTATGCTGAAAGGCACAGCAGACCTTCTTGCCATAGATCGCATTCATGTGCCATCCTGGAAAAGCTGCACTACATGAGCCACTTGTGTGGGTTGTAGAGTCCTTCTCATGCTACCATGAGTGTGAAAGCACAACCAACATTCAAAAGTGACCAAAACATCAGCCAGTAAGCATTGGTACTAAGATGTGGTCTGTGGTCCCCACCTGCAGAACCACTCCTTTATTGAGTGTGTCTTGATAATTGCCAATAATTTCCATCTGTTGTCTATTCCATTTGCACAACAGCATGTGAAATTGATTGTCAAACAGTGTTGCTTCCTAAGTGTACAGTTTGATTTCACAGAAGTTTGATTTACTTATAGTTATATTCTGTTGTTTAAGTGTTCCCTTTATTTTTGTGAGCAGTGTATATACACAGGTGCATCTCACAAAATTAGAACATCAAAAAGTTAATTTAGTAAATGTAATTATAGCTAATTCCGCGCTATAGGGATATAGAATCCAAAGGATAGGACACGAACTAGTATGCCAGTGCAGGCCCAATGCACACCGAATTCCTGAATGGACCCTGCAATGTTACGCAATGCAAGTAATAATATATCCCGTGGACCGGGAAATACAGTGAAACACAGAGCTGCAAAGAAAGATATGGTCCCCCAAAGAATGAAGAATAGTGGTGTAAGTGGGCACAATCTACATAAAGAACGTGTGTAGGCACTGTAATAGGGAAATATATTATGGCTACAAAAGGTGAAATCGTATGTGTGTATAACTAATCTACCGGACACAAACTTACTGCGCCCTGATAAGTGAATGGGTATCAACATAAACTATAAAACAATAATGCTGCTTCGTGCCCCAGCAGACCAAACTCACCGCTGAGATGAGTAGCGTGGAGACCCTCCAGGTAAGGGTAGGAGGACAGCGTGGTGTGCTGAAAAGACCGTTCTGCTGGTGCGGTGAAGGATTCAGAGGAGCAGGTAGACCAGAGCAGTCGATCGCCGCACAGGAGCAGGCAGGTCAAGGTAGTCAATCGCCGCACAGTGGCACAACAGAATAGCTTCGCAGAGCCAGGGAAAGCCCCGGCCGGTGGCATCCCTGGATACGAGCAGAAGATCAAGTTGCTGGCACGAGGCTCAGCGTGTGACGTCACACCTGCTACGGGGCGGCACAGAGACCAGAAAGGAAACCTGTTCCTCCTTGCATAAAGGTTGAGGTAGCAGTCCTGCTGCTGGGTTGTTGCCCTCCCACGGCCCTTTTCATGCCTCCTGGTGTACTAGCCTGCCTCCTGGTAGCGCCTCCAGCCTCTGGGCACAATGCTGAAAGGCACAGCAAACCTTCTTGCCATAGATCGCATTCATGTGCCATCCTGGAAAAGCTGCACTACCTGAGCCACTTGTGTGGGTTGTAGAGTCCTTCTCATGCTACCATGAGTGTGAAAGCACAACCAACATTCAAAAGTGACCAAAACATCAGCCAGAAAGCATTGGTACTAAGATGTGGTCTGTGGTCCCCACCTGCAGAACCACTCCTTTATTGAGTGTGTCTTGATAATTGCCAATAATTTCCATCTGTTGTCTATTCCATTTGCACAACAGCATGTGAAATTGATTGTCAAACAGTGTTGCTTCCTAAGTGTACAGTTTGATTTCACAGAAGTTTGATTTACTTATAGTTATATTCTGTTGTTTAAGTGTTCCCTTTATTTTTGTGAGCAGTGTATATACACAGGTGCATCTCACAAAATTAGAACATCAAAAAGTTAATTTATTTCAGTTCTTCAATACAAAAAGTGAAACTCAAATATTATATAGCGTCATTGCAAACAGAGTGATCTATTTCAAGTGTTTATTTCTGTTAATGTTGATGATTATGGCTTACAGTCAATGAAAACCCAAAAGTATTTATCTCAGTAAATTAGAATACTTTATATTATTTAAAAATCCAAAATTTTGCCATACTGAAATGTACCGTATATACTCGAGTATAAGCCGACCCGAGTATAAGCCGACCCCCCCTAATTTTGCCACAAAAAACTGGGAAAACGTATTGACTCGAGTATAAGCCTAGGGTGGAAAATGCAGCAGCTACCGGTGAATTTCAAAAATAAAAATAGATGCTCCATACCGTTCATTATGGCCCCATAGCTGTGCCATATAGTGCTCTGCACCATTATTGCCCCATAGCTGTGCCATATAGTGCTCTGCACCGTTCATTATTGCCCCATAGCTGTGCCATATAGTGCTCTGCACCATTATTGCCCCATAGCTGTGCCATACAGTGCTCTGCACCATTATTGCCCCATAGCTGTGCCATATAGTGCTCTGCACCGTCCATTATTGCCCCATAGCTGTGCCATATAGTGCTCTGCATCATTATTGCCCCATAGCTGTGCCATATAGTGCTCTGCACCGTCCATTATTGCCCCATAGCTGTGCCATACAGTGCTCTGCACCATTATTGCCCCATAGCTGTGCCATATAGTGCTCTGCACCATTATTGCCCCATAGCTGTGCCATATAGTGCTCTGCACCATTATTGCCCCATAGCTGTGCCATATAGTGCTCTGCACCGTTCATTATTGCCCCATAGCTGTGCCATATAGTGCTCTGCAACATTATTGCCCCGTAGCTGTGCCATACAGTGCTCTGCACCATTATTGCCCCATAGCTGTGCCATATAGTGCTCCGCACCGTCCATTATTGCCCCATAGCTGTGCCATACAGTGCTCTGCACCATTATTGCCCCATAGCTGTGCCATACAGTGCTCTGCACCATTATTGCCCCATAGCTGTGCCATATAGTGCTCTGCACCATTATTGCCCCATAGCTGTGCCATATAGTGCTCTGCACCGTCCATTATTGCCCCATAGCTGTGCCATACAGTGCTCTGCACCATTATTGCCCCATAGCTGTGCCATATAGTGCTCTGCACCATTATTGCCCCATAGCTGTGCCATATAGTGCTCTGCACCGTCCATTATTGCCCCATAGCTGTGCCATATAGTGCTCTGCACCGTCCATTATTGCCCCATAGCTGTGCCATATAGTGCTCTGCACCATTATTGCCCCATAGCTGTGCCATATAGTGCTCTGCACCGTCCATTATTGCCCCATAGCTGTGCCATATAGTGCTCTGCACCATTATTGCCCCATAGCTGTGCCATATAGTGCTCTGCACCGTCCATTATTGCCCCATAGCTGTGCCATATAGTGCTCTGCACCATTATTGCCCCATAGCTGTGCCATATAGTGCTCTGCACTGTCCATTATTGCCCCATAGCTGTGCCATATAGTGCTCTGCACCATTATTGCCCCATAGCTGCTGCTGCTGCAATAAAAATAATAAACCACATACTCACCTCTCTTGCTTGCAGCTGCTCAGCGTCCGGTCCCGGCGTCTCTCCGCACTGACTGATCAGGCAGAGGGCGGCGCGCACACTATATGCGTCATCGCGCCCTCTGACCTGCACAGTCAGTGAGGAGAGACGCCGGGAAGATGGAGACAGCGCCCGGCATGTGGAACGCGGACAGGTGAATATGACATACTTACCTGCTCCCGGCGTCCCGCTCCTTCCCCCGGACAGCTGGTCTTCGGTGCCGCAGCCTCTTCCTCTATCAGCGGTCACCGGCACCGCTTCATTAGAGAAATGAATTATGCGGCTCTGCCCCTATGGGAGGTGGAGCAGCCTATTCATTTCTCTAATGAGCGGTCCCATGTGACCGCTGAACAGGGGAAGAGCTGCGGCACCCGGAGACCATGGGACGGGGAGGGGGAGCATCAGGATCGCCGGGACTAGGTAAGTATGCCTCAGCGCCCTCTCCCCCTCACCCGCCGACCGTGACTCGAGTATAAGCCAAGGGGGCACTTTCAGCCCAAAAATTTGGGCTGAAAATCTCGGCTTATACTCGAGTATATACGGTATGTTCAGTAAATGCACTCAATACTTGGTCGGGGCTCAATTACTGCATCAACGTGGCGTGGCATGGAGGTGATCAGCCTGTGGCACTGCTGAGGTGTTATGGAAGCCCAGGTGGTTTTGATAGCAGCCTTCAGCTCGTTTGCATTGTGGGGTCTGGTGTCTCATCTTCCTCATGACAATACCTCTAAAATTTCCTGGAAAATGGCTGCACTGACTTTGGTCTTTATTAAACACAGTGGACCTACACCAGCAGATGACATGGCTCCCCAAACCATCACTGATTGTGGAAAATTCACACTAGACCTCAAGCATCTTGGATTGTGTGCCTCTCCATTCTTCCTCCAGACTCTGGGACCTTGATTTCCAAATGAAACGCAAAATTTACTTTCATCTGAAAACAACACCTTGGACTACTGAGCAACAGTCCAGTTCTTTTTCTCCTTGCTCCAGGTAAGACGCTTCTGGTGTTGTCTATTGGTCCTGAGTAGCTTGACACAAGGAATTCAACACTTGTAGCCCATGTCCTGGATATGTCTGTGTGTGGTGGCTCTTGAAGCAATGACTCCAGCAGCAGTCCACTCCTTGTGACTCTCCACCAAATTTTTGAATGGCCTTTGCTTAACAATCCTTTCAAGGCTGCAGTTATTCCAGTTGCTTGTGCATCTTTTTCTACCACACTTTTTCCTTCCACTCAACTTTCCATTAATATGCTTGGATACAGCACTCTGTGAACAACCAGCTTCTGTAGCAATGTCCTTTTGTGGCTTACCCTCCTTGTGGAGTGCGTCAATGACTGCCTTCTGGCCATCAGTCAAGTCGGCAGTCTTCCCCATGATTGTGGAGCCTACGGAAACAGGCTAAGGGACCTTTTTAAACACGTAGGAAGCCTTTGCAGGTGTTTTTTGATGATTATTCTAATTTACTGAGATAATGACTTTTGGATTTTCATTGGCTGTAAGCCATAATCATCAACATTAACAGAAATAAACACTTGAAATAGATCATTCTGTTTGTAATGACTCTTTATAATAGATGATTTTCACTTTTTGTATTGAAGAACTGAAATAAATTAGCTTTTTGATGATATTCTAATTTTGTGAGAAGCACTTGTATATACACTGCTCAAAAAATAAAGTGAACATTAAATTACAACATCCTAGATATCACTGAATTAAATATTGCAGTTGCAAATTTTTATTCATTACATAGTGGAATGCGTTGAGAACAATAAAACATAAAAATGGTCAATGTAAATGAAAATTAATATGCCATGGAGGTCTGGATTTGGAATGATACTCAAAATCAAAGTGGAAAATAAAACTACAGGCAGATCCAACTTCAGCGGAATTGCCTCAAGACAAGGAAATGATGTTCAGTAGTGTGCATGGTTTCCACTTGCCTGTATGACGTCCCTACAACGCCGGGGCATGCTCCTGATGAGGTGGTGGATGTTCTTCTGATGAATTTCCTCCCAGACTGAGATTAAAGCATCAGTCAACTCCTGGAAAGTCTTTGGTGCATCTTTGATGAAACGAGACATGATGTCCCGGATGTGCTTGATTGGATTCAGGTCTAAGGAACAGGCAGGCCACATCATAGCATCAATTCCTTCATCATGTAGGAATTGCTGACACATTTCAGCTTAAGCCACATGAGGCATAGCATTGTTATGCATCAGAAGGAACCCAGGGACCACTGCACCTGTATATGGTCTCACAATGGGTGTGAGGATCTCATCCCAGTACCTAATGGCAGTCGGGGTACCTCTGGCTAGCACATGAAGAGATGGGTGGCTCTCCAAAGAATTGACTCCTTACACCATTACTGACCAACTGCCAAATCGGACAGGCTGGAGGATGTTGCAGGCAGCAGAACGTTTTTCATGGTGTCTCCAGACTCTGTCACATGTGCTACAATCCTCCTTGTTTCCTCTAATCTAGCACCCCTTTAATCGATCCTTCAGGCTAGAGCTACGTGAAAGCAAAACACTAAAATCACAAAAATACATGGCAACATTCGATGTAATAATTTCTTATGGTGTCAGTATGCAACATGCTGCAACTGTGATCCAGAGTCGCAAATGTTTAGCATCTGTTGAATTTTCTTTCTGCCACTGATCACAAGTCATAGACATAGACAGGGCCGGACTGGCCATCTGGTAATTATTGCAAACTAGATGGTGGCCCGATTCTAACGCATCGGGTATTCTAGAATATGCATGTCCACGTAGTATATTGCACAGCCCACGTAGTATATTGCCCAGCGACGTAGTATATTGCCCAGTGACGTAGTATATAGCACAGAGCCACGTAGTATATTGCACAGCAATGTAGTATAGAGCACAGACCCACGTAGTATATTGCCCAGCCACGTAGTATATTGCCCAGCTACGTATGTCACAGGCTAAAAAATAAAAAATAAACATACTCACCTTCCGATCCGAGGGCCAATTGTAGTTCTAACATACTCACCATACTTGTAGTTCTGTCGCCTGTGCGCGGTACAGGCGGCAGCTTCCGGTCCCAGGGTGTGATGATGTCGCGGTCACATGACCGTGACGTCATGGCAGGTTCTGCTCGCGCAGGCGCGCAGGGCCTGTGATGACGTCGCGGTCACATGACCGTGACGTCATGGCAGGTCCTTCTGCCATACGATCCTTACTACCGGAACTTGCCGCTTGCACAGAGCGGTTACCGGAGGGTGGCGAGCAATGGGAAAGGCGGCGGAAGGTGAGTATATAATGATTTTTTATTTTTGTTTATTATTTTTAACATTAGATCCTTTTACTATTGACGCTGCATAGGCAGCCTCAATAGTAAAAACTTGGTCACACAGGGTTAATAGCGGCGGTAACGGAGTGAGTTACCCGCGGCATAATGCGGTCCGTTACCGCTGGCATTAACCCTGTGTGAGCCGTGACTGCGGGGAGTATGGAGCGGCCGCCCGGCACTGACTGCAGGGGAGTAGGGAGGGACTAATCGGACTGTGCTAGTCGCTGATTGGTCGCGGCAGCCATGACAGGCAGCTGGCGAGACCAATCAGCGAATGAATAACCGCTACGGAAGTTGAGGACAGACAGACAGAAGTACCCCTTAGACAATTATATATATAGATGCCAGGTGGGCCAGTGCCGGCAGTGGGCCACTCTTCACTTCATTGACGCACATGTAAACCTCCACTCTGCCATCCTATTTGTTCTATTTACATCCCTGTGATGAACAGAGATTAACTCCAGCAGTGACTTGACCTCTGCTTCTTCCTATCTTCATTCAGTATATGAAGGAGAAAGGTGTGGGTGACGCTGATGCAGCCAGTCAGCGTAATAATTATTAGAGACTTCTGCTTTCACACATCAGTTTTTTGCCATCAGGCGCAATCTGGAGAATTTTGAAAAAAACATCCGGCAAAAATTGCCGCCGGTCCCTTTTTTTCTCATAGACTTGGATTAGCGGCGGATTGCGTTGGATGGCCTCACATTTTATCTGATTTTCGCTGGACACAAAAAATGGACATAGTAACGATTTTTGTCTGTCGAAAAAACGGACAGTGATGGATCCGTCGCCGTCCGTCGTTTGCTATAATGGAACCCTATGGTGCCGAATCCGTCAAATGATTTTTTTAAACTGAGCATGCATTTTCCATTCTGGGGTGTCTCTCTCTCTCCGGACCAGCTATTCGGCTCCGGACCGGATAAGCTAGTCGGATCTGGCGAAAAAAAGCATCAGTTTTTCACAATTTGCGACGGATCAGTTTTTTTCAAAATTCACAGGATTGAGCAAAAAAACTGATGTGTGAAAGCAGCCTTTTTAGCCAGCCCAGCAAAAGTAGACAGAAGAGCAGTGTGGTGACAGTTGGGCTCAGGTGAGTTCTACAGACTACGTGCCCCTCCCCCATTCAGGCCTGTGATGAGAGCTTCTCAGAGTGTGAGTTTCTCCAGCTCCTGCCTCTGTTCTACTTCTAGCCTCTCACTCTTCTTTTCACTGTCCTATGTTTATAGAGGTTATCTGCACAATACAATGGATTTTACTTTTTTGCTGCCTCCCTGCAGCTGACTTAGGCTACTTTCACACTTGCGTTGTGTGACGTACGTCGCAATGCATCGTTTTGGAGAAAAAACGCATCCTGCAAAGTTGCCCGCAGGATGAGTTTTTTCTCCATAGACTTGCATTAGTGACACATTGTGACGGATTGCCACACATCGCATCCGTCGTGCGACGGATGCGTCGTGTTTTGGCGGACCGTCGGCACAAAAAACGTTCCATGTAACTTTTTTTGTGCGTCGCGTCTGCCATTTTCGACCGCGCATGCGCGGCTGAAACTCCGCCCCCTCCTCCCCGGACTGCAGAATGGGCAGCGGATGCGTTGTAAAACTGCATCCGCTGCCCACGTCTTGCAGCTTTTTCACAGCGTCCGTCGGCCCGACGCATTGCGACGGGCCCGTACCGACAGATCAGTGTGAAAGTAGCCTTAGAGAACTGTGTTTTAGCTAGGTAGATGGCTGATACTGTCAGTTGACATCAAGCCCAGGGGTTAGTAATGGAGAGGTGTCATAGTTATATTGTAAAAAATACATAGCCAGAATAAAATCCTTTATTTGAAATAAAAACTCCCCACCCTCTTTTACTCATTTATTCACAAAAAATAAAAATTAAAAAACAAAGTTATACTCACCTTTCTGCCAATAATCCATTCGTGCCCATGTCCCACTGTAAAAGACAAAAAATAATAAAACACCATATTCATCACCTGTTCAACGATAGTACATTAATGGCCATATCCCATGATGATATGGATGATTTAAAGAGCAGTCACATCAGTGATGCGACCACTCTTCACGCCAGCTGGAACACACTGAGACAGCAGCGTAATTACGCTCCTGCAGTATGTAACACTGCCGTGAGAATTGCCAACGGAGTTCATAGCTGATGAACCCTGGTCATCTCACTGACATTAGTGCTTGTGAGAACTTTCTCACGCAGTGAGTGGTGATGTCAGTGAGGTGATGGGGGTTCATCAGCTATGAACTCTGGTGACCGTTTTCACATCAGCGCTACACACTGCAGGAGCATAATCACGCTTCTGTCTGTGTGTTCTGGCTGGCTTGCGGAGTGGTCGCATCATACCACTTCTCAACAAACCACCCAGATGTAGCAGAGCTGGAGATCTTCGTGGGACAAATGGATTCTCGGTGGACAGATGAGGAATATGGTGGTTTATTACTTTTTCAATTTACATTAATAAATGGGTAAAAGAGGGTGGGAGTGTTTATTTCAAATAAAGGAGTCTGTGTTTTTTGTTGTCTTACAGACGCCTCTCCATTACTAACCCCTGGGCTTAATGTCACTGACAATACAAAGCTGACATCAACCCCAACCCTTATTACCCCACTTACCACTGCACCAAGGCAAGTGGGAAGAGCGAGGCAAAGCGCCAGATTTGGCACATCTTATGGATGTGCCATTTCTGGGGCAGATGAGGGCTGTTGTTCTTAGTCTTGGAGAGGTGCAATATCCATATCTCCTTCCTAGCCTATTAATATCAGCCTGCAGCTGTCTGCCTAGCCTTTGCTGGTTATAAATTGTAAGGGGTGCAACACATCATTTTATTTTTGAGGCCATCCATTTTAATAACCAGTAAAGGTCAAGTATACAGCGGTGAGCTGATATTAATAGCCTGGAAAACTTCATGTTTATTACCTCCTTCCCAGGCTATAAACATCAGTCCCCAGCTGTTGACTTTCCCTCAGCTGATTATTAAAAATTATGTGGACCCAATGCCATTTTTTTCTATTAATCCTCTAATTATAACCTAAATACATGTGCAGTAAACTACACACACGCTGCACTAATTTTATATCTCACTGACATATTACTATCTATCTCTGTTTATAAGATTATTTTACTAGTTCGAAAACTAGCTTGAAATGACAGAGAATTACTGAATGCAAAAGCTGATGTTAGGCTGGTTTCACACTTTCGGGCACAGCTGCGGAGTTCCTCCGTTAAGCCCCACCCACTGCCACACATCTTCCATTCAGCTCCGCCTACGTCGGCATGTGTCCTGTGTATCTTTAACATTGGGTACGCAGGCCATGCGAATGTATGCGGATGCCTCAGCATGCGTCATTTGACGCTGCGCCGAACGCAACATGTTGCATTTTGTTGCGGTTGGTGCAGCATCAAAACAACGCATGCAGAGGCATCCGCATACATTCACATGGCCTGCGTACCCAATGTTAAAGATAGGTACGCAGGACGCATGCCGACATAGGCGGAGCTGAATGGAAGAGGTGCAGTAGGGGGCGGGGCTTAAGGGAGGAACTACGCAGTCCTCCGCAGCTCTGCCCAATGCAAGTGTGAAACCAGCCTTAAAGGGAACCTGTCACCTGAATTTGGCGGGACCAGTTTTGGGTCATATGGGCGGGGTTTTCGGGTGTTTGATTCACCCTTTCCTTACCCGCTGGCTGCATGCTGGCCGCAATATTGGATTGAAGTTCATTCTCTGTCCTCCGGAGTACACGCCTGCGCAAGGCAATATATAAGGCCTTATTAGAGATAAGGCTGTAGGTGTGCTGTACCTCTCTAGGGTTACTTGTGAATTAGTCATTCTTGTGCCTCAGGCTTACAGCTCTGTGTGTGCCCAGCCCAGGACATGTATAAAACCATTCTGCTTCACAGATGACGGCATAGGTGAAATTAGTCTGTAAAAAGTACACGTGTGGATGTGAATATGCAGTTATAGCGCGTGAAGAGGTTCCATTGTACAGCAGGTCTTTGTGCTTCTCTGTCTGGGGAATGTCACATGAACATATGAAAAGCGTCGGCTGGGCACATTCAGAAGGAATAAACACATAACCCAGTTTACCTTTTATAGAGATCAGGCTCCATTCATTTCCCTCTTCTGTCCTGTTCTCCATACAGAATCAGATTAGAAGAGACAAGCTTTACTGCAGCTCAGGCAGGTGAATGGCACACACCAGGATCTTTACTTTACAGTATGTGTAATATATAAATAAGGACTCCAGGTAACTTTACCTAAAGAAGAGCATTCAGTTCTCCTGACAAGTCTGTTGTAGGGAATACTTGTACTTTTATTTCCCACAGTACTTATGGTACACCTTTTCTCACAACTTTGTGCTGTGCTACTCCATTTTTTCCACCTAAATATTTAGGAATAAGATAATAGCTGGGTGCTACCACTTTCCTTGTCAAAGGTCAGACACTGTCAGCACTGATCTTGTAAGGGTGTAGAATGCCCTGTCCCTGAAGACAGCGCTGAGTGATAAGAATAGTATTGTGCTGTTTTATTGCATTTTATTGTGTCCTGTGAAGTGTGAACTTTGTCATGCGGTTTTTAGTAATGTAATCTAACTAATGCATAGTGTTGTAAGTACTGATGCTAGATACTGTAAAGGTAAAGCTTAGTATGAGAAATATACACTCAGCTCAGGTGTAGGGAAAGTATAGGGTAAGCACAGAATAACATAAAATATCGATTAGTATTTAGGTTAGTAGATTGCAACTTTACATACATTAGGATAAGATACAGTTAATGTTGGGACTAGCCCAAATTGGGAAGGGGTAGGGCAAGTAAAAAGGGAACCACTTCCTGGTTTAATTAGTGAAAGCGTTCCTTGGAGGCAAGTTGAAGGTCAAGGTGCAAAGGACTGGAAGCACAGTGTGTACAAAACGTTCAGGCAGTATGAGGTCGTACAAACTCCCGGAGGAGATTCCTGCAACGTATGGAGCCTATGGCTTAATACCAATGCAGTGGAGATCACCTTAACCTATTCTGTACAGAGGACAATGGACGTGGAACCTTGTGAGGGAAATGTAGCAGATCTAGTGAATACTGTTGTGCCGGATCGAAAATCCCTAGTGCTAACAGGATCTGTTAAAGGGAACCTGTCACCCCGTTTTTTCAAGATGAGATAAAAATAGCGTTAAATAGGGGCAGAGCTGTGCTTTACATTAGTGTATTTTTTGTGCCTTTATTCCCCACCTATGCTGCCGAAATACCTTTGTAAAGTTGCCGTTTTGGGCTGTCACTCACGCTGGTCTGGTCATATGGGCGTGGTGACATCGCTGTTTCTCCCCCCGATCTTGCTCATCTTTCCGTTGGTGGCGTAGTGATGTGCGCATGCCCAACAGGTGAATCCATTGCGCAGCTGAAGGAAAAGAGCACGATCTGCGCTATTCAGCGGTTTATCGGTGGGCGCGGCCATCTCCCTGAGGCCGCACGTGCGCAGATGGTAGTGCTCGGCTTCCCGGGGCTTCAGGAAAATGGCCGCGGGATGCCGCGCATGCGCAGATGGAGACCGCTGAATAGCGCAGATCGCGCTCTTTTCCTTCAGCTGCGCAGTGGATTCGCCTGTTGGGCATGCGCACACCACTACGCCACCAACGGAAAGATGAGCAAGATCGGGGGGAGAAACAGCGATGTCACCATGCCCATATGACCAGACCAGCGTGAGTGACAGCCCAAAACGGCGACTTTACAAAGGTATTTTGGCAGCATAGGTGGGGAATAAAGGCACAAAAAATACACTAATGTAAAGCACAGCTCTGCCCCTATTTAACGCTATTTTTATCTCATCTTGAAAAAAACGGGGTGACAGGTTCCCTTTAAAGTAGGGATAGTCTGAAATGAACTTAAGTGTCAGTACTCAAACCCAGTATCTCTTGTGCACCAGGTGGCAGCTCTTCCCTATGACTTGTTCAGCTCGCTGGACAGTTCCTTGCTAACCCAGATACTAGTACCTATGTTGTATCTGATTGTCTCTGCCATGAGTTCCTAAATGTCTCTACCCTGAGTTCCTGATTGGCTCCACCATGATTGAAAACCCTACTTAAATCTGGCATTGCACTTCATTCCTGGCAAAATTATTGCGCTACCAGCCTTTAGTCAAGCTTCCTTTCACCTGTTCCTTCACTCCAAGATTATACTGCTGTTTCTATGTACTAACCTCTTGCCATTCCTGACTACGCTTCCTGTTGATTTGTAAAACTACATTATTTCTCCTGTAGAAACACAGAAAACATAAAAGGCTTCTACAAAGATGTGTCATCATAATAACAACTCTGCAGATGTCGAAGCCCAAATGGTTGGATGTGTAGGACACACTAAATATAAACTAAGAAAACCACTAAAGTAGAACAGTGTATTAGTCCAAAATAATGAATAATACAAATTTTATTAAATAGATATAACAGGTCTCAAGACAGAACGACAGAGACTAAAATTGGCAAACAATTGCACACTGAAAAAGCAGGGGAATGGAGTGGCACAAGAACCCAATCATGTTCAGGTGTAACAACGTGCCCAAACAGAGATACCATATGTCAAATACAAAAAGGCATTGCTGCACATATAGAAGACAATCCACCAGTGTGGATAAATGTTTATGAGCAACATATACATACGATAACATACCTAGTAGACAATGAGGAATGTGCCACGCCGTCTCCCACCCTCCCCAGGAAGTGGGTAAAAATGGCACCATAATTTGTCCCACAATTTCTACTGAACATGGCAATACCCCATATGTGGCTGTACAGTACTGCTTAGCAACACAGCGAGACTCGGGAGGGACAGAGCACTAGTGCCTCTTGGAGCACAGATTTTCCTAGAATAGTTTGCAGACTCCTGTGGATACATGGGGGTTCATTGGGTGCCCCATCCGCTAAGAGAAACCGCATGGACCAGTGATCATCCCGCCGAACGCCTGCTCTCCTTTCACTGTGGGCATAACGATACTCAAACAACACAGGGTGAGGGTAAAAACAGTGTGGCAATGCTTTATTGAACCATCAGCAGGTAGCTTAGCAAAATACCCTAGATGGTGCAGATTAGAGTTTCACCCTTCTGCTGACTCGCCGGTGTAAGAGCAGCTGTTACTTCAAAGCTTCCAGGGCCAACTACCTCACTTGTGGCATGCACAGAGAAGTAATGACAAGGTTAGGAAGATTATAGTCCATTGAGGTACAAGGCCAGTTGTCCGGAGGGTCACAACCTGGCTTCAGCTTCCAGGGCTCATTACCCAACCCTTGGCACACACATAGAGAAGGTAATGACAACCTTAGTAAGATGACAGTCCATTTAGGTACAAGGCCAGTTGACCAGAGGCGGAGAGTCACAACCTGGCTTCAGCTTCCAGGGCTGACTACCCCACCCATGGCACACACAGAGAGAAGGTAACAAGAAGATTAGGAAGTTGACAGTCCACTCAGGTACAAGGTCAGTTGACCGGAGGGTCAGAACCTGGCTTCTCCGAACATTTTCATGGAGCCAGGCGACCGGCGGGTCCCATTCCTGGCTTTCACAAACATATCCATGGTTCAGCAATGGTGAATGGAGCAGATCTGTATTTTTCCAGCCGGGGCCATGGTCCCCTAACCTGGCATCCTGTAGAATGACAAATCTGTGTCCCTCATGATGGAGCCATGATGTCTTGGCTACTGTCCTGTAAAGAGTCTCTCGATGTTTGGTCGTTTGGATGTCTTGGCTGAATCTATGACTGTCTCTGTCCCTCTCTGTATATCTGGAGGTACCTCTCCTTTTTATAGTTAACAAATGTCCTTCAAACCAGCATTCTCAGCTAAAGAGAAAGAATTGTGATCTATTTACATAGTTTTTCCTCCTCTGTTTTGCAAGTCAATAAACTAGCTGGCCTGGATAACGTGTAATTAGCATATCAGCAAACATCATTGTTAAGTGACCATGCATTAAGGTACCTTCACACGAAGCGACGCTGCAGCGATAGCGACAACGATGCCGATCGCTGCAGCGTCGCTGTTTGATCGCTGGAGAGCTGTCACACAGACCGCTCTCCAGCGACCAACGATGCCGAGGTCCCCGGGTAACCAGGGTAAACATCGGGTTGCTAAGCGCAGAGCCGCGCTTAGTAACCCGATGTTTACCCTGGTTACCAGCGTAAAAGTAAAAAAAACAAACAGTACATGCTCACCTGCGCGTCCCCCAGCGTCTGCTTCCTGACACTGACTGAGCTCCGGCCCTAACAGCAGAGCGGTGACGTCACCGCTGTGCTTTCACTTTCGGGCCGGCGCTTTTTCTACATAAAAATGTGTATTTATTAGTGTAATATACAGTACAGGTCATATGTTCTGTCTTTTATTTGTTTTTTTAACCACTTCAGCTTTCAAAGTAATTAAAAGCAGTAACCTGGCCATTCTTCTGTCATATTCTCTTTGGAAAACGTCACAAACTAAATAAAGACAGACGGAAGACACCAGACGTCTTTTGTAGTGTTTTAAGAATGCCACAAAACACATCGTTTCCTGAAGTGAGTTTCATTTAAAAATTTGTTTTAAATGTGAGTTTAAAGGCTTCATGTGCAAATACTCTAATACCGCTACACTACGTGTGATAGTTCTTTAGACATATTGATGAGGCAGTCATAAGCAAATTAAAGGGGTTGTCCTCTACTTTCATAATGATGGTCTAGCCTTATTATAGGTCAGGGGTCAGGAACCTTTTTGGCTAAGAGAGCCGTAAACGCCACATATTTTGAAATATAATTCCGCGAGAGCCGTACAATATGTTTAAAGGGCCATTGACAGATCAATCGCTCCAATGTTCACTTAGTACAGCAAGGAATGCTCCTCCCTGCTGTATAAAGCCACAACTGGACTGAAACAATGGTAATTAGCAGTAAAAAAATTAAATAAATAACTTACATTGTGAGCTTGCGATGCATGACATCAGTCCAGCAGTCTGGCTTCTTCTTTTTCCTGCGCATGACTGGAAGCTGGCATTCTTCCCACCTGATGTTGAGAGAATGCCAGCTTTGAGGCATTCGCAGAAGAAAGAAGCTGGAATGTTGGACATGTCACACAACGCATTGGCAGTTATGTCAATTATCTATTTTATTATTTTACAGCGAATTATTGTTTAGGTCCAGCGGTGGCTTAGTGCAGCAGAGAGGAACACTCCTTTGTGTACTAAGTGACCGCTGGAGCAATTGTATCTGTCAGTGGCCCTTTTAAAAGTGTTGGTCTTACAGAAAATGAACAAAAAAGAGAGGCTCAGACCCATAGGGAACTAAAGCATTTACTACTTAAAGTGGTACATACAAGCAGGCACACCCAGCGTAAGTTCTGGCGTCGGCACATTGGAGCGGAGCTGTGCAGCTCCATGTGTTCCTATGCGGCCGCACACTCCGCTCTGGAGTGCCGACGCCAGAACTTGGTTCCCACATGCGAGACACGGACGTGTTTCTCGCATGTGGAAACAAGCCCTAAGTGCCATTATACACAGGAGATCTGTACTTAGTATGCAGCGTCTGTGTATAGGTAATACAGTGATCACCGGTGACATACACAGGACCTCAGTATATAGTATACAGTGTATAGGTAACACACTGACTCACCAGTGACGTCTCTAAGTGAAGTCCTTCATCTTTCATCCCGCACAGACCGCCATCACTTCATCCAGCCAGGGCTTGTCTCTACAGGAAATAACACAGTTATCACGAGTTCCACTTGCAGAACACATTACTTAATTTTCCCAACTTCTACATTACACCACATGAAGAAGGCGACATAGTGTCAATCTACACAGTAATAGGACCGCCCCGCCATTTAAAACAGTATACTCAAAAAATAAAATAAATACATCCCTGCAGTAATAATATCCCTTAATTAGCCCCTGTGGTAATAATATTCGCCATCCTGGCCCCCGTGTGTCTCATTCCTGGCTCCAGCCATATGTTCTCCCATCCTGCCCTCATGAGTATCCATCCTGCCCCATATGATCTTCCCATCCTGCCCCATCTGTCTCCATCGTATCCATCCTGCCCCATGATCCTGCCCCATCTGTCTCCAATCCTGCCTCCAGTGTCTCCAGTCATGACGCCATGTCTGTCATCCTTCCCCGTGTCTCCAATCATGCCCCGTTTCTCCATTCTGCCCCTGTGTCCAGCTTTCTGCCCCTGTGTCCAGCTTTCTGCCCCTGTGTCCAGCTTTCTGCCCCTGTGTCCAGCTTTCTGCCCCTGTGTCCAGTTTTCTGCTCCTGTGTCCAGCGTTCTGCTCCAAAGTTCAGAGTTCTGCCCCAATGTCCAGCTTTCTGCATCAGTGTCCAGCGTTCTGCCCCAATGTCCAGCGTTCTGCCCCAGTGTCCAGCGTTCTGCCCCCGTGTCCAGCTTTCTGCCCGTGTCCAGCTTTCTGCCCGTGTCCAGCTTTCTGCCCCTGTGTCCAGCTTTCTGCCCCTGTGTCCAGCTTTCTGCCCCTGTGTCCAGCTTTCTGCCCGTGTCCAGCTTTCTGCCCCAGTGTCCAGCGTTCTGCCCCCGTGTCCAGCGTTCTGCCCTCGTGTCCAGCGTTCTGCCCCCGTGTCCAGCGTTCTGCCCCCGTGTCCAGCGTTCTGCCCCCGTGTCCAGCGTTCTGCCCCAGTGTCCAGCGTTCTGCCCCCGTGTCCAGCGTTCTGCCCCCGTGTCCAGCGTTCTGCCCCCGTGTCCAGCGTTCTGCCCTCGTGTCCAGCGTTCTGCCCCAATGTCCCTTCTGCCCCCGTGTCCAGCTTTCTGCCCCCCCTGTGTCCAGCTTTCTGCCCCCCCTGTGTCCAGCTTTCTGCCCCCCCTGTGTCCAGCTTTCTGCCCCCCTGTGTCCAGCTGTCTGCCCCCCAGTGTCCAGCTTTCTGCCCCCCAGTGTCCAGCTTTGTGCCCCCCTGTGTCCAGCTTTCTGCCCCCGTGTCCAGCTTTCTGCCCTGGCCCCCCCCCCCCCCGATCGCCGCTCTCAATAAAAAAAAAAACAAAACAAGTTTTACCTGACCGCGATCCTGCTCTGTCTGGTTATCGGTGGGGGCGGCCATCTTCCTGAGGCCGCGCGTGCGCAGGTGGAGCGCTCTGCTGCCTGGGGCTTCAGGAAAATGGCCGCGGGATGCCGCGCATGCGCAGATGGAGATCGCGGCGGCCATTTTTCTGAAGCCGAGATGCGAACAGGTAAATTCTGCGCCGCCGGCGACCCGCCCCCCGCATTGTGCCGCCCCCCGCATTGTGCCGCCCGGGGCGGCCCGCCCCCCCCGCCCTACGCCACAGGCTGTCTGCGAGCCAGATACGGCCATCAAAAGAGCCATATCTGGCTCGCGAGCCATAGGTTCCCGACCCCTGGTATAGGTGATCAACATCAGATCAGTGGGCCGTGTCTATGATAATCTAAATTTTTTTTACTTTTTACAATTCGAAACAATAGCTATGCAGCAGTTTGGCATATAGTTGCCAATGTATGGGCAAAGCATTCAGCATATAAAAAAATAGATATAGTCCAAACCTTAAAGGGATTGCTCTCTTTTTTTTTCATTTAAAAAAAGGCATCCAATCAGTGACTGCTTATAACAAGAGTAACCTCTAAATACATTTGCCACCTATCTACTGGATTGGTGAAACCTGTGACTGACTTGTGAAACTTAGACCTCCACCAATCACAATAACTGGAGTCCGAAAGTCTCCTATGTAAATTGAGTAGTATACAAGCAGGACCGCCAATTATTCTAGGTCATTAACGTGTTCTATGGGAAAGCCTCTTTAGAGTGAACCGGTCATCAAGATCTGCCCACAGGCCCACCCCAAAGCACAAACTTTGTCCTTTTATGATGAGAAACATGCTCCTGCTTCAGGACGGCCTGTGGGCAGTTGTTTCCGTGGTTTCTCTGGCCTAGAGTAGGAAAATAAGACTCTGCATACAGTCCTGCCCTAGAGCATGGGCATCTCATTAACTGAAAACGTCTAAAGGTACCGTCACACTAAGCGACTTTGCAGCGAGAACGACGACGATCCGTGACGTTGCAGCATCCTAGATAGCGATCTCGTTGTGTTTGACACGCAGCAGCGATCTGGATCCTGCTGTGATATCGCTGGTCGGAGCTAGAAGTCCAGAACTTTATTTTGTCGCTGATCACCCGCTGTCATCGCTGGATCGGTGTGTGTGACACCGATCCAGCGATGTGTTCACTTGTAACCAGGGTAAATATCGGGTTACTAAGCGCAGGGCCGTGCTTAGTAACCTGATATTTACCCTGGTTACCATTGTAAAAAGTAAAAAAAAAACACTACATACTCACCTTCTGATGTCTGTCACCTCCCCCGCCGGCGGCTTCCCTGCACTGAATATGTCAGCGCCGGCCGGCCGTAAAGCAGAGCACAGCGGTGACGTCACCGCTGCTGCCGGCGCTGACACATTCAGTCAGTGCAGGAAGCTCTCGGCAGCAGCGCGTAACCCTGTGGACGCCGGGGGACGTGACAGACATCAGAAGGTGAGTATGTAGTGTTTTTTTTCTTACTTTTACAATGGTAACCAGGGTAAATATCGGGTTACTAAGCGCGGCCCTGCACTTAGTAACCCGATGTTTACCCTGGTTACCCGGGTGCTGCAGGGGGACTTCGGCATCGTTGAAGACAGTTTCAACGATGCCGAAGTCGTTCCCCTGATGGTCGCTGGAGAGAGCTGTCTGTGTGACAGCTCCCCAGCGACCACACAACGACTTACCAACGATCGCATCGCTGGTCGTGATCGTTGGTAGGTCATTTAGTGTAACGGTACCCTAACACTGATTACTCAAGAACCACAAGATGGATTCTTCACAGCAGGTATCATTTTAATCAGTTTAACAGCGACAACATGACAATGTCTGTAGTTTACTTAGCAAAATCCTGTTGACAAGTTCGGTTTAAATAGGCATTAATTTGTATAGAATATAGGTCTGTCATATGAAGTACCTTTCCCCTTCTCCTCTTTCACTGTCAATTTATCTGATCAAATGTACAGATAAGATTAAAGGTGGTCACTGACCAGATAATCATAAGCTGAAAATGTCAACTCTATGAAAGACTGTGCAGGTGAAATACCAGCTGGTTAATCCTGCCTGGTCACACTGGGTCTATCCTTATATGAATGCTTATATCATCAGTACTATATGGGCTAGTTGTTTTGTAATGTGGATTCTGATTCCACTTTCTATAAGATTTATGAGTATGTACCAGCTTATGAGAATAACTTCTTCTAACCTCTATGGGCTCCTGTATGGCGAACTACATGTAGTATTATAAGAGGGCAAGAAGGAGTCTATACAGGGTTTATACAGTCGCAGGGAGCGATTTCTTGGCAGAGAGAAATTTGAAACAGGATCTGTGTAATCTCATCCTTTAGGTATGTTGAAGATTAATGATCAGATGATGTCAAGCTCTTAATGTGGTCACCTTCTGTACGCATAGACATCCTCCATAATAGTTCCTGATTTAACATACACCTGAATATGATAAATGATGATGCAGACCTGGAGGGAAGTGCACAATCTAATATGTATAGGAAAATAAAAATGTTTCTGACATCTCAGCCATACTGAAATTATGACACTTGAAGCTGCGGAGACGAACAGCTGATCTGCCAGAGCGATCCAGGAAGCCGGGTTCCGTCTGCAGCTTATTCGGTAAGCGCTATAGCTTACAGAATAAGCAGGGACTCGAAGAAATTCGCTCATCTCTAGGGTTAAGTCTTCAGTTGGTATATTATAAAACAGTGTAACATAGCAGGAACGTATGACGAGCAGGAGACCGAACAAGAGTTAAGGGGTTTATAACAAGGGATACACCTTGCAGGGAGAGAAAGGGTTAAGGGGGGAGTAAAACTGGGTACAGTGTCAGGGTGAGAACAAACGGTTATGAAACAGGTAAACTTTTCAGTCCGATGGTTTCCGGGCTGTGGAAGCTTGAAATCCCACGGTGGCGCTGTAGGTGATGCGTGAAGTCTCTGACATCTTTCTGAAGAAAGTTGATGCACTGTCTCTTGATGGAAGCGGCATATCCTGGCTCCCTGAGGCGAGGTCCTAGGTTACCGGAACGACGTTCGTGGTGTGAAGCAGTGTCTGACACCGCCGGAAAGTGTCTCAGTCCAGTGGCGGTGACGGCGATAAAGCTGCCCGGCTCTAGATGATTCGCCAGGTCAGTTTTAGACCGCGTACTCGCGGCAGTCAGCAGAACGATGCGGGCCAGATCCTCAGTCGCATGGGTGAGCAGGCACACAAATCTATGTCCCTCACAGTCAGTGTGTGCAAGGGCTGAGGAACTGCAGCGCAGGCCTGGACTATCGCGTAGCCCCACGGAGAGTGAGTCAACCTTCTCCTGCTGCGCACTCTGTCTTCCCGCCAAATGTCTCACTTTCCCACGCATCGTGCATTTTATCCCTGACACGCCCCTTGCAGTGGAGTGCAAAGGTCTGTCAGGGTCAGAAAGCTTTTCCCCCGGCAACAATGGTGACAGCCCGGATAGCTCCGGAACCGACCCAAGAGGGGCATCATCAGCCCAGTCCATCTTCCTACAGCAACATAAACCAATTACACGTGGAAAGTAAACACAGCCCTTCAGGCAAACAAGGTAAACAACCAAGAAAACAAAATGCTGTACCACAGTTCATGAATTGCGCCTAACATCTTGCTCTGGAGCAACACGGGTTCAGTCTTTCCTCCACAAGACGCAAACCACTGAAGAATCCTCTCTCCAGTCTTGCTGACCAAAGACTGCCTCTAGAGCCCAGTTGTTTAACCCCTTAACGACCAAAGTTTTTTTTGGTTTTGCATTTTGATTTTTTGCTCCCCTTGTTCCCAGAGAAATAACTTTTTTATTTTTTGGTCAAAATGGCCATGTGAGGGCTTGCTTTATTGCGGGACGAGTTATACTTTTGAATGACTCCATTGGTTTTATCATATCGTGTACTGGTAAATGGGAAAAAGAATTTCAAGTGCGGTGAAATTGCAAAAAAGTGCAATCCACAATAGTTTTTTGTTTTGCTTTTCTTCTAAGTTCACTAAATGTTAAAACTGACCTGCCATCTTTATTTTTCAGATCATTACGAGTTCATAGACACCAAACATGTCTAGTTTCTTTTTTATCTAAGTGGTGGAAAAAAATTCCAATGTTTTTTTTTTTTTTAAATCATTGTGTCATTTTCCGATACATGTAGCGTCTCCATTTTTCGTTATCTCGGGTTGGGTGAAGGCTTATTTTTTGCGTGTCGAGCTGACGTTTTTAAATATTTTATTTCGATGCAAATATGATCTTTTGATCACTCGTTATTGCATTTTAATGCAATGTTGCGGTGACTAAAAAAAGTACCTAGTGTTTTTACTTTTTTCTTATGCCGTTTAGTGATCGGGTTAATTCTTTTTTTATATTGATCGATTGGGCGATTCTGAATGCGGTGATACCAAATATGTGTATGTTTGATTTTTTTTTTTTTTTAATGGAGCGAAAGGGGGGAGGGGGTGACTTGAACTTTTGTGTTTTTTAATTTTTGTAATAATTTTAAAAACTTTTTTTTTTTTTTACTTTTGGCATGCTTCAATTGTCTTCATGGGAGACTAGAAGCTGCCATAACCCGATCGCTTCAGCTACATATAGGTGATGATCAGATTGCCTGTATATAGCAGAATTGCTGACTTGCCATGAGCGCCGACCATAGCAATCCAGCAGTGGCAACCATAGAGGTCTGCTGGAGACCTCTGGTTGTCATGCCAACTCATCGGCGACTCGCGGTCATGTGACACGGGCGCCGATGGGCGTGCTTTCCGGCATTCAAAACAGCTGACATGTTTCGAAAAAGATGTGGGCTCAGCGCTGGAGCCTACATCAAAAGGAGAGTGTCCGACGTTGGTGTACTATTACGCCCGATGTTGGAAAGGGGTTAAATCCCAAGACCATGTGACTCTTTTAAACATGCGACTGTTAGGAGTCGAGTTCCCGACGCTGCACAGGGGGAATCTCGAGCCATGTCTGCTGCAGTCTCCCATTCTGCATCGGCCGTAGTGGAGCCTGCTCAGTAGAGATGTTGGTCCCAGCGTCTCATTGAATCTGATACTGTGCAAAGGGTTACTGCAGCCTCTCCAGGTTCTGCTATTGTACCCTGCACTGGTCTGCGGCGAGCAGGCTTTTCTGGGACTAAGTCCTGCTTTGCACACACTGAGCATGCCCAGGGTAAGATCTCTCAATGGAGATCAAGGGTCACATGCTCAGGTACTGCAGCAACTTCCATTGGTCCTCCAGGAAGGTCTTGTACCTGATCAAGTTCTGTGGCAGCCTTCCATTGGTCCTTCTGGGAAGGTCCTGAAGTTGCTGCAGCTGTAAAAGGTTCTCATGACCGCACGGCCATGCACTAGTATCAAATATGTACGAGCTCAGCGCCAGTGTGGTCGTGTGTGTGGTCAGGGACCCGGCTGAAATAAGCCCCTAGAATGCTGGCACCTCCGGCGAGGAGTTTTGTGTGTACGCAGTCAGGGACTCGGCTGGAATAAGCCATTAGAATTCCAGCTCCACCGGAGAGGAGCTGCGTGTTTGGTTTGGACTGCATGACCACTGTCGGCTCTACTCAGTAGCTGTGTCCCCTGTGAGCTAAACAGGGCACAGCGTTCTCTTTACTACGGGCTCTGTGAAGTTACAGAGTTCGTTTATACTAATTTACTTCACCGCCTTACTTAGCAGCAGGTTCTTTCCTGCACGGTGGATCCCGGGTTGCGAACGCACCTATCTCACCTAATAAATATATTCGATGCGTTCTGCTAACCCTAACAGCGACTGACCACATGATTATGACATCACACACGTCCTGCCAGCTCTGCAAGTGGAGATAAAGTGGACACTCTCCCATCCACGCTATGAATGTCCACATGAAACCAGTCGATTAATTCTTTAACTTAACCCTCGCAACACATAGTGTGCTGGAGAAAAATACTCGTTTCATAGAATCATAGAATGGTAGAGTTGGAAGGGACCTCCTGGGTCATCTGGTCCAACCCCCTGCTCAAAGCAGGAATCACTAAATCATCCCAGACAGATGTCTGTCCAGCCTCTGTTTGAAGACTTCCATGGAAGGAGAACTCACCACCTCCAGTGGCAGCCTGTTCCACTCATTGATCACCCTAACTGTGAAAAAGTTTTTTCTAATATCTAATCTGTGTCTCCTCCCATTCAGTTTCATCCCATTGCTTCTAGTCTTTCCTTGTGCAAATGAGAATAAAGATGATCCTTCTACAATGTGACAGCCCTTGAGATATTTGTAGACAGCTATTAAGTCTCCTCTTAGTTTTCTTTTTTGCAAGCTAAACATTCCCAAATCCTGTAACCGTTCCTCATAGGACATGGTTTGCAGACCGGTCACCATTCTGGTTGCTCTTCTCTGAACTTGCTCCAGTTTGTTGATGTCTTTTTTAAAATGTGGTGCCCCAAACTGGTCAGACCTCATTTGGAATACTGTGTCCAAAGAGGAGTAGAGGGCAATAATGACTTTGCGTGATCTAGACGGTATGCTTCTGTTAATACATCCCATAATTGCATTTGCCTTTTTTGCTGCTGCATCACACTGTTGACTCATGTTCAGTTTATGATCTATTAGTATACCCAAGTCTTTTTCACATGTGCTGGTGCTTAGCCCTATTTCTCCCATTCAGTATATGCTTTTTTTATTTTAATTGCCTAGATGTAGTACTTTGCATTTCTCCTTGCTAAAAACCATTCTGTTAGTTGCTGCCCACTGCTCAAGTTTACTTATATCTTTGTGAATCCTCTCTCTTTCTTCTCTAGTATTAGCTATCACTCCTAGCTTTGTGTCATCAGCAAATTTAATCAGTGTACCCTCAATTCCTTCATCTAAATCATTGATAAAGATGTTGAACAATACAGGGTCCAGGATAGAACCCTGTGGTACCCCACTTGAGATATTCTTCCAACTGGATGTGCAGCCATTTACAACCACTCTTTGGGTCCAATCAGTAAGCCAGTTATAAATCCACCTAACAGTTGCCTTGTCCATTCGATACTTAGTCATTTTTTCAATAAGGATGGTGTGAGATACTTTGTCAAATGCGTTGCTGAAGTCAAGATATACTATATCTACAACATTTCCCTGATCCACCCAGTCAGTGATTCTGTCATAGAAGGAAATTAAGTTAGTCTGATATGACTTATTAGTTACAAACTCATGCTGACTTTGAACAAATTATTAAACAACATGTATGTAAGTACCTGGATAAGAATGAAGTGATTAACCAAAGATCTTTCCTGGCATAGAAGTCAGACTCACCGGCCTATAGTTCCCTGGGTCCACCTTCTTCCCCTTTTTGAAGATAGGAACAACATTTGCTCTTCTCCAGTCTTCTGGGACTTTTCTTGTTCTCCAAGAATTTTCAAAGATTATGGAGAGTGGTTCAAAAATTTCTTCTGCTATCTCCTTCAATACTCTGGGGTGTAATTCATCTGGACCTGGAAACTTGAATTCATTTATGTTATCTAAGTGTTTCCTCATTTTCTTTCTGTTTATAGATGTCCTGGATTCTTCTATTCCTTTAATAGGACAGTGAAGATCAGTTGATGTTACATTTCCTTTCTGAGAGAAAACAGATGCAAAATAGGAATTTAAAAGTTCGGCCTTCCCAACATCCTTTCTTAGGCTACTTTCACACTAGCGTCGTGCACTGCACGTCGCTATGCGTCGTTTGGTTGAAAAAACGCATCCTGCAAAAGTGCTTGCAGGATGCGTTTTTTCACCATTGATTTGCATTAGCGTCGCATTGTGACGCTTTGCCACACATCGCAACCGTCGTGCGACGGTTGCGCCGTGTTGTGGCGGACCGTTGGCTGCAAAAAAGTTACATGTAACGTTTTTTGCTGCCGACGGACCGCCATTTCCGACCGCGCATGCGAGGCCGGAACTCCACCCCCACCTCCCCGCACCTCACAATGGGGCGGCGGATGCGCTGGAAATATGCATCCGCTGCCCCCGTTGTGCGGCGCATTCACTGCTAGCGTCGGTACGTTGGCCCGACGCACTGCGACGGGCCGAGTACGACGCTAGTGTGAAAGAAGCCTTACCATTTCATCATTTTCATCCTGCAAAAATCCTATAAGCATCTTTGACTTTTCTTTTACTTTTGACATATCCCCAAAATCCTTTTTTATTGCTTTTGACGTCTCTTGCATGCCTTAATTCATTGCCAGCTTTAAATAATCTGATTCGTGCCCTGCAGGTTCTGCAGACAGCATTATATTCTTCTTTAGATATCACTGATGCTATTAAGTGTAGTGACACATATCTCCCCTCTATTACATTACCAGTGACTTTGTCACATATTCCCCCCCTCTGCCCTAAGCCGGGGGTTTTGCAGAGGAGTCTGGACAGGGCATCTGCGTTCCCATGCAACTTTCCTGGCCTATGCTGGACGAGAAAAGTGAAATCTTGTAGGCCAAAGAACCATCTACAGTAGTTATCCGAGCATTTTTACCCTTTTCCCTCAACCACCTCAGAGTGGCATGGTCAGATACCAGCTTAAAAACTTATGGCCTAGCAGGTAATATCTCAGGGTATCTACAGCCCATTTTATGGCTAAGCACTCCTTCTCGACGATGGCATAGTTTCTCTCACATGAAAAGAGCTTCCGGCTCAGATACAGGATGGGATGCTCCTCCCCATTCACTTCCTGAGACAGCACAGTTCCCAAGCCAACTTCTGACGCATCTGTCTGGACCACAAACTTGTTGCTGAAGTCTGGTGCTAAAACATAACTTTTAATAAATAATGTTAAAATATCAAATGGATAATAGCGATAAAGTGCAAAAAAAGTGCTCATGTGACCAGTGCCAGATTAAAAATTGGTTTTGTCTCACCCAATGGTCCTTATTCCTTTTTCGGGAGCATCCAACAATATTCTCGGGGGAAGGGGGAAAAAAGTGTATTCTATACTGCCCCAGTCGTGCCCCTGTATAGCTCCCGCCCTGACAAGGGCAGTCCCCAAGTCAGTCTGATATGTTGTACCCACCAAAACAATGTAAACTTCCCTACGCGTTTCCTCTCCCTTTGGGGAGAATCATCAGGGGAACTGAAAAATAAATGTGGGATATTCCTATCAAGAGAAAGTCCCTGCATCGGCAGGTAACTCTCGTGTCCAGAGCTCCCAGTAGTGGGACCAGACTTATGGTGAGGTGAGCTGCGGGACCCAATACTTCCACTTAAGTAATTTACCATATGGACTCGGCGTCCTACCTCACTTCCGTTTTTCCTCGTGCTTCTATGACGCCATTTTAGTTTCCAGCAGTCATAACGATGTATAAATGAACTTCCCCCTGTGACATTTCCATAGGAAATGTCATGCTGTATTTACGGCCCCACCTTCATCGCTTACCCGATGCCGGTATACGTTTGTACTTCCAGTTCACGCTGGGCGTCTGTGCATGCGGCACTTCCGTTCCTCCATAGATATGGAGGAACGGAAGTGCCGCATGCACAGACGCCCAGCGTGAACTGGAAGTACAAACGTATACCGGCATCGGGTAAGCGATGAAGGTGGGGCCGTAAATACAGCATGACATTTCCTATGGAAATGTCACAGGGGGAAGTTCATTTATACATCGTTATGACTGCTGGAAACTAAAATGGCGTCATAGAAGCACGAGGAAAAACGGAAGTGAGGTAGGACGCCGAGTCCATATGGTAAATTACTTAAGTGGAAGTATTGGGTCCCGCAGCTCACCTCACCATAAGTCTGGTCCCACTACTGGGAGCTCTGGACACGAGAGTTACCTGCCGATGCAGGGACTTTCTCTTGATAGGAATATCCCACATTTATTTTTCAGTTCCCCTGATGATTCTCCCCAAAGGGAGAGGAAATGCGTAGGGAAGTTTACATTGTTTTGGTGGGTACAACATATCAGACTGACTTGGGGACTGCCCTTGTCAGGGCGGGAGCTATACAGGGGCACGACTGGGGCAGTATAGAATACACTTTTTTCCCCCTTCCCCCAAGAATATTGTTGGATGCTCCCGAAAAAGGAAAAAGGAATAAGGACCATTGGGTGAGACAAAACCAATTTTTAATCTGGCACTGGTCACATGAGCACTTTTTTTGCACTTTATCGCTATTATCCATTTGATATTTTAACATTATTTATTAAAAGTTATGTTTTAGGTCGTAGAGTATATTAGTTGGTCTCCTAGCTGATTTGTTTATTGCATCTTGAGGACCTTAGGGGTATCATATCAAGATACACCCCATATGTGATATGAAGTCTGGTGCTACCAGATCCAGATGTTTACACAGAGCCTGCTTCAGCTCCTGGAATGCCAGGCCATTTAATAAACGATGATCTTGTGTCTTGAAGGAGGTCCGTGAACAGCATGTGTTATGACCCCAGTGGACAGGGTCTCAGAGGAACGTGTAAGTCTGCGAGATTCAAAAATCCAGCTCATAGGGCTGTGGTAACTGGGTTGACCAAATAGCTACTCCTAACGCCAACACTAGAAGTAGCCGGGGATCATGCCTACGGTGATTGCTAGATGACTCGCGCCAGCCGGAGAATCTAACTACCCCTAGGAGAAGAAAACAAAGACCTCTCTTGCCTCCAGAGAAAGGGACCCCAAAGCAAGATACAAGCCCCCCACAAATAATAACGGTGAGGTAAGAGGAAATGACAAACACAGAAATGAACCAGGTTCAGCAAAGAGAGGCCAGCTTACTAATAGCAGAATATAGCAAGATAACTTATCTGGTCAACAAAAACCCTATAAAAATCCACGCTGGAGATTCAAGAACCCCCGAACCGTCTAACGGTCCGGGGGGAGAACACCAGCCCCCTAGAGCTTCCAGCAAAGGTCAGGATACAGATAGGAACAAGCTGGACAAAAATACCAAACAAAACAAAAGCAAAAAGCAAAGAAGCAGACTTAGCTTGAAAAACAGGAACAGGATCAGAGGACAAGAGCACAACAGATTAGCTCTGATTTCAACGATGCCAGGCATTGAACTGAAGGTCCAGGGAGCTTATATAGCAACGCCCCTGAACTAACGGCCCAGGTGAGGATATAGGAAAAGACAGACGCTCCAGAGTCAAATCACTAATGACCACTAGAGGGAGCAAAAAGCAAAATCACAACAGTACCCCCCCCTTAGTGAGGGGTCACCGAACCCTCACCACGACCACCAGGGCGATCAGGATGAGCGGCGTGAAAGGCACGAACTAAATCGGCCGCATGAACATCAGAGGCGACCACCCAGGAATTATCTTCCTGACCATAGCCCTTCCACTTGACCAGGTACTGAAGCCTCCGCCTGGAGAGACGAGAATCCAAGATTTTCTCCACCACGTACTCCAACTCGCCCTCAACCAACACCGGAGCAGGAGGCTCAGCAGAAGGAACCACAGGCACAACGTACCGCCGCAACAAGGACCTATGAAACACGTTGTGGATAGCAAACGACACAGGTAGATCCAGGCGAAAGGATACAGGATTAAGAATTTCCAATATCTTGTAAGGACCAATGAAACGAGGTTTAAATTTGGGAGAGGAAACCTTCATAGGAACAAAGCGGGAAGAAAGCCACACCAAATCCCCAACACGTAGTCGGGGACCCACACCGCGGCGGCGGTTGGCAAAGCGCTGAGCCCTCTCCTGTGACAACTTCAAGTTGTCCACCACAAGATTCCAGATCCGCTGCAACCTATCCACCACAGAATCCACCCCATGGCAGTCAGAAGGTTCCACATGACCCGAAGAAAAACGAGGGTGGAAACCAGAGTTGCAGAAAAACGGCGAAACCAAGGTGGCGGAACTAGCCCGATTATTAAGGGCAAACTCAGCTAACGGCAAGAAGGTCACCCAATCGTCCTGATCAGCAGAGACAAAACACCTCAAATAAGCCTCCAAAGTCTGATTAGTTCGCTCCGTCTGTCCATTAGTCTGAGGATGGAAAGCAGACGAAAACGACAAGTCAATGCCCATCCTACTACAAAAGGATCGCCAGAATCTGGAAACGAACTGGGATCCTCTGTCTGACACAATATTCTCAGGGATGCCGTGCAAACGAACCACGTTCTGGAAAAACACAGGAACCAGATCGGAAGAGGAAGGCAGTTTAGGCAAAGGAACCAAATGGACCATCTTGGAGAAGCGATCACATATCACCCAGATAACGGACATGCCCTGAGACACCGGAAGATCAGAAATGAAATCCATGGAGATATGTGTCCAAGGTCTCTTAGGGACAGGCAAGGGCAAGAGCAACCCGCTGGCACGAGAACAGCAAGGCTTAGCTCGAGCACAAGTCCCACAGGACTGTACAAATGACCGCACATCCCTAGACAAGGAAGGCCACCAAAAGGATCTGGCCACCAGATCTCTGGTGCCAAAAATTCCTGGGTGACCTGCCAACACCGAGGAATGAACCTCGGAAATGACTCTGCTGGTCCACTTATCAGGCACAAACAGTCTGTCAGGTGGACAAGAATCAGGCCTATCAGCCTGAAATCTCTGCAACACACGTCGCAGATCTGGAGAAATAGCTGACAAGATAATACCATCCTTAAGAATACCAACAGGTTCAGCGACTCCAGGAGCATCAGGCACAAAGCTCCTGGAAAGAGCATCGGCCTTCACATTCTTTGAACCTGGTAAATACGAGACAACAAAGTCAAATCGGGAGAAAAACAATGACCAGCGGGCCTGTCTAGGATTCAGGCGTTTAGCAGACTCGAGATACATCAGATTTTTGTGATCAGTCAAGACCACCACACGATGCTTAGCACCCTCGAGCCAATGACGCCACTCCTCAAATGCCCATTTCATGGCCAACAACTCCCGATTGCCCACATCATAATTTCGCTCCGCAGGCGAAAACTTCCTAGAGAAAAAGGCGCAAGGTCTCATAACAGAGCAACCAGGGCCTCTCTGCGACAAAACGGCCCCTGCTCCAATCTCTGAAGCATCCACCTCAACTTGAAAGGGAAGCGAGACATCAGGCTGGCACAAAACAGGCGCCGAAGTAAACCGACGTTTCAACTCCTGGAAAGCCTCCACGGCAGCAGGAGCCCAATTAACCACATCGGAGCCCTTCTTGGTCATATCCGTCAAAGGTTTCACAATGCTAGAAAAGTTAGCGATAAAACGACGGTAGAAGTTAGCGAAACCCAAGAACTTCTGAAGACTCTTAACTGACGAGGGCTGAGTCCAATCAAGAATAGCTCGGACCTTGACTGGGTCCATCTCCACAGCAGAAGGGGAGAAAATGAACCCCAAAAAGGGAACCTTCTGTACACCAAAAAGACACTTTGAGCCCTTGACAAACAAAGAATTTTTACGCAAAATTTTAAAGACCATCCTGACCTGCTCCACATGCGAGTCCCAATTATCAGAAAAAACCAGAATATCATCCAGATAAACGATCAGAAATTTATCCAGATAGTTCCGGAAAATGTCATGCATAAAGGACTGAAAAACTGAAGGGGCATTAGAGAGCCCAAAAGGCATCACCAAGTACTCAAAATGACCTTCGGGCGTATTGAATGCGGTTTTCCATTCATCCCCTTGCTTAATGCGCACAAGGTTGTACGCACCACGAAGGTCTATCTTGGTAAACCACTTGGCACCTTTAATCCGGGCAAACAAGTCAGACAACAGCGGCAAAGGATACTGAAATTTGACAGTGATCTTATTTAAAAGCCGATAGTCAATACAAGGCCTCAAAGATCCGTCCTTTTTAGCCACAAAAAAGAATCCCGCACTAAGAGGGGAAGAAGACGGACGGATGTGTCCTTTCTCCAGAGACTCCTTGATATATGAACGCATAGCGGTATGTTCAGGTATCGACAGATTAAACAGTCTTCCCTTAGGAAATTTACTGCCTGGAATCAAATCTATTGCACAGTCACATTCCCTATGAGGAGGCAATGCACTGGACCTGGACTCGCTAAAGACATCCTGATAATCAGACAAGTACTCCGGAACTTCCGAAGGCGTAGAAGAAGCAATAGACACAGGCAGGGAATCCTCATGAATACCACGACAGCCCCAACTAGACACTGACATAGCCTTCCAGTCAAGGACTGGATTATGGGTCTGTAACCATGGCAGCCCCAAAACAACCAAATCATGCATTTTATGTAGAACGAGAAAACGTATCACCTCGCGGTGTTCAGGAGTCATGCACATGGTAACCTGTGTCCAATACTGCGGCTTATTTTCTGCCAATGGCGTAGCATCAATACCCCTAAGAGGGATAGGATTTTCTAATGGTTCAAGAATAAAACCACAGCGCTTAGCAAATGAGAGATCCATAAGACTCAGGGCAGCACCTGAATCTACAAACGCCATGACAGGATAAGATGACAGTGAGCAAATCAAAGTTACAGACAGAATAAACTTAGGATGCAAATTACCAACGGGGACAGGACTAACAACCTTAGATATACGTTTAGAGCATGCTGAGATAACATGTGTAGAATCACCACAGTAGTAGCACAAGCCATTCCGGCGTCTATGAATTTTCCTCTCATTTCTAGTCAGGATTCTATCACATTGCATCAAATCAGGTGTCCGTTCAGACAACACCATGAGGGAATTTGCGGTTTTTCTATCACATTGCATCACATCAGGTGTCTGTTCAGACAACAACATGAGGGAATTTGCGGTTTTGCGCTCCCGCAACCGCCGGTCAATTTGAATAGCCAGGGACATGGTATCGTTCAGACCTGTGGGAATGGGAAAACCCACCATAACATTCTTAATGGCCTCAGAAAGGCCATTTCTAAAATTAGCGGCCAGTGCACACTCGTTCCAATGTGTCAGCACGGACCATTTCCGAAATTTTTGGCAATACACCTCAGCCTCGTCCTGGCCCTGAGACATAGCCAGCAAGGCTTTCTCTGCCTGAATCTCAAGATTGGGTTCCTCATAAAGTAAACCGAGCGCCAGAAAAAACGCATCAATATCAGCCAATGCCGGATCTCCTGGCGCCAACGAAAAAGCCCAATCCTGAGGGTCACCCCGTAAGAATGAAATAACAATTTTTACTTGTTGAGCAGAGTCTCCAGACGAACAAGGTTTCAGGGACAAAAATAATTTACAATTATTCCTGAAATTCCTAAACTTAAATCGGTCTCCTGAAAACAGTTCAGGAATCGGAATCTTGGGTTCAGACCTAGGATTTCTGGTAACATAATCTTGTATACCCTGCACACGAGCGGCAAGCTGGTCCACACTTGTAATCAAGGTCTGGACATTCATGTCTGCAGCAAGCTTAAGCCACTCTGAGGTAAAGGGGAAAAGAAAAAAAAAAAAAATGAGAGAGGGAAAAAAAAACCTCAAAATTTTCTTTCTTATAATCCCACTTCTGCAATGCATTAAACATTAATACTGGCCTGGCATACTGTTATGACCCCAGTGGACAGGGTCTCAGAGGAACGTGTAAGTCTGCGAGATTCAAAAATCCAGCTCATAGGGCTGTGGTAACTGGGTTGACCAAATAGCTACTCCTAACGCCAACACTAGAAGTAGCCGGGGATCATGCCTACGGTGATCGCTAGATGACTCGCGCCAGCCGGAGAATCTAACTACCCCTAGGAGAAGAAAACAAAGACCTCTCTTGCCTCCAGAGAAAGGGACCCCAAAGCAAGATACAAGCCCCCCACAAATAATAACGGTGAGGTAAGAGGAAATGACAAACACAGAAATGAACCAGGTTCAGCAAAGAGAGGCCAGCTTACTAATAGCAGAATATAGCAAGATAACTTATCTGGTCAACAAAAACCCTATAAAAATCCACGCTGGAGATTCAAGAACCCCCGAACCGTCTAACGGTCCGGGGGGAGAACACCAGCCCCCTAGAGCTTCCAGCAAAGGTCAGGATACAGATAGGAACAAGCTGGACAAAAATACCAAACAAAACAAAAGCAAAAAGCAAAGAAGCAGACTTAGCTTGAAAAACAGGAACAGGATCAGAGGACAAGAGCACAACAGATTAGCTCTGATTTCAACGATGCCAGGCATTGAACTGAAGGTCCAGGGAGCTTATATAGCAACGCCCCTGAACTAACGGCCCAGGTGAGGATATAGGAAAAGACAGACGCTCCAGAGTCAAATCACTAATGACCACTAGAGGGAGCAAAAAGCAAAATCACAACAAGCATGGCAATCAAGGCGAACCTTGGGATAAATCACCTGTAGTAACCCACAATTCCAAGAAATGCTCACTTGCTTCTTGGAGAGTGGTTGTGGCCATTTCTGGATCACCTTAATCTTGTTTATCTGGGGCTTGATTTCGCCCCTCGATGACATAGCCTAGGTATTTGGCCTCTTCCTTTCCCATGTGTGATGCAGTGACCCATGTTACAGCCAGGGGGCACTGTATGTGCTCCTCAGGATACGCATGGAGGCGTATCTGTAATGGTGATAATGAAACAGTGTCTGGCATGATTGTAAATGGCCGGTATGTGTCGAAAAGGGAGTCTGCGCTGTAACCCTGTAGTATTGTTGTTCTGGGACCTGTAGTCCCAATAGCATTTGTATAGTTAAAGGATATAACCTAGAAGAATAGGAAGCATATACCAAAGAGAATAGAAAATATATTTTTATTTAGAGTACATAAATAAAATACATAAAAATAGACAGGGACATAGTAGCAAAACTAACCACCTAAAGAAGAATGCTCAAAGAATATTGGCTAGTGCTGTATAGTCCAACATATTTCAAAATAAATAACTGACATAGTGTCTGACCAAATAAGTCATTTACAAAAGATATAACTAACAAGTATTAGCATAGATATGAATAGGCAAAAGGCCTTACTCACAGTACCAAGTGCAGAACACTTACAGATATATTATACTCACAAAGTAGCAGCAGTGAACACAAAGCGTTTTATGTTAAATCCAGGTAGGCAAACTGCCTTACCATATAAAAGATATATCTATAACAGCCACACATTTTTAAGAAAGTGCAAAGTGCTGGTAATTGCTAGCGAATGCAGCGGTCAGGAAATATGTTCAAAAATGTGCAAAAAAGAGCAAGTGCTAAGATGGTAGAAAATACCCTTGTAATCAGACTGAGGATGGCACAGTTGGATCCCTATAGATTATGGTAGGCAACCCGCCTTACCACATAGAAAATATATATTTGTAGAAGCCAAAATACCCAATAAAGTGCAAAGTGCTGGTGATTGCTAACAAATACAGCGACCAAGATGTATATCTAAATGTGCACAGAATAGCAAGTGCTAAAATGGTGGAACTGACCTTATGAGCAGACTATAGGCGGCAAAGTTGGACCCCGACGCGCATTTCGCGTTAGCTTTCTCTCAGGGGGGAGACTCCACGTGTGTTGGAAGTGCCTAGGACTGGACTTCCTGAATAGCGCATGGAGAGACTGTATCTGCAGAGCCTGTGATGGCTACTGTGTGGGGAAGCTACAGTTCCGTCTGCAGGTCTGGACTATCTGAAGTGCCCTGCTCCCAGTTCGGCAGCTTCCCTGGGAACCAGGACTGACAGGAGTCAGTGTGTGGAGCAGTAGCTCCTATAAGGTAACTCCAGATAAAGGGGGTTACGGGCAGAGAAGTATCTGCCATTGGAACAGACTGTCGGTGGTTATTGTGTTCCGTTGATGTATATAATGAACTGTTTGTGACTCGGTTTATGAGTCTAAATAAACCTGGAATAGACTGTTTTGTGAGAAACCGTGCCTAGTTGGTTTAATCCCGTTGCCAAGCGAGTGTCCTCCAACGCAGTCAGGGAGCGCTGTCTCACACATGGCATATTTTTGAGGATTTATGGTGACCCCCGCATTCATCAATTCATCCAGAACTGCCTGTACCTTTGGTAGATGACTACCCCAGTCAGGGCTGAAGACCACAATGTTATCTAGGTAGGTGGCGGCATACTTCTTATGCGGAGCCAGGACCCGATCCATAGCCCTCTGGAAGGTTGCTGGAACCCCGTAGTCCGAAGGACATTCTGGTGTATTGCAAACATCCATCAGGCGTCGAGAAGGCCGTATTCTCCTTAGCACTTCGGAACATGGGGATCTGCCAGTATCTCTTCAACAGGTCGAGGGTTGTAATGTACCTTACAGTTCCCAGTCTCTCCATGAGTTCATCCACCTGGAGCATGGGATATGCATCACATTTGGAGACCTAATTCAGTTTGCGGTAATGATTGCAAAACCGCCACTCACCGTCGGGCTTCGGCACAAGGACGATGGGACTCGACTATCCACTTTTCGACTCCTCAATCACACCAATCTCTAATATCCTCTTCACCTCATTGGCTCTTACCTCCCGATGTGCTTTGGGAATTCTATAGGGCCTGAGGTTCACCCTTACTTGTGGCTTTATCAACACATCATGCTTGGCCACCTGCGTATGCCCTGGCAACTCTGAGAACAGGTCACGGTTCTGCTGCAACAGTTCCCATCACTGTTGTTTCTGGGCAAGAGTGAGAGTCTCTCCAACGGTGACATCGTCCACTGTGGCTTTGCGATTGTCTCCCAGGCAAGGGGTTCCAGCAACTCCCGATCTCGCCATGGCTTGAGCAAGTTCACATGGTATTTTTTGGTGCGGCTTCCTTCGACCTGGCAGGTGTATCTTGTAATTCACCTTGCTTAGTTTTTCCAACATCTCGTATGTGCCTTGCCACTTGGCTTAGAACTTGCTCTCCACCATGAGGATAAGATGAATCACGCGGTCCCCAGGCTGGAACTGCCTCACTCTGGCTAAACGGTTATACACCCTTGCCAGTGCCTCCTGTGCCTGGAGAAGATGCTCCTACACGATGGCCATCACTTTTGCCATCCTCTCCTGTAACTGGACGTTATGCTCTATGATGCTCCAGTATGGCATGATCTCGGCTTCCCAGATTTCCTTGGCGATGTCCAGGAGCCCTTGTGGATGTTGACCATGCAGGAGCTTGAATGGCGAGAAGCCAGTAAAAGCTTGTGGAACTTCTCTGATTGAGAAGAGCAGAAATGGAGGCAGATAGTCCCAGTCTCGATCATCCTTCTCAATGACCTTCTTGAGCATCGCCTTCAAAGTATTATTGAAGTGCTCTACTAGGCTGTCGAGGGTTGTAATGTACCTCACAGTTCCCAGCCTCTCAATGAGTTCATCCACTCGGGGCATTGGATATGCATCACATTTGGAGACCTCATTCAGCTTGCAGTAATGATTGCAAAACCGCCACTCACCGTCGGGCTTCGGCACGAGGACAATGGGACTCGACCATCCACTTTTCGACTCCTCAATCACCCCAAGGTCTAACATCCTCTTCACCTCATTGGCTATTACCTCCAGACATGCTTCGGGAATTCTCTAGGGCCTGAGGTTCACCCTTACTCGTGGCTTTGTCAACACATCATGCTCGACCTCCTGCCTATGCCCTGGCAACTCCGAGAACAGGTCACGGTTCTGCTGAATCAGTTCCCGACACTGTTGTCTCTGGGCCAGCATGAGAGTCTCTGCAATAGTTACATTGTCTACTGTGGCTTTGCGATTGTCTCCCAGTCAAGGGGTTTCCAGCAACTCCCGATCTCGCCATGGCTTGAGCAAGTTCACATGGTATTTTTGGTGCGGCTTCCTTCGGCCTGGCTGGTGTATCTTGTAATTCACCTCGCTTAGTTTTTCCAACACCTAATATGGGCCTTGCCACTTGGCTAGGAACTTGCTCTCCACCGTGAGGATAAGCACTATCACACGGTCCCCGGGCTAGAACTGCCTCACTCTGGCTGAACGATTATACACCCTTGCCTGTGCCTCCTGGGCCTGGAGAAGATGCTTCTTAACGATGGGCATAACTTTTGCCATACTCTCCTGTAACTGGGCAACACGCTCTATGATGCTTCATTGTGGCGTGACCTCGGCTTCCTTGGCAAAGTCCAGAAGCCCTCTCAGATGTCGACCATACAGGATCTCGAATGGCGAGAAGCCAGTAGAAGCGTGTGTGAACTTCTCTGATTGAGAAGAGCAGAATTGGAAGCAGATAGTCCCAGTCTTGACCATCCTCAATGACCTTCTTGAGCATCACCTTCAAAGTCTTATTGAAGCACTCTACTAGGCCGTCAGTCTGTGGATGGTAGACTGAGGTTCGCAGCTGGGCAATCTCAAGAACCTTACACAACTCCCTCATTACCTTGCCCATGAAAGGGGTTCCCTGGTCTGTCAAAATCTCCTTCGGCAGACCTGTTTGTGCGAAAATATGAACAAGTTCCTGGGTGATACTCTTAGCCAAGGAATTTCTTAGTAGTACTGCTTCAGGGTATCGGGTTACATAGTCCATGACCGCTAAGATGTATTGGTGCCCTTGTGCAGATTTAACTAGAGGACCCACTAGATCCATGGCAATCATCTCAAATGGGACCTCTATCACTGGTAACGGAACTAGGGATCTTCAGAAGTGAGTAGAGGGAGCGATTATCTGGCAGGTGGGAAAGGACCTACAATAATTTTGGATCTCCCGGTAACACCCTGGCCAATAGAACCTCTGCATTATTCTCTCCTGCGTTTACTCTACCCCCAGATGTCCCCCCAAAATATGTAAATGGGCCATGTCCAAAACCCTCCACCAGTAAGGACCTGGAGCCAAAAGCTGCTCCACTATCTCCCCTCCCTTCAGTGTGGTCACCCGATACAGTAACTCGCCATTAACGGCAAAGTGTGGGAACCTGGTGTCAGCCCCCGGCTCTTGAACAACCCCATCTATCACAGACACATTTTTGACTGCACCTTTTAGGGTAAAATCCCACATTTGAGCAGAGACAAATTTTTCCCCAGACACCCCTAGATTAGGAACCTCGGCCTCACTGACCACTGTCTCGTCCTCGTCACCCGCTAGGACACACAAGGGGAACTCCTCCACCTCTAGCTGTGATGGGGATTGATCAGGGTTGAGTTGGCTTCTGTCTGAGTCACTTAGCAGCCGCGCCTTCCCCCACAAGTCCCAAAATAGGCTGAAGTCCTGCCCTATTATCACGGGGTGTAGCAAGTCTCTCACTACCCTGACCTCATGTGACTCAGTACCATAGTTTGTTATTATATACACTCTGGCAATGGTTTAGTCTTTGGCATCACCATGTAAACAGCGGATACCCATGTGTTTTCCTGGGATCAACTGGTGGGGGAGGGTGGCCCTTATCGGGGTCACCAAACTCCCTGAGTCCAATAGTCCTGACACCAGCACCCCATTTATGGACACGGGACATGACTGCGGCACATCTCCGGTCTGATGGCCCACACTGTAACCGGGATAAGCATAAGACCAATGCCTGCCTAGACTACAATTCATCTGCTCAGAAGACAAAGGACAATAGACCCCTATGTTTCCAGGACCGTGACACCGCCAACAGATCATATCTTTACCAGCAGTCTTTTGCAACCCCTCCATGGCTCCTTGTGACCTCGGACTTCCCCCAGTGGTGGTTCTGCTACCCCTCTTTTGGGACTCGGGCTCCCGCTGGGTATCCCAGTATGGAGATACAACACCCCTGGCTTCCTTAAGGACCTCTTGACCACCTGGTACCTTTCCACTAGGCTGAACAGGTCATCCACATTCCGGGGATCCCCCTGGGTGACCAATGTATCTGCACCGGTATTGGAAAGGAATTGATATGTGGCACCCCAGGAGTCCGGTTGCCACAATGGCATTGCCTTTCTCATGGGGGGTGATGTCATGCCTGGGAGTAAGGAGGGATCCCCTTGGTAGGTAACACATACAACACCTTCCTGACTCCAGACCAGAAGGGGGAGCTCTAAACCCGGTTTCAGGGGTACTTCCCTATAAGTTCTGGTCTGGAGGCGGGGTGAGTAGTGTGAGACAGTGAATGGAGAGGAAGGATGTGAGGAAAGAGACTGGGAATGGAGCTGTAGCTGAGCTCTTCCCAGGATAAAGCGCAAAAGAAACCGGACACCGGAGTCCGTGGCTGCACGGGTACTAAAGGCGTAGCAGCTAGAACTGGAGGGCAGGAGATTGCAGGTCTCCTGGCCCATCTAATACCTGGAGGCACCACAGCAAGTCAGGAGCCTGGAGCTTCCAGTGAGAAGACAGTGCCTATGAATGGCTCATGCTGTTAGCCATACGGGTTAGGAGTAACAGACACTGAGAGGAACTTGTGAAAAGCTTCAGGCAGCAAGAGACAGAGCATTCAGCACAGAAGGAAGGCTTCCGAACCCACCTGGCTAAGTGGATCCCAAGTTGTTCCCAGGCCACCTGGACCCCATCTACACCTGTGCCCCGGACTGCACCTGAAATTCACCAGTAAAAGGTAAAGGAGACTGCAAACCTTGTGTCCTTCAATTAATTCCTGCACTCTCAGTCCTGCACCCCACCAGCTATCATCCCTTACCAACTGCACCTGTAGCCCTTTGGACTAAGCTCTACCTGTGAGGAGGTATACCAACTCTCCTACAACACGATCAGCCCCAGTGGTCCCCTTTAAGCAGCGTCAGCCTGGCCGAGTACCACAGGTGGCATCACGAACATTTCTCCATAGACTTTATTTCCCATTACACTTCATCCCCTTTAACTGGACACCCAGGGCCGCGGACCAGGTCACCGCTTCCGTGACCACCCCTTTAAGTACCACCGGACCCGGCCTGAGTACCCCACGGTCCTTGGGGGCGCTCCAGATAAACCTGTCCATGACAACACACTCCACCATCTGGGCTAGGTTGGAGGACTCCGACTGCAACTATTTCTGCACCAGATGCAGTAAGTCGAACATTTGGGAGTGAGGAGGTTTATCACCGCAATAAGTACAGTGATGAACCCTTTGTGCTTGGACAGTCACCCCTGAGCGTGCCAATATCTGTTTTTGAGTTTGGCATATTCGCGGGCATCTTGTAAGGCCAAGTCATAATAAGCCTTCTAGGGCTTGCCGGTTAGATAGGGGCCAGCACCTCCGCCCACTGGTCTGGTGGCAGTCTCTTTCGCTCTGCTACCCACTCAAAAACTCAAAAAACAGTTTAAGGTGTTCAGGGAGAGCTGTAAGCTATTTTTTACACTGCGACCCCAGGTAAAAAGTGGGTGGGGATAATCATGTACCTACTGCAAGGGGGTCTTCAGACCTGGGCATTTTCTTTGTACCCACAAGCCCCAGAACGGTCTTCTGTTGATGTCTTGTTTGATTCTTTTGGCTTGATCTATGACAAACCCGACAGGATCCAGATTGCTGAGGCAAAGATCATGAACCTGGCACAGGGGGCCACACTGCTGAGGACTACTGCACTGAGTTCTGATAGTGGTTGTTTGAAGTTATTATGCAGCTCAGAGGTGTATCGAGCGTTTCTGGCACCCGGGGCAAGAATTCATTTTGGCGCCCCCCCCCCAAGGACATATGCCCACCGTCAGCCCCATCATTGCCCTCTCCTCCTCCACCATCCCCATCATTGATCTCTTTTCCCTCCACACACACACCATTCACTTCTCTGCACATTCCCCTACAGCGCGATACACACACCACACACCCCCCCAATACTGAGCCACACACACATATTCACACACACATACACACACTTCCATACACACACACACATATACACATACACACACCTCTCACCTCTCCTCGCGCTCTGCCGCAGCATCTCCATCGCCTTCCTCTGACACAGCCGGCCGCTGAATGATGACGTCATCCAGCGGCGCGTCTGTGTGAGAGGAAGCAAGAGGAAGCAGGAAGACAAATCGCTGGGCAGCGGAGCTGCAGGGATTTCTCCCTGCCCGCCGCAGCCACTCTGCAGGGGCTCCCCTCCACCTCTGCACACATTGGGAGCCGGCACTCTGCAGCTTCTCTGTGCCGGCTGTCAGCTTGACAGTCGGCACAGAGAACAGCTGACTCCCAGACCGGGGGCGGCAGAATGCAGCCGCCGGGGGAGACACTGCGGACCACCAAATTAGGCGGCCCGACTGCGCCCCCCTGCCTGCTGCGCCCAGGGCACATGCCCCAGCTGCCCCCCCCCCCCCAGATACGCCACTGATGCAGCTCTCAAGTGCCAGTTCTGTAAAGCTTTTTCCGAGACTCTTAAGGACACTCTGGTTCTTTATGACTTCCCTTGTTCTCTGGTGGAGGCAATGACTCAGGCCTTATGAATGGACCGCAGAATCCATGAAAGATATGGTGAACAGCAGGCTGCAATTTATACTTCACCGGAGTAGGTTCATTTACCTGAGGTGGAGCCATTGGAGGTTAAAGTTGCCAAATTTCTTGTTGTGGTGAAAAACGTAGACAGGATCTTGAACTCTGTCTATTCTGTGGTTGTGGGGAGAAACCGTAGACAAGATCTTGGACTCTGTCTATTCTGTGGTCTCACTGGACATTTTCTCAAGAATTGCACAACTCATCCTCAGACAAGCAACAGAAGGAGAACATCTGAGTCAGAGGGATTGCCAAGGAGGTCACCCAGACTCCCAGGTACCTTTTTCTTCCTTTGATAAAGTACTGATGAATATGGTGTTATCCTTCAAGAACCAGGTGTTATTGGTGTTCATTGACTGTGGGTCTGCTGTTAACTTTATTGATTTGAGATTGGTTCTAAAGTTAGGATTAGGAACAGTTAGTTTGGAAAGACCCATTCAAATTTTTCCCACTGATAAGACACCATTAGCCCAGAATTTGGACAAGAGCGCAACGGTGGACTTCACTCTGAATCCATCTCGTTTTGGATAATTTACCTGCTGTGCTGGTACTTGGGCTTCCATGGCTGCTGCTTCACAATCCTGTTATTTATTGGTATCAGAAGGAAATTGTTAGACATTTCTTGTAACAATTGAGGCTCCAGTTAACATCAGTACAAATATGCTCCATTAGACTGAAGGGTCTGCCAGGGCACCTGAAGGACTTCGGACATGTGTTCTTGGAAAAAGAGGTAGAGATAGTACCTCCCCATTGTCATTATGACTGTGCTATTAATCTTGTCCCTAATGCCAAATTACCTAAATCTTTACAATTTGTCTGGGCCTGAAAAAATTGTCATGAAAGAAAGTTAACGAAAATTTACAGAAGAGTCATTCATTTTTCCTGCCTAATTTTTCTTTGCAAAAAAAGAAAGATGGGGGTCTCTATTTTTGCCTTGATTCCAGAAAACGAAACAAAATTAATGTTAAAAATACTCATCGCCTTCCACTCATCCCTGACCTATAGAATGAGCTTTTGGGGGCTAAGTGTTTTTCTAAACTTGATCTTACAAGGGCTTACAATTTGAAACGCATCCGGAAGGGTGACTGGAAAATGGCATTTCTAACTCCTTTCTGACCTCGGACGGGATAGTACGTCCGAGGTCAGAACCCCCACTTTGATGTGGGCTCTGGCGGTGAGCCCGCATCAAAACCGGGACATGTCAGCTGTTTTGAACAGCTGACATGTGCCCGCAATAGCGACAGGTGGAATCGCGATCCTCCCGCCGCTATTAACTAGTTAAATGCCGCTGTCAAACGCTGACAGCGGCATTTACCGGTGCTTCCGGCCATGTGGCTGGAAATGAGCGTATCAACGACCCCCGTCACATGATCGGGGGTCAGCGATGCGTCTGCATAGTAACCATAGAGGTCCTTAAGACCTCTATGGTTGCTGATGCCGGATTGCTGTGAGCGCCACCCTGTGGCCGGCGCTCATATCAATGCAGGAATTCAGCTACATAGGAGCGATCATCAGATAAAAAAAGTAAAAAAAAAAAGTAAAAAAGTGAAAAAAATAAAAAAATATATAAAAGTTTAAATCACCCCCCTTTCGCCCCATTCAAAATAAAACAATATAAAAAAATCAAACCTACACATATTTGGTATCTCAGCGTTCAGAATCGCCAGATCTATCAATAAAAAGAAGGATTAACCTGATCGCTAAATGGCGTAGCGAGAAAAAAAATTGAAACGCCAGAATTACGTTTTTTTTGGTCGCCGCGACATTGCATTAAAATGCAATAACGGGCGATCAAAAGAACGTATCTGCACAAAAGTGGTATCAATAAAAACATCAGCTTGGAACGCAAAAAATAAGCCCTCAACCAACCCCAGATCACGAAAAATAGAGACGCTACGGGTATCGGAAAATTTGGCCTTTTTTTTTTTTTTTTAAGCAAAGTTTGGAATTTTTCTTCACCACTTAGATAAAAGAGAACCTAGACATGTTTGGTGTCTATGAACTCGTAATGACCTGGAGAATCATAGTGGCAGGTCAATCTTAGCATTTAGTGAACCTAGTAAAAAAGCCAAACAAAAATCACATGTGCGTTTGCACTTTTTTTGCAATTTCACAGCACTTGGAATTTTTTTCCCGTTTTCTAGTACGAGACATGGTAAAACCAATGATGTCGTTCAAAAGTACAACTCGTTTCGCAAAAAATAAGCCCTCACATGGCCATATTGATGGAAAAATAAAAAAGTTATGGCTCTGGGAAGGAGGGGAGCGAAAAACAAACACGGAAAACCGGAAAATTCCAAGGTCATGAAGGGGTTAACATCTGAGGGTTATTCGAAAATCTTGTCATGCCATTTGGGTTATCTAATACGCCTGCTATTAAAATTTTATGAATGATATTTTCTCTGAGTGTATTGGAAGATTTGTCTGGATGATATTCTATTTTTCTCAATATGGACTCACACCAGGAACATGTCCATTTAGTACAGTAAGTTACAAAGGTTGAGTGATATCTCCTTGTTTTCTAAATGAGAGAAATGTCTTTTTTTCTGTTCAGGAAAATTAGGTCTTGGAGTGTATTTTGTCAGCACAAGAGTTTAAGATGACCCTGGGAAGGTGCAAGCCATAATTGATTGGGTTTAACCTTGTGACCTTAAAGCTTTGCAATGTTTTCTGGGATTCACCAACTATTATAGTCTAATACTAGAAAGACTCTATGATGGTGAGATCAGCGCTATATGGGAGCCATATAATCAATTCCAGGGCTCCTTATTATTTCTTGAACTGAAGATGATGCTTAAAGGGGTTTTCCCATGAACAAAGTTAATTTTAGTCAATAGATCTTGAAATAGTAAGTATTTCCACAATTGTATGTGTTTAAAAAAATGTTCCTGTGCTGAAATAATCTTATAAAATGTGTCCCTGCTGTGTACTGTGTAATGGCTGTGTCTGACCGTGCAGGGAACCGTGGAACTTATTACTATTCCAAGATCTATTTATTAAAATCAACTTGAAAATTAACTTTGTGGGGAAACCCCCTTTAATGACATTGGCTGTGTTTGGGGTCATTGTCCTGCTGCAGAATAAATTTGGAGCCAGATGCCTTCTTAATGGTTTTGCAGGATGTATAAGTATCTGCTTGTATTTCTCAGCACTGAGGACACAATTAATTGTGTCCAAATCTCTAACTCTACGTGCTAAAATGCAGCCCCAAACTTGCAAAGAAAAAACTGACCTTTTAAAGCCAAATATTTCAAATACTGACTCATCAGTACAGAGCACCTGCCACCACTTTATTTCACCCTAGTTCTTATGCCTTTGTGCATAGTTGAGTCACTTGGCCATGTTTCCATACGGTATGGTTGTTGGTCACATTACTTCCATCAAGACCACTTCTGGCCAGACTTCTACTAGCACTATATCAGTGTAGCTGATCCCACTAGTTGCTGCCAATACCGAGCTGATGGCACTGCTGGACATTTTCTCCTTTCAAAGGGAAGTAAGCAAGATATGCCTTTCATTTGCTGCATTGTTTTCTTGGTTGACCACGTTGTCTACGATCCTCAGTGTTGCCCATGTCATGCTTCCCTCATTGCTGAGAAATACAGGCAAATACTTATGACTGGTTCCAAATTTATTCTGCAGCAAGAGAACGACCTGAAATATGCAGCCAAGTCACGAAGAACTATTTTCAATGTAAGGAAAAAGAAGCAGGTTTGGAAGTGATGATATGGCCACCACAGAGCTCTTATCTCAACATAATCAAACCTACAACCACAGAACATTTGTGATTACTTCCTAAAGACGTTTCGAGCAACTTTCCTGACAAATTCCTTCAAAAACTGTGCACAAGTGTACCTACAAGAATTGATGCTGTTTGAATGCAAAGGGTGTCCACAGCAAATGCATATTTGTTTTAGATTTCTCTTTATTTCCTTCACTTTGTATGTTGTTAATTGACAAAAAAAAAACTATTAAACTACTATTTTTATTGCACTTTTTACTTTGCAGCATTTTTTTTCCAAACTTAACTAAAACTTTTGTAACGTATTGTAGACATTTATCATTGCATCCAAGACAAAATTCACTTCTGAAGAAGATAAACCTCCATTCCTCCATCACACTGATCTGACTCCCAGTATCATGATATAGGATTACATATAATCTTTATACAGCGCTAACATATTCCGCAGCGCTTTACAGTTTTGCACACATTATCGCCGCTGTCCCTGATGGAGCACGCAATCTTGATTCCCTATCAGTATTGTCTTTGGAATGTGGGAGGAAACCGGAGAACCAGGAGGAAACCCACACAAACACGTGGAGAACATACAAACTCCTTGCAGGAGTTGTCCTTGGTGGGATTTGAACCCAGGACTCCAGCACTGCAAGGGTGCAGTGCTATCCACTGAGCCACCGTGCTGAATGTCTTCATTCCAGGTGCACAAACAGCTTGATGTTACATTGAATTGGTTGTAGAACTAGTGGTATATTTAGTTCTCCATGGTGTTTCAGGAGTCGTTTTTCAACAAGGCAAAGCCAGGATGCATATTGCTCATACTGCTGTGAGCAGCCTGTGTGACCTAAATTTGCTAAAATTAACTTAGTGTCTCTGGACTTGTCTCCCATCAATCACATGTGGGATGTGATTGTTTGTCAATTGCAAAAGGGAGCTGCCAGCAGCTGATCTTCCTGAAGTGTGCCCAAATGTTCAGCGAGGCAGAACATTCCTCGACAACCATTAATAACTACATTGATAGTATGCCAAGGCGTGTCAGTGCATGTATTTCTGTAGGATGCGCTAACATTCAATATTGAATAAATTGTTTTTTTGTACATTTTGTTTACATTTCTTTCATCATTTACATATCATTACCATATCTATCAATTCTGTGATTTTCAAAATTCCACACATTTTCTGTCTTGGTTTAATGGCAACGTGGAGTTGTGTGTTTTTATTTATATATACTGTATATTGATTATGCTCCTTATATCACTATAGGACTGTGTATAATTTTGCATTAGGTCTGATGACTTCAACTACTTGTATTGGCTTTGCCTCCTGCCAAATTAGACCTGCCTATAAATGAAGGCCACTTTTTTTTTTCCCCAAGGGGACATTAAAAGTGGTTGTCCATGTCTGAGAGCAAAGTCTGCAGCCACACTGTCTGCAGTTACATTGCCAATACAAGTAATCGATCACGTGACCGCATGAAAGCCATTTGCGTACATGTGGTCAAGTGCTGACTCACCTCATCCAGCCTCTCACTAGAAGGGAATTGGGAGAAGCTGAACAAATCTAGTCAGCACATGACCACATATATGCAAATCACATACATGTGGTCACATGACCGCCCACTCCCACAAAGAATGATTGCAGACTTTGCTCTGGAAACTGGGCAACCCCTTTAAATTCCCAAACAATCACTGGAAATGTTTAAGTTTAACCAAAACCTTTGTTTTCCTAAAATATAGTTGATTGAGAGGATACATACCGTATATTGTTTTTTTGTTGTTAACATTTTAGCTGATTTGCAACAACAAGTCTGCACCAAAAATCGGGGGGGCATGTGGGCAGTCGTTATATCCACCAATATTCAAACATACTATATACCTCTAAATCATGGAATTCAGGTTGTTCCTCGAGTCCTGTTGTCACAGGGGTATAAAATCCAACCCCAAGGCACGCTGTCTGCCTTTACTGACATATATGAAAGAATGGCTCGTTCTAAAGAGATCACTGAATTTGAGTGTGTTCATGAAAGAGCCACCGACATAAAGTGATTTCATATCATTTCTTTACCCCTAAATATTCTGCAATTAACTGTGAATGGTATTATTGACTAGTGGAAGGAACCCCAGTTAACGCTTATGCACAATCTTTTTTTCTTCAATCGCGCTAACGCATGGTTCCATTGCATTGCATGCGTTACCAATAGAGGTCTATGCACAGCGAACGCGTCCGTTCGCTGTGCGTTAGACCTAACGTACCCAAAAACGCGGTAGACCGCATTCGAGGGTGCGTCACAAAGTAACGCATCATCGCTAACGCATGCCGATTTCAACATGCGTTAGGATGCGTTACAATAATGGAAGTCTATGGGTGTGATAACGGATCCATTACATAGAGTTAATGCAACTAAGTAACGGATCCATTAAACAGATCGCCCTTACGCAATGTGAACCTACCCTAACTCCGCTATGAAGTGGCAGACCACAAAGTTACAGAGCGGGGTCGTTGAGGTGCATGGTGCATAAAAGTCACCAAAGCTCTGCTGCCTCAATAAGTGCAGAATTTCAAACATCCACTGGAATTAACATCAGTATAAAAACGGTGCCAGGTGCTTCATGGGAGGGATTTCTATGGATGTCCATCTGCATGTAAGCTTTACATCACCAAGCACAATGCCAAGTGCCTGATGGAATTGTGTAAAGCACTGGACTACAGACCACTGAACACGTGTCTTGTGGAGAAATCAATCATGCTTTTCTTTCTGGTGTTATGATGGATAAATTTTGATTTGGTGACGTGAATGCTAGAAAAGTGTTACCGGCCTGTTTGCATTGTGCCAACTGTAAAATTTGGTGGAGGTGGGATAACGGTATGGTGTTTTATTTCAAGTGTTGGTCTGGGCTCCTTAGTTCAAGTGAAGAGAAATCTTAATGCTTCAGCATGTCAAGATGTGTAGGCCTCCAACTTTGTGGAAGGCCATTTTCTGTTCCAGCAGGTTTAGGAGAGTTTGCTGTGGAAGAACTTGACTAGCTGCACAAAGCCCTGACCTCAGCTAAACCTTTGGAATCGACCAAATTGCTCTTTCGGTTGATAAATGGGCAAACACACAGACAAGCTCCAAAATCCTTTACAAAGCCTTCCTAGAGGAGTGGAAGGAGATTTTGTTGCAAAGAGTGCTGGTACAATACTGTTGTATATGAAGTCACCATTCTGGCTATATTAAAGTGGAACTTTCAACGCTCCTACCACATCTGTTCTAGTAAATACTTGTAATTCCCATAATTTCTATGCATTGTGTTGTTTCTTAATTTATTCATAAATATTCACCAGTAATAAAATAGGGATAAGGTAAGGTTTACCGGTTGCTGGGGGTCTGACTGCTGGGACCTAGTGATCTAGAGGATCTGTAACTCAGAAATCAGCTCTGCAAACCACGTCTTGAATGGAGCAGAGGTGCACACGCCTGGAGAGCAGAGCTCTGCGCTTGGCAATTACCGGCAGTCTCATCGGCATTGAAGTGGAGATCAAGCATGGGAACTCTGCTCCTATCAAGAGGAGGCCCTGCAGAGCTGGTTACCGGTTTCCAGGGCTCCATTCTTAAAGGGAGTCTGTCACCCCTTTTTTTCGATTTGAGATAAAAATATGGTTCAATTGTGCATGAGCTCTGCATTACAGCAGTACCTTTCATATCCCCCGATTCCCCACCTTTGATGAGAAAATACCTTTGCAATATCTCCGTTTTCTTATGTAAATTGGTCCGGTCCGATGGGCGGGGCCTATTCGTCATCTCTCTCCCACCGCTCCTCGGCGTTCTCGACGTAATGAGATCTGTGAATAGCACAGATCCCGTACAGATTCTGAGCGTACGCATTGAATTGGCCTCTAGCACCTGCGTAGTATGCTTTGCCCAACTGTGGTCAAAGCATAAAATCACTATTGCGCATGCACCTGCATTTTTCATTACGTTCTATGCCCCCTTGAATGGCAAGACTTCCGGGGCACAGAACATAATGTAAAATGGCGCATGCGCAATAATCATTCTTATGCTTTGCCCACTGTTGGGCAAAACATACTGCACACGCGCAAGAGGCCACTTCAATGCGCAGGAAAACAACGCCAATTCAGGAAAGAAGAAAAATTAATGTGTAGAGCAAGGCAGGAGGTGGAGAGAAACGGCGAATAGGCCCCGCACATCGGACCGGACTGGGGTAATTTACATAGGAAAACGGAGAGATTACAAAGGTATTTTCTCAGCAAAGGTGGGGAATCGGGGGATATGAAAGGTACTGCTGTAAAGCAGAGCTCATGCACAATTGAACCATATTTTTATCTCAAATCGAAAAAAAGGGTGACAGAGATTCCCTTTAAGATCGTTCTGGGTCCCAGTGGTTGGACCGCCAGTGATCAGTAGGTTATCCCCTATGAATAGGAAACAAACCATTTCAGGAATAATCCCTTCAAGTAACATGGTTCTTTTAACTGTTTATGCAAATGAGCTTGCACTGATTTTCCATTTCCTCTGGTGGTAATTGTAAGGGGCCCCATATACAACAAAGAGTTGCCGGATTTACAATTGGCCAACAGCTCTTTCCCATTTCCTCCATACTAAGGGGTGCTCTTGTATTCTCTACGAGATGCCTTTATACTACTAGAACTGGGGGGGAATTATATACTGGAAACAATTTTCTGCAGTTTGTTGGAAGAATTCCTGTCCCCCTATGTAGATTTAGTGTAACCTCAGCTTGTTACTCTTACAATAACACGCAACGAATTGTAATGTATTTATAGTATGTAGCGAAGAGCTCAGCATCGACTGCCCAGGCCAGAAAAACTTATTTCAGAATGAAAGTGACCGGCTAACTTCGTAGACAAGAAAGACTTTAGATAAACACAACCAAATATGGTCCGGCTTACTAACCACATATGAGCCAAATCTTTTATCTCCTCTCTGTAGGAAGGGGATCCAGCCCTCCCTCCCACCTAGAAGACAGGGGCGTATTAAACACTGGAGCCAACAGCACTGGGAGTGAGGGGATACTTTCAGTTATGTGCAGACCATTTTTAACAAGATGGTATTTAGTGTACAGGAAGCAAATATATGTGCATAGAAAGGTGCAGCAACCCTGAGTTGGTCAGTCTACTTTGTGACTTATGTGGCCATGAAGGGGTGAAGTCGCAGCCCACCACGGTGAATTCTCAGCCTCAGACAGTGATGTGCTATATAAGGAATGCACTTCTTGTAATCCTGATGGGAACCTCAGATTTACAGCGCACTCCTCACATCCTCCTGACTCCTGTTATTTTTACAGCCCACGCTCTAGAGTCTGAATGTAACTCCATGAACAATCCCTGGCTACACCCCAGACAGGACACCGCTATACTCTACTATAGCACATTGCATATTAATGCTCAAACATCATATTTAATTAAAACATTTATGTAAAAACCAAGGAAGAGAAAAAATGAGAGCAAATACATTATATTATTATTGGTCTGTCTCTATAAGGATGTCTCTAAAAGGATGTCAGCAAATATTATATCGGAAATATGCCAGAAATGAGCCAGACGTGAACAGAAGGCAAGACTAACCACTGTTAATAACTGTACTAAATTTCAATCCCTTTCTGCCACACTTATTCTCATCATGCTGACATACGCTCTAACAGTTTTGGCTCCCTTACTCCTCACTCTCCTTCGCTATCCTCAAACCCCAGCACCCCCTAATCAAGTAATAATCTCTCCTTCCCTCCTGCCTCCCCACCTGACCTCCTCTGCTGACCTCCTCAACCTCAGATCTCTCCTAATAACACACAAAACAAGCCGCCCACTCTCCTTCTCCCACTTCCTGTCTCTCTCTGCTTCTCCTCACTACTGGCGACATTATCTCCCAATCCTGGACCCCCACAGCTCATACCTCCCATTACTACACCCTCCTATCACCCCCAACCCAATATAAACACCCGAAATCTTGCCCACCTCAAATCCGTGCCAATGACGCCCACCCCCCTGCACCCTCTCTCTGGATCACTATGGAATGCCCGCTCCATCTGCAATAAACTCCACGTGATTCACGACCTCTTTACCTCTCGTAATCTTTTCTTTCTGCGCATCACCGAAACATGGCTGACACCCTCTGACACAGCCTCCCCTGCTGCACTATGTTACGGTGGCCTCCACTTCACCCACACTCCTCGCCCTGGCAACAAACATGGTGGAGGAGTGGGCCTTCTCCTTTCTTCCAACTGTACCTTTAACCCAATCCCACCTCTACCCTCCCTTATCCTCCCCTCTTTTGAAGTCCACTCTGTCCGCATCTACTCCCCCTACAACCTACAAATGGCCGTCATATACCGACCTCCGGGCCCGACCACTGCCTTTATTGACCAATTCTCCACCTGGCTCCTTCACTTTCTGTCTGTTGACATTCCCACCATCATCATGGGTGACTTCAACATCCCCACTGACACCCACCAGTCAGCAGCCTCCAAACTCCTGTCCCTTACTTCATCCTTTGGACTTAATCAGTGGTCCTCCTCAGCCACCCACACAGATGGACACACATTACACCTGGGTCTTCACCCATTTATGCTCCCTATCTAACTTCACAACCTCCCCTCTCCCTCTATCTGACCACCATCTACTCACTTTCTCATCCTTGTCCTCCTCACCTGTCACCCATGTCCAGCACCATGCGCACCCACGCAGGAACCTCGCACACCTAGACACCCACACACTCTCTGACACTATCCTATCACTGTCCTCAATATCCTCACTCCATGACACAGACACTGCTTTCTACAATGCCACTCTTGCATCAGCTATTGACACAGTCGCCCCTGTCATGCATAGCAGAGTGCGACAAACCAATAGACAACCCTGGCACAATAACATCACTAAAAGCTTCGGCAAGTATCGAGATTTGCAGAACAGCGTTGGTAGAAAATGCATTCACAAGATGATTTCACTGCACTCAAACAAGCAACACTGGCATTCAAATCAGCTCTCACCTCTGCTAAACAGGCCTACTTCACAATCCTCGTATCTTCCTTATCCCACAAACCCAAACAGTTGTTCACTTTTAACTCCCTCCTCCGCCCACCACTGCCCCCTCAGAGTTCCCTAATTGTTGCCGAGGTCTTTGCCATGCACTTCAAAAATAAGATAGACCAAACAAGGCAAGTCTTTGTTGTCCAACCACCACAACCCCTTTGTATGAGAGACCAATGCCCAAACCCCATAACTTCACTCTCCAAAATCTCTGAAGGGGAGCTTGCTCATCTTCTCTCCAAATCAAACCTCACCACTTGTGCGCTTGACCCCATCCCATTCCACCTCCTTCCCAACCTCGCCACCACACTAATCCCATCCCTAACCCATCTCTTCAACCTTTCACTAACTTCTGGTACCTTCCCCTCTGCCTTCAAACATGCCACAATCACACCTATCCTCAAAAAGCCATCCCTTGACCCAAGCGGTATGTCCAGTTATCGCCCCATATCTTTGCTCCCATTTGCTTCCAAACTCCTTGAGCAGCACGTCCATACTGAACTTTCCTCTCACTTTGCATCTAACTCGCTCTTCGACAACCTACAATCTGGCTTCCGTCCCCACCATTCCACTGAGACTGCCCTGACCAAAATTACTAACGACTTACTTACAGCCAAAGCTAACAGACAATTCTCTATACTCCTCCCCCTAGACCTGTCCTCTGCTTTCGACACAGTTGACCACTGCCTCCTACTACAGATCCTCTCTTCCTTTGGGGTCAAAGACCTTGCCCCATCTTGGATCTCCTCATACCTTGCCAACCGCACATTTAGTGTTTCCTACTCCCATACTACCTCTTCATCTCGCCCCCTCTCTGTTGGAGTCCCCCAAGGCTCTGTCCTAGGACCCTTACTCTTCTCAATCTATACACTCAGCCTGGGACAACTAATAAGGTCCTATGGCTTCCAGTACCATCTATATGCCGATGACACTCAGATCTACCTCTCTGGCCCAGATGTCACCTCTCTGCTCTCCAGAATCCCAGAGTGCCCATCAGCCATATCCTCCTTCTCCTCTCGCTTCCTCAAGCTCAATGTGGACAAAGCTGAACTCATTATCTTTCCTCCATCACGCATATCTTCCCTACCTGATCCATCTATCAAAATGAATAAAATCACACTTTCCCCTGTCCCCAAAATCCGCAGCCTCAGAGTAACCCTTGACTCTGACCTGTCCTTCAAACCGCACATCCGAGCTCTCACCACCTCCTGTCGCCTCCAGCTCAAAAATATTTCCTGAATCCGTCCTTTCCTCAACCCACACTCTACTAAAATGCTCATGCATGCCCTAATCATTTCCCGCCTCGACTACTGCAACATACTCCTCTGTGGCCTACCTTCTAACACTCTCGCACCCCTCCAATCCATCCTTAACTCTGCTGCCCGACTAATTAATCTCTCTCCTCGCTACACTCCTGCTTCCCCTCTTTGCAAATCCCTTCACTGGCTCCCAATTTCCCAGCGTATCCAGATTAAACTACTAACACTGACCTACAAAGCCATCCATAATCTTTCTCCTCCATATATTTCCACACTAATCTCTCAATATCATCCCTCCGTAATCTCCGGTCCTCCGGTGTCCAGTGTGACTGCAGACCTGTGACTCCTCGCATTGCGCACACTGCACACTGAGTAATCTCAGGCACCGGTAGCGGCAGTCAGCTATGCACATTCCCTGCCACATTCCGCCTAGATATGTGGCAGGGAAATGAGGCCAGAAACAGACTAGTCGGCATATGGCCAGGAGAATGCATATTGCATACTTGTGTTCACATTACCGATGCCAGCACTAGAGAATCATGAAGACTTGTAGCTCAAGTCTGGACAACCCCTTTAAGTGTTTAAGCCGCCCCCCCCCAATACACAAATTGAGGTCAACCTATATCAGAGGGCTCAGCCGATAATCTAATGTGTACTTGGGTCACAACTTTCCATTGACAGATGATGTCACTTGAGTAAGGATCTGACCTTTCCAATTTCGGACTGCCAATCCTTTTGCCTTCGGTGAGACAAGCTACCACCTGGAGTCTGTCAGCAGCTGTATCATAGAGAACACAGGACTCGCTTAGAAGAGCAAGTGCTGCAGTATACAGAGGAGATGGGAGAGAGCTACCAAATGACTGATCAGCCAAACCATCGTTCAGCTGACAGCTATCAGTGGTATATGGGGCCCTGTAGGGTCCATCCAATAGAAAAAAAACCCTACTGGTTGGGGGTTATGAGTACTGGTGGAAAATATATTCCTCAACAATGAAATTGCAACATAAATTACTAAAAATCATGGAATTATGGAAATCAGAAAATGAATACACAATAGTGTTCTATAGTGTTTTTCAACACAATGCCAGGCTGCATTTTACTCGTGCTACTGTGGGGAGCCTACATGGCCTAAACATGCTACCATGGCCTGCAGAGTCTCTGGACTTGTCTCCCATCACACGTGTGACCTCATTGGGCGGAAATTGCAAAGACAGCAAGAGATCTTCATGATTTGTGTGGCCAAGTGCATTCAACATATCAGAACATTGCTCAGAAAACCATTAATAACCTCACTGATAAAAGCCAAAGCGTGTGAGTGTGTCTATTTTTACATGTGGCACTCATACTTGAATAGAATATTTTTACAATTTTATTTCTATTTTTTCCTCATTTGCATATTAACAATATGTCTATCGATTCTCTGATTTCCATAATTGCATGATATTTCCTTCTTGATGTTGCAGTTTCAATGTTGAGGAATATACTGAATTTTCTGTCAGTACTCGTAACCCATAACCAGTAGGATAAAGGTCCGCCAGATACATTAGATGAAAGACGTCTGACCAGCTTAATTTGGTAGGACTGGCCTATCATCTGACATGTATTGGTCCTCCCAGCTCTTCTCTGAACTTCTGGATCAGAATTATCAGGCACTTGGTATTTCAACATCCAATCCTTTTGTTTTCAGGGGCAATAAGCTGTTGCCTGAGGATTCTGGCAGTGGCTTTTTCCCTTCTCCCCATTGAAAACAGATGAATGTTCAGTCAAGCACTTGTTTATGGGGGAGTTGGAATACAAAGTTGTCATTTGACAGTTATGTGTATGGCCTGCTTAATGTACAGAGAAAAAAAAAATCTAACTACTTAGCGACTGCTGATACACATTAAAACGGCAGCCACTAAGGGTACTTATTCTTTCATTGCCATTTTAAAACGGTGATCTGGAATAAGGTTGTTGGGCCCCCCAGAGTTAGAAAATCTCCAGGTTCTCTGCTACTGGTGGTAGCTGGGACCCCAGAGAACATGATCAGGGCCGAATTTTCCAGTGCCCCATCACGTGATCGTCGTTATTCAGTGAATATTGGCGATCATAAAAAAAAAAGTGAGCCCCCTGTTTCAGTAATTTCTTTCTCTTCTGACATGATATACATGTCAGAGGGAAGAAAAATTATGCCCCCCGAGAAACCCAGGCACCTCCACCATCCCTGGGCCCTCTCCTGACCATCCACCAGCCCAGCGTCATTTTCCTGGCCAAAAAAAGAAAAAGCTGACGCATGCATAGTACACCCGCCGAGATCTGCTGCCCGGTACCCACAACAATAGGAATTTTTTCCTATTGGTTCCTTTTGATCACTGCGATAGATCCTATCACAGTGATCAAAAGAAAGAAAATAGTAACTCAAATCCTCCTTTGTCACCTGCTTAGTTAGATAAAAATTCTAAATTATATATTTTTTTCCATTCTTTGCAGTTGGGGTTAGGGGGTTAGAACTGTTTTTTTTTTTTTTCAAAAGTAAACAAAATAAAATGATATGATTAGTGTTGAGCGCAAGTGCTTGCTATACGAGTTTGCATCGGGTGCTTGGGTACGCACGGAGTATCGCAGATTTTTTTTAGGGTGTCTAACAGCCGCAAAACATGTGGGACAGGTACTCTAGCACGTCAATCGAGCACTCTAGATATTCGGTGCATACCCATGGACCGGATGTAAACTGGAGTAGCGAGCACTTGCGCTCAACACTAATGACATATTCAATATCACAACCTAATGTTATCAAAATTTGTGTCATACCTGTGGGTTCAAAATGCTCACTATATACCCCTGGATAAAATTCTTGAGGGGTGCATTTTCCAAAATCGGGTCACTTGTCGGGGGTTTCCACTGTTTAGGCACACCAGGGGCTCTACAAACGCAACATGGCGTTCGCTAATTATTCCAGCAAATTTTTCATTCAAAAAGTCAAATGGCGCTCCTTCCCTTCTGAGCTCTGCAGTGGTTTTCCCCCACATATGGGGTATCGGTGTGCTCAGGAGAAATTGCACAACAAATTGTGTGGTCCATTTTCTCCTGATACCCTTGTGAAAATAATAAAGTTTGGGTCTTAAGTAAATATTTTGTGAAAAAAATTAAATGTTAATTTTTTTCCCTCCACATTGCTTCAGTTCCTGTGAAGCACCTGAAGGGTTAATAAACTTCTTGAATGTGGTTTTGAGCACCTTGAGCGGTGCAATTTTTAGAATAGTGTCACTTTTGGGTACTTTCTGTCATATAGACCCCTCAAAGTCGCTTCAAATGTGATGTGGTCCCCCCAAAAATATAAAAATTTAATTTGTTTTGTAAATTTTGTTGGAAAAATTAAAAATCGCTGGTCAACTTTTAACACTTCTAACTTCCTAACAAAAAAAAATGTTTAAAAAATTGTAAAGTAGACCTGTGAGAAATGTAATTTATTAACTATTTTGTGTGACGCCTCTCTCTGACTTAAGGGCATAAGAATTAGGGCTCCTTCCCACTTGCCAGAAATACGTGCGAGTCTCGCATATTAAAACCAAGCTCTGGCACTCTGGAGTGCCGGCACCAGAGCTTGGTTTTAAGATGTGAGACTCGCACGTATTTCTTGCAAGTGAGATGGAGCCCTTAAAAGTTTGAAAAAAAATAGTGAAATTTTTGCCACATTTTCGTTTTTTCCACAAATAAACAAAATCATAAAAAATAAATGTTACCACTATTATGAAGTGCAATATGTCACGAAAAAAAAAACAATCTCAGAATCAGTGGGATACGTTGAAGTGTTCCAGAGTTGTAACAACAAACTGACACTGGCCAGAATTGTAAATTTTGATTTGGTCACAGTAGCATAGCTACCGGGGGGCCATCGCCCCGGGCCCCGCGCTCTGAGGGAGCCCACCCAGAGCTACGCTACTGTAACTGTATCGGCATATGCACAGCGCGCCGATAGTTACATTGATCTCCCTGCTCTGTCACCTGGCGGCTATGGGGCCCCTGAGCAGGCGGGGGAGCCCGGTGCCAGCAGTGGGACCCCGCCTGTCATCGCAGGTTCAGGTGTATTGGCTGGATGCCGATACAGCTGACCGCATTGATGAGAGGAGCGTTACGCTCCCTTTCCCATCATCCCCCTGTCAGCGTTTGACTCAGACACTGACAGCGGGCGTGATGATGTCACTACCCGGCACGCGCAGTCCGGAGATGTGCAGGAGCTCGGAGCAGCGCATGAGCCAGGAGGAAGAGAGGTATTTATTTTTTATCGTGGCTGCTTTATACTAGAGTCTGCCTATGGGGGGTCTGCCTTATACTACAGAGTCTGCCTATGGGGGGGTCTGCCTTAAACTACAGAGTCTGCCTATGGGGGGGCTGCCTTATTACAGAGTCTACCTATGGGGGGGTCTGCCTTATTAGAGTCTGCCTATGGGGGGTCTGCCTTATACTAGAGTCCGCCTATGGGGGGCTGCCTTATCCTACAGTCTGCCTATGGGGGGTCTGCCTTATACTACAGAGTCTGCTTATGGGGGGCTGCCTTATACTACAGACTGCCTGGGGGGCTGTCTAATACTACAGTCTGCCTATGAGAGTTGCTTTATTTTACAGTCTGCCTGCAGGGGGGTCTGCCTTATACTACAGAGTCTGCCTAAGAGGGGCTTCCTTATGCTAGAATCTGCCTATGGGGGTGCATTATACTATATGAAGGCCTATTGGGAGTGTATTATACTATATTGAGGACTATATGGTGCATTATACTATGTGGAGGCCTATGGGGAGTGCATTATACTATATTGAGGACTATCTGGTGCATTATACCATGTGGAGGCTATCTAGGGGGCCATCATACAGTGTGGAGATTACAGTGAGGGGGTCATCATACAGTGTTGGAGCCATCAAACAGTTTGGGGCCTACTAAGAGGTCAGTATACTGTTGGTTGGTACTATGCAGTGAGGGTGCATTATACTGGGTATAAGCATCATACTGTGTATAGGGGAGCTGAACAGGGGGGAGACTCAGGACATTATTAAATGTAAAGTGGGAACTTATTGTTATAGGGGAACTCAGGTTATTGTGACTATCAAAGGGGCACACGGAGAGCAATATTATTTCTAGGGGGCAAAATATGGGCACTATTTTCTAGGGCACTTGCACCCGGCATTACTATATTATAGAGGGGTGCTTTAGAATTTAGAGGGCACATAGTACCACAGAGCACGCGCAGTAATAGCGACACATACGGCAGCAGAGGCTCAGTATTGGGATATCATCAAGATGAGGAGTTTGTGCAGGTTGGGAATAGATGGTGATGGGGTTGGAATATGAGAAGTGAAATAGGTCTTTGTTGTAATCTCTGCAGCCTAGTCGTGGCTGGAAGAAGTTGTCGTGTCGGTCTGGGACAGATGGAAAAGACTGGAAAAATGAACGATTCCATCAGAAAGATCGTCAGCAGTACGTCATTATCTGTAACTGTGCTGTAATCTCTTATAGGTTCTGTAGGCCTGGTATCTACCACTTACCATATGGCGGTAATATCCATGTTGGTCTTTGTATAGAGATTATTTTCAGCAACAGCGTGGTCATCTGCTGAGGTCCTCCTCCACTATTGGGGTGCGTCACAGAGTTGTAATCAAGGTTACCTGGTTAGGGGCCCACTCAGAAGCTTCGCCCCCCATGAACCAAAACCCTAGCTACGCCTTTGCTTGGTCATTAAGGTCAAAATTGGTTCAGTCATTAAAGGGTTAAGCCTACTTTGTGCTTTGGATACAACTACACTTACTTTGACTTACAAATACTGCCAGGTGAAAGTGGCAAAAATGTTACCTATTTATAGAAATGTTATGATAGAAAACAGTGATCACAAGGTGATTAAATTCAACATTAAAATTGCACAGCAAAGTTGATCGGGTCGACTTTATGGCCTGGGTTGGCTGTCCATCTCTTCAGTTGGGTCGCAAGTAGACCGTACTTCAGTGGCGAACATCACTTCAAACTTTACTTTGAGGATGTAGAGGAAGTTGAAAACTAAGCAGGAATTTAGGAGATATTCATCTGAGCGCCCAAAAAATAGAATTTAGAAGTGCACTAGACTATTATGCCATCCAACTCTGCCATAAAGTCTACATGGGGACAACTCATACAAGTTGAAATCAAACATCCCCATTTCCCCCACATCTGCCACCAAAAACACAGTTGGTAGACCACTTACCAATAATATAGGTTATTGCTGTTCCTGTTCATTTATTGGTACGTTTGGATGATGATGCTGCTTGGCCAGCTTTACAGTTCATACAGAAGATAGCTGATAAACACAGAAAATCGTGATCTAAATACAAATTATTTAGATATATATAAATAATCAGGTCATCATTCTTATGTCTAACACTGCAGGGTTCTAAAAGATACCATACAGCTGACCAGCTTTATAGGGCTGCTTCCATTGAGCTTCATTAGAGCAGTCAAAGAATATTGAGCACCGGGTGCCACTCTGATATTTGTTAAGGTCCTTTCTTGGCTTTGAGTGGCAATTAAGCTTTAAAATGTATGACTGATCTCTTACAGTCTTATTGATCTATTACCCCTATTTCAAAAAAATTGGGATGCCGTGTAAAATGTAAAGAAAACAGGGATTTTTGTGTACTCACCGTAAAATCCTTTTCTCCAAGCCACTCATTGGGGGACACAGGACCATGGGTGTATGCTGCTGCCATTAGGAGGCTTACACTAAGTGAATATAAAAAAATTAACTCCTCTTCCTCTGCAGTATACACCTACCACTGGGTCCAGCCGAACAAGTTCAGTGACAAAGCAGCAGGAGATCAAAATAATCAAATACGGATACATGTCAAACCAAAAAACAAAGCCATCAGGCCAATAGGGTGGGTGCTGTGTCCCCCAATGAGTGGCTCGGAGAAAAGAATTTTACGGTGAGTACACAAAAATCCCTGCTGCTCCTTCACCTCATTGAGGGAGACAGGACCACGGGACGTCCCAAAGCAGTCCCTGGGTGGGAACCAACAGGACAGACAACCTCACAACAACCTCACACACCAACTGCACAGAGATGCGCTACTGCCGTCAAAGATCCTTCTTCCCAGACTCGCATCTGCTGAAGGCTGATTGTGAATGTTGTAGTGCTTCGAGAGGGTGTGCAGACTGGACCACCGACGCCTGGTGCTGAATGGTCCAGGAAACATCCACCGAACGCATGGAGTGTGCCCTAATCCCACTGGAATAGGCTTGCCTCTGACGCAGTAAGACTCCTGAATAGCCAAGCGTATCACCTGGCTATTGTGGATTTGGGCACGGCTAGTCTCTTCCTGTGACCTTCATGAAGAATGAGTAAGGCGTCAGTCTTGCGGAAGAACTCCGTTCGGTATCTACTGAGAGCCCTCATGAGATCTAGAGTGTGGAGAGCCCTCTCAAAACGGCGTATTGGTGCCGGTCAAAACGAGGGCAGGACAATGTCCTGTTAAGGAAAAAGGAAGAGACCACATTGGGTAAAAAGGACAGGGATGGTTGGAGAACCATCCTGTTCTGGTGAAAAAAAGAGAAAAGGAACTCAACCGGCAGAGCGGCTAGCTCCGATCTCCGTCTGATCGAAGTTACCGCATCCAGGACGACAAACTTTCAGGAAAGGAGAGTCAGAGAGACATCCTGCAGCGGCTCAAATGGAGCCTCCTGTGGAACGCACAGGACCAAGATAGACATTGGGGACCCTAATGGCCCTCTGTAGACACTGAAGCAAAACCGATAAGGTCAGAACGGAGAAGGCAGGGGGAAAATGACTGCAATCCCTGCACCCTGCGAAAAAAGCTTTCAGGTGTGGTGAAAAATGTGCTCCGATTAATGCACCCCGATGCAGGTTTCCAAGCGTGAAAAAGAGAAAACCACCTCCCAGGAGAACCCCACTCGGGTTAGGACCCAGAATTCAACTGCCAGGCAGGTAAGCACAGGGCCCTTTTGGCAGATAAGACCCTGAGAGAGCCAATCTGGTCAATCCAATTGCCGTTGACGATGAGCTGAGACAACTCCGCGTACCATGCCCGGCGAGGCCAGTTCAGAGAGAAGGATCGCCGGAATCCCTGCCGCCTTGATTGTACCGATGACCCTTGGAAGTAACGGAGGACAAATCTGACACCACAAACGGAGGGTGTATCCTCCCCAATGACCTGCTTCCCGGGGCCGGCTTTGAGCCCGGGTACTTTGGCGTTTAGCCATGATGCACTCAGGTACCCATCCAGAGTTCCCCAGCGATAACAAATCTGATGGAACACCTCCGGATGAAGTGATCACTTTCCCGAGACAAAACCCTGACGGCTCAGGAAGTCTGGTGACCAGCTTTCCACTCTCGGGATGTGAACCGCTGAGATGACAGTATAACATCTCGACCCAGCAGAGAATGTGTTCCACCTCACGCCTTGCCGCCCTGCTGCGGATGTTTCTGTGATAGTTGATATACGCCACAGCCGTGGTGTTGTCTAACTATATTCAGATGGGGCGACCCACCAGGGGGTGATGGAACCACCTCAGGGACAACAAAATCACTCGGATCTCCAAGCCGTTGATCGAAAGGGACGACTCCCTATGTGACCAGTAACCCTGGGCCGTGTGATCAGAGACAAGCAGCATAGACGGAGGGAAGAGAATATATTCCTGTCCCAGCTGATAGTGAGGCAAAGGGCACCAAAGTGCCCAAAACCCCTGTTAAAGGGCTATGACCTTGTCTCTATGGAAAATTACCAACCCTGGGTAGGTGTGTAGGGTCATACCTAAAAGGGATACCTGCTGAGCCGGGAAAGATTTGTATAAGTCTATCAGCCAGTCCAGGTGGGAAAAAAGTGTCCAAAGGGATACGGACGCCTACTCACAGGCTTGGAAAGACTGCCCCTTGAACAGGAGGATGCTAGGCATGACAGGACGACCCCACCCAGAGCGTGCAGAATGGACATGATAACTGCCATGACCCTTGTAAATGCCCTGGGATCAGTGGTGAGGCTGAAGAGCAAAGCCTTGAATTGGAAATGCTCCCCTCAGACGGCAAGACGCAGGAACCTTCAAGAGTTGGAAAGATCGAGATATGAAAGTAAGCATCCCGTATGTCGATGGATGCTAGGGAAGTCCCTCTTTTACGTTAAAGTGATGACAGAGCGGAAGAGCTCCCTCTTGAAGGATCCTGACGAACTTGTTTCCAGGATGGGCCATACCGCTCTGTCCTTTCTTCAGGGACGAACCGTGACGTAGGCCGGGAGGAAACACTGTCTTGTATGCGAAAGACACCAGTAGACTGGCTCATTCGTCATGAAGGACGGAGAGCCAGATATAACAAGACAGGAATAGACGTCCGCCTATGAAAGGAACGGAAATATTCCTCTTGACAAAAAGACGCCTACATTTTTGCTAGGGAGGGAATTTTGTTTTCTCCTGTAGAGTCGTAGATAAGCTAATAAGGCTTCTCGCCGAATAAGCATCCGGTCTGGCAGGGCAGAGACGTCAAGCACTTTTTGGACGCAGCATCCATTCGCCATCCCTGACCCAGTGTCTGTCGGATGGTGATGGCAGTTGCGGCTGTAAGCACAGCACAAAGCAGAGCGTGGGGAAGCGTGCAAGAGAGATTCCCTGACCAAGGAAATCTGGTTAGATAGTTCTGCTTCCAGAGGAAGGTCAGAGTCCTGTATGGTCCTGCTCAGGGTATCGGCCCAAGAGACAATAGCATTAGATATACACACCGCGGCAAAAAAAGGGGGGAGTAACCATCTGGTAAGGACCGAAGGGATTTTGAGGCCCAGCGGTGATAGGCGGATCAACCAGAGGGGATTCTTCCCATTTCTTCCACAGTCAGGGGAAAGGGTACCTCGCCTCTATAAGCTTCTGACTTGTGAAGCGTATGTCCAGTCGCTCTCAGTGCCGGCGAACTTTATCCTAGCCTTCCATCTACCCACTCCGAGTCAGAAGAGGGGAGGACCGTCCATCTCCTTGCCATCACCGCTGTTCATCAGGGCCGATGGAAAGATGGCTGCACGGACACAGTAAATGCCTCTGTACTTCCAAGGGGGTTACCTGGTTGATGAGTAAGGGCTGTTGTCCGGCGCCGGGAAAAAAAGCGGTATGAACCTGGATGCAGAGGTGGGTACGTGGAGGAGACACTCTACGTTCCCAGCAGTTGCTGGTATGAAGGGAAAGATACCCTGAAGGGATCTGTCGACCTGGAATAATATGGCATGCCCATAACAAAAAACAGGGTACGTGGAGACAACACTCAGCGTTCCTGCCTGTTGTAGGTTTGGGGAGAGCGGAGCCCTTAAGGGATCCGTCGCCCTTCTGAAACCTGAAGTGGAGGAATCCTCTGAGACAGGCTGGTGAAGGCCCCGGCTGATAGAGGGACAGTATCACTTTGGTCAGTGGCGTCATGGACTGCAACAGCAACGAAGCCCGCTCGGGGGGGCTGGGTACTGTGTTCAGTAGCAGAGGAGGACTCCTGAGCTCATTCGGGATCACCGTCCCTGTAGAGAGGGGTACTATGTCCATGCGGCAACAGAGTCTGGCAGGTAGCACATGAAGTGGAATACACCATATGTACCTGTTACCCCATTTTAGATTCGGGAGAGCTATAATGCACCACAGTATGCTGGCATCTTATACTGCCAATATCCTCCAATAGGGAGAGGAGCCCAAAGGAACTGCAGGGAAAGGCCAATATGGGCTGCTGTGTCTGCTGCAGGGTCAGAGCTCTAACTCAGGTTGTTGCCCGAGAGTGTTGCCAGTCCACTGTGCCTTTTTAAGACCGCCACTGGGATCTTATTGGCACCGCGCCAGCTGAGGAGTCGGCCGGGTGGAAAAATGGAAAAAGATGGCCCCCGGGAGTTGTGGCGTGCAAAGTGAGCGAGAAGCGCCAGTTCAGGGGGCGGGGCTGCAGACGCAGCGTCATCCAGTGGGCAGAACCTTGGGATTGCTCAGTGTATAGGCCCAAGCCGGGGCCTAAATTTCTGCGGCGGGCAGGAGCATTACTCGAGGGAGGGGGATGCCATGGGGAAGCGTACTGCAGCCAGACACAATCAGAGGAGATCTGAGAAAGAATCCCGCAGGCATTTGTGAGTCATATTTGCGCTGGGGTCTGCTCTTGGCATGCGCACCACATGTAGGGCCCAGACACCCTGTGCACAAAAAAATCTGCCCAGACACCGATGCTGCCTCACACAAGGCCCATTTTTTACTCCCACGTATGATAGGTGCGCGTACTGAGAATCTGCAGCAGGGGCCCACCTCCGACCTGGATTCTCTTACCAGTGTTCTGCATGGCGCCACCACGGATGACTGGGCTTCAGCGTTGTTGCAATGTAGAAGCTGCCGGGAACCCTCCATCCTGTTGAGAGCGAGGTGGAGAGGGACCGTCCTCCTACTTCCATCACCGCTGTTCGTCAGTGGTGATCCAGTGGGAGCCGCATGGGCGCCATAAGTGCCTCTGGACATCCTAGGGGTTTATTCCCTTAGGATGGAGCCGGGCTGTTGGTCCGGCTGAAACAAACCTGGCTCAGAAGGGGGTACATGGAGGAGACACTCCATGTTCTCGTCCGTTGTTGGTGTGGGGAGATCGGAACCCTGAAGGGATCCGTCGCTATCTGTGATCCATTATAAGGAAAAAAGAATTAAAAGGAAAAATAAAAAATTGTGGTCTGAAGACAAGATCCAAGTGCCTCCTACAGATACTAAGCATGAACTGGTTCGGCTGGAGCCAGTGGTAGGTTTATACTGCAGAGTAGGAGGAGTTAGCTTTTTTATATTCACTTAGTGTCAGCCTCCTAGTGGCAGCAGCATACACCCATGGTCCTGTGTCCCCCAATGAGGCGAAGGAGAAATGGTCATATTTTATTGACAACAGACACACATCAGAAGTTGAAAGTTCTGGTGATGAACTGGCTGCATGTAGTAGTTCAGAACTTTCACCAGTGGAAAACATTTGGAGAATGAAATGAAAAATCCAACCAAGACGACCCAGGACTGTTGAGCAGTGAGAATCCAACATCAGACAAGAATGGGACAACAGTCCTCTTCCAGAACTCCTGCGATTGGTCTCCTCACTTCCCAGATGGTTGTAAAAAGAAGAAGGGATGCCACATAATTGTTGACATGGCCCTGTTCCAAATTTTTGGAAATGTGTTGTTGCCATCAATTTCAAAACAACTAAATTTTTCAAATGAAATGGAAAAAGGTTTAATTTTCCTTTTGAAATCTGTTCTATATTCGGTTGTGAATAAAATATTTAATATAATTTTTCTAATATATATTTTTAATTCATTGTTTCCTTTTGCTGGCTGTGTTTTGACTTTTTATTATAATGTAGGGATTCGCAAGACAATGAGGATCTTGGTGCTTTCTCCAACACACCTGGGAACAGACGTCCTTTTGTTTGCTCTACAGGTGCAAGTTACAGCAGCCGGTGTTCTGTGACTGGACTACTTGTAGGAACTGCCATAGTGGCTTCAGAAAGCAGAGAGTAAAGAATTTGATGGTCATCTGTAGAATCAACTGTTCACAAGACCACAGGCACAAGGACCGTCAAAGTGAGCAAAGATAAAACCTATGTTTTGCAAAAAAGGAGTGAGTTTAACTAAATTCCAAGCTAAAGAAAAAAAAAAAAAAAAGTTAAATTGTTATTTAATATATACATGTCAAACATAAGAAATGTCCGTAAACTCGTTTATTAGCAGTATTAATAGTATTTGTAACTGTGAGGTGCAATGTAGCAAAGGTCTTTGGTGTTCAGTCTAGACCCCTTCCTGAAGCGCAAATGGCACAACACTGCCTTCCTGTGGTTATAATTTTAATTATGTTGTACAGAGAATACACAGAATAACCATATATCTGCTCACAAACATGGGCAGTCACTTCTCTAGGGCACCCAAAAATTCAATAATCTTATACAAACAGAATAATTCCTCAATTAAAACCTGTATAGGTTGATGAGTGTAAAATACATAGAAACCAACCAAATTAAAGTTGTACCTTCAAAAAATCTTCAAGGAAACATTTTTTTGTATGGGATAACTGATTAATTCCGATATAGATGTTGAGCTGCAGTTATTGTTTCATAAGTTTAAAAAAATAAGCACATTATTTTGCTCAGTAGATCAATACTTCTTCTAGGATACTCATACACAGGCAGAAGCGTGATTCCCGCTATTGTGCAGACCTGCCATTAAGAATCGGTGCACTTAAAGCAACTTTTTTCACCAGCACTCAGGTTACGACTACACACGACATGGAGATTGCAGAGTCGCATTCTTCATCGCATCCAGTTATTTCTCATGGGGTCACATTGTGACATGTAAAGATGATACAGGGTCTCAAATGTGTTAAATTTTCAGTTACTGGTCAAACTCCTCATAATATTCAATACGAGTTGATCTGCATGTGTTTTTAAACAGCAAAATCGCAGCTTCAAAATAGTCTTACAACATCAAGTTGTAGACAAGTTGAACAATTGTTTTTGCTTGCGCAACTTGTCTGAGAATTGAAGTCGTACAACACATATTGCTATGTAGTCCCAGCCACAATTATTGAGCAGCTGTTCTGAGAAAAAGAAAACCCCAAAATTACCTGCATGTCCCTTATTAAGAGGAACACGCTGCTTACAGCACCACTCCAGCAGCTTTTGTTTTTTCAGCGCTGGAGTGGTGCTTTTAATCTACGGTCCCTGCACCTAGTCTTATACTTGCCCGCTGGCATCTTCACCTTTTATTGGCGCCCCTCCGGTCCTGCAGCACCATTTTGTGACCGCAACCTCTGACTGGCCGTAAGTCAGAAGTAACGGTCATAAGCTCTCAATGCAAGTCTATGAAAGCCAGAATGAAACTCTCCTAAACTTGCATTGAAAAGTGACCTCAGGCTTGCACCAACAAACACTGGAGTGATCCAGCAGGTGAAATCCTGTTGATGACTGCCCGGAGTGGCGTCCATAGAATGTGAAGACGGTGGCAGATAAGTATGAGGCTCGGGTCAGGACCTTAGATTAGAACGACCACTCCAGTGGTGAAACAAAAAAAAAAAAAGCTTGAGTGGTGATTTAATAAATTTGGCACATTATATCCATGGGGGGGCGTCTCCATGCGCCTTGGCAGAAATGTAACACCAGTGAGAAAGAACAGCCGCTACTTTCCATGAATTTGATGGGTGGGTGTAGCCATGCCCCATCGCGCCTCTTCCCATTTAGGCACAGCTGATTGAAATTGTTGTGAAAACCAGAAAAGTAGCAACATTAATGAGCAACTCAGAATAGGTGCAAAAAATATGAGCAAAATTAAGTGTTTTCACACAGTAGCAGAGTCCCCCTAATGGCATAACAGTGCTCTTCTCGAATTGCTACATTTCGAAGATGCTCAGTTTTGGTCAAACTTAGGGGTCAAGATACACAGGTATATATGCAGGGTGTTCTTGTTTTCTTTGATCAATGTAAACAGCTCTATCAAGCCCCCAGACATGCTTAGGTATCTACAACTAAGGCACGCCCCCTTAATTGGGATTCTAAGAAGCCAGGGCCCCATGGGGGTTGATCTTTTTATACATCCGGTTACTTAAGCAGGAGATGCTCCTCATCACCACTGTTGGTTGAGGCCAAATGGAGGATGGCAATATCCTCCCTATCGGAGGAAAATGTGAGCAAGACCTTGACCTCCCCACAATATGTTTCACCAGCAATTAATAACAAACTAATCCAAATGTCTATAGTCCATCAATTCTACCTGACACCTAGCAGAGTAAATAAAACTAGCTATTGAACCCGTTCTACGCCCAGGTGGTGAGCATTTTTTTGGTACATTTATACAGCTTCTTCAATAAAATGGCGCCATCCATAGGAATAACAGAAGCATCCGCCATCATATATAAGATGGTTAGATCCACCACTGCAGAATGCCATAAGTGTGGGGAAGAAGCAGCAGATTTCATACACCTGATGTGGTATTGCCCTCCTATTGCAGACTTTTGGAAGGAGCTCATAGCTATCCTCATGGAGATAATACAATCCCCTGTATCACGCTGCCCTAAGATGTGTTTATAATGAATCCATGAAGGGGAGACCTGGCCTCTTTACCCTCGCACTCTTGAGTGAAACATTGTTTTTGACTCGAAAGGCTATCGCCATGGGAGGGATGGATAGAAGACCCCAGTGGATTTCACACTGGGTCAATATGGTAAATACTGCAGCTTCATATATAAGAGGGTGCTATGTAAAAATAGACATCTTAAATTTGATAAGGTATGGAAAGCCTTGGTTTCATTCTCTTTTGACTCACTTTAGTCCTCAGGTGATGAGGAGCATTCTCTCATGATTAAAGTATGTGATATTTAGTGCCTCACATGGGTGTCTTATACTTTTAGTTAAGATATTACACACATAGCAGGTTAAGGTTAGGGTTAATTTTGTCAGACAGTACTAACAAGCAATGAGGAATGCAGTTTGTTTGTTTTTGTTCTATGATGTAATCTTGTTGTGTTGTATAATTTTCAATAAATTACCGTAAGTTGTTAAAAAAATGTGTTTTATGCCAGTGTAAAGACTGAACATTTTCAGATACTTTGGCGGTGATATATCAGAGCTTTTTATCATAAATGATTAATGACTTCATAGAACCTCTATAAAGGAGGACCAATCTAAAGTAAATTTGAAATAAAAAACTGTAAAGAGGCCAGAATCAGAGTAAAAGGGTAAGGAAAGCACTACCAAATTCATCTAATTGAGAATCGTCCCCTTTACGCCAATCAGATTTCCTGGACACCTTCAGCTCACCACATACTGTTCATACCGAAATTATCCCCTAGTCTAGAAGATCACTGTTAATGCTATTATGGGTAGTAGTCTCAAAGGAGTTTCACTATATTTCAGGTACAAATATTTCTAAAAGTATATAAGTTTGGATCTGGATCGGACATACATTTGCGTTCAAGATAGATCTTGCATATTAAATGTATACTGAAGTACGCAAGAAATTGCCATCCAGCTTTCGATTATAATAACCACATTACTGCACACATCGCTGCTTAATTACAAGTGCCTTTAATTCCCAACAGGCTGTGTACATCATTTCAGGGTACATGGTTGATTCAGTGACCAAATCAAATTGTAAAACATACTAGAAAAAAGGTCATTTTACCCCTATTATGCTTTGCTCTGCATTGCAGACACCTGCAACATGAGTGGTCACATGAAAAGGGGGACAATCATTAGAAGCTCACCATTGCAGGAGGGGCTGCGGCCTATGTCACAGTCACTTAGGCCCCCACGCTGTCTATATCTTTTATATATATTTTATTTATATAATTGGGTATGTCCACCTTGGGAAATAATACTGTATGTCTTCAGAGGGTGAACACCCAACACTACCCCCTCCATGTAATAGTGGTTTTAGAATCCAGTGGGAGACGAGGAGGGAGGCTTCCCGCCATAGCAATCGTTTGTCCTTTCCTCCTACAGAGCAGACCGATTCCAAGTTTACAGCCAAGGATCACTAGCTGTCCTCTTCTCTCAGGGCGGACGGTAGGAACTTATATTGCTGTTGACGAATTTGGGCCAGTTTCTTTCGCGCTTCTTCAAGCTCTCTTTCCTTTTTTAGCATTTCCTCTTGAGCTGCTATGATCTACAAGGAAAACATCCAATACTCAATATCAGGCTCTGTTCACAATAAGGTACATTCAAACCTTGTAGTGTACATTTATTCCTTCTGCTGACGAATAAGTCAAAAGTATCCATAGATCCCTATTCACAAGGCAGAGACCAAAATAGCCTCCAGCAGGCAAGTACACTGCTCAAAAAATAAAGGGAACTCTTAAAAACAACACAATGTAATTCCAAGTCAATCACACTTCTGTGAAACCAACCTGTCCCACAGTTATGAAGCAACACTGATTGTGAATACATTTCTCCTGCTATTGTGCAAACGGAACAGACAACATTTAGAAATGATAGGAAAATAGCAAGACAACCTCTATTAAGGAGTGGTTCTGCAGGGGGATGCCCACACACCATTTCTCTGTTCTCATCCTCTGTGGCTCTTCGCATTGCTCTCACCCCTAGAGGTACTGTACAGTAGCATGAGGCGGCGTCTGCAACCCACAGAAGTTGCTCAGGTAGTGCAGCTCATTCTAGATGGCACATCAATGTGAGCTTTGGCAAGAAAAGTAGCTGTGTCTGTTAGCACAGTGTCCAGAGTAAGGAGCAGACACCAGGAGACAGGCCAGTACACCAGGAGATGTGGAGGGGGCCGTAGGAGGGCAACAACCAAGCAGCAGGACTGCTACCTCCTCCCTTGTGCAAGGAGGAACAGGAAAAGCAGTGCCAGAGCCCTGCAAAATTACCTCCAGCAGCCCCCCAACATCCATGTGACTTCTCAAACTGTCAGAAACAGACTATGAGGGTGGTATGAGGGCCAGACGTCCATAAGTGGGTGTTGTGCTTACAACCCAACATCGTGCAGAGCGATTACCATTTGCCATAGAACACCAATATTGACAAATTTGACATTTGCGCCCTGTGCTCTCCACGGATGAGAGCAGGTTCACACGGAGCACGTGAAAGACATGACAGAGTATGAAGACGCTGTGGAGAATGTTCTGCTGCCTTTAACATCCTCTAGCATGACTGGTTTGGTAGTGGATCAGTAATAGTGTGGGGAGGAATTTCTTTGGAGGGTCGTACAGCTCTCCATGTGCTCACCAGAGGTAGCCTGACTGCAATTAGGTACCGGGATGAGATCCTCAGACCCATTGTTAAATCATAAGCAGGTGCAGTGCGCCCTAGGTTCGTTCTGATGCTTGAAAATTGTAGGCCTCATGTGGCTGAAGTGTGTCAGCAGTTCCTGCATGATGAAGGCATTGATGCTATGGACTGGCCTGCCCATTCCCCAGACCTGAATCGAATTGAGCACATCTGGGACATCATGTTTACTTCCATCCACCAATGCCACGTTTCACCACAGACTGTCCAGGAGTTGACTGCTGCTTTAATCCAGGATTGGGAGGAGATCCCTCAGGAGAACATCTGTCGCCTCATCAGGAGGATGCCCAGGTGTTGTAGGGAGGATATAGACACGTGGAGGCCACACATACTACAGAGCATCATTTCCTTGTCTTGAGGTATTTCCACTAAAGTTGGATCAGCCTGTAATTTGATTTTCAACTTTGATTGAGTATCATTCCAAATCCAGACATCCATGGAATATTAATTTTGATTTACATTGATCATTTATATGTTTCATTGTTCTCAATGCATTCCACTATGTAATGAATAAACATTTGCAACTGGAATATTTCATTCAGTGATATCTAGGATGTGCTGTTTTAGTTATCCCTTTATTTTTTTGAGCAGTGTATATGTTAGTATATCTTTCTTTTCTTTTGCTGTATGGATTAGCAGATCAAACTGCTCTTTATATACACCGCACCATAGGAGCCTCTGGACTACAGCCACTGAAAAAAAGTATTAAGAGTCAAAGGGATAGTCACATAAAAAAGTGCTAGCCCCTATCTGCAGATTAGAGTACAACTTTCTGATTACTCGGGATCTAACTGGTTGGACCTCCAGAGATCCTAACATCAAGCCACTGAAACTCAGAGAGAGAGGCTCTACAGTCCCATCTTGAATCAAGTGGTGGTGCAGTTGCTCAGTCTCCGCTTCATTTATTGTCATTGGAACTGTCAGAAATAGTACTTATGTTCAGCCTTTACCTTCAGAGGTCCCATGGACAATGAGTAAAACAGCGGGCGATCATTCACACCTCCAATCCATTCAAAACAGGGCTGCAAAGCCTTGTTCATGAGATCACCCGAGTCCCAGTCTTGGGAAAGCTAGAAATAAGCAAGTTACCCGATATTCCATAAATGGGAGATAATTTTTTTTTCTGGAGCAATAACCCTTTAAGAATTGTGCTGAAGACTGTATAATTAAAAATTATTGCTTAGACCACAAGTTGTATAATCATAAATCATGAATATACCAGCACCATGGCTTAGTGGATAGCACTGCAGCCTTGCAGCGCTTGAGTCCTGGGTTCAAATCTCATCAAGGACAACATCTGCAAAGAGTTTGTATGTTCTCTCTGTGCTTGCGTGGGTTTCCTCCGGGTACTCCGGTTTCCTCCCACATTCCAAAGACATACTGATAGGGAATTTAGATTGTGAGCCCCATTGGGACAGCGATGATAATGTGTGGAAAACTGTAAAGCGCTGCGGAATATGTTAGCGCTATATAAAAATAAAGATTATTTTTGTTATTATTATTATTAATAATAAATTCTGTTTCTGGAATAAGAAAGCTGAACCATTATTTTCCCCAAACTGTAATTATGGAAAAGACCACAGAGTGGCAGAGAGAGATCATTATTAGGAGATGACATGCTTACATCCCTACTACACACCTACAAGGTACATCCATTGTACACAGAAATAGTCTTGTTTTTACCGACCTGTGCAATTCCACCTACAAACTTTGTCTTCACGACAACATCATCATCCTCTGATTTACTAAAGGCAGCTTTCTGGGCTGCTCTGACCAGGTTATCGGACGCTCGCTTCACAGCATTGCCAGCCGCCTGTAGAGAAGAAGGTCAGGTGTGGAAAGACAGAATATGAAGTGGGGAGATGGAGAAATAACAAGCACAGCAGATAAAAAGTGAAGAGCAGGTTAGAATAAAAGAAAAAGAACAATATTTAGCCAATTAAACAGAACGAAAAATCAAAATCATGAAATGAATGGGCTTCCCCAATTCCATTGTGAGCTTTGCTGTTATCTTCTCATGTACAAGTATTCATGTATTTGCTAAAGCAATGATAACCTAATTATATCCATAGTATTATATCTACTATTCATAGATAGATCCATGTTCTGTGCGACAGTCAAGCCTAATCCAATGTAGATTTAAGCAAGCTACCTGGAGTCTTCTCATGGCCTCCGAGTCTTGGTCAGCTTTCACCTTGCAGGCGACCAGAAGTTGGGCAGTGGATGCTGCTACTTGCTTGGCAGAGGAGATCAGTTTCTCCTCACTGGCGTGGCCTTGTACTGAGGCGTTAGCCGATTCACACAAGTTGCTTGTTGCCGCGGCCACCATCCTGGCCTAGAAGAATTCAACAGTGGCCAAATGACCAGAAAAAGGATAGAGTTGCCTGCAGTTTTGGACAAGTTGCAGGCTGTATAAGAACCTGTGCAATGTTAGTTGGGCTACAGATTTTGCGGGCTACAGATAGCCTGTTTAATAAGTTATTGATGTTTAGTATCACAAAGCTTACAATCTAAATTGGAAGTTGGTTGGTTGTCAAGGACAGGAGGATCAGCTTCTGCCCTTGATGTAGCATTTTTTTTGTGAAGCATGGTGGCTTTCTTGGTTAGCTATGATGCTGGATGCCTCGTTAGAAGAACCTAGTTTTCATGGCAGAGATTTGGATTAGTGGGAAATGTGATATTCAGATGATATAGGTAAGTAGAAATGGGAATTAAAAAATCAATGGCAGCTTATGTGGTGGCTGTATTAGTGTAAGGATTTACTGATGTTACTTTCTTGGAGCAAGCTTTGAGCAATATAAAGGTAAAGAGCAATACTCACAGCAGAGATTAGTCCCTGGGACCACTGACCATCATCTGCTGCATTAGCAGCGATTGCGCCAACCTGCAACACAAAGTACAAAATAAATGAATGTTCTTATTTAATCAGGATGTGTCACAAAATGACTGATAGACACTGAAAGCTACTAACAGCCTGCACACTCCCTGCAAATCAAATACCAGGAGTGACAAATTATTTTAAACTGCTGATAAACGAATTGCAGGAAATGTGTTCTGGGTTGTTCCATTACATGTTGGAGAAAATCCCCATCCATGTGATATTAGGGGAGAGTGCATTGCACAGCTAAGTTGGCCAATATTTGGTTGACATGACTAGATCATTGCCATCTAGCACCATATATCTCATCCTGCTCTACATTCTACTCCTGTAATCACCTCTTCTACTTTTGCTGAGAGTTTTCTAATACAACTCCACAAGTCTTTCATCTAAAGGTAGTATTTCACATTTGTGCCAACTCTAAACAGCTTTCCGCAGTCGCAGCCAGCCAGGGATTTCCCTGGTATTCGGGTTAGACTGGTCATGTAACCCTTCACTGGACACCATCCAGGAGAAGATAAAGCTGTGGGTTACCAAATACTAAGGAGGGATTAACCCACTTCAGTTCTCATGACAAGGTCAGGAGGGGAAGCCATTCCTGCATCTTATCAAATCTCATACAGTCATTCTACTCCTGCCAAACTCCAGTGATGATATATTGGCAAAGTGACACGACGTGTACATCAACAAATACTACTTGGCGTGGACATGTGGAAGGAGACAGATCAAACAATGATCACGTTCTTGACATCGATCCTACTATATAATGTGTAGTAGCTCTGCTTGATGGCTGGCAATATAACAGCTTGTCCTACTAACTTTTCACACAGTTCCTTCTATTCCTAATACACAAAATTATTTTACTAAATAAAGCCTAGGAACCGCATCTGTTCCCTTACAGCGATAAGACAGGCACGGGTATATATTGGGTATATTAACGGACAATACTCTGTACTCCTCCTTCTAGACCTGTCCTCTGCTTTCTACACAGTTGACCACTGCATCCTACTACAGATCCTCTCCTCCTTTGTCATCAAAGACCTCACCCTATCCTGGATCTCCTGTCCAACAGCACATTCAGTGTCTCCCACTCCTACCTCCTCATCCCCCTCTCTCTCTGTTGGAGTCCCCCTCCAAGGCTCTGTTCTAGGACCCCTACTCTTTTCAATCTATACACTTGGCCTGGGACAACGCAAAGTCTCATGGATTCCAGTACCACCTTTATGCTGATGACACTCAGATCTACCTTTCTGGCCCAGACGTCACCGCTCTGCTGTCCAGAATCCCGGAGTTTCTATCAGCCATATCCTACTTCTTCTCCTCTCGCTTCCTCAAACTCAATGTGGACAAATCTGAACTCATCATCTTTCCTCCATCTCATAGATCTTCCTTTCCTGACCTATCTATCGCAATTAAGTACATCACGCTTTCCCCTGTACCGGAAGTCCTCTGCGTCAGAGTAACCCTTGACTCCGCCCTGTCCTTCAAACTGCACATCCAAGCTCTTTCCACCTCCTGTCGCCTCCAGCTCAAAAACATCCCCAGAAACCGTCCTTTCCTCAACTGTCAATCTACTAAAATGCTTGTGCATGCCCTCATCATCTCTCGCCTTGACTGCTGCAACATCCTTTTCTGTGGCCTCCCTGCTAACACCCTTGCACCTCTCCAGTCCATCCTTAACTTTGCTGCCCAACTAATTAATCTCTCTCCTCCCTACTCCTCCGCTTCCCCCCTCAGCAGATCTCTTCAGTGGCACCCATTCCCTCAGTGTATCCAGTTCAAATTACTAATACTGACCTACAAAGCCATCCATAACCTGTCTCCTCCATATATCTCTGAACTAATCTCCCGATATCTTCCCTCTCATAATCTCCGGTCTTCCCAAGACCTCCTTCTCTCCTCCACACTTATTCGCTCCTCACCCAACCACCCCCAAGACTTCTCCCGAATAGCCCCCATCCTCTGGAATTCTTTGCCCCAACACGTCCGACTATGAACCACATTCGGATCCTTCAGATGGAACCTGAAAACCCACCGCTTCAGGAAAGCCTACAGCCTGCACTGACCCCGCTGCCTCCTCACCACTACCGGAGCTACCGCCTCACCAACACCGGAGCTCCTGCAACCCTCAACCTATTGTCTCCTTCCCCACCATCCTGTAGAATGTAAGCCCGCAAGGGCAGGGTCCTCACCCCTCTGTTTCAGTCTGTAATTGTTAGTTTGCTTACTGTAAGTTATATCTGTAATTTGTATGTAACCCCTTCTCATGTACAGCACCATGGAATCAATGGTGCTATATAAATAAATAATAATGTTCTTGGAAGAAGGAAGGATCCAAGTGATCTAACTTTCAGGTTACTATTCTAACTTCCAATGCCAGCCAAACTCTGAAGCATAAAACAATGCTTCTAGTAGGCCATTTAAGATGGCTAACAACGGACAATGGTACTATCAAACGCAGCTTTAAATATGCATAAAAAATGTACAGCAAAAATGCACCGTGTGAACATAGCCAAAACTCATTTCTGTACACTTAGAACAACAAAGTTTGATTTATCTATTTATATCTTAATATACCATAAGCACCAACCGATCACTGCAGATATAAGACCAATATATGCAGTTCACTGATACATACAGTCCACAATAAAGAAAAAAAATGCTATCGCACAGCCGCTATACGCCAGACCCTTTTTGCTCCAGAGGCATAAAATCGCACCGTCTATACCTTTTGTCAAATGAACCAAAAACCGCTGCAAAGGTTCCACCTTGGTGCTGCTTTTGAAAAAAACAATTTCACTGTAACGTATAAGAAGAAAATAAAAGCGCACTCACCAGTTTCGAACTATCAGGGCGGTTTATTCACATGTAATCATGCGGTGCAGGGAGGGTTTGTGAATACAAAGAGGATATCCTCTTTGTATTCACAAACCCTCCCTGCACCGCATGATTACATGTGAATAAACCGCCCTGATAGTTCGAAACTGGTGAGTGCGCTTTTATTTTCTTCTTATACGTTTCACTGATACATACTGTTGATTTGTATATTGCGCTAGTACATCCTAGGGGACTGACCGATTAATGGGGGCGCCAATACGTGCATAGGGTGCACACCTAGCGGGCAGGCAGGGAAAAGGTTCCGAACAGGGCTTAATTAGGGATATTTTATTACAGGTCCCCTTCTATATTTTCTGCCTGTTTAATTAACATTGATGCCCTTTTTTACTGTTTATGATTGTGACTTCCCATCTTACTGTATTCGTATTATGCACTTTATTGGGATCTGTATGATCCCACGAGGGTTGTCTATTTAAATGTATTAAGTTTTACTTCTTAGGTGATTCGGGGCATCAAATCTCTAATACCCGAAACCTGAAAGCCTATAGGTAATAGCCAAATGAACTGAATGCCTATAGGTAATAGCTATTACCTATAGGCTTTCAGGTTTATCAGTAGTCCATCACCATTTGAAAATTGTACATTCGCATCTAGTATCACAGGCACTTGTATGCTATTTCGGGTATTAGAGATTTGATGCCCCGAATCACCTAAGCGCGGTACCATTTCCAGTTTTATCTATTTAGTCCTTTCAGAAGTGGCACATGTTCTGAGGTACCAGCAGCTGGGTGATTATACCGGTTAGTCCCACAGGTTCAGTGGGCAGCAGTGTTGAGCGCCAGCGGTATTGTTTTCAAGTTTTACTTCTTATATTTACATGGGGTATTTTTTTCAATGTATACTCTTAAATAGAGGGGTATTTTCTGGCATGCAATCAATAGTTTACACCCTACTATTTCATTACCTGAAGACAAAAATTTGCCCACTTTCCACCTAGTGACATGCCTTTTTTAAGGTTAGTTTCTACTACTGAGCAACCTTTGCCCAAATCATGTAGAAGTAAAAACATCCCCCTTTGGTCTACTTGGATTTGCAGAAACAAATGCTGATATTCAGCTGCATATCCCCAAAAAGCACCCAAAAGCTAGCTGACAATCATTATGAAAAAGCAAAGATGTCTGTAATGTGTCCATGTAAATGGATAAACATCACAACGACTACCATACATTCAATGTTCTGACATAGATCTGAAGAAAGCAATCACAGCAGTAAACTGTAAAAAAATAAAACAAAGCCTATTTTTCGAACTATAAGATGCACTAGACCATAAGACGCACCAGACCATAAGACGTACACCAAATTTTCAGAAGGAAAATAGGGGGGAAAAATAATATGTGTCTGTCTTGCAGTCCGAATTCAGCATACCGGGGTGATACAAGACCGTGATACAAGAAGACAAGACTTTTTTCTGACTAGTTGTCACATTACCATCACCCCTCTTACCTTGCCCTGTGCCACCAACTCTCTCTGGGCAGCGGAGGCAGATTTCACCAGGGCACTTGTGGCAGCTGCGATTGACTTTGCAGCTTCTAGGATTTGTTCCTCAAAGTCGAGGGTCTCATCTGCCTGCTAAAATACAAAAGAGGAGGGATTACAATGAGGATAAGAAAATGTCATAAAATGGCAATGAAAAAGAAGGTGGCCATCCTGCGGTAGCTGTCTAGAACCCAGCGCAGCCCTGGAGCACACGCAGGACACTGTAGCAATATGTTTGATATATAGTTGAATGAATTAACAACCTAATATATCAAACATATCAGACAGAGGCTGCAGGAGAGGGTTCTTGGACCGATTCCACTGACAGAAGGGGACATGGGATGTGGCTCTCCGTCAGGAAAATCCTCTAATTCTGAGTTAATTTTACAACAGACACTGTTGTGGTTAATCCACACATTTGTTAGTAAAACGGAGCCCTACTTTCTATGTGAATTGGCAGCTGAAGAGGGCTCAGCCGTGTGTGATGTAACGGCCGGCACATGGAGAAGAAACTTCACGACAGGTACAGATGAGATGGCAGAGGTTGTATGGACGCTTGGTTGACATAGGCATCAATTAATACTTACTCTAGGCTTGGCTCTTGGTTTGAGCTGTTCCAATTTTTTAGCTGCTGCTTCAATAGAAGCGGCAGCCCCAAGCAGTTCTGTCTCCGCAATGACTGTGGGATCTTCAGGATCAACCCATTCTGAACCTGGAATCACAATAAGATGGGGAAGGTGATAGGGGACACTAGTCTATATAGTGTGACACAGGAAAAAGGGCGAGACATTAAACATCAGGCATTGCTGGTCCATAAGAGTGGGAGAAAAAAAAACCCGTTGAAAAGACACTGCATGAAAAATACATAGAACTGGTACTCATTGTTTTCCTAAACAAGAACTTTAAAGGGGTTGTCTGGCTTAAGGCTTCAAGTCTGAAGTCACTCTGTGTGACTGCAGACTTGTGAATCCTCACATCGTGCGCACTGCGGGCTGTGAGGATACTCTGGTGCTAGCGTTCAGGTCATCGCAAATATACGATTTGAATACTTTCGGACACAATCCCACTAGACGTGTCCAGTCTCTCTCAATGAACTTGCATTGAATGACACTGCGCTCATCTAATCAGCACTTGACTGAATGTTTGCAAATCGCATACTTGTGGTCACTTGCCTGCTGCTCCCGGCAAATTCTCACTGCGCGCAGTGAGCGCAATGAGAGGATTCCCAAGTCTGCAGTCACAGAGTGGCTGCAGACTTATAGCCTTAGGCCAGACAACCCCTATAAAAAAAAGAGGGTTCTGCAAACAGCCATTCATTAGATTAGTCATTCGCTTACAATGCTGTGTCAGTATGTAGCAGGAAAATCTCAAAAAGTTGATATAATGAGCACCTCTTGGTTCAGTGGAAAACCCAAAAAGTGACAGTGGATGAAACTTTACTTCAGGACAGATTAATAGCAAATCAGATATTTTTTTATAAGGGTTTGTTCACAAGTTCAGTATTTGCAGTGTTTTTTCAATGTGTTTATTCGTAAAAAAATAAAAATAAATAAATAATAAGACATTTTACAGTACCAGCAAAAATGTATGTGATTTCAGAAATGTCATGCAGATGATGCTTTTTTTCCCTTGCGCATTTCAATCAATGCCTTTTTTTCAAATGTCAATTCTTTCAGCGTTTTTCATCCATTGAAATGAATGGAAAAAACCACAAGTAAAATTGCATAAAGAAAACCGCATTGAAAATAAGCTGCGTCTTTCCTGCCAAGAGCTATGTTTCAAGTGTAGAAAAATCTGCAGCAAATACTCAATGTGTGTACATATCCTAAGTATTACGGGGCGCAAACTTTAGTTCCATTTCAGAAGAAGCAGCTCAAATTTGGGAAGATGTTATTCTTCTCTGGTACCAACAGTGAGGGGGCAAACTATTCTACACAATATCTCTACAGCATATTTTTCTCAGGTCTGACAATCAATTTGTCTGTTATCTCGTATGTTGTATTGCAATAATGATCACAAAAGTACAATGGGAAAAAAGATTTGCCTACTTTATTTTCTTTAATTTGCCAAAAACGTGGTCAATATTTTTCCTGAAAATCCAAATGTTCAGCACAGCATTGATAAGCAAGTCAGAATACAGAATACTGGTAATAAGGGGAACCTGTCAATATGCTAAAAACGCTATAAACCAGCAGACATGGTGTTCATCTGCAGGTTAATAGCATTATTAACCCGCCCGGCGCATGCATTTAGCAGAACACTGCAGGGAGAAAATGGACTTTTTTTCCCCCCTGCAGGGTTCTTGTGTTCGATATGAGGGCAGCGCCAGCATGGGCTCAGTCACCGTTCTGTATAGGCAGCTGTAACCGCGCATCCCGCACTTACTGATACTGTCCCTGCATTGGGGCTGGATATCAGTCAGGGCCTGGGGGGTGGTTACAGCTGCAGAGCAGTGACTACACTAGCATCGGTGCCGCCCCCGTGACTGAAAATGGAAAGATGCCGGGGGAATAAAGTTAATTTTCTCCCCACAGCGTTCGGCCACATGCAGGTGCTGGGCAGGTTAACAACACTGTTAACCTGCAGATTAACCCCATATCTGATGACAGGTTCCGTTCCCTTTAAACAGCCAGGTGTATTATACAGCCCAGCTAAAAGGAGGCTTAGAGGGGTTATTCAGGATATATTTTGTTTATCCAAAAAGTTGGTCTACAAACTTGCATGCATTTGGGATTTTGGATTTCAAATGTTTTGACACCAGATTATTTCTCTCACCCCCACTTACATATGCATATAATTTGAGAGGATTGTGAAAAATACTTGCATTCCAAGTAAAAAAAAAATAAATTGATGCATCTTATCTAAAAATAAAACAAAAACTAGGCACTACACCTTTCTTGTTAGCCCTCCTAGAAATGTGTAACTAAAGTGATCACTGGGTTAAACTGATTACACAGCCTCAGATTGTGTATGGACATGCTGCCTTGACATTGTCCTAGAAGGGGATGGTAAGACCTACTAGCCAATTCAATCATACATTTGCAGGTGGAATAACAGAGGAATAGCACAACATAAAAATTTCAAAGAAAAGATGCTTAAAAAAGGTGTTATTTCAAGATGAGTACCCTAAACAAACAGGTCAGGAGATGCGAGAGGTCCTTACCCCCTTCATGACCTATGACGCATATATACGTCATAAGTCATGTCCCCGCACTCCACGCAGGCTCTGGTGCTAACTTCATCAGCTGACAAATGCCCCGGAGAGCTGCGGGCGGAATCGCGGTCCACCCGCAGATGTTAACATGTTAGGCTACTTTCACACTAGCGTTAACTGCATTACGTCGCAAATGCGTCGTTTTGCCGAAAAAACGCATCCTGCAAAAGTGCTTGCAGGATGCGTTTTTTCTGCATTGACTTACATTAGCGACGCATTTGCGACGCAATGACGCACGTCGCAACCGTCGTGCGACGGTTGCGCCGTGCTGTGGCGGACCGTCGGGAGCAAAAAACGTTACATGTAACGTTTTTTGCTCACGACGGTCCGCTTTTTCCGACCACGCATGCGCGGCCGGAACTCCACCCCCACCTCCCCGCACTTCCCCGCACCTCACAATGGGGCAACGGATGCGCTGGAAAAATGCATCCGCTGCCCCCGTTGTGCGGCGGAGACAACGCTAGCGTCGGGGACCTCGGCCCGACGCACGGCGATGGGCCGAGCCCGACGCTAGTGTGAAAGAAGCCTTAAATGCCATGGTCAATCTCGGACAGTGGCATTTAACATGCTTGCGCTGGAAGAGCGTCATAAACCCCATCCGTTGGCATCAATGTCACATGACTGTGGTTGTCATTGCCAGACTGCTATGAGTGTTGCCCTGTTGCAGGTGCTCACAGCAAATCAGCATTTTAGCTATGTGTAGCACAAGCCAATATGGTATCAATAAAAATGTCAGCTCGGAGCCAAAAAAATAAGCCCTCACACAGCCCCAGATCCCGAAAAATGGCGCCTTTTGTTTTTTCACCACTTAAATAAAACAGTGCTTATACATGTTTGGTATCTACAAACTCATAATGACCTGGAGAATCACAATGGCACGTCAAATTTAGTGAACATGGTAAAAAAAAAACTAAATTGTGGAATTGCACTTTTTTTTTGCAATTTTACGACGTTGATTTTTTTTCTCATTTTCCAGTAGACAATATGGTAAAACCAATGGTGCAGTTCAAAATTACAGCTCATTTTGCAAAAAAACAAGCCCTCACATGGCCATGCTGACAGAAAAATTAAAAAAGTTATGGCTCTGGGAAGACAGAGAACAAAAAAAGAGAAATTCAAAAACGGAAAACCCCAAGGTCGTTAAGGGGTTAAATTAAATCGGTGCTTGGAGATTAGCACAATTTTTGTGTTTTTGTTTGCAAGACTGGTTTTTGAGGATTGACCACAATAGAATTGAGATTTGGGGAGATTTGGGGAGTTTACAGGCCATGGACTAAAAATGTTAATGTTTGGATCACCATGTCACTTTGTTATCACTTTTGCTTTGAGACATGATGCTTCATCACACTCCTACAATCATTGTTCATCACCAAATCACTCCTGGATAGACGGGAGAAGCTGGCCTTGGAGGATGTATAGAGAACAGTGCCATGAATAAAGAATGGTATCAGTCAGAATTACAAGTCAACCCACACCGCGGGATGACAATAGTTTACTGTTGGGATGACACAGGAATCGTGGTAGCAGTAACATTTTCTTTTCCTGATACCGTATTCATTTTTCTAGATGTCCTTAACAGTTTGAAGTGTGATCATCAGAGAAAACAATTTTACCCCAGTCGTCTGCAGTCCAACCCCTGTACTTCCTGCAAAATGTCAGTCTCTCTGTTTTTACTGGAGATAAGTGGCTTATTTGCTTATTATATTGACACCACTACAGTCTCCAAAGGCCTTAGGGTACCGTCACACAGTGCCATTTTGATCGCTACGACGGTACGATTCGTGACGTTCTAGCGATATCGTTACGATATCGCTGTGTCTGACACGCAGCAGCGATCAGGGACCCTGCTGAGAATCGTACGTCGTAGCAGATCGTATGGAACTTTCTTTCGTCGCTTGATCACCCGCTGACATCGCTGGATCGTTGTGTGTGACGGGGATCCAGCAATGTGTTCGCTTGTAACCAGGGTAAACATCGGGTAACTAAGCGCAGGGCCGCGCTTAGTAACCCGATGTTTACCGTGGTTACCAGAGTAAACGTAAAAAAACCAAACAGTACATACTTACATTCCGGTGTCTGTCCTCCGGCGTCTCAGCTTCTCTGCACTGTGAGCGCCGGCCAGCCAGAAAGCGAGCACAGCGGTGACGTCTGACGTCACCGCTCTGCTTTCCGGCTGCTGTGCTTACACAGTGCAGAGAAGCTGAGATGCCGGGGGACAGACACCGGAATGTAAGTATGTACTGTTTGTTTTTTTTACGTTTACGCTGGTAACCAGGGTAAACATCGGGTTACTAAGCGCGGCCCTGCGCTTAGTAACCCGATGTTTACCCTGGTTACCCGGGGACTTCGGCATCGCTCCAGCGCCGTGATTGCAACGTGTGACCGCAGTCTACGACGCTGGAGCGATCATACGATGCTATGACGTCACGAATCGTGCCGTCGTAGCGATGCAAATGGTACTGTGTGACGGTACCCTTAGCCTCACTGTGTGTGCACATACAGACACCTGCCTGCTGCCATTCCTGAGCAAGCTCTGCACTTCTGTTGAACCGATCCCCAAGCTGAATCATCTGTAGCAAATGGTCCTGGCACTAGCTGGACTTTGTTGGCACTCTGAAGCCTTCTTCACTGCAGTTGAACCTCTCAAGATATTGATTTAATAAATGATTGATTTAGGGCAACCTTGCCTGCATCAATGACTTTGCCTGTGAAGTCCTTTTGATGCAAAGTAATAATTGCAGCACATTTCCTTTGGATGTACCCATGATGAGCAGAAAAAGACACCCATTCCCCTTTTAAAGCAACCTGTTTACTCTTAAAATTCAGCATGAGTGATATTAGCTGCCTTATCCTAGTTAAAACTTTCTCCTGAGCCAACAAGAAGATCCCTGAAACTGCAACTACTGTATATACTCCTGTATAAGCTGAGATTTTCAGCACATTTTTTTGTGCTGAAAATGCCTCCCTCTGCTTATACATGAGTAATTGTCCAGGGGAGGGGAAGGGGAAGCGGTGGTGCAGCGCAGGAGCCGGCTAACAGAAGACATCATGCTCACCCTCCTGGCACTGTCGTTGCATCTCTGTCCCAGCGTTGGCAGCTCTTCCTGTGCTGAGCAGTCATGTGGTACCACTCATTACGGTAATGAATATGCACGCGTCTCAACTCCCATAGGCGTGGAGCGCATATTCATTACCTCAATGAGCGGTACCATGTGGCCGCTCAGCACAGGAAGAAGCTGCCGCGCTGGGACAACGGAGAGGGGGTGTGAGCCATGCATACAACGATGGGACTGGGGGAAAGAGCCATGCGGGACCGGGGAAGCCTTGCATACAACAGGGGGAGCCACACATACCAGGACAGGACGGGCGGGAGCCACACATAGCAGGACACTACGGAAGAGCCAAACATACCAGGACATGATGGGGGGAGCTACACATAGCAGGACAGGACGGGGGAGCCACACATACCAGGACAAGACGGGGGAGCCACATACCAGGACAAAACGGGGGAGCCACATACCAGGACAAAACGGGGGAGCCACATACCAGGACAAAACGGGGGAGCCACATACCAGGACAAAACGGGGGGGAGCCACATACCAGGGCAGGACGAGGGAGCCACATACCAGGGAAAGACGAGGGAGCCACATACCTAGACAGGACGGGGAGCCACATACCAAGACAGGACGGGGAGCCACATACCAAGACAGGATGGGGGAGCCACATACCAGGACAGGATGGGGGAGCCAAATACCAGGACAGGACGGGGGAGCCACATACCAGGACAAAATGGGGGAGCCACATACCAGGACAGGACGAGGGAGCCACATACCAGGACAAAACGGGGGAGCCACATACCAGGGCAGGATGAGGGAGCCACATACCAGGGCAGAATGAGGGAGCCACATACCAGGGCAGAATGAGGGAGCCACATACCAGGACAAAACGGGGGAGCCATATACCAGGACAGGACGGGCGGGAGCCACACATAGCAGGACAGGACGGGGAAGCCAAACATACCAGGACAGGACGGGGGAAGCCACATACCAGGACAAGACGGGGGAGCCACATACAAGGACAAGACGGGGAGCCACACATACCAGGACAAGACGGGGGAGCCCCATACCAGGACAGGACGAGGAAGCCACTTACCAGGACAAAACGGGGGAGCCACATACCAGGGCAGGATGAGGGAGCCACATACCGGGACAAAACGGCGGAGCCATACACCAGGACAAGACAGGGGAGCCACATACCAGGACAGGATGAGGGAGCCACATACCAGGACAAAACGGGGGAGCCACATACTAGGACAGCGACGGGGAGCCACACATAGCAGGGCAGCGACGGGGGGAGCCACACATAGCAGAACAGGGATAAGGGAACAATGCATACCTGGATTATACTCGAGTCAATAAGCTTACCCAGTTTTCCGTGGTAAAATTAGGTGCCTCGGCTTATACTCGAGTATATACGATATTTGCAATTCATCTGATCATTCTTCATAAAAATCAAGATTTGCCATTACAAAAAATGAAGCAGCAAACATTGTGAAAACCAAACTGTCAGTCTCAAAACACTTGGCCACGACTGTAAATTAATTTGTACAGCGAGGTCTTACCTTTCATAGTTTCTGTTGTCTGTATCAGTTCGGTCACGGCTGATGCAATACGTTTTGAGAAGGCTGTGAGCTGATGCTTTCCTTCTGGAGTGGGTTTCTGCAATATCTAAATGCAGGAAAACCAGTGACTAAATCATATTTTGTATTAACTTTCGTTGTAGACCACCTCCATAAACTAAAGTACTCACATTTAGGACATGCTCCAGCATCTCCAGGTATCCTAGCGTGCATTCCGTGCCGTATTTTAGTGCTCGCTCCCTTGTTTCCTCACCTATGTCTGGATGATAAACGGCTTGCTGCAAAAACAATGCTCACTTGTAACTCGCAGACATTTAATCTGTACATATTTACATCACACATTGTATCTCCACGTATACATAACTCACCTTGCAGGCTGTCAACATTTCAGAAACTGCTTTGCGGCTCAAGTTAGCAGTAGCAATGACATCTTCCTGTCTGCAAGAATTCCCAGCCGCTACTGCTTTGGCTGTTGCCACAGTAATTCCTTTGCTCATGCGGATTGATTCTTCTGGGGTAGTGTTTTTTTCAGGTATATCTTTAGACTGGAAGACCTGGGAAATATTATTTACATTAATTGTTTGTTTTTTTGTTTTAAAAGTGATAGTCCTTGCTCCCAATGCCTCCCTCAGTTCAATGGTGTTGTCCACAGGAAGGGTTAAAATCAATGGATTTCTTTCAAGATATTTAAAACCAAACCAAAATGGGCAGTAGTGTAAAACATTAAAATTAGATTGGGAATGAGTGAACGACACGTTTTTGATCCAGTACTTGGATCTTTGTCCATTTCTTGTCCGGATGGCTATGGTTCTACGATTAAATGTAATGATTTTTGGGCATTCGGTTATTAAACAAACCTGGTGTTTAGATATCAAAACTTGTTTGCATAAAAGATTACATTCAAAACATTTTAAAATTCACATGGTTACATAGAGCAGGATTCCCATCACTGCCACAACATCCAGTGGTGATAGAGAAATACAGAACTCAAAAGCTTACAGATTCCCCAGGCTTCTGCATGTGTAGATATGTATATATGTGTGTGTATATATACAAACACACACATTCAGTGGGAATGGAAAGTATACAGACCCCATTAAGTTTTTCACTCTTTTATTGCAGCCATTTGGTAAATTCAAAAAAGTTCATTTTTTTCTCATTAATGTACACGCTGCACATGAGTCTTCTTGGGAATGATGCAACAAGTTTTTCACACCTGGATTTGGGGATCCTCTGCCATTCTTCCTTGCAGATCTTCTCCAGTTCCGTCAGGTTGGATGGTGAACGTTGGTGGACAACTATTTCCCTAAAGATACCACTATTGAATACATCTCTTCTTTTTGACATATGCTCCTTCTTAATATGAATCAGGACCGAAACGTACGTTGGGGCAGACTCGCCCCCTCTGGATTCTGGCTATAAACTGCACAGCCTGCATAAGTAATGGTCACTGTTTGGGTTGATATGGCTAGTAATGTAGCCTCTAGTGGCAGAGAGACTTGTATACAATGGTAGAACAATAGAATAATTTCCCTAAGCAGCCTTGACATTGTCTGCTGAATCAATTGCTGTGACATTATGGCCAGTGATTTAAATGAACAATTATCAGCAGCATTATATGTAATTGTTTGCTAAATATAGCCATATCCATGAGATGTGTGTTCTAAGTGTTTACAGCTGACATATATTTGTTTGTTATACAATTTTATATTCCTTCCCCCCACACCAGTTGTTATGCTTTTAATAATAAAGTACAGACTATTTACTATTTTGGACTAGTACATCGTTGTTTTTCCTTGTTTGTTTGTCTATGAATCATAATATGTAACTCCTCCTGACAAAGATCCAAGCACTGGATTGAAAACACATCCATTCATTCATTCACTCTTAATTTTCATGCTATAGTCTACAGTCCTTTGTTTTGGTTTTAAATTTCCTGAAACAAATCCAGCGGTTTTAACCTTCCTAAGTAGGGATGAGCGGACCCATGGAAGCTCGGGTTCGAGCGAAGTTTACTCCCAAGTTCGTTTACCAAAACTGTACCCGAAAAGTAAATTTCCCAAATATCTGCACGTAGGACATTTGGAATGAAGGGCGGACTGCTTGATTTTCTATCTTTTGTACCGTATCTTGTAATGCATAAAAGAGCATCACATCTCACATCAATTTTAAAAATCACAATAATCATTATTACAATATCTACACATTGAAAAAAACCCACAAAATTTGATGTGGCATAAGAAAAACATATCTAGGAAAATTGCACCAGAAATCCATTAGTGCACAAAAGTTACAAAACTTATTAGTATTTCATTATCCCTCCTGGCTCGGATCAAATGGTCCATGATTTAACAAAGTAAACTTAGATCTAATGGAATGATGAAAACCAGCAATAGCAATCATGGCTTGATAAATGCTTCTTATTTATTAGAAACTCAATAAATACTTGGAATAACTATGCAAAAGTTAAAAATATTGATTTCTAACTTTTGGATGTTTCTTTCGAAGTTGTTTTTATTGATTCATAATAAAGACGATGCATTTATGAAGGCATGATTGCTACAGCTGGTTCTCATCATTCCTATCATAAAAATAACCATGAGCTGGACACTACCCCCGATATGGGATGATGCTTGACACTTTCTTCTGGGTAACGGTTTTGCTCTGCCTAACGCTTTGTACCACAGATATTAATGTTAACTTGGCCTTTTTATCTTGCTGGCCCTGCATCCACTCGGAATAGTATAAAGTCATCGGTATTGATTATTGTTGTGACTTTGGTGCATATTTATACTGATTCATTTCTGATTAATCTTCTTCAGTTTTTATTTCTGTAGCAATCAAGTAATTTTCTTGTTCCACATCAATATTTTTAATATTATACATTTTAAGTAACTATTTAACAATATTGCCATTTTGATATTGAAGTGGAATTCGACTCCATTGATAGGTGCTTTGTGTATTGGGAGTTACCCAGTTGAGTATATGCCCCTAGCTGGTTTACTTATGGTCCATAAGTATTGACAGACAGGATAAGAAAACTTTTGCAAAAACAATATTTTGTTTTGTTTTTTTCCCCACAACGATAAAGGTCACAAATAAGACCAATCGGTAGTAACATTTATGAACATGAAATTTGACATGTGATGTAGTGTAGCATTATTCTAGAAAAATAAAAGCAATAATTAACCCCTTAACGACCAGAGGCAGTTTTGTTTTTGCATTTTCGCTTTTTGCTCCCCTTCATCCCAGAGCCACAACTTTTTTTTATTTTTTGGTCAAAACGGCCAAGCAAGGGCTTGTTTTTTGCAAGACGAGTTGTACTTTTGAACGACACCATTGGTTCCAACATATTGTGCACTGGAAAACGGGAACAAAATTCCAAGTCTGGTGAAATTGCAAAAAAAAAAAAAAGCGCAATCCCACAATTTTTTTTTTTTCTTTTTTACTATGTTCACCAAATACTGACTGATAATTAAACATATATTGTTTAATATGACTAATATGACTGATAATAAACAAATACTGACCTGTAATTATTATTCTCCAGGTCATTACTAGTGATGAGCGAATATACTCGATACTCGAGATTTCTCAAGCATGCTCGGGGGTCCTCCGAGCATTTTTTAGTGCTCGGAGTTTTAGTTTTTAGCGCCGCAGCTGATTTACATCTGATAGCCAGCATAAATACATGTGGGGGTTCCCTAGCAACCAGGCAACCCCCACATGTACTTATGCTGGCTAACAGATGTAAATCATTCAGCTGCGGCGCTAAAAACTAAAACTCCGAGCACTAAAAAAAAATACTAGGAGGACCCCCAAGCATGCTCGAGAAATCTCGAGTAACGAGTATATTCGCTCATCACTAGTCATTACGAGTTCATAGACACCAAACATGTCTAGGTTCTTTTGATTTAAGTAGTGAAAAAAAACCTCCAAAATTTGTATAAAGAAAAAAAAAAATGGCACCATTTTCTAATACCCATAGCGTCTACATTTTTTGTGATCTGGGGTCGTGTGAGGGCTTATTTTTTTTGTGCCGAGCTGCCGTTTTTAACTATACCATTTTGATGCAGATATAATCTTTTGATCGCCCGTTACTGCATTTTAATGCAATGTTGCAGTGACCAAAAAAAACGTAATTCTAGCGTTTTTACTTTTTTCTCGTTGTGCCATTTAGCGATCAGGTTAACTCTTTTCTTATATTGATAGATCGGGCGATTCTGAATGCGGCGATACCAAATATGTGTATATGTGATTTTTTTATTGTTTTATTTTGAATGGGGTGAAAGGAGGGTGATTTAAACATTGTTTTATTTTTTTTAATATTTTTTAAAACTTTTTATTTTTTATTTTTTTTACTTTTTGCATGCTTCAATAGTATCCATGGGAGACTAGAAGCTGCAGTACTTTGATTGGCTCTGCTACATACAGGTGATGATCAGATCGCCTATATGTAACAGAAATGCTCACTTGCTATGAGCGCCGACCAGTGGGGGAGTCTGACATCGGCGTACTATTACGCCAGATTTCAGAAAGGGGTTAAAAACATTGCAATTCTGGCAAGTCTCCCAGACATGAGAGTCCACACTGTAATCAGTGCAAGCAGCGTCATGCATTTATAAGCACTGGACTGAAGCCATAGTTCCATCACCGTATGTGCATCCTGTCTGGGCATTATAAGGCTCAACAATAAACCATGTTTTGCTCACAGTTAGCTCTTGCTTGATGTGCTCAATTGTAGCTTCCAAAGCCCTTGTACCACGTGTAGCTTCATCTTCCACGGCTTTCACAGTCTTCAGCAGGGAGGTAACATTAGTCACCATAACCTGAGAAAAGGCAAAAAGTAATTATAGACTTGTTAGAGAAAGACTCTTCTGTCTTGTATTAATTGCACTCACTAAAAAAACAAGTTTTTATTTCAAGGATGACAGACATTTAGTCTAATGTGTGCTACAAAGAAAACTAAACCTTAAAAATGAAATTGCTACCAATTTAAGAAATGTGATTTAATTACCATACTCCATATTTTGTACCATATTAAACAACTTACTATAAAGACACCCCCTTGGCTTAGACAGCAGAAAACAGGGAAATCATATTTCCTACAAATTACATCACCAAAGAAGTTTCAAAGAAGTGGAGGGATCAACATCACACATTTTAAAGGGGTTGTCCACTACTTGGGCAACCCCTTCTCATTTCTCATGTTCGGCCCAGTTAAAATAACACCACCTATACTCGCCTTTGGTGCCAGAGCTGTTCCAGCGGTGTCGGCACTCTCATTCCTGGGGCTGGCGTTAGGTTGTTACGTCACATGAGCCCAGCGCCCAGTCAGTGCTGGCGTCACTGTTCCCGCCTTCGGACATATTGAACATCAACAGGAAGTGAGAGCTGCGGCTGCTTCCTCTTGAAGTTCGATTTGTCAGAAGGCGGGAACAGTAAGCCAGCACTGACACGGCGCTGGGCTCATGTGACGTAACAACCTAACGCCAGCCCCAGGAATGAGAGTGCCGACACCGCTGGAACAGCTCTGGCACCAAAGGCGAGTATAGGTGGTGTTATTTTAACTGGGCCGAACATGAGAAATGAGAAGGGGTTGCCCAAGTAGTGGACAACCCATTTAATGCATTAGGGTATAATAGGGAGGTCATAGATTTCAGTTTAGTGTTTCTCTGCAGCATGTCTATTATACATCCACAGATTTACAGCATGCACATTATGTACACTCTCTACAGCATGCACAGTACATGCACACTCCGCTCTCCCTCGCTCACACATACACCCCACTTTGCTACATACATTACACTGCCAGCTCCACCACATACACACACTGTATACATTAACACATTTTATAGTTCCTTTCAGGCAGATGACTGATCACAACCTGAAAGGTCCTTCAGTTACTCAGGACGGGCAGCATCTATTCAGGTCCTGGTAGCTTTCTCTCATGCCCTGCACCCATCCAATAGATCAGTGTCGGGCAGGAGGAGAGACAGCGCAATTTCTCTTAGGTCATCGGGAAGGTCAACGATTTCTTCAATCATAGGAAGCTGCTTCCATATTATACGATGCACATCTTATAAAATACAGTAGTTTCCATATGTCTACTCTAGGGAAGAATTCATTTTTTAACTTTAAATGTTAGGATTCCGAGAAGGGTCTGATAACTCACAGGTTTCTGCCATGGAGTCTAGATAAATCTAAGTTTTAGGGCAGCACAATGTCTCAGTGGTTTGTACTGTGCCCATGCAGCTCTGGGGTCCTGGGTTCATATCCCACCAAGGACAACATCTGCATGGGTGCTCCAGTTTCCTCCCACACTCCAAATAAATATGAATAGGGAATGTAGATTGTGAGCCTTATAAACTTGTGGTCAGGTCTGGTTTTCTCTCTAATCTATAGTATATCTGGTAAGTAGTTGTATGACGTTTGTAAAACGTTAACGAGACCATCTAGACTTGGTGTACAGCTCGGCCATTGACCTCTTATATGAGTAAGATTATCATCTAGTCATTACCTTTGCAGCACTCTTTAACTGATACATGGATGGATCGTCAGCAGCTTTACCAGCTGCACCTTTTGTGGCTCCGATCAGATCTCCAAGAGCCTTTGCTACATCCTTGATGGCATTGATTAGTACCACCTAAATTGGATGGAAGCAAATGAATCATTTCAAATGATTGAAAACTTGCAAAGAATCAATTCTGCGGTGTTTAATTCATGCTATTAATGCTTATGGTGCCACAGGAAGCAGCAATACATCAGAGCGGAAAGCTGCCTAACATACCATATATCCAACACCCTTTACATCAAGATGAATCTTTCATCATGAGGCATTTTCCAGCTATCTGAAATGATACAACCTTCACAAACCCAACTAAAATTTCTGCTCTGATTGAAAGTTCATCTCTGATAGGAAAATACAATAAAGCAGAGGAATCATTACTTCCTGAAAGGCATAAAACAATACACTTGCTGCAGTGCTAATGTGGAGCGGCACCAAGGTTAGAGGGATTAGGAAACCTTTTTTACCAATCACAGTTAAGGCCCCCAAACACATTGGATTAAGTTGGCCATCTAATGAGCATGAGGCTTCATCAACACCCCCAGACAGGTTATGTTGGGGGAAGGAGATGTGTAGTCAGAATTCAAGCGCCAACCATTTTATTTCTGCAGAAGATAGGCTGCTGTCAGAAAGTATTCTCAGACCTTTTAGTCAGTTGTTTCTATGGTTACAGATGTACAATTCTAAGTATTTTATAACATTTTACACTTTTATTGACAAATTATCAAGTTTCTGCAGTAATTAAATATCTAGAGTGTTGAACTTATTTGTCAAGACTTCTGTAATTCACCCTGGCTGCTGGATATCAGCGTCTGGGCCACATCCTGACTGATGACAACCATTCTTGTATGATTAGTGTTTGGAGCTCACAGTTTCTATTTGTCCACCAGAATTTCACAGGGGGCGGGAGCAGCGGGTCACAGGGGGCGGGAGCAGCGGGTCACAGGGGGCGGGAGCAGCCGGTCACAGGGGGCGGGAGCAGCCGGTCACAGGGGGCGGGAGCAGCCGGTCACAGGGGGCGGGAGCAGCCGGTCACAGGGGGCGGGAGCAGCCGGTCACAGGAGGCGGGAGCAGCCGGTCACAGGAGGCGGGAGCAGCCGGTCACAGGAGGCGGGAGCAGCCGGTCACAGGAGGCAAGAGCCGGCTGCTGCGGCTAAAGCCTGTGTCCGCTGCTAAAGAGAAATGAATAGTCACTGCGCTTGCAATGAATATTCATTTGTCTATAATTGCGGGCACTGTGGTTGCAGCTGTCGGCATCCTGCAGTGGCAGGGTAATCACGTGTGACTGCTACTTAAGGGAATATTCACTGCTCTCCACTCCCATGGGCGTGGAATGCAATGAATGTTCATTCCTTTAGTAGCGGCACACGTGAAAGCCCAGCAGCTGTAGCTGACACTGTGTGCGCTACTAAATAGCAGTGAATGAGGATGCCATGCATACTAGGATAGGGACGAGGAGCCGTGCATAACAGGATAGGGATGAGGAGCCATGCATACAAGGATAGGGACGAGGAGCCATGCATACCAGGATAGGGATGAAGAGGCTATGCCTAAAGGATAGGGATGAGGAGCTGTGCAGACCAAGATGGGGATGATGGGCTATGCAGACCAAGATGCGGATGAGGAGTCATGCATACCAGGATACGGATAAGGAGCCATGCATACCAGGATAGGGATGAGGGGACACAATGCATACCCGGCTTATACTCGAGTCAATACGTTTTCCCATTTTTTGGTGGTAAAATTAGGTGCCTTGGCTTATACTCGAGTATATACGGTAACTATCACTTTTGCCTTGTGACACGTCTCCATCATGCTGGAAAAAGCATTGTTCATCATCCAATTTTTCTTGGACCATTGGAGAAGTTGGAGGTTGATAAGATACCATTTCTTATTCATGGCAATGTTCAGTAATCAGAAGTAACACCACATGTGAATGGTCTCAGGATCAGTATGCTTTACAGTTGGCATGACAAAAGACTCATTGTAGTGCTCACCGTATCTTCTCTGGACAATCATTATCCCAGATGTTTTAAACAGCCTGAAGGGGGCTTCATCACAGAAAATGTTTAATATTGAGCCTTTGCATACACTTGATGTATTTGTCAATAAAGGTATAAAAATGTATGAAATATTTAGAACTGTACTTCACTAACCAAAGATACATCTGACTAAAAAATCTCAAAACACCAAAATTACTGAAAAATAAAATTGTCTCAAAACTTTTGGCGATTATAGTAAATGATTCTCTCTTGATAAATATAACTTTTTAGACACTTTTGCATCAGATGGGTTTATCTAGTGTTGGTGCAAGTGGGTATAGGTAGTAAAGACACAAGAAAGCTTTTTTTATTACACAGCAAAAAACAATATTCCCTCATGTCCCTACAGACACTTGTGACTTTCTAAACATACAGTTCATTACCAAGCTTGGAAAAGACATGTGTGCTCGGTAAGCATCACCAGTATCAGTGGGGTTACAAAAGAATATGGCTTTTACTCCTTAACGCCTTCACACAGTGGTCAGTTTTTGTTTTTGTGTCTCAGTTTTTTCCTCCCCTTCTTCCCAGAGGCATAACTCTTATTTTTCTGTCCACATAGACATATGAGAGCTTTTACCACACAATGTAGTGAACAGCAAGAAAAAAAATTCCAAGTGCGGTAAAACTGTAAAAAAATAAATAAATTGGGGAACTGTAAAAAAATAAATAAATTGGGGAATTCTTTTACAGAATATATATGAGTAACTTGGTAAAAAATGACTTTGCAATAGGGTTCTCCCAACACGTTCAGTTTTTTTTAATTATTATTATTTTAGCGGAGGGGAAATTAAAAAAAATCAGAAGTTTGAAAAAAAAAAAAAAAAAGTTTAAGGAGTTGTATGGTCATCAGCGAGCTGCAATCACGTCATGGGTGCGCCGAAGTGCGTAGAGAATGATGCACACACATGCCGGCACGTGTTACTTGCCAGTGTCAGAGATTGACAGCGGCATTTAAAGGGAACCTGTCACCTGAATTTGGTGGGACCTTTTTTTCGGTCCGATGGGCGGTGTTTTCGGATGTTTTATTCACCCCTTCCTTTCCCGCTGGCCGCAATATTGCCTTGAAGTTGATTCGCTTTCCTCCGTAGAACACGCCTGCACAAGGCAATCTTGCCTTGCTCACGCGCAGTATGCTTTGCCCAACTGCGGGCAAAGCCGAAAAGCATTAGTGCGCATGCGCTGGCGCACTATGTCCCGGAAGTATTTCGCTGTGTTCCGGGACATAGTGCGCCGGCGCATGCGCACTAATGCTTTTCGGCTTTGCCCGCAGTTGGGCAAAGCATATTGCGCAAGGCAAGATTGCCTTGTGCAGGAGTGTTCTACGGAGGAAAGCGAATCAACTTCAATGCAATATTGCGGCCAGCGGGAAAGGAAGGGGTGAATAAAACATCCGAAAACACCGCCCATCGGACCGAAAAAAGGTCCCGCCAAATTCAGGTGACAGGTTCCCTTTAACAGGTCAGCAATCGCAGATGGAGCACCACTCCACCTGTGATTGTTAGCAGCAGGTCCTGACTGTGACACACAGCAATCACCTGGTAGGTAGCGCATTGCGTGAGCTCCCTCCATACAACCACTTCAGACTTGGGGCATACATGTACGGTGGATGGTGTGAGAGGGGTTAAGGACAACTTATTATTCTTTCAGTTTTCTTCGCTTTCTTCCAAGAGCTAGAAATTATTTTCCATCTACATAAATAATTGGCTGTTTGTTTTTTTATTTGCGGGAAGAACTGTAGTTTTCATTAATACTATTCACTTTACCATATAAAAAAAAATTCCTTTTGGGGGGGGGGGGGGGGGTGAAGGGTTGTTTTTTTTCTTATGCCATATGGTGAAGGTTGTTTTTACAGCCTTCTTTGTGGGGTAAATCACCTGGCAAAATTATTTGCCAGGTCAGTAAAATTACAACGATACCAGATTTGTGTATATATTTAATTGTTTCACAAATAATAATTTTAAAAAAAGGCGGAGCTTTTTTCATTGCTACAGTTTACGGTTTTATTTATTTATTTTTTTAAGGGACGTGTCGGCAAACAAAAAATGGAAAGTCTGGCATTTCGATTTCTTTATGCCGTTTTAGAGGTCTGCCCTGGAGTCTGAATTAATATTAGGGGCCTGTGGTCTGAATATTAAGGACAGTTTACCTTGTGAGTTAAATAATTTTATATATTCTCATAGATCGGATTTTTACAGATGTGTCAATATAAAAAATCTAAAATAACACCGATTTTTTTCTATTTTTAAACATTTGCCTTTTTTAGTCCCACCAGGGAACTTGGATCTGCGACCATTTGACCACATGTATTGTACACTGTAATGCTAAATGCAGTATATAGGCAAAGACTAACCAATATGGTGGCAATGAGGGACCTCAGAAGGACATGGCCACCACAGTAACACCACCAAAACATCATGAGTTGTTAAGGGGTTAATCTGGTGCACTAAAAAAAAAAACGAAAAAAAAAAATCAAGTGGTTTCTTTTTGTGATTCAATCAATTTGTACTGGATTCATTTTAAGTCATCTTTAAGGTGAAGGCAATTCTGAGGTTTCCGCTATCATATTGACAGAGTAGCTGCTTCTCTTCTGCTCTACTCTGTTGATGAGGTGTAACTTTAGATGTCATGCTGATTAACAGCCGGCCCCCCACTGCCTAACTGCAAGAAGCCGCCTGTCAATCAGCATGACTTCGGCAATTACGCCCCATTGACAGAGCAGCCCGGAAGAGGAACAACTGCTCTGCTGACATAAAGAAGCAGAATAGCCAGCAGAAGCGGTCTGTGACTGCTATGAACTTAGCAACTACCTGTTAGTTTTTAACCCCATAGTTAAAAAATAAATAAATAAAAATAGTCCCAGATAAGCCCTAGAACTGACTAAGCTTGGGGATAACATCAAAACCATTTGCTAGACTATGAGCAGGCAAGAAGCTGAATAAGCAGAATATGGGGTATTAGTGCAATGGTCGGTTCAACTGCTAATGATGAAATAGAAGCAGCAGTACTAGGAAAACAATTTGATGTCTAAAAGTTTCATCAGAGTGGAAGTCATTTATGAAAAAGCAAATTTAAAGAGGAACTGTGGGATCAGCTGACATGTCTGTTACTACAACTCTGTTGTGCTGTTCCGGTTATTCCTCCTGATAATTTATGAATAAATCTGACAACTGAGTGTTACCATTCCCCTTGTCTGTCAAACAAATGCGTTCATACAGAATCTAAGACTGTCAGCACTGATTAGTGTCAGAGAATGTTTAGGTAACACCCAGTTGTCAATTCATTCATGTATTTCAAGTAGAAATAACAGAGGAAAAGTACAATGCAGAGTTATCAAAAGAGATGCTCTAGAATCAGTACTCCATAAATTATATTATTAAACTCAGTATATCAGGAGAGTTCTCAGGTCCTATTAAATCTTGAAAAAAAATAATGCGATCAATGTGGCCTCTATTTAAAAAAAACAGGGGTCAAGTTCTGCCTTCACATTTGGCCAATGAAGCACTCCCCCTTTACCAACTCTCTTCATCTTACACTTTTCTCCTTTAATTCCTCTTAAGCGACTTTGTCGCCTCATATTCTAAAATTCTATTTACATTTTCTCTCAAGAGGAGGACTTCACAGCCTCTACAGCATGTGGATACTTTTACCAGCCCTCTTTATAGGCGCCCATCACAGGTACTGATGTTTACTACACAGCTCCCGTCACAGTTATAATGTAGAAGATTGTATACTGGATATTAGGTTACTTAATAGAATATACCCAGTGTTACCCCAGCAGGGGTAGCACTGGCTCTAGCTACCATGTGATTATGTGCTGATGCATAATGGGATTTACAGCGGAGCACAAAAGAATGAAATGCAGGGTGAAACCTAGGAATTGAGGAGGTGTGTGAAGAAAACATGGGGCTGAGCTAAATGGAAGTAAGCACCGCATATGTAAAACAATTACTGAGTGTGCAAAAGTTGAGGGTGCAGCTATAGAAAAAATATTGTCCGTCTTCAAAGACGTGAAAGGGAACCTGTCACCAGGATTATCCCATATGAGACAAGACCAGCACCTTTCAGCCCTGATATACAGCATTTGTAGATTGTAAGCTCTTACGGGCAGGGTCGTCATCAGTTTGCTTTAGTTACTGTATTATCTGCAACGTTGTTCCTTATAACTTGTATATTAACAGCTGAATTGTAAAGCGCTGCGGAAGATTTTCTTTATAATTATTCTAATATGTAGCATATATGCCCCCAATCCAGCCTGCAATACAAGGAAAACAAATACTCACCTACCAATGGGGCGGCCGGGTCCAATGGTGTTGCTGTCTTGGTTCGGTGCCTCATCTCTTGCTTTGTGTGGATGACGCGTCCTACATCATCCACATAGTGTCCCCCAGCATCGTGCTAATGCACAGGCGTACTTCTCTGCCATGCTGAGGACAGAGCAATGTACAGCAGTGCGCATGCATCAGGAAAGATCAAAGGGCCACAGTGCCTGCGACCTGCAGTACATTGCTCTGCCCTCGCCATGGCAGAGAAGTATGCCTGTGTGGGAGCGCAATGCTGGGGACACTGTGGATAACATAGGATACCTTATCCACATGAAGCAAGAGGGAGGACGGCATCACAAGAAGGGAGGCGCCGAACCAAGAGCAGCGACACCCCTCGGTTCGCACCGCCCCCGCTCCACAGGCGAGTATAAGAAAAGGTAATTTTCTGGTCTTGATTGCCAGATTGGGGGCTTATATAAAACATATTAGAATGCTGTATATCAGGGCTGAAAGGTAATGGTCTTATCTTATATGGGGCAAAGCTGGTGACAGGTTCACTTTAACAATGGACATAACATTATATTAAAATGTAAACGTGATACAGATACATTTTACAAGTTTTGTTACATGTTATAATATTCACACATGAGCCTCATAAAGGACAGGAGAATATTTCCTTCAAATAATGAACCATATGTGATAATAAAGAAAATACAGACATAAAATTCAGACATACCAAAAAATACCACCTTGTAAATGAAGGTTCTCCTTCATCCAAGTCATAGCACTTAGTCAAAATCATCTAGATTGATTTTTGGCGGTGACCGATTAGAAATATTCAAGACAATTTCCATTTATCTGTGTGGCTTCTGTAAATGTACTGAGAACAAGGGCTTATGCAGACACCCGGGGATCTCGGTACGATCACAGACTGTAAGCGGATCACCCAGCCAGAGCATGGCCGCCTTACATACGGTCACACTTGGGTTGGGAAACCAGTGGCCAGTCTGTGGACTGCGGTCCGTCATTGACCAGAGATCCATAGAAGTCTGCATGAGTCCTAAGGGAAATTTCCCCGGCGTTCATATGCCTGTAGATAACGTTTACACACCTCACGTCCAAATTATATGATTTAAAGGAAACCTGTAATCTTGGAAAACAGATACAGGGTTAATCTGCAGGTAAGTAGTGTTACTATGCTGCCAGGCCACGTTACTGAAAGAAAATGGACTTTTTTCCTCCCGGGGCTGCAGGCTTTTAGTCATAAAGCCACTGTAGGGAGCAATTACAGTCACTATACTGTGAGCTGCAGCTGTAGGCCAGCCCCGGCATTGTGACTGACAGCTTACTGTACACAGATGAGTTGGGACGGTTGTCTACGTGCCATGGTGTGCTTGCAGTATGGTGAGAGGTGATGTCAGCGATTACTGTAATTGCTCCCTGCACCACTGATGCGATGACTGAAAGTTAGTGTCTCCCAGATAGATGGAAGTTAATTTTCTCCCGGTAGTTGCACTTTCAGTAAGGCTGAGATGAAGCATTGTGATGCTACCTACCTGTAGATTAACCCTATGTCTGCAGATAAAGATTTTTGGTACTCATCATAAAATTCTTTTCTCGAAGCCTTCATTATGGGTTCATATGCTGCCACCTAGAGGCTGACATTAACCCCTTAAGCCCCGAGGGTGGTTTGCACGTTAATGACCAGGCCAATTTTTACAATTCTGACCACTGTCCCTTTATGAGGTTATAACTCTGGAACGCTTCAACGGATCTTGGCGATTCTGACATTGTTTTCTCGTGACATATTGTACTTCATGTTAGTGGTAAAATTTCTTCGATATAACTTGCGTTTATTTGTGAAAAAAATGAATATTTGGCGAAAATTTTGAAAATTTCGCAATTTTCCAACTTTGAATTTTTATGCCCTTAAATCACAGACATATGTCACACAAAATACTTAATAAATAACATTTCCCACATGTCTACTTTACATCAGCACAATTTTGGAACCAAAATTTTTTTTTGTGACGGAGTTATAAGGGTTAAAAGTTGACCAGCAATTTCTCATTTTTACAACACCATTTTTTTTTAGGGACCACATCTCATTTGAAGTCATTTTGACGGGTCTATATGATAGAAAATACCCAAGTGTGACACCATTCTAAAAACTGCACCCCTCAAGGTACTCAAAACCACTTTCAAGAAGTTTATTAACCCTTCAGGTGTTTCACAGGAATTTTTGGAATGTTTAAATAAAAATGAACATTTAACTTTTTTTCACACAAAATTTATTTCAGCTCCAATTTGTTTTATTTTACCAAGGGTAACAGGAGAAAATAGACCCCAAAAGTTGTTGTACAATTTGTCCTGAGTACGCTGATACCCCATATGTGGGGGTAAACCACAGTTTGGGCGCATGGCAGAGCTTGGAAGCAAAGGAGCGCCATTTGACTTTTCAATGCAAAATTGACTGGAATTGAGATGGGACGCCATGTTGCATTTGGAGAGCCCCTGATGTGCCTAAACATTGAAACCCCTAACAAGTGACACCATTTTGGAAAGTAGACCCCCTAAGGAACTTATCTAGATGTGTGGTGAGCACTTTGACCCAACAAGTGCTTTACAGAAGTTTATAATGCAGAGCCGTAAAAATAAAAAATCATATTTTTTCACAAAAATGATCTTTTCACCCCCAATTTTTTATTTTCCCAAGGGTGAGAGAAGAAATTGGACCCCAAAAATTGTTGTGCAATTTGTCCTGAGTACGCTGATACCCCATATGTGGGTGTAAACCATTGTTTGGGCGCAGGGCAGAGCTCGGAAGGGAAGGAGCGCCATTTGACTTTTCAATGCAAAATTGACTGGAATTGAGATGGGACGCCATGTTGCATTTAGAGAGCCCTTGATGTGCCTAAACATTGAAACCCCTAACAAGTGACACCATTTTGGAAAGTAGACCCCCTAAGGAACTTATCTAGATGTGTGGTGAGCACTTTGACCCAACAAGTGCTTCACAGAAGTTTATAATGCAGAGCCGTAAAAATAAAAAATCATATTTTTTCACAAAAATGATCTTTTCACCCCCATTTTTTTATTTCCCCAAGAGTAAGAGAAGAAATTAGACCACAAAAGTTGTTGTGCAATTTGTCCTGAGTACGACGATACCCCATATGTGGGTGTAAACCATTGTTTGGGCGCATAGCAGAGCTCAGAAGGGAAGAAGCGCTATTTTACTTTTCAATGCAAAATTGACTGGAATTAAGATGGGATGCCATGTTGCGTTTGGAGAGCCCCTGATGTGCCTAAACATTAAACCCCCCCACAAGTGACACCATTTTGGAAAGTAGACCCCCTAAGGAACTTATCTAGATGTGTTTTGAGAGCTTTGAACCCCCAAGTGTTTCACTACAGTTTATAACGCAGAGCCGTGAAAATAATTTTTTTTTTTTTTTCACAAAAATGAAATTTAGCCCCCAGTTTTGTATTTTCACAAGGGTATCAGGATAAATTGGACCCTAAAAGTTGTTGTCCAATTTGTCCTGAGTACGCTGATACCCCCTATGTGGGGGGGAACCACTGTTTGGGCGCATGACAGAGCTCAGAAGGGAAGGAGCGCCATTTGGAATGCAGACTTAAATGGATTGGTCTGCAGGCGTCACGTTGCATTTGCAGAGCCCCTGATGTACCCAAATAGTACAAACCCCCCACAAGTGACCCCATATTGGAAACTAGACCTCCCAAGGAACTTATCTAGATGTGTTGTGAGAACTTTGAACCCCCAAGTGTTTCACTACAGTTTACAACGCAGAGCCGTGAAAATAAAACATATTTTTTTTCCCACAAAAATGATTTTTAGCCCCCCAAATTTTTATTTTCCCAAGGATAACAAGAGAACTTGGACCCCAGAAGTTGTTGTTCAATTTGTCCCTAGTACGCTGATACCCCATATGTTGGGGTAAACCCCTTTTTGGACGCACGGGAGAGCTCGGAAGGGAAGGAGCACTGTTTTACTTTTTCAACGCAGAATTGGCTGGAATTGAGATTGGATGCCATGTCGCGTTTGGAGAGCCCCTGATGTGCCTGAACAGTGGAAACTCCCCAATTCTGCCTGAAACCCTACCCCTAACCTCACCCCTAACCGTTTACTGAACATTTTCTGACAGTCATAAGTGCCACGTATATAAGTGCCACGTATATAAGTGCCACGTATGTAAGTGCCACGTATGTAAGTGCCACGTATGTAAGTGCCACGTATGTAAGTGCCACGTATATAAGTGCCACGTATATAAGTGCCACGTATTTAAGTGCCACGTATTTAAGTGCCACGTATTTAAGTGCCACGTATTTAAGTGCCACGTATTTAAGTGCCACGTATTTAAGTGCCACGTATTTAAGTGCCACGTATTTAAGTGCCACGTATTTAAGTGCCACGATATTTCAGTGCCACGTATTTCAGTGCCACGTATTTCAGTGCCACGTATTTCAGGCACTGAAAAATACGTGGCACGTAAATACGTGGCACGTAAATACGTGGCACGTAAATACGTGGCACTTAAATACGTGGCACTTAAATACGTGGCACTTAAATACGTGGCACTTAAATACGTGGCACTTAAATACGTGGCACTTAAATACGTGGCACTTAAATACGTGGCACTTAAATACGTGGCACTTAAATACGTGGCACTTATATACGTGGCCACTGAAATATCGTGGCACTTATATACGTATATACGTATATAAACGTATATTTCAGTGCCACGTATTTCAGGTTAGGGGTAGGGTTAGGGTTTTTTGTTTTTTTCTTGTTTTCTTGTGTTTTTCTATAAAAACGCATGCGTTTTACCGCGTTTACATGCATTTTTTCACACATGCGGTTTTTTTAAAAAACGCATGCAGATAAAAACGCAAGTGTGAAACCAGACTAAAAGACGCTTTTTATAGCAAAAAAGTTTTTGCGTCTCCACATTTTGAGACCTATAATTTTTCCACATTTTGGTCCACAGAGTCATGTGAGGTCTTGTTTTTTGCGGGACGAGTTGACGTTTTTATTGGTAACATTTTCGGACACGTGACATTTTTTGATCGCTTTTTATTCCGATTTTTGTGAGGCAGAATAACCAAAAACCAGCTATTCATGAATTTCTTTTGGGAGAGGCGTTTATACCGTTCTGCGCTTGGTAAAATTGATAAAGCAGTTTTATTCGTCGGGTCAGTACGATTACAGCGATACCTCATTTATATCATTTTTTTATGTTTTGACGCTTTTATACGATAAAAACTATTTTATAGAAAAAATAATTATTTTGGTATCGCTTTATTCTCAGGACTATAACTTTTTTATTTTTTTGCTGATGATGCTGTATGGCGGCTCGTTTTTTGCGGGACAAGATGACGTTTTCAGCGGTAACATGGTTATTTATATCCGTCTTTTTGATCGCGTGTTATTCCACTTTTTGTTCGGCGGTATGGTAATAAAGCGTTGTTTTTTGCCTCGTTTTTTTTTTTTTTTTCTTACGGTGTTTACTGAAGGGGTTAACTAGTGGGCCAGTTTTATAGGTTGGGTCGTTACGGACGCGGCAATACTAAATATGTGTACTTTTATTGTTTTTGTTTGTTTTTTTTAGATAAAGAAATGTATTTATGGGAATAATATTTTTTTTTTTTATTATTATTTATTTAGGAATTTTTTTTTTTTTTTTTTTTTTTTTACACATGTGGAAATTTTTTTTTTTACTTTTTTACTTTGTCCCAGGGGGGGACATTACAGATCGCTGATCTCACAGTGTGCACAGCACTCTGTGAGATCTCCGATCTCACTTACAGCCGTGCAGGCTGCAGCTTTCATCTGCAGCCTGCTCCGACCCGGAAGTGCTCCCTGCAGGACCCGGATACAGCCCCTCGGCCATTTTGGATCCGGGGCCTGCAGGGAGAAGACGTTCGGTACGAGGTGAGTACATCACCTTGTACCGATCGTCTCAGGGAAGCACGCAGGGAGCCCCCTCCCTGCGCGATGCTTCCCTGTACCGCCGGTACACCGCGATCATGTTTGATCGCGGTGTGCCGGGGGTTAATGTGCCGGGGGCGGTCCGTGACCGCTCCTGGCACATAGTGCCGGATGTCAGCTGCGATATGCAGCCGACACCCGGCCGCGATCGGCCGCGCTCCCCCCGTGAGCGCGGCCGATCGCGTATGACGTACTATACCGTCACCGGGAATTAAGGCCCACCCCACCTCGACGGTATAGTACGTCATACGGGATTAAGGGGTTAAGGATACATCTTAGGAAGAAAATCTGACTCCTTCCCAATAGAGTACACCAGGGCAGCAAATACTCTACTCAACTAAACAGTTCGTGCAAAAGCTGGACGAGGGGCAAAACTAAGATTCCCCCAATAAAGGCTACGAAAAAAAGATTTTACTGTAACAAGATGTGGACAGAAGACTAAGCAGCGCATCTACCAAATAGAAGAACAGACACCGGGAGGAGCAAGACCCTGGAGTAGACATATGGTAAATGTTATTTATCAACTTTTTGTGTGACAGGACTATCTGGTTTAAGGGTGTAAAAAAAATATTAAAGTTGAAAATTGCTAATTTTTCAGAAAATTTCAGATTTTTTCATAAGTAAAAGCAAAAGATATCGACCTAAATTCACCACTAGCATAAAGTACAAGGTGAGAATTGAAACACAAGGCTCAGTTCCAAAGGTCAAAATTGGTTCTGTCACTAAGGATTTAAGCAAACTGTGAAAGCCACTTGGATAAGCTTTGAATTGTCTTAAACATTTCTTAAAGTGAACCGGTCAGCAGGATTGTACACAGTAACCTACAGACAGTATCAGGTCGGCGCTGTTATACTGATTAAAATGATACCTTGGCTGATGAAATCCATCTTGTGGTTATTTAACCCTATAAGCCCCGAGGGTGGTTTGCACGTTAATGACCGGGCCAATTTTTACAATTCAGACCACTGTCCCTTTATGAGGTTATATCTCTGGAACGCTTCAACGGATCCTGGTGATTCTGACATTGTTTTCTTGTGACATATTGTACTTCATGATAGTGGTAACATTTCTTTGATATTACCTGCGTTTATTTGTGAAAAAAACGGAAATTTGGCGAAAATTTTGAAAATTTCGCAGTTTTCCGACTTTGAATTTTTATGCCCTTAAATCACAGAGATATGTCACACAAAATACTTAATAAGTAACATTTCCCACATGTCTACTTTACATCAGCACAATTTTGGAAACAAATTTTTTTTTTGGTTAGGGAGTTATAAGGGTTAAAATTTGACCAGCAATTTCTCATTTTTACAACACCATTTTTTTTTTTAGGGACCACATCTCATTTCAAGTCATTTTGAGGGGTCTATATGATAGAAAATAACCAAGTGTGATACCATTCTAAAAACTGCACCCCTCAAGGTGCTCAAAACAACATTCAAGACGTTTATTAACCCTTCTGGTGCTTCACAGGAATTTTTAGAATGTTTAAAAAAAAAAAAATGAACTTTAAATTTTTCTTCACAAAAAATTTACTTCAGTTCCAACTTGTTTTATTTTACCAAGGGTAACAGGAGAAAATGGACACCAAAAGTTGTTGTACAATTTGTCCTGAGTACCCCGATACCCCATATATGGGGGTAAACCACTGTTTGGGTGCATGGCAGAGCTCGGAAGGGAAGGAGCGCCGTTTGACTTTTCAATGCAAAATTGGCTGGAATTAAGATGGGACGCCATGTTGCATTTGGAGAGCCCCTGATGTGCTTAAACATTGAAACCCCCCACAAGTGACAACATTTTGGAAAGTAGACCCCCTAAGGAACTTATCTAGATATGTTGTGAGAGCTTTGAACCCCCAAGTGTTTCACTACAGTTCATGATGCAGAGTCGTGAAAATAAAAATTATTTTTTTTTTCCACAAAAATTATTTTTTAGCCCCCAGTTTTGTATTTTCCCAAGGGTAAAAGGAGAAATTGGTCCCCAAAAGTTGTTGTCCAATTTGTACTGAGTATGCGGATACCCCATATGTGGGGGGTAACCAACGTTTGGGCGCATATCAGAGCTCGGAAGGGAAGGAGATCCATTTGGAATGCAGACTTAGATGGATTGGTCTGCAGGCGTCACGTTGCATTTGCAGAGCCCCTGATGTACCCAAACAGTAGAAACCCCCCACAAGTGACCCCATATTAGAAACTAGACCCCCCAAGGAACTTATCTAGATATGTTGTGAGAACTTTGAACCCCCAAGTACATCACTAGAGTTAATAACGCAGAGCCTTGAAAATAAAAAATCATTTTTTCCTACAAAAATGAGCTCGGAAGGGAAGGAGCACTGTTTTACTTTTTCAACGTAGACTTGGCTGGAATTGAGATTGGACGCCATGTCGCGTTTGGAGAGCCCTGATGTGCCTAAACAGTGGAAACCCCCAATCCTAACTGAAACCCTAACCCAAACACACCCCTAACCCTAATCCCAACCATAACCCTAACCACACCCCTAACCCTAATCCCAACCATAACCCTAACCACACCCCTAACCCTAACCACACCCCTAACCCTGACACACCCCTAACCCTGACACACCCCTAACCCTAATCCCAACCGTAAATGTAATCCAAACCCTAACCCTAGCTCTAGCCCTAACCCTAATGGGAAAAAGGAAATACCGTATTTTTCCGACCATAAGACGCACTTTTTTTCCTCCAAATTTGGGAGGAAAGTGTGGGTGCGTCTTATGGTAGGGATGTAGAATGTGGGGAGGGGGGCAGCAGCGAGTGGGATCACACTGTTATCCCACTTCAGGAGGCAGAAAAATGTCCCAGCTGCCCAGAATCAGCTGGGGAAACCATGTGGTCCCGATGATTAAGTGCAGTGAATATTCATTAGCTGCTTCCCCGCCTGTTGTGAATTAGACTTTTTTGGCTCCCTCTTGTGGTCACTAGTGGTATGACTCTGAGATTGTCTTTACCTAGTTTGGCACCCACCTGGGTCGTTAGTCCAGGGGTGTTGCTATATGAACTTCCTGAATTCTTAGTCTGGTGCCTGGCATCGTTGTAATCAGTCCTTTCTGTTTGCTCCTGTCTGCTGGTCCTGGTTCATGCAAAATTAAGCTAAGTCCTGCTTCCTTGTTTTTTGGTTATTTGCATTGCTCTTTTTTGTCCAGCTTGTACTAAATGTGATTCCTGATTTTGCTGGAAGCTCTAGGGGGCTGGTATTCTCCCCCCGGGCCGTTAGACGGTTCGGGGGTTCTTGAATATCCAGCGTGGATATTTTTGATAGGGTTTTTGCTGACCGTATAAGTCATCTTACTATATTCTGCTATTAGTCAGTGGGCCTCTCTTTGCTAAATACCTAGTTCATTCTTACGTTTGTCTTTTCTTCTTACCTCACCGTTATTATTTGTTGGGGGCTTGTATCCAACTTTTGGGGTCTTTTCTCTGGAGGCAAGAAAGGTCTATCTTTTCCCTTCTAGGGTTAGTTAGTTCTCCGGCTGGCGCGAGACGTCTAGAACCAACGTAGGCACGTTCCCCGGCTGCTGCTATTTGTGGTGCTAGGATTAGCTATACGGTCAGCCCAGTTACCACTGCCCTATGAGCTGGTTTTTTGTGTTTGCAGACTTGGTATTTATTGCAGAGACCCTCTGCCATTGGGGTCATAACACCCGCCCACCTATCAGCTGAGCAGTGAGCCAGGAGCAGCAAATACTGCACTTAAGCAGGGACACGCACATGGTTTCCTCAGCGCTGGATTCCTGCAGCAGCTGGGGAGATCTGTGTGTCCGGGGGAGGAGGAGGCAGCAGGGACCAGGGGAGAGGAGTTCGCTGCATACCTGCCTGGCCTGGACACTGAGTGCTGTGCACAAGGAGGACCTGTGTGATGTCAGAAGTGGGCGGGCTGGAGCATCACATGGCAGCTCAGAACCCTCCCTCTCCTTGACATCATCACAGGTCCTTCAGACTCCCCACTAGAATCTGCAGGCTTCCTCTTATGTCCTGTGCTGTGGAAAGGCAACAAGAGGGAGGGCTCTGTGTGCAGTCATGGGATGCTTTTACCTCACCACAGTGGCTGGCTGCCACAATTAAGAGGTTAGTCTTTACAAAACACAATAAAGCACTCTGCCACTCTTTTGGTGAACTAGAACTCCCAGCATGTCATAGGATCTGCAGGACATGCTGGGAGTTATAGTTCTCCCATGGGATTTTAAAGCAGCACTCCAGTGTTATTTTGCAGTGCTGGAGTGGTGCTTTCACTATAAGCCCTGTGCCCCCATTCTTATACTCACCCTCCAGCATCTTCATCTTCACAGACACAACACTGGTCCCCCAGCTTCCAACATAATAACATACCATTATATATAATAACACCACATATAATAGTATGTTATTTATGTTATTAAATATTTTACCACATTTTTTTGCTTCAAATATTTTTTTCCCTATTTTCCACCTCTAAAACCTGGGTGTGCCTTATAGTCCGGTGCGTCTTATAGTCCGAAAAATACGGTACAATTTTTTTTTCCCTAACTAAGGGGGTGATGAAGGGGGGTTTGATTTACTTTTATGGCAGGTTTTTTAGCGGATTTTTATGATTGGCAGCCGTCACACACTAAAAGACGCTTTTTATTGCAAAAAATATTTTTAGCGTTACCACATTTTGAGAGCTATAATTTTTCCATATTTTGGTCCACAGAGTCATGTGAGGTCTTGTTTTTTGCGGGACTAGTTGACGTTTTTATTGGTAACATTTTCGGGCACGTGACTTTTTTGATCGCTTTTTATTCTGATTTTTGTGAGGCAGAATGAACAAAAACCAGCTATTCATTAATTTTTTTTGGGGGTGGCGCTTATACCGTTCCACGTTTGGTAAAATGGATAAAGCAGCTTTATTCTTCGGGTCAGTACGATTACAGCGATACCTCATTTATATCATTTTTTAATGTTTTGGCGCTTTTATACGATAAAAACTATTTTATTGAAAAAAATAATTATTTTTGCATCTCTATACTCTGAGGACTATAACTTTTTTATTTTTTCGCTGATGACGCTGTATGGCGGCTCGTTTTTTGCGGGACAAGATGATGTTTTCAGCGGTACCATAGTTATTTTTATCTGTCTTTTTGATCGCGTGCTATTCCACATTTTGTTCGGCGGTATGATAATAAAGCGTTGTTTTTTGCCTCACTTTTTTTTTTTACGGTGTCCACTGAAGGGGTTAACTAGTGGGACAGTTTTATAGGTAGGGTCGTTACGGACGCGGCGCGGCGATACTAAATATGTGTACTTTTATTGTTTCTTTTTTTATTTAGATAAAGGAATGTATTTATTGGAACAATATATATTTTTCTATTATTTATTTAGGTTTTTTTTTGTTTTTTTTTCAAACACATCTGAATATTTTTTTACTTTATAATTTTTATTTACTTTATGGGGGGGGGGGGGGCGGCTTGGGGGGCCCATCATGTTATAGTGACAGATCGCTGATCTGACACTTTGCTGTGCACTGTGTCAGATCAGCGATCACACAGGCACAGCAGGGAGGCTTACCAGAGCCTGCTCTGAGCCACCTCCCTGCAGGACCCGGAAGTAGCCCCGCGGCCATTTTGGATCCGGGGCCTGCAGGGAGGAAACGCTCGGTACAAGGTGAGCACATCGCCTTGTACCTAGGGTCTAAGGGAAGACAGCAGGGAGCCTCCTCCCTGCGCGATGCTTCCCTATACCGCCGGAACGTTGCGATCATGTTTGATCGCAGTGTGCCGGGGGTTAATGTGCCGGGGGCGGTCCTGGCACATAGTGTCGGATGTCAGCTGCGATTGTCAGCTGACACCCAGCTGTGCTTCCCCCCGTGAGCGCGGACGATCGCTATGACGTACTATCCCGTCGCTGGGAATTAAGTCCCAGGTCACCTTGACGGGAAAGTACGTCAAATGGGATTAAGGGGTTAAACTTTATTTTCAGTTTTAAGTTAATGATATACCTGTGGTCCAGGGCGGCCTTTAGAGGGTCTTCATGTGGTGCTTTAATTAGGTATTCACCAGTATAGCTTATTGCTAGAGAAAAAAAAAAAAAAGCCTTCACACCACCTCCGGCTCCAACAAAAATCTAAGATGGCGACTGCCACGCCTGCCCAGTAGCAACTATTGGTGATCCGATAGATGCTACTGCGCAGGTAGCACCATCTGGGAAGAGGCAAATTTTTTTTCTCTAGCAAGAAGGCGCCGTTTTCAAACTGATTTTTTTCTTTTTTTTTCTTAAGAATTTATGGATAACATTAAAAAAAAATTAAATGCACAATATGGATGCGATCATGGTGCAGCACAGGCGCCGCTGCTAGCACCTGCCTGCAGAAGGGGATTTTTTTAAATACACATTGTATGTATATAATATATATATATATATATATATATATATATATATATATATATATATATATATATATATATATATATATATATATATATATATATACACATACATACATACATACATACATATATATATATATACACACATATATATATATACACATATATACACATACACATATATATACATATATATACTAGCTGAAGAGCCCGGCGTTGCCTGGGCATGGTAAATATTTGTGGTTAGTTATAGCACCTCACTTCTCTTATTTTCCCATCACGCCTCTCATTTTCCCCCTCACATCTCATTTTCTCCCTTACGCCTCTCATTTTCCCCCTCACTCCTCTCATTCCCCCCTCACTCATCTCATTCCCCCCCTAACACTTGTCATTTCGACCTCACATCTGTCATTTTCCGATCACTCCACTATTTTCCCTCACTCCTCATTTTGCACTCACACCCCTCATTTTCACCGTCAGTATATACATGTTTGTCATCTCCCTTATATATAGTACCTGTATGTCATCTCCTGTATATAGTATATACCTGTATGTCATCTCCCCTGTAAATAGTATATACCTGCTGTATGTCATCTCCTCCTGTATATTGTATATACCTATGTGTCATCTCCTCCTGTATATAGTATATACCTGTATGTCATCTCTTCTGTATATAGTATATACCTGTATGTCATCTCCTCCTATAGTATATACCTGTATGTCATCTCCTGTATATAGTATATACCTGTATGTCATCTCTCCTGTATATAGTATATACCTGCTGTATGTCATCTCCTCCTCTATATACCTATGTGTCATCTCCTCTTTTATATAGTATATACCTGTATGTCATCTCCTCCTGTATATAGTATATACGTGTGTCATCTCCTCTTGTATATAGTATATACCTGTGTGTCATCTGCTCCTGTATATAGTATATATCTGTGTGTCATCTCCTCCTGTATATAGTATATACATGTGTCATCTCCTCCTGTATATAGTATATACCTGTGTCATCTCCCCTGTATATATTATATACCTGTGTGTCATCTCCCCTGTATATAGTATGTACCTGTATGTCATCTCCCCTGTATATAGTATATACCAGTGTGTCATCTCCTCCTGTATATAGTATATACCTGTGTGTCATCTCCCCTGTATATAGTATATATGTGTGTGTGTCATCTCCTCCAGTATATAGTATATACCTTTATGTCATCTCCTCCTGTATATAGTATATACCTGTGTGTCATCTCCCCTGTATATAGTATATACCTGTATGTCATCTCCTCCTGTATATAGTATATACCTGTGAGTCATCTGCTCCTGTATATAGTATATACCTGTGTGTCATCTCCCCTGTATATTGTATATATCTGTGTGTCATCTCCTCCTGTATTAGACCTCGTTCACACGTTATTTGCTCATTATTTTTACCTCAGTATTTGTAAACTAAATTGGCAGCCTGATAAATCCCCAGCCAACAGGAAGCCCTCCCCCCGGCAGTATATATTAGCTCACACATGCACATAATAGACAGGTCATGTGACTGACAGCTGCCGTATTTCCTATATGGTACAGTTGTTGCTCTTGTAGTTTGTCTGCTTATTAATCAGATTTTTATATTTGAAGGATAATATCAGACTTGTGTGTGTTTTAGGGCGAGTTTCATGTGTCAAGTTGTGTGTGTTGAGTTGTGTGTGGCGACATGCATGTAGCGACTTTTGTGAGATGAGATTTGTGTGGCGACATGCGTGTATCAACTTTTTGTGTGTCGAGTTGCATGTGACAGGTTAGTGTAGCAAGTTGTGTGCAGCAAGTTTTGCGCGTGGCGAGTTTTATGTGTGGTGCGTTTTGAGTATGTGCAAGTTTTGTGTGAGGCAACTTTTGCGCATGTGGCAATTTTTCCGCGTGTGCAAGTTTTCTGTGTGGCGAGTTTTCCATGAGGTGAGTTTTGCATGTGTGGCGAGTTTTGCGTGAGCCTAGTTTTGTACGAGTTTTGACCGTGGCGAGTTTTGAGCGGCGACTTTTGTGTTTCGACTTTCATGCGGCGAGGTTGGTGTATGTGTGGTGAAATGTGCGCTCAGGGTGATATATGTGTTCAAGCACGTGGTAGCGTGTGGTATATTTTGTGTGTGTTCATATCCCAGTGTGTGGCGAGTATCCCATGTCGGGGCCCCACCTTAGCAACTGTACGGTATATATTCTTTGGCGCCATCACTCTCATTCTTTAAGTCCCCCTTGTTCACATCTGGCAGCTGTCAATTTGCCTCCAACACTTTTCCTTTAACTTTTTCCCCATTATGTAGATAGGGGCAAAATTGTTTGGTGAATTGGAACGTGCGGGGTTAAAATTTCGCCTCACAACATAGCCTATGACGCTCTCAGGGTCCAGACATGCGACTGTGCAAAATTTTGTGGCTGTAGCTGCAACGGTGCAGATGCCAATCCCGGAGATACACACATACACACACACATTCAGCTTTATATATTAGATTCATTATTTAAACTACAGAGCAGGTCACTGAGGGATCAGTGACCTGTCAGAAGCCATACACATGAATACCTACGCAGAGCACCATAATATGACCACCCACAGGTCCACCACAAAGCACGAGAATCTCATTAACTCAAAACTGAAAATTAAGATTAAACAACAACCACTAGACAGATTTAATCAACAAAGGTATTTTAAACAGTATAACGGCGCCGACCTGACATTGGTTACTCAGCACAATCCTGCTGACAGGCTCCCTTTAAGGGTAGATTTTGAGTTATCTTAGGAAATGTCACCTTATCTTGTACGTTGCATCCAAAAACAATGACTAAGTAGTAAATATTAAAGTTAAAGAAAAGTCGCTACATGATACATCGCATCTCGGCAAGAAAAAGGAAGCAAAAGGTATATTGAAATGGACAATAGTACTGCTGCTTTATTTAGTAGTCTAAGTGAAGTTAGCAAAACAGCAAACAGGTAGGAAGTTATATAGGGCTTAACCAGTGGAAAACATGAAAAAGACAAATGTACCCTAGTGAAGTGCTGTGGAAGCCTTAAAATTTAAGACTGCCTTCAATAGCAAAATAAGGGAAAGGTAAGGGGTATACAGAACACACGGGCCAAGCGTGTTATATGACTGTACCCGACTGTGCTCCGTGTTCATTTGGAATATCTTTTCCTGGCCAGGACGTCTTATCTGAAGGTAGATATAGAGCTGGAGGGCGCATAAAGGAAAGCAGGAGTAAGAGAATTGGACAACACATTTCTGATCCTCCTCCAAGGAAGTGGCTGCTCCTCTCTCTTCTTACACTTGAATTGCTTACCTGAGTTTCCGGGTCATCTGACCCTAAGCTTGCTGCCCCCAATTTCACCACCTCTGCTAGCTGTGTGATGGTGTTGGCTGATGACTGAGCAGCTTGTGCCAGCTTATCCTGACTAGATGCTGCACCAGACACCAGCAGCTTCGTATCCTCCACAAGAGCCTTGGCAGTCTTCAGGATGTTCTCCCTGTGAGCAGAAGCAGAAAGTAAGGATTGCTAATGCAGTGTGACGAATGATTGGTTATAGAGGCCTCTCCTTCACTTTTCATCTGTTCTGATATTATTATATATTATTATAGCACCATTTATTCCATGGCGCTTTACATGTGAGGAGGGGTATACATAATAAAAACAAGTACAATAATCTTAAACAATACAAGTCACAGCTGGTCCAGGAGGAGAGAGGACCCTGCCCGCGAGGGCTCACAATCTACAAAGGATGGATGAGGATACAGTAGGTGAGGATGATAATGTAATGTTCTCACATTATTGTTTTCACACAAACAGGTTGTTTCAGATCACTTTTGGAAATTTACCATTGAGGTCTATTGTTAGGAAAGGCCAGCAATATTCACTTGGCAAAGTACAGCAATCCTTCATTGCCCTACATTGTGTACTGCAGCTTATCTCTATGGCGCCATGGTCCCTTCATTGCAACAGATCAGTACGAAATCCCAGAGGTTAATTAATGGTGTACCCTGAGGATAAGTCATCAATGTTAAAGTCTTAGAAGACTCTTTTAGGATCTATACAAGATGAAACTGTACTTTCACCAACATGGTAACTTACAACAGTCACAACACGGTCATCCAATATAAAGCTATCAATCTAATAGAAACCATTATTTCACAATACCTGTGGTCAGCAAAGGATTCCTTGTTCTCAGAGTTTAGTGTGCCAGCTGTGGCAAACATGATGGTTGTGTCTAGATCAGCAATAATGCCGGATACAGCCGTGCCCGCTGTAATGCAGGCTTGTGTGCCCTTGTTACCTGCCTGCAAAGCTGAAAGTACCAGAGATACCTGGGCAGAAATAGAATCAATTAGCATGGAATATTTTATTGCTTCTAACAAGGCTTTACACGAATAATAACTGACTGCACTAAGTCAACTTGACCGTCCAACAAATCCCCCCCCCAAAAAATCAAAATGACTTTACCTATTACAATAAACTTATTTTTTTAAGGCTATAAAGATATTTTTACAAAGATGCTGCCATCGCGGACATTTATGGCATCTCTGTAGATTATGCCATAAGTGTCTGGTAGATGTAAATCTCAGGTCTAGAACCATAGCTTGCACCGCCAAGAATGGAGAATTGGGGGTATATGTACAGATTTCTCTGTTTACATCTATGAGAGTTCCAAAAATTGCTGAGCAGGTGTACTTGTCAATATGCTTAGGACTCCCATAGAAGTGAATGGAGAGAACTGAACATATGCAGAGCAGACTTCTCAACGTTGGTGAATGTCCAAGCATTTATTACAAACCCACAAAATAAAGATGGAAAATGGCACCTATCAAAATTCATTTTGTATGGATATTTCTCACAACATACAAGTATTGCCTTTGCGGACATAGTGGTGCACTACTCCAAGAACACAAGCGCAAAGATTGATCTCAGAAAAAGACACAGAATGAGTAACACTAACCAAAGTGCACCAAGACAAGTCACTTCATATAAATCCAAAAACAAAGACAAACCCACAGACAGGCAGAGGCTAGCGTTTCAGGCAACAGCCATTCCACGTTTCTTTAGACTTCTATGATGTTGTTGGTCTCAGGATTTAAATAAAATAACAAACTCATTGTACAATTTGGTGAGAGTCACTTGTTTGGTGCATTTATCTGAAATCCAAATGTTTAAAATATTGCAGCCTGCGACATTTTACTACTCTTTAATGAAAGAAAAATTAATTTCGATTAAAGTTTGTCTACATTACATTAAAAAACATCAACTTCAAATCAAACATTAACTTCATTTCTACTAATTTAAAAATTAAAAAAAAGAAACCAACAGTCTATTGAGATGGAGCAGCTGATTGGAATTCTTTTATAGACAACACTGTGAAAAAGTTATAGGCTTCAAAGTGAGAATGCAGTAAAAAATGTACGTTTCAATATTTTATTTTTTAGCAATTAACATAATGCAAAGTGAATGAACAAAATAAAAATCTAAAACAAATTAATATTTGGTGTGACCAGTCTTTGTCTTCAAAAAGTAATACATTCTTCTAAGTACACTTTTTCAAATTATACGAGTAACCAATTACATCAAACAGGTGATAATGTTCAGCATTTTCATATGTAGGTTAAAACATTAACTAAAACCTAAAACAGCCTAGTAGGAGACTTAAAACGGGGTGAGGAACAGCCCACCTCTGCTACAAAGGTGAGGATGGAGGTTTCATGTCACAAGTCATACACCACTGGGAAGATTGAGCACAGCAAAAACCATTAAGCGAGGTAGTTCTACTGCAACAGCCAGGTCTCTACCAGGCAAAGATTTCAAAGCAGACTGGGGTTCTAGATGTGTGGTCTATACTCTTTTGAAGAAGCATCAAGAAATGTGCAACGTTATGGACTGTAGATGTAGTGGGTGGTCTTGGAAATATGTGCTTGCTTCCCTTCAAAAATCACAAGATGTCCAGTAGTGCCCTCATCTAAGAACTGACCACAAACCAGTGGGACCCAGCTACATCTATCCGCGGTTCATTGAATTCTTGCTAGAAGTGGTTTTCATAGAAAAATTACAGCCATCAAGCCATACCTCCACCATGAAAACAAGGCCAAATAAATCAACTAAGCAAGAAAAGATAGGAACAGAGGTGCAGAAAAAATATTAACAGGTGCTCTAGAGTGATAAGTTCAAATTTTAAATATCTGGCTGCAACACAAGGAAGATTGTTCATGGAAGAGTTGAGAGCAGTACAATAATGAGTGTCTGCAAACAACAGTGAAGCATGGTGGAGGCTCCTTGCAAGTTTGGAAATTGCATTTCAGCAAATGGATTAGTGGATGTGGCCAGGATTAAACGTGGCCATCAGAGAGGCGTCTGATTGGCTGCAAATGTATCCTGCAGTAGGGCAACGCACCAAAATTACAATGACAATAAGAATTATCTTCATCATAAAAAAAACAAGGAGTCCTGGAAGTGATGGCATGCTCCTCACAAAGCCCTTATCTCAACATCATTGAGTTGTCTGGGTTTACATAAAGAGACAAAGATTTACACAAACCTACAGCCACAGAAGATCTGTGATTAGTTCTCCAAGATCTTTGAAACAATCATCATGGTGACTTGCTTCAAAAATTTTATGCAAGTGCATCTAAAAGAAATGATGATGTCTCAAAAGCAAAGGCTGGTCACATCTAATATCGATTTTGATTTCTCTATTGTTCATTCACTTTCAGTTTTGTTAATTGAGAAAAATAAACTAGTAACACTTCTAATTTTGAAAGCATTCTTACTTCGCAGCATTTTTTCCACGGCAGTGTCAAACTTCAACAAATGATCTAAAAGACTTTGTTGTACTACTTGCTATCAAATATAAACATTTTAGCTGAAATTAGTGTTTGACCATCAATCTGGCCTGTATTACACAAACTTCTAATTGCTAACTATGCAGCGTATTCCGCAAGGTCACCTTTTCTGTCACCGCTCGGGCACACTCAATCAATTCCCGCTTAGTGTAACTATCAGATGGGCAGATTTGCAGGGCTCCAGCTTTCTGCACCAAAAATATACAGCCATGTCCCAAGTCCTGAATTCTTGTCTTGATCTGAAACCCAACCTGCAAAAGAAACAAATTTCAGAAAAAAGTGAGAGAGATCAGAGTTACAACGACAAATAAGCAATGTATTTGAAGAGCAGAATGACCTAGACAGCTTATGTTACCTCTTTAGGTTCTGCTGTGGCAGCAGCCATTCGACCTTGGACAGCTAAATTTCCATAGTCACTGGTCACCTGGGAAGCCAAACCGCCAAGCTCCTCTGGATTTGTTACAGATTTCGTCATCTAAAGATAAAAAGAAAAATATTATCCATCTATTTATATATCCTTTCCAAATTTTTCTATTCAGTAAAAACATTAACCGTAATGTTCTGTTCGGGTCATAGTGACCCGAACAGACTTTTTGCAGCCCTGTAGATTTTTTTCTGTAAGTCTATAAAACTTGAGACTCCTTGACTTTTCCTCATTTGGGGGGACCTACCTATGAGTATTTTTTTTTTTTTCGTTTACTTTTTGCTACACGCAAAAAGTTACACTTGTTGTGTTAGGGTCATAGTGACCCGACATCGTTTTTTACAGCTGTGAGGCCATATTTTCAGTGAAATAAAGGAGTTATAACCTCAGTTGGGTCTATTTATTGCATCTACTATTGTATATCAATTGATTTATTTCCTAAATTATTTCAATGGGGTCGTACACGCGCTCTACCGGGGGTATGCATTGAGATCTGCGCACCATAAAAATGGCTTTATTTTGATTATTTTTGGTGCGCAGTGTATTCTAAAATGTAGAGTGCATCCGGAGAGATCACTAGGTGTGCACTACACGTGTATATTATACTTCCCCTTGATAAAGCAGCGTTTGAGCGCTGCGAAACGTGCGTTGGGGCTTTTCCACCGGTGGGACCCTCTCCTGTCCTCCTCCCTTCATTGTGGTAAGCTTAGTACTTCTCTATATTGTTGCTGTGTGGCGGATCTATATATAAATATACTGGGCACTGGCCCTGAGACTGTGTGCGCTATGTTCAGCCACCCAGCGGCTTTTTCACAATATGTACTTTGTGCTTTCCATCCTCCTAGTACCATGTGATGTATTGGCACCCAGTATTTGTCAGCTTTTATTCATATTTATCAACATTGGTTATATCTAGGGCTGGGGGGTGGACGGGTAGAGTTGTCCTTCTTTGTTGTTCCCCTCCAATTCTATTGTCGTGATATCCTCACTCTTTTGCTTAGTCTTATGTCCTATATTGTATCCTAAAATAAAGCATTTTTGTACATTTGTACTCTAGGCTCCTGTTTCTCCTTTTATATAACGTGTATATTATGCGCAGAACGGACTGCTCAGAACGCGCTGTCTAAGACATTGTTTTTTTGTAATAAAATATGTGTAGTTTTCTATTTCCGTTTTGCTCATTGATCTGTTTTTTCAGAATAATAACAAAAAAAAAAGATTTCTAGTTCATTTTTTTTTTTTTTTTTTTTTTTTTTTTACTACCAAACATGTTCACAAACAGTCTAGTAAGCAAAAAGTATATAAAAAAAATGGAGTTAGAGTGTTTAAAATCAAGGTTTAATAAGCCGGGTCATAGTGACCCGGAACACTACAAGTGTATAGTAAATGCGAACAAAACAGCAGGGTTAAAAACTATACATTATTATAGATGTGTATTTAAATGGTTGTCCAGTACTTTATATTGATGGCCTACACTTAGGATAGATCATTATCAGATTGGTGGGGGGTGTTACACCTGCCACCCCCTCCGATGATCAGCTGTTCTCTGGGTGGACTGATGTGATTAGTTGCAGAGCTGCACAGATCTGTTAACTGTAGAATGACCACAGCGGGGTACTGCAGATCTAACCCTATTCATTTGAATAGGGTTGGATCTGCAGAACCCTGCTGCGGCCACTATACAGTTAACAGATCTGTGCAGCTCTGCAACTGATCACATCAGTCCACCCAGAGAACAGCTGATTATCGGAGGGGGTGGCAGGTGTAACACCCCCCACCAATGTGATACTGATGACCTACGCATAGGATAGGCTATCAATATAAAGTACTGGATAACCACTTTAGATTAAAAGGGCATGGGTGTACATATATGCAAATAAAAAGGGAAGGAGTCCAGCTCTACAAACAGGTTCTTCTTCATTCAGATAAAATTCATACAAAGGACATCTGAACAGTCGGGAGAAAACCATTGGTGAGCTGGTATTGTTATTTCAGCTACACATATACTATCCATGGCTATGCAAAGAAAAAAAATAAAACCAAACATTGAGAGTCCTGTGACAAATCGGAAGCTTTTGACACTACTTGGGTCTCATCATCAGGCGTGGTGACCCGGAATGGCTAATGAACCCCATATACACACAAGGACATAGGATTAGTGCTGCAAATAAGACAGAAAAGGACAACGTCTCCTGAGACATACAGCTCACACTACGTTACAATTCTCATACTCCTCTGATTTTTTTGCTTGCACATTCCTTCTTACCATCTCTTGGGCAGTTACAGCGATTGCCTTGGAGTATTTCACACCAGTGGTTTGGTAATCCACAAAAGTCCCTGTGGGTTCTGGAGGCGTCCCTTCATCAAGCTGCAACATAACATTTAGATTTGTTCAAACCCCTAATATAAACCTTTGAAAAAAGTTTCTTATGGCTAAGCTGTTCAGCACCTAATAAAAAGAAACCATGATGTAATCAATCCGCATGCTCTCTTGGGTAGGTGCAGTAAGGAGTATGCTGACCGCTACTATTCACAATATTTCTTGAAACACAAATAACTCCAGGATATATACATTTAGTATAAATCTACTCAGCAGAAGGCAGGAATCCCCTCCCCCGCCATGCTCGATGCATTAAACAACGGTCCTGCCATTAGTACATAGAATTACCCTGCTCATGGCATCCGCTATGGAATCCACCATGCCTCCCACCATGCCAACTTCACTGGCAGCCTCATTCAGGGTAATCATAAGGTCATCTACGGCTTCCTTCATCAGTTGAGTAGCCTCTGCAATGGCGTCATGTGTGTGGGATGCCTGTGAAAAGTAGATATATAATGCAATGTTTGGAATGACAGTAAAATATTTATACTTTATTCAAGGTGTTACAGGTTTACAAAGTAACACATATGTGAATACTTTTCAGGATGGCCTCAAAATAGACAAGATGGGCATTTAAAAGCTTCCAGATGCTTAAAGGGGTTGTCCAGAAATAGTTTATTTATTTTTACTATGGACCAAAAAAAACAAAATAGGCAGGTAGTTGCCAACAGGGATTCAGTTCCTTCACATCAACAGATCAGCTACTCTTCTTCTGGGCTGCTCTGTTGACGGGACGTGACTGCTGATGTCATGGTGATTGTCAGCCGGCTGGCAAGCTGCAGTTAGTTAGCAGGGAGCCCACGGTCAATCAGCATGACATCGGCAGTCATGTCCCATCATCAGAGCAGAAGAGAAGCTGCTGTGACCACTCTGTGCCAGCAGAGATTGGTAGAAAAAAAATTAAACAGTCTTAGATAACCCCTAAAATATATTTCCTCTTGCAGGGCTGCACTAAGCCCCAAAGTCTCCGTAATCTGCAGATCCCCATCTAATCCAGTCTCAGACAAGCCCAGCATTTGATGAGATGTATATTTCTGTCTGCAAAATAATTAAGCCAGATAGAGACAAAGACATATTGGCCTTCATGTTTACAAAGTCTCTGGTAATACCAAAAAATTAGATAATTTCCTTTCTTTCCAATCTCATCCCAGTCTACTCCAATATTTTGATATAGTTTGGCTTAGTTCTTGCCGAGAGTTCATACTTGAAATGAATGCCATCCATATCAATAATTCGGCAATACTCTACTAAATAGATATAGTACCATTTGCAGATTCGACTTAAAGGGGTTGTCTGGTAGTGATGAGCAGGTGTGTTCCAATAAGGTGTTATCTGATCATACTCGTGCTAACCGAGTGTTTTCAGCGTGCTCGAAAAATATGTTCGAGTCCCGCGGCTGCATGTCTCGCGGCTGTTCGACAGCGGGAACACATGCAGTGATTGTCTGTTTGTTAGGCAATCCCTACCTGTGTTGCATCTGTCAGAACAGCCACAAGACATGCAGCCGCGGTGACTCGAACATATTTTTTTAGCACACCGAAAACACTCGGTTAGCACCTGAGCATGCTCAGATAACACCTTATCCTATAACATCTTATCCAAGCACGTTCGTTCATCATTATTTTCTGGTCCAGACGGTAAGTCTGCAGTCACTCTGTGTGATTGCAGACTTATGAAACCCCCCAGCGAACGCACTGTGCCTTGCGGAGATTTGCAGGTTTCTGAGCAGGGATCGGAGATAATGTATGAGTTATACATACTCTAGGCCAGTGAGCACCGCCTCGCTCTCCATACACTTGTATTGACCTGAGGCCGTGCCCCCAATCGGACACATCAGTAGATGGGGTGCAGCCTCGTTCTATGCACATGTATGGGGCGAGGCCACACTCAGACAGGTTCTTGCCAGGAGTACATACAACACATACAAACCCTCCGATCTCGGGTCAGAAATCGGCGAATCGCTGGGGGGATTCATAACCCTCGACCTACTGTCTCCTTCCCCATAATCCTGTAGAATGTAAGCCCGCAAGGGCAGGGTCCTTTTCCATCTGTATCAGTCTGTCATTGTTAGTTTGTTTACTGTATTTTGATGTAACCCCTTCCCATGTACAGCACCATGGAATTAATGGTGCTATATAAATAATAATAATAATAATAAGTCTACAGTCCCACAGAGTGACTGCAGACTTATCGATTTGGGCCGGACAACCCCTTTAAGGCTTTTAAGCTAAACACCACTCTTCTTATGTAAACATGGCTGTACATTATAGTGGGTTTCTTCTCTATAATATGCAAATTGTCTCTTCAGAGAGGAAGCGGACTTGAACTCTAGCACCACATACTGGAAGTAGCAATGCTAAAATTCAATATCGACCCTTTAACGAGCCTTGCAAAACAAGCAGCAAATTAAATGCTAAGCACAAAAAATAAGTCTTACATACCTTGGGGTTTCCACCACCCTCCTTGGCTGCATAAAGCATCTGTAAGGCAGACTCCGCTAGTGTCTTGGTTTGATCCAGTACTGTCATCTGTTGCTGATGGTCGAGGATTTTGGAAACCAGGCCAACGGCAGCTTGAATCAATGGCTCGAAATACCGGGCTAGTTGGGTCACCTGTTTTAAATTGAAGAAAAAAATCTTCCAGGCTTTACAAATGCAACTCTGCCGAAAACCCTTCTAGGAAAGAATCTGAGTCCAATAACCAGCCGTGACACAAACAAACATCTGTGTGAAAAAGTCATGTCATATCACGGGGCTTTGACCATTTTCAGTGGCATAAGCAATACAGAGATGATGCAATGTTCTCAGACATCTTTAATATAAGGTTCCGCCTTCATCCAACATCTCTTCAGCAGCATAGACTGGTGGATCAATGTCTGTTGGCAACTGCTAATCCAACATGTCGCTAAAGATTATATATGCAAATTGCCTCTTCTGAGAAAAAGAGGACTTAACTCTATAGCGCCACCTGTTGGAAGTAGCGATCCTACAAGTCACAATCAACCCTTTAACGAGTCGTGCAATATGACTTAGGATAAAAGCCAAATCAGTATCTCAATTCGCAGACACGGTGTTTCGGGCTGTTGGCCCTCGTCAGTGCGAAGCATGAGAACGGATTTGGCTAGGTGAGAGGCTCTGGACTGGGGTCTAAGGGGTAACGTTTCTCCTTATGGAGAGTGACATACCATCTCTGGCTTGTCAAGGTAAGGAGGCTTATTTGCCGTGCAATGCTCCTCTGGGAAATTAAATATGCAAATTGCCTCTTCTGAGAAAAAGAGGACTTAACTCTATAGCGCCACCTGTTGGAAGTAGCGATTCTACAAGTCACAATCAACCCTCTAACGAGTCATGCAATATGACTTAGGATAAAAGCCAAATCAGTATCTCAATTCGCAGATGACGAGGGCAAACAGCCCGAAACATTCTCTCTCTCTCATTATTCTGCCATTTGGCAATTATTAATAATTATGGTAATCCTAACTGACCTAAAACGGAAAAGGATAATTCTGATTTCATTTCAGATATTGAGAAAAACATGCATATGTGTCTTAATATATATAGTGTATGTAAACTTCTGGTTTCAACTGTATATCAAACTCAAGTATACAGAGGGTCAAAATTAAAATCTTGGACAAAATCGCGGGAAACCTTTATATTTATTAAAAAAAAATGTCTAAAATTGAGGAGTCTTTCCTTATTAAATATAACAATGAACCTTTTAATAAACAGATCTTACAATAAAACAAACAATTACACAGGTCAACAAAAAAAAATTTTTTTTCTGGTGTCCAAAATATTTTAATGAATTTGGGGTATTTTTGGGGTGCTGATTCTGAATATGCTATCAGTTTTGCCAGATTGGCTCAAGTTTTTGACATTTTTGGTATCTTATTTATAGCACTTGTTGGTAAATGCGACGCATCATCTCATTAATTTCTTTGGATTAGTACTTGAACTGAGCAGTTCTCAATATAGTTTTGTGTTAATTAGTGTTCTAAAAGTTTGTTCATAGCTTGATTTTTGCACTAACTTTATGTTGTTGTCTGTTTTCCAGTGAAAAGCATGAACTCATCAAGAAGAAGTTGTCTTAACGATCCAGACTCATTCTGTTACATTTGTGGTGAATACACACTGCCAAAATATAGAAGAAACATAACAGACTTCGTAAAAAAAGTGTATTTCGCCTATTTTGGGGTTATGCTTGGGGACCAAGACAAGTTTTGGGCACCACACATAGTGTGCAAAGCATGTATCGAATTATTACGAAAATGGAGCAAAGGACAAAGAAAAAGCTTCAAATTTGGTGTTCCAATGGTGTGGAGAGAGCCAAAAAATCATCATGATGACTGTTATTTCTGTGCAGTGCAAGTGCAAGGATTCAATAAGCATAAGAAACGAAAATGGGAGTAACATGGAATCTGCAAGAAGGCCTGTCCCTCATTGTGAAGATGTGCCTGTACCTGTGTTTACCATAAATAACAGTCATCATGATGATTTTTTGGCTCTCTCCACACCATTGGAACACCAAATTTGAAGCTTTTTCTTTGTCCTTTGCTCCATTTTCGTAATAATTCGATACATGCTTTGCACACTATGTGTGGTGCCCAAAACTTGTCTTGGTCCCCAAGCATAACCCCAAAATAGGCAAAATACACTTTTTTTACGAAGTCTGTTATGTTTCTTCTATGTTTTGGCAGTGTGTATTCACCACAAATGTAACAGAATGAGTCTGGATCGTTAAGACAACTTCTTGATGAGTTCATGCTTTTCACTGGAAAACAGACAACAACATAAAGTTAGTGCAAAAATCAAGCTATGAACAAACTTTTAGAACACTAATTAACACAAAACTATATTGAGAACTGCTCAGTTCAAGTACTAATCCAAAGAAATTAATGAGATGATGCGTCGCATTTACCAACAAGTGCTATAAATAAGATACCAAAAATCTCAAAAACTTGAGCCAATCTGGCAAAACTGATGACATATTCAGAATCAGCACCCCAAAAATACCCCAAATTCGATGAAATATCTTTGGCACCAAAAATGCTGTTGACCAGTGTTATTAATGAACTATACTGGAATAACATACCGTATTTTTCGGACTATAAGGGTATGTGCACACGTTGCGGATTCTCTGCGGATCCGCATCGTTTTTTGCAGTGCAGAAACGCTGCAGATCCGCAATTGATTTACAGTACAATGTAAATCAATGAGAAAAAAAAAATGCTGTGCACACTTTGCGGAAAATCCGCTGCGGAAACGCTGCGGTTTAAAAGAAGTAGCATGTCACTTCTTTTTTGTCAATCTGCAGCGTTTTTGTACCCATTCCATTATAGAAATCCACAGGGGTAAAAAACGCAGCAAATCCGCAAGAAAAACGCAGCAAAAACGCACAAAAAAACGCTGCGGAACCGCACAAAAAACCGCAGGTGCGTTTTCTGCCAGGAGAGACAGAATCTGCACCAGAAATTCCTAAGCCTAATCCGCAACGTGTGCACATAGCCTAAGACCCACTATTTCCCCCCAAAAAAATTGGGAGGAAAATGGGGGGTGCGTCTTATAGTCCGAACGCAGGCTTACCGGGGATTGCGGCAGTGGTGTAGCGGCGTCCCTTACTCAGGGAACCGGTTGCGGCAGTAGTGTGGTGATGCTGAAGCTCGGTGTCGGCGGTGAGCAGTGCGGAGTGCATCATTAGTTTCCCTGTGGCTATCTTCCGGAAGCCGTGGGCCGCCGGAGGCGGCACTTGCTCAGATTGAGATCTCGGCTGAGCCTCTCGCGCTCCATTTTCCTGAGGCTTTGGGTTTCAGGAAAATGGCCACACGTGTGCAGATTGAGATCTCGGAAGACCTCAGCTTCAAGAAAATGGCCGCCGAGAAACCCAAGATGCACTCGGCTCCGCATACTGTGGACACCGAGCCGCATCATCGCCACATTTCCGCTGCCGGCATCCTGAGGAAGAGACCCTGCTCCATGCAATGCACTCTGCTCTGCCTCACCGCAGGCACCGGACCCGCAGCATCGCACCACTGGGATACTCCAGGACAGCAGCATTGCCCCACTTATGCCTCTGCTGTCTTCCTGAGGAAGGGACCATGCCTCCTGTGACCCTGTTCTACTACCGCCAACCCTCAAGTAAGATACCTTAAATTCGGACAATAAGAAGGACCCCCAGCTAATAAAAATCTTTTTTTATTTTTTGCTATTTTCCATCCCACAATTTGGGGTGAGTCTTATGGTCCGTTGCATCTTATAGTCTGAAAAATATGGTAATATGATATGTAAGAGCAGTAAAAAGCATACGGCTCAAAAGCCTAATTTAAATATGTATTAACAAACCTTGAATTAATAAATAATACAGATAAAGTACGATGCCAACAAAAGTGCCCCCCCAAACACAGTATGATACCCCCCCAACAGTGAATTCCTCCACTGTACCCTCCACACACATTGTATGATGACCCTACTATACCCCTCCAGGAAAATAAAAAGTGACCCCAACACAGTATTATGCCCCAACTGTGTTCCTCACATAGCTCTCCGCACAGTATAATAGGCCCCACATAGTGCTCCATTCAGAATACTGGGCCCCATATAGTGCTACATAAAGTATCATGGCCCCACATAGTCCTTCATACAGTAAAATGGGTCTCACATTTCTCTCCACATAGTCTAATGGGCCCCACATAAATAAATACTCACCTCTCCTCATTCCTCGCAGGTCCGGTGTCGGTAGTGAGCGCTGTGCAGCTCTTCACTGCTCTGAGCCTGCTGCGCTGAGACAAGAGATGCAAAGGAAGAATGATGGAGGAGAGAGTAGACTATTTCCCACCTCCATCATTGCTTTCAACTGTATTGGCATCCAGGTGCCGGCGTCGGAAGCCAAGTATAATCATCCGGCAGGCCAGAGTTTGTGACATGTGTGCAGTAGGGCCACATATCTCTAACTTTAATAGTTCACCACAGTTGTGAGGTACTCAGAGGTCACAGACTTTGTATGTTTTGATGATATAATAACATGAAGTTACAGTTTGATAGAAAATATTGTGCAAAAATGTACAGTTTAACAGACATAGGCGTAAGGATATAGGAAGTTGTAAGGCCATGTGCACACGCTGCGGATTCCATTGCGGAATTTTCCGCAGCGGATTTGATAAATCCGCAGTGCAAAACCGCTGCGGTTTTTCATGCGGATTTATCGCGGTTTCTATTGCGGATTCCACTGCGGGTTTTCACCTGCAGATTCCTATTATGGAGCAGGTGTAAACCCGCAGCGGAATCCGCACAAAGAATTGACATGCTGCGGAATGTAAACCGCTGCATTTCCGCGCGTTTTTTTCCGCAGCATGTGCACTGCGGATTTCGTTTCCCATAGGTTTACATTATACTGTAAACGCATGGGAAACTGCTGCGGACCCGCAGCAAAATCCGCAGTGTGTGCACATACCCTAAGACACCTATGGCGCAGCCTAATTTCAGAGAATTAATTGGAGATGACAGTTTTTTGGCTTTTTTTTGTTACCTTGACACAGGTGAGACCCCATCACAAATACACCTATTTACTGATGTTTATCTAATGTGTGTGGTCCGGTTCACGGTTTATACTTTATATTTGCTACATTCTTGCAATCTAAACTCCTTGTCATACCCAATTGTGACTATTCTGATGTTGAAGAATGTGAATAGGCTTGTTATAACATGAATAAATTAAATAATTATTTTCATTACTTTCTCTCCTATCACATATGCCTTCCACAATTAGCCCCTATTATTTAATTTATTATGTATTAAATCATGCTGGAGCTTGCACGTGAGCACAGGAAGCCTGTATAATAGTACAATCCTTATAGTCATCATTTAAGTCACGTTTTCCTTTACACACACAATTCTTTATATTATGAGAACACATACTACACACATTTTATTTACATTTTTATGGCTAGAGAATTTCATTATCACATGCAGAATCCATGTTTGGAGTATTGTATGATGTTTTCCATTCTGAAGTGTCACGTCATACACACCTTGTGACCCAGCTGGGCTGCCTCTCCTCGTGCAGCTGTAGTGATAGGATCTATCAGGTGGCCGATCTCCTGTACCACAGATGTTAGCTGTTCCTGGAGAGCCTTAAACATGAAAAGCAAGACACAGCCATTTATGTAACCGGAATGAGAACTTTCTGGAATTTAGGAACTCATTTCAAGTTATCTTTGCACCATTTGCTATTAAAAGGTATCCATACACGTCAAAGAAACTTTCAGTACGATCAACCCTCCTAAACCGTCTATGTGGACATGCAGGTTATAGAAAGTTGAATAAAATGATACCTTGATATGTGCAATCCGATGTCTTATTGCAGAGAAATCCATATTTTTCTTAGTAAGTGAGTGAGCTGGGAAGATCTAAGGGCGGGACAAAGATCTCTCTGAGAATCAGAGCTTATTTTAAATTAAAGCAGGTGTTACCCGTGTGGGACACATAGCTCAGGAGAGCAGACTGTCAGTTATTTCATGTCTCACACTGGTAATGCCCCTTTCATTTAAAATAAGCTTAAAAAGCAGATTCTGTGGGAGATCAGTGTCCGGCCCGTAGATCTTAACAAGATTTTTGTCGAGAATAAGACATCAGATTGCAGATATCATGGTATTTTATTCCACTTTTTGACCTGCATGCCCAACGCAACTTAGAAGGGTTGATCCTACTGAGATTTCCCTATATAATTGCCAGCTGAAAAGCTGATTTGGCGGACAGTAGTGATGAGCGAACGTTTTTGGATTAGGTGTTATCTGATCATGCTCGTGTACTGAGTGTCTTTGACGTGCTCGAAAGATATGTTCGAGTCCCTGTGGCTGTTTGACAGCAGCAACACATGTAGGGATTGCCTGTTTGTTAGGCAATCCTTGCATGTAATATACTGAAAAAGAGTCGTCAGCACCTCCAAAAATCATATACTGATCTAATGTCGCTAGGCAAAATTATATATTACTGTACATGAGGTTCTTCGTTGACCAATCTGATCAGACTGTATGAAGCCCACTGCCACATCACGTCAAACCTGTTAGTGGGTCCCTATCACCATGGCATAGATCAATGTATGATTTTTGGAGGTGCGGTCCAAACTCTTTTTCAGCACAATCCTTGCATGTGTTGCAGCTAGCGAACATCCGCCACACATGCAGGTGCGGGGACTCTTAGCATATTAGCTGAGCACACCGAAGCCACACACTAATCCTGACATTCCATGGTTTCACATTTGGTTTTAGACCGCATAGAATTAGATTTTCGGCAGACTATGAAGATGTGCTCAATCAGGATTCTATACCCCTGATGATGCCTGTCAAGGTGAAACGTGTTGTAGAGGCTAGAATTTCTCTGCAGCTTTCCTCTATGTCACTGAAGTCGCTACAAAAGCCAAGTGTCCATACATGTTATTAATTTATACTATATATATTCATCCACAGTAATTTAGTTACAGGGAACCGGTCAGCAGGATTGTGCACAGTAACCAACAGACAGTGTCAGGTCGGCGCCGTTATACTGATTAAAAATGATACCTTGGTTGTTGAAGTCCATTTTGTAGTTGTTTAATCTGTGATTGTAGTTTTGAGTTAATGAGATTCTCGCAGTTTAAGGATTTGACACACATTTTTTCCCCCCCAAAACGGGTGTGTGTCTTAAAATGCGGATATGCCTTACCGGCCGAGGTGGAGCAGAGTCCCAGGGTCGCTGCTGGACGAGGCAAGAGTGGAGCGTTGCTGCAGGTCGCAGGCTGGGATGAGGGAGGTGTTCAGATATGCGGCGAACCGAACACCCGCAGCGGCGCACCGCACATCCCCTCATCCCAGCCTGCGGCCTGCAGTAGCCCTTCACTCTTGCCTCCTCCAGCAGCGACCCAGGGACCCCACTTCACCACAGCCCCCCCCCCAGTAAGAAATAAGACACATGGATTATAAGTAGCACCACCATTTTATTAAAAAGTTTTTTTTCCCTATTTTTCTCCTCAAAATTTGCTGTGTGTCTTATGATCCACAAAATATGGTATATAAATTTAAGAACAAGAAAATTCTTAAAATGGCTCCAGCCTCGCCTGCGCAGTAGCATCTTTCAGCGATCAGATAGATGAAACTGCCCAGGCGACAATTTTGCCAGAGGAAAAAAAATGTCTCCACCAAGATGGCGCTGACGGCTCCTGCGCAGTAGTGTCTATCTGATCTCCGATAGATGCTACTGCACAGGTGCCGCCAGCACCAGATTGGAGGAGACTTTTTTTTTCTCTAGCAAAATGGCGCCGGCGCAGTAGCATCTATGGGGTTCCAAACTACGTTACCGTGCAGGAGCGGCAGGCGGCATTTTGAGAAATAAATTTCTTCAGGAAAAAAAAAAATTCTATCACTAAATAAAATAATTAAATGGATATTATAGATGCGATCATGCAACAGCCGCCTGCCTGCTGAATGTGAATTTTTTTTTCAAACTATATTATATGTAGTATGTTAAATAGGGGGCAGGTTACTCAGGGATCAGGGACCTGTCAGAAGCCATCAGTATGAACACCTAATCAGAGCACCATATGAAGACCCCCCACAGGCCGCTCCGGAGCACGAGAATCTCAAACTACAAATAAAGATTAAACAACAACCACAAGATAGATTTCATCAACCAAGGTGTCACTGTAATCAGTATAACGGCGCCGACCTGACAGTGTCTGTAGGTTGCTCAGCCCTTCCTGCTGACAGGTTCCCTTTAATAGTGTTTATATTAGCAGTGAAAGGGACCCCCTGTCAGCACATCCTGCATAGAAGCCATATTCTAATCAGGCTGGAAGAGCAGTGGACTTAAAAGAAACCGATGAAATGCACTCTCACTCCCCTTTACACTTGCAACCTGATTTGTATATGACTTCTAAGATTTTTCATGACTAGCATGTCCGTCCTCTACAAAAAGGTATTATGTTTATTGAGGTACGAGCACCAATACGGCCATACCGTTACTCCATTTGTAAAGTTTCCTTTACTGGTTACTGCAAGGCAATCTGTACATGAAGCAGACTACACAATTCTCCTTTTTCTCAATGCAACGTGGACTCAGGCTGTGGCATTCTACACATGAGTTACGGGCCAAGAGAGACAATCGGAAATTCATTCACCACAGTAACGGTGATGATTCTGATAATGCCATTATATTTTAGAGCTTCCAAGACCAAAGCTTCACTTATGCTGACATGATGCATTCACTAATCACCATTACCTCTAGTGAGATGTCATCCCGCATGGCTAGATTCTGGCTGACACTTGCAAGAGATGCTTGCTCAATGTCTCGAATACATCGGTTGATGCTGTCGATGGACTGGTCACACTCTCTCTGCCCAGGAGCTTTGTCTCTACAATAACACATGTATTTTTCAGTAGAATGAATAACAGAAAACAATTCAGAATACCTGTGATGCACATTTCCTCTCTCTCACTCAATGGCAAGAATTAAGCCACAAGACGTTTACTGAAACGGAGGGTAAAAATGATATAATTGTCAAAGCGAGGGTTCCCCAACATTTATCTTGTGGTTTTGTAATGTGTTCTGAAAGGGATTATTCCACTTATGGCAGGTATACTCTGTAGACTGCAGTTATGTCCATACAGGACGTATTCCTGCAGCAGTTCTGTAGCGGACATTTTGCAGAGGACAGAGACAGCTTGCTGGTCTTGTGTGTAATTATTTATAATGTCTTCCACCCCTTTCCTTAGCTGAACAGCAGGTTAAATCTTCTTTACATGATTGCATGATCCTGGCCGTCAGTCTACCACGTGCAATGAGATGGGTGCAGTCATTGTACTAACAATTGGTGGCAGTTTATAAGAAAGATGTTAAAGATTTCAAAAATTGGCATTTTCATGGCACAGAAAAAAGTAAAGCTACCCAGCAACGTATGTTTCTTTGCTTTCCTATCTACAATGGTTAACACAAAAGGGGAAGAAAGAGTGCATAAATTATTCTGCAAGGATAAAAAGTCTATAAAGGTGAAGGTGTTGATCTTTAAAAATAGCATCTATCCGCAATGGGGGTACCCAACAAGGGTACCCATCCGCAATGGAGGTACCAACAATTGTACCCATCAGCAATGATGAGCCCCAACAACGGTACCCATCCGCAATGGGGGCCCCAACAAGGGTACCTATCCGCAATTGGGGTACCAACAAGGGTGCCCATCCGCAATGGGGGTACCAACAAGGGTACCCACCCGCAATGGGGGTACCAACAAGGGTACCCACCCGCAATGGGGGTACCAACAAGGGTACCTATCCTCAATGGCGATACCAAAAAGGGTACCTATCCTCAATGGGGGTACCAACAAGGATACATATCTTCAATGGTGGTACCAACAAGGATATTTATGTTCAATGGTGGTACCAACAAGGGTACCCATCCGCAATGGGGGTACCAACAAGGGTACCCATTTGCAATGGGGGTACCAACAAGGACACCTATCTTCAATGGTGGTACCAACAAGGGTACCCATCCGCAATGGAGGTACCAACAAGGGTACCCATCCGCAATGGAGGTACCAACAAGGGTACCCATCCACAATGGAGGTACCAACAAGGGTACCCATCCGCAATGGAGGTACCAACAAGGGTACCCATCCGCAATGGAGGTACCAACAAGGGTACCCATCCGCAATGGAGGTACCAACAAGGGTACCTATCTGCAATGGGGGTACCAAAAAGGGTACCTATCCTCAACGGCGGTACCAACAAGGGTACCTATCCGCAAGGGAGGTACCAACATGGGTACCTATCCGCAATGGCGGTACCAAAAATGGAACCTATTCAAAATGGAGGTACCAACAAGGGTACCCATCCGCAATGGAGGTACCAACAAGGGTACCCATCCGCAATGGAGGTACCAACAAGTGTACCCATCCACAATGGAGGTACCAACAAGGGTACCTATCTGCAATGGAGGTACCAAAAAGGGTACCTTATCCTCAACGGCGGTACCAACAAGGGTACCTATCCGCAAGGGAGGTACCAACATGGGTACCTCTATCCGCAATGGCGGTACCAAAAATGGAACCTATTCAAAATGGAGGCACCAACAAGGGTACCTATCCGCAATGGCGGTACCAATAAGTGTACCAATCCGCAATGGCAGTACCAATAAGTGTACCTATCCACAATCCTGGTACCAACAGGTACCTATCCGCAATCAGGGTGCCAATAAGGGTACCTATCAACAATCAGGGTACTCAGAGTACCTATTCTCAATCGATGTACTAATAGGAGAACCTAGCCCCAATCTTGGTACCGATACAGACCTTGCAGCAACTGTCAGACACGAACTTCAAGGTTGTGGATCCCATAACCCTCCGCAGCCTCTTTCACACTGACCTCCCTCTTTACATAAATCCAAAAAGTGATAGAAGACAGAAGGTATGCAGTTCTATGCCAGGGGAGGGGCCCCTTCATTCTTAGGAATGGTGAGGTGATTAGTGGTAAAGCTCGCACTGATCATACAGTAATGGCATATTCAAGCAATACGCCATCACTTATAAAATGAGAACACCCCATTATGACCCCCCGACCACAATTACTTGGTAAGTGCTATTCATACCTGATCGATGTAATTAAACTTTTGATAGAGTCCGACACAATTCTAGAATGACCAGCGAGACTAGACCATGTTGGTGGATCTTTCGGATTGATTGCTAAAGAGCGGGCAGTCTTGATAAGTGATGATGAACTTTCTAGCATGGTGACAGCAGACACCAAAATAGGCTCCTGGGCTCGAGCCCCCTGTGTGTGATAAAATATTTCTTTACAATTATACAGGAAAAAATAATTGGAGAAAGCTTTCTTACATTGGAATGTAAGTCAGCTCTTACCATAGTAACAGATGTAATTGTACCTTCAGGGATCCTAATAAAATACCAGAAAGGAATGAAGGGGATCTGCCAGGTTTCTCCATATAAAGGTACAGTAATTCATTATATAATGAAAAGTCAGATTAGGGTTGCCTTCAGGCAGTCATAGTCATGAACTGGAACATAGAAGTATTATAAAGCTGCATGACTTCTCACTATATAATGAGTGACCATAGATCATATTAATCCAGAAAACTGTTGTAAATTTAGATAGTCTGTATAAATTGACCATTGTCTTGGAGATCTGGTAATTTTTATATTTTAGTTAACAAGATGAATAATAAAAAGTAAAAAACTCATATCCCTATACACGTTTTCTGCACCCCCTGATACAATAATGGAGGTCTTTATTAAACTTTGGATCAAAGTGTAACCCTTTGTAAAAAAAAAAAAAAAAAAAAAGAAAAAAAAAGAAAAAAAAAAAAAGAGACTTAACATTGTTATAGTTAAAAATATTCCGCGAGTAGAACCTTACCTGTACAAAACCCATGTAAAAAGAAAGAAAAACAAACAAACAAACAAAAAAAACAGGATGTGCAGAGTTTATATACTGTATGGCACTCATGGCTGTGTCTACCATACACAAGATAATTAGAACTAAGGGTGCTTCCACAATGCATTCAGGCACCCATTTGGTGGTACCGTGGATGGTAAAACGGGATTCGGACATATGCGCCAAAGGGGCCAAAAACTATAATGGTGTGGGCAGAGTGAAAGTGCATCATGTTCAGGCAGTCTACTATGTTTCAGTGTCCACTCCAGTAGGAATATTGGCTCAAAAGTGATGCATAACAGTGCACATGGTCGCTCTGGCGGCACCATTATATTCTATGGCCCAGTCGGCATACATCCGAATGCCATTTTGCGAGGGTTCAGATGTATGCGCCGACGAGGCCTTAGACTATAATGGTGCCACCAGAGCTCACATACACTTTGTTGTGCATCATTTTCGAGTGTGTACACCTACTGAAAGCAGAGACGCAGTAGTAGACTGCGCCGGAGTGTCTGTCTCCAGTAGGCATATACGCCCGAAAATTAAGCACAGCAGAGTGCACATCTGCTCTGCCGGCACCCATTATTAGTCTTTAGCACTGTCGGCGCATGTGCCTGAGTACCGTTTAGTGGGAGGTTCAGACATCAGGTCTGACAGGACCGCTAAACTGATGCCTGAACGCAGTGTGAAAGCGCCCTAAGGAAACCAAAACATCTCCACAATGCAGGAAAAAGAAGGGGAAAAGAAAACCCAAAAAGAAATAAACACTACCTTCCCCACTAAATGTTCATGTATTTCCTTCGGTCACTGGTTGCAACATGGGGGAAAAGATGATCATGGGAAGCTGTAATCTTTCTTCTTTATGCCACTTGCATCTGTCGGAGACTGACCGCAGCACCAAAGTAGTTCTATCATTGACCCAAGCTGTTAGAGGCAGGTGCTGGCTGTTCTACAGCCGACATCTGCCTGGCATAAAGTGGGCTCAGCTCCTGAGCCTGCACCATACACTCACACCCAACATAGGATGTAATAGCAATAATGATAATACGTTACAGATTATCCCTGAGATAGTTCATCAATATTAGATTACTGGTGGTCCGACTATGACCACCACTGCTAATCAACTAATATCAGGGCCACTGTGCACAGGCGAGCAACAGGCGTGGATTTTACACGGATAAAACCGCACGCGCAGTACTTTTCATAACCGTTCTGCTCAATCCTGCACATCTGTCCATTCACTGCGAATAATGACAAAGGGAATGAACTAAATGTAGAGCAGTACAGGAAACTATGACAGCTAAGAATTATAACTGATGGCTACTGAAACAAGACACACAAGAAAAATGAGTTTTTAAGATGAGTAAATTACCTTAAAAGCAAAAGGTTATAGCTAGCCAAGCTGTAAAGGAGTATAAAATGGAAAGAAGTGAATGTTATTATGAGACTGAGCTGGAATGCTACATGATTCATTACCTCGGCACTGATCTGGGCTGCAATACTGGCAAATTCAGGATTTGATGCAAAGGCAGTCAGGTTCTCCACAGCGGATATGAGCGGTGCTGTGGCTTTGCTGCATTTATCACGATTGTCATCTGAGAAGTCTCCATCCAAAGTCTAAGTGGAGAGAAAAAAAAGTCCATATATGAATAACCCTAAGGCCAGGTTCACATTGCGTTAACAGCAGCTCGTTCAACACATGCGTTAACGGGCTGCTGTTAACGCAAGTGCCCACATGACATCGCGCTAGCGCAGATAGAGCTAGCAGATCAGATGCTCTGTCTGCGCTAGCAGTGACGGACCCGGAAACTCTGCAGCCCGCGTCCCAGGGTACGTCACTCAATGACGGCACATCACTTGCGCACGCCCATTGCGGGCGTGCGCTAGCGATGCGTCCGACATTGGACTTAATGGCGGCGTTAACGGACTACGTTACACGTTATGCCACGGTGTAACGTAGTCTGTCCAACGGATGCCTCTAGCGCAATGTGAACCCAGCCTTACCTACAAGGTAACATATCGCTCAGCATGTTCATTTAAAAAGGACACAAAGGCACGTGAATACTTGAATATAGTTAAAAAATCTCTGTACTAAGAGCTAAAATTCATGAGCGCAGCTTTTTCAGCATTCTTCTCCATGCCGAGAAAGGGTCTGCAGGTAGCAGGTATACCAGACCATAAGATCTATTCTGCGGCCACGTCTATAGGTGCAGATGCCATATTCTGACAGCATCTACTGACATACATGTCAATAGTATATCCCACACAGTTTGGGAAGAGAAAGAAAAAAAGAAAAAAAAAAAAAAAAAAAAGGACAGCATCCAGTATATGCAACAATAAGACATCTAAAAGCAGCTTTATGGTCATATGAATAATTGAAGAAAAACAAAGAAATGTGAAAGGAGTTAAAGGAGGAACTGTAATCAAGTAAAAAATGACCCGTTATTGCTCTTTTATTCCCGCTGCTCCACTGAGTGATCCATGTTTTATTCATTTTAATTTGCCATATGGTTTCAGAAATATAAGCCTTTTAAGGCTACTTTCACACTAGCGTCGTACTCGGCCCGTCGCAGTGCGTCGGGTCGACGTACCAACGCTAGCAGTGAATGCGCCGCACAACGGGGGCAGCGGATGCATTTTTCCAGCGCATCCGCCGCCCCATTGTGAGGTGCGGGGAGGTGGGGGCGGAGTTCCGGCCGCACATGCGTGGTCGGAAATGGCGGTCCGTCGGCAGCAAAAAACGTTACATGTAGCGTTTTTTGCAGCCGACGGTCCGCCACACACGGCGCAACCGTCGCACGACGGTTTGCGACGTGTGGCAAAGCGTCGCAATGCGACGCTAATGCAAATCAATGGTGAAAAAACGCATCCTGCAAGCACTTTTGCAGGATGCGTTTTTTCAAAAAAACGACGCATAGCGACGTGCAGTGCACGACACTAGTGTGAAAGTAGCCTTACTTAGCACTACTTTTTAGTGGCTTCACCACGGAGGCGGGGCCTCCAGGATTCTCAGGGGGCGTGGCTCCCAGGATTTTGAGGGGGCGTGGCTCAGTATTCTCAGGGGGCGTGGCTCAGGATTCTCAGGGGGCGTGGCTCACAGGATTCTCAGGGGCGTGGCTCACAGGATTTTCAGGGGCGTGGCTCACAGGATTCTCAGGGGCGTGGCTCACAGGATTCTCAGGGGCGTGGCTCACAGGATTCTCGGGGACGTGTCTTTAGGCTGCTCTGCTTTATAACACTGAGCACAGCTTAATAATTAAAAATAAACAGCACAAAATAATAAAGATTATAGCGCTGTCTAAAAAAAATTGTTAAATGAATAAAAAAACTAACAAAAAATGGAATACTCAAGGGAGCGGCGGGAATAAAATTCGGGGAAAATCTGGTCACTTTTGGACTGGTGACTGGACTTTTTTAATGCAAGAAATAATTAACCTGGTGCAAAAGAAGGGAAGCTCAATTAGTGATTAAATTATAGAGAAGTATGTGCAAGTATACACAATGTTCTTTTCTGCTATATGCAGACATTTTCTTAAACATAATACATTTGTGTCAAATACAATGAAATACAAGGGGAAAAAAAGACAAATTAGCACTAAAGCAGAACAAAGGCGAGTGACAAGGACATTCACATGAAAAAGCCTCAAGGACATAAAAAAATAATAAGCAAGATATCAAAGCTAGGATACGGTGAGCAAAAGTTTAGCGTGCGCTAATTTCTGGCCAGATAATATATTCTCTCATTCCTAGATTTAGTGGCAGATCTGAAGTGAGCAGCTTTATGAGTAAACCATATGTGAGGACTGCGAGGCTCGGCGTGATTTAGCCAGATTCCCAATCACATTCCCACCATTGTCATTCTATCAAAATTCTTTTCACATAATACAGAATATCAAATTGTAGATGCTGTTCATACAAATGTATGGATTCACATATACATGGGCATTACCTTGATGGTTTTGACTAAGTTGGCAGTACTGTTCGCCACCTCTTTGGCTGACTGGACAAAGTGCCTCTTAGCCACAGGATTGGCTGTTTTGGAGGACGCAATGCGGCAGGCATTGCACAGAGCCGAGGTGTGTTTGGCAACTATGGTGGCAGCTGAGAGAACCTACAGAACAAGCAAACAGGTGGAGACAAGGGCGGCAACATGCAGAACAAAACAGAACATCACAACATTTCTATCATTTATACAAAATTGTAAAATACACCAATACACAGACACAGCAAACAGAAAGGGGTACAGGCTATTTTTGTGAAGTATGGGAACCTGCTGAATATATAACATCGCTGAGTTATAGAATCTGATAGCATGCACCAAATATTGGCTCAAGGCATATATGTATTTTTATACTCATTCAATTCAATACATAAAGAAAAAGGAACACACGGGCCTAAGGCCATAAACGAAAAGACAAAATAAATAAAAATATGTTGTCTTTATTACATTCTATAAAAAAAAATGGGTAAAAAAAGTGCATGTCCAGAGAGAAAAATGGTTCCATATTACAGCGGGAGAGGACAAGGTAATTACAGAAATTTAATTTACAATACATAAGCCCCAATTCAACAAAGTGATAGCGCCAAAACTCTGGAGTAATTCCTTTTGAAAAAGAGGGATTTTTGGTACTCACCGTAAAATCTCTTTCTTGGAGCCTTCAATGGGGGACAGATAACCATGGGTGTATGCTGCTGCTGCTAGGATGCTGACACTATGCAAAAAAGGAAAAGAACAATAGCCCCTCCCCGGCAGTATACACCCACCGACAGGCACTGAGCACCTCAGTTGGTGAAGAAAGCAGTAGGAAAAACAACCATAACTGAGAACACAAGAGTACCAACTCAATCAGGACTTGTAGGCCCAAACACGGTACCAAGAACAAATAACCAGGGAGGGTGCTGTGTCCTCCAATGAAGGCTCCAAGAAAGAGATTTTACGGTGAGTACCAAAAATCCCTCTTTCTTTATCGCTTCATTGGGGGACACATAACCATGGGACGTCCAAAAGCAGTCCCGGAAAAGGGTGGGTAGAAAGGAAGCGAGAAAAGGGCTCAGGTCGGCCGGTGTGTGACCGCCGCCTGCAGTACCTTCCTACCAAAACCTGCATCTGGAGAGGTCTGGGTATGAACCCTGTAGAACCTCGTGAACGTATGTAAAGACGACCAGGTGGCAGCCTTGCAAACCTGCAAGGCGGAGGCCTGGTGATGAACAGCCCAGGAAGCACCGACAGCTCTGGTGGAGTGGGCCCGTACCCCAGGAGGGGGCTGTGTCTCTCGAGCACGGTAGGATTCCGTTATAGCAGAATGTATCCAGCGAGAAATAGTGGATTTGGACGCTTGAAGGCCTTTCCGGCGACCCTCAGCAATGACAAACAGAGTCGGATTTGCGAAAATGGGCAGTTCTAGAAAGATAGATCCGAACAGCCCTGACAACGTCAAGCTTGTGAAGAGACTTCTCCAAGGGGTGAACAGGAGAAGGGCAAAAAGAAGGGGGAATGATATCCTCATTGATGTGGAAAGTGGAAACCACCTTGGGAAGAAATTCGGGGACAGGTCTTAGAACGACCTTGTCCTGATGAAGAATCAGGAAGGGGGAGCGGCAGGATAATGCTGCCAGCTCAGAAACTCTTCTAATTGAAGTGATGGCAATGAGGAAGGCCACCTTCCAGGAAAGAAAGGAAAAAGAGACATCCTGAAGCGGTTCAAAAGGAACGGTCTGAAGGGCACTGAGAACCAAATTGAGGTCCCAAGGTTCCAGCGGAGGACGAAAAGGAGGGGGCAAGATGAGCAACTCCTTGCAGAAAAGTCTTCACTTCAGAGACGGAAGCCAAGTCCCTTTGGAAAAGAATGGACAAGGTGGAAACTTGACCCTTTAGGGTACTGAGGGGCAAACCCGAGTCGAAACCAGACTGCAGGAAGCCCAGAAAGTCCGGAAGGGAAAAAGTCATTGGAAAGACGTTGTGTGTCTCGCACCACTGGAAGAAAGCCTTCCAGTACCTGTGGTAAATGCGAGAAGAAGCCGGCTTCCTGGCTCTGATCATGGTCTGTATGACCTGAGGAGAAAAACCAGACTCCCTCAGAACCGCGGCCTCAACAGTCATGCCGTTAAATGCAGGGACTGAGAACTCTGGTGGAAGAGTGGGCCCTGTGAGAGAAGATCTGAGCCGTCTGGGAGTCTCCAAGGGGTATCCGCGAGCATGTTGACCAGCTCCGCGTACCAGGGGGCGCCTTGGCCAGTCTGGAGCTATGAGTATGACCGGAATCCCCTCTAACTTAATCTTTTTTACTACCCTTGGAATCAAGGGAAGTGGGGGAAACAGGTAAGGAAACTGAAACTGCGACCATGGGATTACCAGGGCATCGTGGCTGATGGCCAGAGGGTCCCGGGATCTGGCGACAAACTGAGGAACCTTGTGGTTCATCCGAGATGCCATGAGGTCAACATCTGGGGTGCCCCAACGAAGACAAATCTGGTTGAATACTGAGGGATGGAGAGACCACTCGCCCGCCGCCAAGCCCTGGTGGCTGAGGAAGTCGGCTGCCCAATTTTCGACGCCCGGAATGTGGACAGCTGAAATGACCGGAACGTGACGTTCCACCCAATGAAGTATCCTTGCTGCCTCTGCCATTACCTGACTGCTGCGCGTCCCGCCCTGGTGGTTTAAGTACGCCACGGCCATGGCGTTGTCCGACTGGATGCGGACGGGACGACCGGCCAGGAGTGATTGCCAGTGAAGTAGGGCAAGGAAGATTGCTCTGATCTCGAGTAAGTTGATAGGAAGAAGAGCCTCCTGGTGGGTCCAGCGACCCCGCGCTGTGAGATGTCGGAAGACCGCTCCCCAACCGAGCAGGCTAGCATCTGTGGTGATGACCTGCCACTGAAGCGGAAGGAAAGACCTCCCTCTGAGGAGCGATGAAGAGAGGGTCCACCAGGTCAGTGACTGCCGAACCTGCCGAGGCAGGCGAACGGGGCGGTCCAGTGAGGTCGCGGATCTGTTCCAAGTGGAGAGAAGAAACAGTTGGAGGGGACGTGTGTGGAATTGGGCAAAGGGAATGGCCTAAAATGGAGGCAACCATCTTTCCCAGGACTGCCATGCAGAACCGAAGCGAGCGAGGAGCTGGGTGTTTGAGAGATCGGGCTGCCTTGAGGAGACCGGAGAACTTGTCCAGTGGGAGGAAGACCCGAGCTAAGTTCGTGTCGAATTCCATGCCCAGGAAGGACAGACGCTGGCAGGGAATCAGAGAGGACTTGTCCCGGTTGATGATCCACCCGAGGCGAGTCAGAGTGTCCAGAGAGATCTGGAGGCTTCGCGCACAGTCTCGATGAGAAGAACCCCTGATCAAAAGATCGTCCAGGTAGGGGATGATGAGTATCCCCCTGGAACGAAGGATGGCCATGACCGCCGCCATGATCTTGGTGAAGACCCTGGGAGCCGACGCCAGGCCGAACGGGAGAGCCGTGAATTGGTAGTGCTCTTCATGGATAGCAAATCGAAGGTACCTCTGGTGCCGTATGCAGATAGGAACATGAAGGTAAGCATCCTGAATGTCCACCGAACACAGGAACTCCCCGGGTCCATGGCGGCAATCACAGACCGCAAGGACTCCATCCTGAAGTGTCGGAGTCAAACATGGCGGTTCAAAAACTTGAGATCCAGAATTGGGCGAAGGGAACCGTCCTTCTTGGGGACTACAAAGAGATTCGAGTAGAACCCCGAAAAACGCTAGTTTGAAGGGACACGAAAGACTACGCCAGCTGTGACCAGGGAAGAGACGGCCTGAAGAAACCCGGACAGTTGAGACGGTTGCCTTGGTGGCCGGGAGAGGAAGAAACGATTCTCCGGAAGGGAAGAAAATTCGATCTTGTAACCGGAGGTAACTACCTCTCTGACCCAGGCGTCGCTGACTACAGAGAGCCAGGCGTCCCGGAAGGAAAGAAGTCTGCCTCCCACCCTGGAAGTCATTCCAGGTGGGGGCGACCCGTCACTTGGAACGAAATCTATCGGAACGGGAGCCAGAGGACCTGGAAGGTTGGCTCTTAGTTGTCCATCTGGGGGCAGGCTTGTAAGAGGGTCTCCTCCGCTCTCCTGAAGCGGAAGGTTGCTCCTGCTGGGAAGAGGAGTCAGAGGTCTGAAATTGACGAAAGTGCCTAAAAGGCCTAGGGCCCTTTTTATTGAAGAAACGTTTTGGTCTTGACTGAGGGAGGGAAGTACTTTTTCCTCCCGTGGCATCAGAAATGATCTGGTCTAAGCGAGAGCCAAAGAGTCTGGAACCTTGAAAGGCTAGGTTGGTGAGAGACTTCTTAGAAGTTGTATCTGCACTCCATGCTTTGAGCCAAAGAATGCGGTGTATAGCAATGATGTTGCTACTTGCCCTTGCGGAACAGGCCGCTGCATCCAAGGAGGCAGCTAAAACATATTTGCCTGCGTGGCCGATCTGGTCTGCCAAATCAGCCAGTTCCTGTGGGGAAGCGGAAGCCAAAATGCCTCGTCGAAGAATCTTGGCCCAGGCGGAAATGGCCTTGCCACCCAGGTAGAGGAGAAACTGGGGCAGAGGGAAGCTCCTGATGCCTCGAAAGCGGATTTGGCTAGAGTCTCAATCTGTCTGCCCGTAGCATCCTTAAGCGACGCACCGTCAGGTAAGGATAGGACCGTCTTGGATGAAAGACGGGAAACCGGCGGGTCCACCTTTGGAGATTCTGCCCATTTGGCAAGAAGGTCAGCACTAAATGGGTACAATACGTCCAGGTGTTTTCTACCTGGGAAGCGCTTCTCAGGATGTTCCCAGTGCTTTGACAGGGTAGACTCAAATTCCTCGTGATTGGGAAAAGAGCCAGAAGGACGCTTGACCCGTTTGAAGGAGACAGAAGGATCCTGTGAGGGAACCTCGACCTGTTTAAGCTTAATAGTTTAGGAGATAGCCAAGATGAGACTATCCACAATAGCCTGTATGCCAGGGGTCTGGTCTGAGTCAGACCTGGACTGGGAATCTATGTCCGACCCAAGGTCCTCCTCCCAAGAGGGGAATTGGGAAGAGGTGAGCAGCTTGGAAACTGCTGAGGGACCCGGAGAGCTGGAAGAGGAGCCAGACAGGGACCTCTTTCTAGAACTGCCGGCCGGAGCGTTCTTCTGAGGGTCGATAACAGGTGCATGCGACTCGCCATGAGAGACGGTCGGAGCACTGGTGGCTGTAGCTAGATGCGGAAGTCGTTCAAGCGCCTGGACCAGAGATTGTGATACTTTAGTCAAGTCAGAGACTGACAGACATAACAACTGCCCACTCTGGGGGAGTGCACTCATCCCGAGATTCGGAAGCTTCCTGCGGAGCAGACATGGTAGGTGGACTGCAGGATTGGCAGAAGGGTGACGAATGACCTGCTAACCACTTTTTCTTGCAGTGTGAGCAAGCGTAATGAATGATGGTGGGTTTGGAAACAGAAGCCCCAATAGAGTTGGACATATGTAGGCTGTGAGCTTATAGTAAGAAAAAAAGGGTTGGAAAGCCCTGCCTGTGTAAGTGTAAACTACTGCAGCGCTGCCTCCGGAGTATTATATACTGCGGGGGAGGGTTGCTAGGGTACGGATGAAAGCCTACCGTACAGGAAGGAAAGAGCTGCAACTGAGCCGGTATCTGTGCCCCCCATGTGGAGTAGCGTCCGGATAGGAAGCAGAATCCAAGATGGAGGAGGAATAGAGGCCTCGTGGGGAAGGAGGGGGAGTGGTTAAGCGCACAGCAAATGACCGGGAAGAGAGGAAACCCCTGATAGGTCCAGCGGCAGAAGGGGGGCGTGTGAGCTGTTTAAAATATCACTGGGCGCCAAGAAAGAGCGGGCGATTAGGAGGCGCGGCCGATCGGCCCAAAGTGAGGTAAAGTGAAAGTAAAAAAGGGGAGCCGCGGCGCTGAATGGACAACGCATGGAATAGACGGCAGGGCAGCGCTGACAGGACCAGGGGAGGGAAGGGAGCGAGCGTGTAATACAAACAACAATCCCCTCCCCCCCGATATATCTTCATTACCTTGATCTTCAGCACTGTATGAGGGTCGTCCAGGGGCCCAAGGGAAGGCAGGGACGCTGGAGAGAAGAACCCTCTTCCAGGAGACGGCATCAACCCCCTTAGGGAAAGGGGGGGAGGTCACCGCTGGTGACTATCGTCTCCCTCTCAGCCCTGTCCGAGGAGAGGGGTGAGGAGGAAATTCGGCAAGGACCGGCCACCAAACTCACCCTGAGGCACCAATGAAGGCACAGGGGAGAAATGTCCTGCCAGCAGGCCTGAGTGTTGCGATGTGGGTGACACCACACTGCTCGCTCAGCCGCTAATAATGGGAAGGCAGAGTGAATTAACACCCTGATTCCCTAGAAGTTGAATCTGAAAAACAAAATAAATAATTAATAAAACACAACAAACCTGTGAAAGCAAAAAATGATTAGCTGCGGATCTGGGAGATCCAGGTCCGCCTCCTACAGACACTAAGCACAAACTGAGGTGCTCAGTGCCTGTCGGTGGGTGTATACTGCCGGGGAGGAGCTACGCCTTTTCCTTTTTTGCATAGTGTCAGCCTCCTAGCAGCAGCAGCATACACCCATGGTTATCTGTGTCCCCCAATGAAGCGATAAAGAAATTGCACTTTTTATTTCGTAATGCAGAGTTGTTGACAAAAAAAAAACAAAAAACGCAACTAAGTATTTTCAGTTTTGCCCAGCTTTGTCGAAACGGACGGAGCTTGGTCGGGACAGGGATGTGACGCCACAGCTCGTCTAATTCATGATGAGTGGCGGTGTACCATATGACACACATCTTACTCCAGTCCTTAACTGGACTAAGATTTGTGGCGAGGCACACACCTTCATACATTAGGTGCCTCTGACCCAGCACACTCCATCAAAGTCCTTTTACTGATTAATCGGGGCCACTGAGTTAATAAAAACAAGTCAAACTAAGACAGTATGCATGAATATTAGATAAAATAATGGTGTATACAGAAGTATTAGCAAAAAGCATGCATTGAGTATACACCAATCAAACCAGTGATTCAGGCAAAAGTAGGCATAATTACGGAACAGTAAAGATACAGGAATCGACAAGTAAGAAGACACTGCATACCCACAGTAAATTGTCCTCTCCCGCATGAATGGCCACCACCTCAACTTGCCTTTCGGTAACAAGCCTTTCTCTAGGGGTCAATCCATAGTACGAATAATCGATACAATGGTGCTTGCTTGGGCATCTTTTAGGTGTTGATATAGGCAACCATTCATTATGAGGTTTACGCCAGATTTGTGCAAAGATGTGGCTGTTGGGGTTTTCACAATAGTTTTGGCCAGCTCCACCTTCTAATTCATGATCTGTTGTGGCGTACCTTACTCCCATCTCTGAGATAGAGTTCTGACAAGCTGGTAAGATCCGTCTAATTCATCAAGTGGCCAGGGTCTCTTAATGAATGACACATTTTGCTACATTGTGCCCCTTCATTGAGGCTGGCATGTACAACACCAATCTTAATAAATCAGGGCCATAGTTTCCTTGTTTAATTCACTTTTTGGTCCATGAATAAAACAAACAAGTGCTAACCTATAACATTTTGCTTTTGCTTACCTGGGAGGGACTACTGGCCGGATCCACTAGATTCTGGCATGCCATCTGAATAGCTTGATTAGCTCTAGCAAATTGAATCGGATCAACAAGACCTTGCTGTCCAGCCTGGCTATTAGGATCTGAAATACCCACCAAGTAAGCTGCCTGAAGGGAGAGGATTAGAACGTGGAAAATTTATGTTCTAGGATAAATAATTTAAAATTGACTAAAATAAAGCAAATAAATTAAAAAAAAAAATTAGTAAAGACCAAGCCAAAAACATGTCCTACCGGCTTCAAATATAATAAAATGAGGGTACGTTTTTGTAATGTATTACAATTATAGTTGTGGTATTGACTACTATACTCTTCTTTTGGTCTACCAATGTCTTACCTGTGCTGCAGCTTCCGTGAGACCGCAGAGTGCCTTGGAGGCTACACCCACACAATCGCCAAAGGCTGGTAAATCTCCAGTTTTTGCATTCTGAGAGATTCCAGCCATAGATTCTCCAAGGACCTATTGAAAAATTTTGTAACAAAAAGTAAAAATTTGTCAATTGTCATTACTTACACCTATCAAAAGGTGTTTTCATATTTAGGAATGTAACCAAGACAAAGGCTTTGCCTCCTAAAATAAAAAAGGAGATGGGGTAGATTTTTACATTAAGTGAAACTATAGATTTTCCAGTCACAGAAAGTCAAGGTTAAATAGCATTAAACAGGGTTTGTACTCATTTAAGACATTATTGTAGGATATGCACAGTAGACTACTTCAGATAGGCAACTGGGCTAAATGGGGCAGCAACGACATTGTGATTTCGTGCCACGACTGTTTGCGGTTCTATCACGATAGCGGCAAAAGTGCAACCGCCTGCAACGTGTGAACACAGCCTAAAGGAATTTTGTTCCCTTTTATTTAAAGCAACATAAAACATAGATGTTTTTGTCCTTATCTAGCGAAGTAGGTGTAACTTCAAATATATTCCTAGATATCCTTTTATTAACCTAATGGGAATATTATTAAAAACATGTTAATTATTTTACCTTTGAATTTTCCATAACACTTTCGATGCAGTCAAAATAGGACAGGTCACTGACAGGCTCATTGGGATTCTCAAGCATTCCCTTCACAGTCTGAAACAAAGAAGAGTATATATATATAACTGAAATTGTTCCTGAAAATGAAGTATTTCTTCCAGAAAATTATTGCAATTACACGTTTTGTTATACACGTTTATTTCCTTTGTATGTATTGGAACATCCCAAAAAAACAAGAAAAAAAGACAAATGGGACATAATTTCACACTAAACCCCCAAAAAGGACAAAACAAATTTGTTGGCACCCTCAAATTAATATTTGGTTGCACACCCTTTTAAATAAATGCAATCAATTGCTTCCTATAACTATCTACAAATTGCCCACACCTCTCAACTGGAATTTTGGGCCACTCCTTTTGCAAACTGCTCCAGGTCTCTAATATTTGAAGGGTGCCTTCTCCCAAAAGCAATTTTATGATCTCTCCACAGGTGTTCAATAGGATTTAGATCCAGACTCAGTGCTGGCCACTTCAGAACTCTCCAGAGCTTTGTTTCCATCCATTTCTGGGTGCTTCTTGAAGTATGTTTGGGGTCTTTGTACTGCTGAAGACCAGGTTACTGACACTGGGCACTACAGTCAAAACACCCATAGGCAGCAAACAACCCCACAACATCTTTGAACCTCCACTATATGTGACTGTAGGTTCGGTCTTCTATTCTTTGTAGGCCTCATTCCGTTTTCTGTAAATAGTATAAAGACACGTTAACCAAAAAGCTCTATCTTGGTGTCATCTGTCCACAAGATGCTTTCCCAGAAGGATTTTGGCTTGCTCATGTACATTTTAGTCTAGATTTTTTTAGGTCTCTGTGTCAGCAGTGGGGTCCTTCTGGGTCTCCTGCCATAGGGTTTTATTCTCTACAAATCAGGGCTGTGGAGTCGGTGTTGAACTCATGGAGTTGGAGTCTGTGTCCATTTTGGTGAAGTCTGAATAGGAGTCTGTATAAAATGGACAGACTCCTGATTCCTAAAATATATAATGAATAGGTACAGTAGTTAAATTCAGTATGTGATGTACATTTTTTCGTAAGAATTTGGGGAAGTTATGAAATTTCCTCTAAATATCTGTTCTGTTCCTGATCTAAGGTTCTCGTCTTTCAGATGAATCTGTGGTGCACTTTATGTACATGCTCAGCAGTAACCAATGCTTTGGCGAACAGGAAAACTCGTCCAGATGTTTCCAGAGAGGAAAGCGGCCCGGTATCTTCCCTTTATCTATCCCTTCGCCTCAGATCTTACCAAAAATTGGACTGTTCCTCTGGCTGTAGACTCTCCAGTTTCCAGACTATCCACCAACACGGTCCTCCCCTTTACTGACGGAGCATCACTTAAGGATCCCAATGACAGACTGATGGAGTAATTTGCCAAATCAGCTTTTGAAGCGGCAGGTTCCACCTAATGCCGTGCCTTTGCAATCACATGGGTGTCAAACTCTATTAATAACTGCATGGGCTAAGCAGCTCCGTCAAGACATCCTTGAGGGAGCCGCTCATGACTTAATGGACCAGATATCACAAGCGTGAAAGTATGCAGTGGCCGCCTCATTGGATGCAGCCTCCTGTGCAGCTCAAGCATCCAGTAATATAGTGGCTGTCCGCAGAACCATCTGGTTATAGGCGTGGCAGGCAGAGTTGTCTTCTAAGAAGTCTCTGACCATTTTGCCCTTCCAGGGATCTCGACTGTTTGTTACCAGGCTGGACCAGATTATAATGGATGCCACCAGAGGAAAAAGTTCTCTTCTTCCTCAGGCCAAACCTCAGGGCCCTCCCCCTAAGTAAAAATGTTGTCCCTTTCATCCTTTTCGGCACTGCTTGTCTGCAGAAGATTCTTCCCGCCAAGAGGGCGCAGACACAACAGGAATTACAATGGCCTCCTTCAAACAGACACCCTCCTGGAGCCCCCGCAATGCGTAAGGCAGGTCCTCCAGGAGCAGGCCTAGCCGATTCTCTTCCGCATAGCGCTTGTTTGCTGCCCAGGGAGTCACCCGGGGTTGGCGGTCGTCTCCTCTTCGAGGACGCCTGGGTCAGGGAGGTTGCATCTTCAGGATACAAGATAGAATCCCAAGTTAGTCTCTGCCTTTCATCTCAATGAGGACATAGTCCTCCCCTCTTTGTGCCCATCTCCTGTTCACCCCCTGGAGCATTCAAGTAACAGGTTGGACCTGGTCTGGGGGATTCGATTTATCTTACTAGGACAACCCCCCTTTCGGAGGACGGATTCTCTCTTTGTTATCCCTGAGGGTACTCGTAGAGGTCTTCTGGCATCCAACGCAACAATTGCTCGCTGGACCTGGTCAGCCATCTTGGAGGTGTACTGTGTTAAGAACAGAGTGCCTCCCCTGGGATTAAGGTCCACTCTACCAGAGCGGTGGGTGCCTCCTGGCCCATTCACCATCGGGCATCCGGCTTACAGTTATGCAAAGCGGAAACATGGTCTTCTATTCACACGTTCTACAGGGCCCATACCTACACCTCAGCAGATGTCAGCCTAGGTATGAGAATCTTACAAGCGGCAGTGGCTAGTTCTCAGACCTGAAGGAACTTTGTGCTGTTTCACTCCCTAGGGACTGCTTTGGGATGTCTTGTGGTTTCCTATGTCCCCCAATGAAAAGACAGAGAAAACAGGATGTTTGGTTACTCACCGTAACATCTGTTTCTCGGCTTTTTCATTGGGGGACACAGTACCCTCTCAAGTCTAAAAATTGTAATGACTTTTTTCTATTGTTACAGTTTGTTTTTGTATTTCTTTCTATGTTCTTCCTACATGTTGCTTCCTACTGCTTTCTCACCAACTGATTAACTTGATGAGGTGTACACTGCTGGGGCGCAGCATACACCCATGGTTTCCTGTGTCCCCCAATGAAGGTTCCGAGAAACAGATTTTACGGTGAGCAACAAAAAAATCTTGCTATTGTCCACCCCTGTTACTTGCCACAGGTGAGTTTGAATGAGCATCATATGCTTGAAACAAAGATGTTTATGCACAATTTTAAAGGTACCAAAAATTTTTGTCATGACCATTCAGTGGGTTTTCTGAAAAAAAATATGTCCAATTTGCCTTTTTTTCTATATATTTTTTGTGTTGTTCTAATACACAAATAAGGAAATAAGCATGTGTATAACACTTTCGGACATGACTATAGTTATTTTACATCTTTAAAATACTGTCCTGGTTCCTGCAGCAGCCAGCGCAGACTTAAACATTCATGTGAATCATTTCAATGCATTTATTTCTTTGAATGATCCCATCTACATATTTCTGTGTTTTTCTTCATTTTTATACAGATTTACACAAAACTTATTTTTCCTAAAAATTTCCAAGTACTGAACGGAAAAAATATACAACCACCTTCTCTCAGTTTAATGTGTGCTTGCTAAGCTGACACTTTCCTATTTTCCATTGTACAATCTATTTTCAAAGGAAAAAGAAACTATAACTTATGGGCAATTGCATCCTTTGAGATAGGGGTCATGAAAATATACAAGGACTGTAGGTGGTATATCAAGTGCTAGAATTGAAAAACAGACCTCCAGCTCACGCAGAGCATTGTCACATTCTTTCTGTCCGGGGGCTTGCTGGGTGCATATGGTGATCAGTTGGTTTATGCTCTCTGTCACGGCCCTGGAAACACACAAAACATGTTTGGTAAGAAAAAAAACTGTACATGCAGGCACTTCTCTACATGTTGATGTAGAAGGCAGGTAAACTTGTATGTAACAGTCAGGGTTTTGATATAGGAAAGTAAAATGGCGTGAAAGAGAACGAAGAGTGACGTATTATATCAAGAGGAACGAAAACCAAAATGAAGATGCATGATGTCAAGAACATCTGTAAGCCATAATGGGGAGACATGTTAAATCGAGACACTATAAATCACTAGACAGTGAATGCGACGCTCACCTTGCAGCAGCTGCCAGAAGATTTTTGGCACTTGGCGCTCCAGAATCTACAGAAAGAGACTTAGCAGCAAGGAGAAGTTTGCTGGAGGCCATGGAGATGGTTTTGAGGTTTCCTATAACTTGCATCTGGTCATCTTTATTCTGTAGAAAGTTTGCAACACAAGATCAGATTTTGGGAATCCACGAGAACAAATTATATACAAAGGATATAGTGTAAGAGACACTGTCACTTCTGGTACAGACAAGCCTCATAAAAAGGACCTAGGGGGTCTTTGTATCAGTTTCTACCACCATTAATGTTCAGAGTCTGATCTCATTGTGAACATAAGACATATTAAATTTTTATGCCCTATACAATTATCAACTTAACAACAGCTCCAAAACTAGATAGTATAACAAAAAATAAATATTTATTTAATATTAAATTAATTTCCTATTCATTTGAAATAACCTGGATACCATAATCTTAGTGATCTGTTACTCAAAAATAGTTGTCTCACATGGTACATGGTGAACATTCAAGTAAATGTCCATCAGTTCAAGCTCAAAGGGGAATCATGAGCAAGGACACTTGTACATGAAGTCCAACAATGACATGTGCCTAAAGTTTAATTATTCATTTCTTATTTATAAGGTTGTGTTCATGCATTGTAGTATGTTCGCATGATGTCTTCAGATGCACAAAGGCACTGAATACTTCTTATATTATTATTTTTTGTATGTATTATACTATTTACTGATGGCATTGACACAAAAAAGACCTCCAGGAAAATGTGTTCGCTGGTGTGATCAACTGAAAAGGTGTTTCTTTTCATTTCACTGCATCAAGTAAGGACAAACTGATTAGTGGAAAATGGCATTTACTACTGCTCAAGCCATTAACAGGCATTTTCCTTGCAAGGGGTCTGTAGTAGTATTAAATGGCGGTTATTAGATTAATAGCCTACAGACAGCATGAGTCAGATAGGAGAGGAACCACTGGTATAGAGCGGCCTTCCAGCCTAGCTTACAGATGGGGGTCACTATTAGGGACTATGGACAGGTGTCATCTTTAGGCTACGTTCACATTTGCGTCTTTGGGCGCAGCGTCGTTGATGGATACCGACGCATGCGTCCCTATCTTTAACATGGGGGGGTGCAAGGACATGCGCCGGTATGCGTTGTCAAGCGTTGTACGACGCATGTGTCATTAGGGCGCGGCCGACGCTACATGTTGCATTTTTCCTGTGCCCAATTTCCGGTAAACAACGCATGCAACGCACTTGCATCGTAAATGCGCCAAAAAACAACATTACTGTCTATGTACAACGCATAGGGCGCAGGTGCCTGCGTTGACCTGCGTTGTTCGACGCATGCGCCTTTTGAGTAAAAAACAAGTGATGAAGTGTCTAGACAGTGACAAGACCACCCCATAGATATAAAAAAGGGTGATTGCATTGTATTTCACTTGCCTGCACGTCTGGAAACAGAGAGTACACGAGACACAGCTCTGCCTTCAAGAGATGTAAGTATATAATTTCTCTGCCCATTTTTGTTTATTCTTTGCAATGTTTGTTGTTTGTTTGTTTTTTTATGTGTGTGACATTTTTTTTTTTTCTTGCAATTTATGGTGGTTTATTTAATTTTTATTGCGTTGTTCTGCGTTGACCGCATGCGTAAAAAAACGCTGCGTTGTGTATTGCGTTTTGGGTTGCGTCGACGACGCTGCGCCCAAAGACGCAAATGTGAACGTAGCCTTAGAAGTACAGAACCATCTACTGACATGCTCTCACTTACAAAAAAAAAAATTAAATAAGGTCATGCAGGAGCACAAACGATGCTTCCATGCCCATGGGTGAGAACATTTTATACTTCATTCTTCAAGGTCTGCATCTACTTCATTGTGTTGGATTAACCAGTTCATTTGGAGTCAGGTTCCACTTATTTGAATGCCTTTACTCAAATATAAAAATGATTCTTCATGACATGTTGCTATGAGATATAACAATACATAAACTCCTGTACTATTCCTATATTGGCACATAGTCATTAACCAAGAAAAAAACTGCACAAGAATTATTTTGTATGATCCTAAAAAGGTTTGACCTTATAGTCCCCATTACTAAAGGGGGTTTGGAGAGCTAAATCTGTTTTCTTTGTGCTTCATACTGATCTGTGCAATATAGAACAAAAAAAATAAAAGCGCAATTTTGGCACAACAGTCTGACCTGTGTCTGTCCAGCCATTTCAATTCCGGCATCGAGAAACTCGTCAAAATCTTCACTAAATTTGCCAGAGGCAGCTGCCAACTCTCCACTTTGCCCCCGGGAAGCATGGACCACCTCACCAGCTGACTGGTTCAGACCCTCCGCTGCTTGGTTTAATCCACTTTGTGCCTCTTGGAAAGACTTAGTGCTGGGAGGAAGCTAAACAGACAGATCGAACATGTCACTGTCATTTTAAAGAAGACAACAGACTGTGATGCAAGCTGTAATTGAATGGTAGTGTGTATATAGGATTTTCTCCACACAGTACATGCGTACAGCACTCAAGGTATTGTAACGTGAGCGGGGGACATCATCCTCGATAACAAGCTAGGTCTCGGCTTCCCCTGCAACTCACCCGTGCACTTCTGCAAAGGTTTGTGGCACTATTTTTCTAAAACCCCATAAAAAAAAAAAAGACATTGAACACCAGAGGCAAACACTTACTGACTCCACAAGCAACTTCTTGCTGGACTCTCCAATGCTCTTAAGAGCCATGTCCACATCCTTCTGTCCCGGAAGACAATTCACGCAGTTGTTCAGTGAATGAGAGACCGCTTTAGCCACCTGAAAAAGAAAATTAAAAAAGTTCTCTCACTCTCTCTCATATATATATATATATATATATATATATATATATATATATATATATATATATATATATATATATATATATATATATATATATATATATATATATATATATATATATATATACACACACAGAGCTGTTATTTAATGCAGAATGTAATCATTTATCAAGACAGACAGTGGTCAGAAGTGTTTGGTGGGCAGGATGGGACATAGAGACTCAGGGTGACATAACCTGTCTTGGCTTATTAGTTGCAAAGAAAATTTGTGGGGAATTTTAATAAGCAAATTGCCTCTTCAGAGAGGAAGAGGACTTGAGCTCTATAGCGCCACCTGTGGGAAGTAGCCATCCTACAAGTCACTATCGACCATTTAACGAGTCTTGCAATATTACTTCGGATAAAAGCCAAATCAGAATCTCAATTTGCAGACACGGTGTTTTAGGGTAATGCCCCTCGTCAGTGCAAAGTATGACAACTAATTTAGCTAGGTGAGAGGCTCTGGGCTGGAATTTTAATCACCATATTGACCATTAAATCTTTTAAATTACTTGCTTGTGGAAGGGATCATTCGTATAGCCGTTTTACTTATTCAAAGTCAGCCAAAATAAACCCTACTTTTTTTTTTTTAACCTAGTAGATGAGTAGATGTTCTTAATCATGTATGGAATTTGTATTGTGAAATCTGATGACAGAGCCACTTTAACGGCAGGGCAACACAAGCCATAGAAACAGTCTTAATTTTTTAAAAATGATACGGTTTACTAAAATTTCAGGTATATTTCTGAATTTTCAGAGATTGTATAAATGGATGCTCCTTGTATCTGCTGAAGATGCCTGACCTGTGCCAACCTCTGCTGGACCTCCGCATCCCCAGGGGCCACTAGCGCTTGCTTTGCCTCCTGGATGAGCTTGGCTGACCCATCCATTACATCTCTGGCGGAATCCAACATGTCATTTGCAGCCTGTGGATCACTAGTAGAAGCTGCAACCCCTCGCGCTGCCTGTGCCAAGGTCTTCAGAGCCTGTGCAGTTTCCCTTGCAGCAACACCTACAAAGGAAAATCACAGAAAGTAGTTATAGCAGACGAGAGATGGCAAATAAGTATGTCTGTGGAAAACAAACAAACATGTACTGTCATGAGTTTTCAGCGAGACTAGAAATATTCGCCATGAGAAATTTTAGATATAGCCATCAGTTATAGTGTCTGGTTAAATATTTCAGGGGTAAAGTCATAAGAGCATCATAGAAGGTAGTCCCTAATTATCAATTCCAAGGCGAAGTGAATTATCAACAAATCATCCACATATCACATGGCCAGACATTCATTTGAAAGGCTACCAAATACCACTGCTTAGATAAAGCTATACCTGCGGCATATTCTGGCAACAGCAGATTTTCCTCAACATTCTTCACTACATGTTTTTTTTTTTAGATAACCACTTTGAAGGTAAGCTATCAGCAGGTTTTCACACTGCAAACTATTTATACAGGTCCAGCAATACCCTGACATGGCCAATCCGCAATGTCGGACAGGCCTGGCGGGGTACCGGTGAGATGCCCGGTGGGTCCAAGAGAGAGAGCTGTGACAGGGCGCTCGCCAACATCACATAGTAGTGACCTTAAATGGTCGCCAGCCTATCAGAAGCCAAAAGCCGAATAGCCTTTCAATGTTACTGCTATGTGATGTCAGTGCGCGGCCCCTGATGGGTCGGTGGCCATTTTAGCAACTGTGCCAAATATGAAGCCACGAAAGGGCGCCGGTGAGTGCAGGAAGGGGAGAAGAATATATATTTTTACCCCCTCTGTGACTGGGCAGGACAGTGGATATAGAGGCTGACATAGGGACTCAAGATGGGGACATTAAATAAAGTGTCCCAGGATACGGACCTTATTAAAGAGGACATAGGAGTCCAGGTTGGGGGCAACATAAGGGCTCAGGATGGGGACGTTAAATAAAGGAGCCCAGGATCTCGGACCTTATTAAATAAAGGGGTGCCAATTACTGTATGGGGGCCAGGATGAAGAGCATGCATTATTGGTTCATGGTGGCAAGTGGGGACATAATTATTGCTGCAATTTAATTTACTTTTGAGGATACAGTCTTCCATGGTGGGGTGGGGGTGGGGGGCAAAAGGGAAGTCCTGTTACTGTGCAGGGCGGCACTGTGCAAATTGTCTCTTCAGAGAGGGAGGAGACACAGATTAGATATTAGAAAAAACTTATTGACAGGGTGATCAATGAGTGGAACAGGCTGCCACGAGGGGTGGTGAGCTCTCCTTCAATGGAAGTCTTCAAACAGAGGCTGGATAGACATCTGTCTGGGATGATTTAGTGAATCCTGCTTTGAGCAGGGGGTTAGACCAGATGACCCAGGAGGTCCCTTCCATCTCTACCATTCTATGATTCTAGGACTAGAATTCTAGTGCCACCTATAGTAAGTAGCAATATCGACCCTCTAATGAGTCTCGCCACATGACTTGTGATTAAAGGCATTACCGGCACAATGTTGCTTTTTTCTTCAACTGACGTAGTGTAGAATTTGAGGGGAAAAAAGTGGGTAATGTGCTGTAGAAGTGATTATCTACAGATAACTGTATCTTATTTTATGCAGAGGCAAGTCCTGGCTGGAAAAAGTGAAAGCGGTTTGCGCTAGATGAAGAAAAGCAAAGATAAAGGACTTTAGCTACAGATGTCGCTGGTGAGTCACAATATTACATGTACACGCACACTAAACACTTAATACAGAGCTCCTGTGTATAATGTCACCAATGATCACTGTATTACCGGTACACTATACACTATATACAGAGCTCCTGTGTATAAAGTCACTGGTGATCACTGTATTTCATTTTACTCTGACACTATATAAAGAGCTCCTGTGTATAATGTCACTGGTTGTCACTGTATTACCTGTACACTGACACTATATACAGTATATAGCTCCTGTGTATAATATAACTGGTGAGTCACTGTATTACTTGTACTCTATATACACAGGTGCTCTGTTAAGTGTCAGGGACTCTGTATATAGTGTCAGTGTACAGGTAATACAGTGCGGTTTCTAATGGTTGGATTACATCAATCAATAAGTTAACACCTAACTAACCTGTTGATCGGTGATCGCTTGTTTTCAAAGATCCCCTTTAATGCAAAGTTATGTAATTGTAAATCCTAGTTATGGTGGCGCACAGTAGATGTGTAGGAGCCACTTGTGTTCTACAGTCGTCGCTCCACTATAACAGGAATAATGGCTTACAGATCTTTGCATATAGCTGTAGGTTGGGCCCCTAGAGTCAATTCTCCCAGTGGGCCCCAAAAACCCCAGTCCGACCTTGCCAGTCCGTTCCTCCATTACTAAGAAATCATTTGAATTCATATCCTAATGTACATCTGAATCCTCTGTCACGCCAGCTCTATTTCCCCGCCCTATGTTGGCTTCTCCTGTTTGCCTGCTCCTTTGCCTAAAGTCACACAGTATAGGAGCCGTCAGTCAAGCAGGAGGAGGCAGCACTAGGCAGGGAAGCTGGAAAAACAATAGCGCAGCTGTGACTTATCTGGTTTATAAGGGGGATCAGGGTGCTGGGAATTGCTCACCTGATAAGAGTTGTGTGAGACAACAACAAACTGCTTGAAAATGTTGGCTGCTGCAATTCGTTAAACTTCTTCATCAGGACAAACCACAGTGGTTTGTCTTGATGAAGAAATTTGTTAACTTTGAAATTCATTGACAACCCCCACAGAAATTTCCTTGGTCTCCTGGTTTCATCTACTAGAAACCTCAGATCTATCACAGCCTTCAGCTTACTTTGCATTTCAATTCAAATGCTGGTTCTCTCAGTAACAGAGGAACAGACTTATGTAAAGATATTATTGGACTTCTCTTTGAAAACGCTATATGCATATATACATAGTTTGGTGGATGAAATCATATTAAGAAATTGCCTTTAACGAATACTAGAAAGGAAAACATGAGAATGACTCCGCTATGCAGTAGCACTCAATGTCAAACAGTTGCTCCATAACGAAAATACATTTTAGGTTATGAAAAAAGGTGATGAAACTCGAGCAAACAGCAAAAAAATAAAAATAAAATAAAACCAGATTTAAAAGCTATCTTCCCACATCTACCCCAATCTCTGTGGGGATTAAATGAATGATTACATTAGAACATAAAATAATTTCTAGCAATAACTGAAGTGACTGGGTCAAAGTCATCTAGCGCGATTTCCAAGAGGAAGGCAAGCACACCCCTTTTTATGATATAAAGTATACACTGATAAGTTAGTGATACGGATGCTGGCGGCACACCAAGACACATTACACAGAGGCCATTGTTCAGAATTACATTGTGTTCCTATGCTGAGGACATCAGACCTGCACTGAATAGCACACAGGCCTACAGAAAGAAAGCTCTACAATACTGAAAATATAAGACGTGGACAAGGGAACAGAATAATGATGACTTGTTCACAATATTTCATGTTCACATTTTCAGTATATACCTTCATGATGCTATTATAGTGGGTATCTTGTAACAATGGGCAGAACACGCAGGATAAATCCACATACAGTATAATGCCGCTCTGTAAACTGTGCAGCTTTCCTGCTTGTTACATGCTGCTTATCTAGACCATTTCTTCACTCCCCCATCTTGGACCAAGATCAGAAAACATTGCGGCCAGATAATGCATTGCTACACTTTCATCCGCTTCTCCAGCTGGAAGATACACTGGTGCCATTCTGTCTCACCAGCCTTCCCTGGGTGTCTGAGCTGCCTCCATGCATTACTTCAATCACTTTTTACAGTCATTTATGTTGATCTGCCCAAAGTCACATTTCTAGGAGGGGGACAGTAATTTACCAGGCAGACTTATCTCCTGCACACAGTTACATCATAGAAGCCAGATGAGTAATGGACTCATTTCAGAACAGGGGGTTTCAAGTCACTTGGAAGGAAAAATTGAATATGGGGAGAGATAAACTGTTAGTGAGGCCTCATCAGGGACAGTAGGTGGGAAAACTGCACACAAATGAGCTTTCCCTTCTCTGCGCTCTCCTAGATGGGTAGGAAATGCATAGAACAGTACTATTTAAAGGGAACTGTCATATTGAGAATAGTATTTTATCTGCAGGCCGGATGTTATAGAGCAGTAGGAGGTGATCAGAATGCTCTCCGTGCACCAAGCAGCTCGGTGAACCTTCTCACTTCCTACCTATCCATGATTGACAGCCCTGCCTTACAGGAGACAGAGGACAGCATAGATAGATGCAAGACAAGTAGGTGGGAAGGGGCACTGAACGGCTCGGCAGCGCCAAGATTTGAATAGTCATTTTGTGCTGACATGCTCACCTTGGTTTACAACATTAATCATGTAGGAGCTGTTAGCTGTGAACTATATGTCAATCTATGCTTATGTCAATCCAGGCCTACCAGACCACATTGGTTACCAGTTACAGGTGAGAACATGCCAGTATATCTATAGCAGAGTAAGAATTCTTGGCCATTTTTGGAACCCCATGAAAGTAAATTCAGAGAAATCTGCACATAAGCAGTCACCTCTCTGCTGACCGTGACTGCCAGACAGGATGCTTCACCCTCTAAATTGGTGCAGATCCCAAAGGTGGCACTTGCACCTATCAGACCCCACACCTTTAATTCCGTAATGAAAAGTTATCCATATACTTTGCATATATTAACATGCTTATGTGAGTTTGCGGAGTTCAAGCAGAAGACAGAAATAGTTTTTATTATTGACCTATTCTTAGGATAGGCCATCGATATCTGATCGGAAGGGGTATAATACCCGACACCACTGACAGCGGCTGGAGGTTCTCGGATGCTTTGCGGAACACAGCAGTTGAGTCTATCTTTAGTAGCCTTGGCCAGATCCACTCCCTATTCAATTGCCACCATAGAAATGACGGAGCTATTGGGTTCCAGCAGCATCTGAGAACTTCTAGTTACCAGTGGCACCTGTAACACTGATCAGTGAAGGTGCCAAGTGTTGTACCTCCACCAATCAGATATTGATAGCCTATACCATGGCTAGGCCATCAGTAAAAAAAAAAGTGACCAAGACCTTTAAACTTACATAGGACTGCCTCTGTTGGCATAATTATTATTGTGGGCAGTCAGAACCCTATTTGCGGTCTCTAAATCCACTGACAGCAGGCAGAAGTTGTGCATTATACATTTCACTATGCACTGAATACGATTTTATTACAACACATCTCTGTGGATAATTAAAGCGTAACAGTCATTATATTTTTTTTATTTAATAAACAAATAGTATGCATGAAAATAAACTTTGTAATATATCTTATCAGAGACATCTGCTTCTTTCTCTGTCAGGACTGATTGCTCATTCTCAAAATTCTCAATCTGAAAACAGATTACTGAGATAGAAGTTGGATATTGGTAGTGATCCGATTTAATGTAGATGAGAGAATCTGAGCTAGAGGTAGAGCTTCTCCCCCCTCCAGTATTCACAGAATCTTATCAGCACCAACTGTCATATCCAATCCTAGAGGGAAAGTCTGTCTTCACCGAATTCAGATTTCTCCCAGGCATTGAGAATGTTGAGAATGAAAAAAGCAGAAGAAAAGGAAAGAAGCAGATTTATCTGATAAGACCTATTACAAAGTGGCTTATTTTCACATATACTATTTATTTATGAAATTATATTTCAAATGTTGTTAACACTTTAAATATACACCCCGCTAAAATTTATTCTCCTAAACGTTTGAACATATTCATAAAATCAATTCTAAAATCAATGAAAATACAAAAGTTTACCGAATTAAATGCAGTCTTTATCTTAATTGAATTTATCCACTTTATCATGTAATCATGGGAACTAAGAAGATTCAATCCTGCTCGAGTTCACAAGAGGTTTTTGCCTTAAATGGATGGAATAATAGTGACTGATTTTATGAGGCGAGTGAGAAAAAACAGCCAAATTTGTACTTGGCTAATATCAGACCCATGGTACATACTGTGCACATCCAGCAGCGTGGGTGGATGAGGTTTATAAGGATGGGAATAAAGGTGGACAAAAACCTTTGTGCATACTGGAAACATAAATGCTCTCTAGGACTGGCATCTAGAATGATGACCTTTAAAGCCCAGTTACTAGGCTGAGGATATTTCTCCAGCTGTAACACTTTTCATGAAACTATGGAGTAAGTAATGAATGGCTATTTCCCAATCCTTCAGACTACACCCATCCTCCAAATCCTGCCCGATGCACAGAGCAGTGCGAAATAATGGGATTTTTGGTTCTTACAGTAAAATCTCTTTCTTGGAGCCTTCATTGGGAGACACAGGTAACCACGGGTGTATGCTGCTGTCGCTAGGAGGCTGACAATATGCAAATAAGGAAAAAATAACTCTGCCCCGGCAGTATACACCCTCCAACAAGCACGAGTCAACTCCGTTGGTGCTAAAGCAGTAGTAGGAGCAAGTATAAACAAACTCAACCTATGTACCAACCCACAACGGCACATTGGCCAAAAAGGTACAACATAAAGGGAGGGTGCTGTGTCCCCCAATGAAGGCTCCAAGAAAGAGATTTTCCGGTAAGAACCAAAAATCCCTCTTTCTTTCTTGCTTCATTGGGGGACACAGGTAACCATGGGACATCCAAAAGCAGTCGCACGGGTGGGGAAAATATTCAGAGAGAAGGAGACTTAGGTCGGCGGGTGGGAAACCGCCGCCTGCAGTATCTTCCTACCCAGGCCTGCGTCTGCAGAAGCCTGAGTATGCACCTTGTAAAACCTTACGAAGGTGTGAACGGACGACCAGGTTGCGGCCTTGCAAACCTGCAAAGCCGAAGCTTGGTGACGAACAGCCCAGGAAGCTCCCACAGCCCGTGTAGAGTGAGCCCTCACCCCCGGAGGAGGCTGTTTGTTTTGGACACGGTATGCATCCAGAACCGCCAAACGAATCCAACGAGCAATTGTGGATTTAGAGACGGGGAGCCCCTTCCGACGACCTTCAGAGACGACAAACAGAGGATAGGACTGGCGAAAAGAAGCAGTTCTGGAAAGATAGACTCAAATAGCCCTGACCAAATCCAGTTTGTGTAGCGATTTCTCCCAGGGATGAACCGGGGAAGGGCACAAGGAAGGAAGAACGATGTCCTCGTTGATGTGACAAGCCGAAACTACGTTTGGTAGAAAGCAAGGAACCACTTTATCCTGGTGTAGAATCAGGAAGGGAGAACAGCAGGACAATGCCGCCAACTCGGAGACTCTCCTACTCGAGGGGATGGTGACCAGGAAAGCCACTTTCCATGAAAGAAGGGAAAAGACAATGTCCAGAATTGGTTAAAAAGGCGCTCGCTGGAGGGCTCCGAGGACAAGGTTGAGATCCCATGGCTCAACCGGAGGATGGTAAGGAAGCGCTATGTGAGCAACACCCTGAAGGAAGGTCTTTACCTGGGGAAGGGAAGCCAGGTCTCTTTGGAAGAGGATGGACAGAGCGGAAACCTGACCCTTTAGAGTACTCAGAGAAAGGCCCGAATCGAGACCCGTTTGAAGGAAACCGAGGACTGAAGGAAGGGAAAAGACCATAGGGAACAAACTGTTGTCATCGCACATGGGAAAAAGGCATTCCAACATCTATGGTAGATAAGTGAAGATGCTGATTTCCTAGCTTTTATCATGGTCTGTATGACGCTGTGGGAAAAACCTGCATCCTTTAAGACCGCGGCCTCAACGGCCATACCATTAAATTCAGAGACCGAGAATTCGGGTGGAAGAGGGGCCCTTGCGATAGAAGATCCGGACGGTCTGAGCCTCCAGGGGACGTCCGATAGCATGTTCACTAGCTCCGCATACCAGGCCCTCCGAGGCCAATCTGGAGCTACTAAGAGAACGGGACCCCCCTCTGAATTTACCTTTTTTACGACCCTTGGAATCAACGGCAGAGGCGGAAACAGATAAGGCATCTGGATCCGGGCCCACGAGATCACAAGGGCGTCGCAGCCGACAGCCATCGGGTCCCGAGACCTGGATACGTACAGGGGAACCTTGTGGTTTGTTCGGGAAGCCATTAGGTCGACATCTGGAATGCCCCACCTCTGACAAATTTGGTTGAAGACGGTGGGGTGAAGAGCCCACTCGCCTGCCACGAGCCCCTGACGGCTGAGAAAGTCAGCTTCCCAATTGTCCACTCCTGGAATGTGTGACAGCTGATATGGAGGGAACATGGTTCTCTGCCCACCGTAGGATCTTTGCCACCTCCCTCATGACCTGCTTGCTGCGTGTCCCTCCCTGGTGGTTTATGTAAGCCACGGCCGTGGCGTTGTTCAACTGAATGCGGACTGGTTTTCCCGTGATGAGGGACTGCCAGCGGAGGAGGGCCAGGAAGATTGCCCTGATCTCCAAGAGATTGATGGGGAGAAGGGTCTCTTGAACATTCCAGCGGCCGTGCACGGAGATGGAGAAAGACCGCACCCCACCCCTGAAGACTGGCGTCGGTGGTGATGACCTGCCAGCAAAGGGGGAGAAATAACCTCCGGCACAGAATGGAGGTGGATAGCGTCCATCAAGTGAGAGACTGTCTCACATTGAGAGGTAGGCGAACTGGGCGATCTAGGGAAAGTGGGCTCCTGTCCCAGGCAGACAGGAGGGCCAGCTGGAGAGGGCGAGAGTGGAACTGAGCATAAGGTACTGCTTCCATGGAAGCGATCATGTTCCCTAGTACTTTCATACCGAGCCGCAGAGGCAGGGCGCTTTAGGGCTTTGATGCCCTGCCAAAGAGAAAGGAACTTCTCCTTTGGGAGGAAGACCTGGGCTTGAATGGTGTCGAATTCCATGCCTAGGAATTTGAGACGTTGGGTCGGAATTAAGGTGGACTTCTCTTTGATGATTATCCAACCGAGACGGATTAGCGTGTCCAGAGTGATTTGGAGACTCTGGCTGCAATACCAGCAAGACGGACCCTTGACCAGGAGGTCGTCGAGATAGGGGATTATGAGGATCCCCTTTGATCAAAGGATGGCCATGACCTCTGCCATTACCTTCGTGAAGACCCTGGGAGCGGACGCCAGGCCGAACAGGAGAGCTGCGAACTAGTAATGTTGCTCCTGGATGGCAAAACGATGAAACCTCTGATGCTGTACGCAAACAGGAATGTGAAGGTATGCATCCTGAATGTCCACAGAGCACAGATATTCTCCCGGTTCCATGGAAGCGATCACCAAGCGCAGTGACTCCATTTTGAAGTGTCGAATCCGAAGGTGGAGGTTCAACTGCTTGAGATTCAAAATCGGGCGAAGAGAGCCATCTTTTTTCGGAACTACGAACAGATTTGAGTAAAAGCCCGAAAACGGCTCGCGGTAAGGAACGGAGACGATTAGCCCTGAGGCGAGGAGGGAAGCGATGGCCTGGAGAAGCCCTGGGACATGGGAGGGCTGCTTGGGTGGACGAGAGAGGAAGAAACGTCTTCCTGGGGGAGAAGAAAATTCAATTTTGTAGCCCGATGAAACAATCTCCCTGACCCAGGCGTCGTCGACCATTGATAACCAAGCCTCCATGAACAGAAAAAGCCTGCCTCCCAACCTGGAAAGATTTCCAGGCGGGGGTGACCCATCATTCTGAAGAAAATCTGTGGCCGCGAGATCCGGAAGGTTTAGAGGAGCGGCTCTTAGCCCTCCAGTGAGGGGTAGGCCTGAAGGATGGTTTCCTTCGTTCCCCTTGGGCGGAAGAACGGTCCTGGTGAGAGGCACCACATGAGGAGGTGAAGGACCGAAAGGGGCGAAAGGAACGCGGTCCCTTTCTACTGAAGGGGCACCTAGGTTTAGATTGATGTAGAGAAGTGCTTTTACCACCAGTGGCATCCAAGATAATCTGGTCCAGCTTTGTGCCAAAGAGCCTGGACCCTTGGAAAGGCAGACTAGTGAGGGATTTTTTTTAGAAGCAGGGTCTACGTTTCACGCTTTCAGCAAAAGGACTCGGCGAATGGCAATGATGTTGCTGTTTGACCTTGTGGAGCAAGCAGCCGCATCCAGGGAGGCATTTGAGATATTTCCCTGCGTGGGCAATCTGGTCCGCTAAAATCAGCTAGGTCCTCAGAAGGAGCCGAAGATACAATGCCCCTGCGAAGGATCTTGGCCCAGGCCGATACAGCTTTCACCACCTAAGAGGATGCGAAATTGGGGCAGAGAGAGGCGCCAGACGCTTCAAAGGCTGATTTGGTTAAAGCCTCAATTTGCTTGTCTGTAGCATCCTTTAGAGAGGCTGCATCAGGAATAGACAGAACTGTCTGCGAGGATAATCTTGACACAGGTGGATCTACTTTAGGTGATTCGGACCATTTGCTCACAAGGTCTGAATCAAAAGTGTATAAAATGTCCAGACGTTTTCTTCCTGGAAAACGTTTTCCGGGATGTTCCCAGTGTCTAGAAGTAGTGTTCTCAAACTCTTTGTGATTGGGAAAAACTCTAGAGGGACGCTTCACCCGTTTGAATGAAACGGAGTCGTCCTGAGAAGTTGCTTCTTTTTCCTTAAGTTCAAGGATTTGAATAATAGCCAAATTAAGGCTATCTACCATATCCTGCGTCCCGGAGGTCTGATCTGCATCCAAGTCAGACTCTGACTGAGAAGCTACATCCAACCCGACGTCCGCCTCCGAGGAGGGTAAACGGGTAGAGCAGGGTATTCTGGATGACGCAGTGGGGTCCGGTGAACTGGATGAGGAGCTAGACCGAGACCTCTTCCTGGATCTTTTCTCAAGTCTGTCCCTGTGAGAGTCGTGGTCAGGTGCGAGAGAATCACCGTGTGAGGAGTTCGTGGCACTGGTGGCAGCAGATAGAAGCGGAATGCGTTCTAGGACCTGTACCAGGGACTGACAGACATGGCAACAACCCATTAAGGGGGAGGGGGGAGTGCACTCATCCCGAGTATTAGGGACTTCCTGAGGGACGGACATGGTGGAAGGACTGCAGGATGGACAGAAAGGAGACAGCTGGCCTGAAGCCCACTTTCTCTTACAGAGGGCACAAGCGTAGTAAATCACTGTAGGGATATAGCCGGGGGCCCCTGCGGGGTTGGGCATAGGTGGAGACTGAGTGACACCTGTAGCAGGATGCCAAGAAGATGAGACTGCTGAGGGGAGAAGTACAGGCCAGGGGAGGAGGAGTGCAGAGCCTACCAGACACCGAGCGATGAGCGGCAGCGCAGGAAGCTGTGTCCCCCGCTTGGAAGAAGACCTCGTGGCCACGCGACGCGAACGGTGAGGGAAGCTGTCCTGAAGCGATAGCTGCGAGCTTCCTGTAATTGGCGCGCAGTTCGAGCGCGCAGAAAAGGGGGCGTGGCTGGCCGCAAAGCGAAACCGAAGACCCGATCAGCTGAAGCGCCTGAAGGGGAGTGTCCAGCCCGAGAGGGTCCACTGCCATCGCTGGGACCAGGAGGAGGTGTGCCCAGTGCTGTGAAGAGCCGGAGTCTGGTTAGGCCAGAAAGAACGGACGTGGCCTGCCGGAAAACACTCTGCCAAGGAGAAGAGGCAGTGAATCAGGCGCTGCAAAGGAAAAAAGGGCGCGAGATCTGAATAAATGGCCGCAAAATGTCCGATGGCTGAGGTAGGTGAATGCTGCAGTGGTGAGTGCTGCGGGCGGGCGGTGGATGGGGGGGTCTGTACCTGCTTGAAGATCCGTCCCTCTTCATAGCTTCAGGAGCGCTCGGGAGGTAGACAGGGTCCTGGAAGAGAAGATCCTCCTTCCCGCACCATCTCCAGATGGTGCAGAAGACGGCGTCAACTCCTTAGGAGAAGGGGGGAGGTCACTGCAGGTGACCACCGTCTTCCTCTCAGCCCTCTCCGAGGAGAGGGGTGAGGAGGGGAAAAGGCGAGGACTGGCCACCAAGAAGTCACCCTGAAACACCCATAAGGGTGACAGGGGACAAAGTCCTGCCAGCGGGTCCAAGAGTGGGCGATGCGGGAAGTACCACACTGCTCTCTCGGTCGCTTAAATGTGGGGAAAACAGGGTGAGAATCTGCACTCTGTTACCCACAGAGATAAGTCTGAAAAAGAAAGAGAAAATTATTAATAAATTCACAAAAACCCTGTAAAGAAAATAAAGCGGATCTGGTGGTTAGATCGAGGTCCACCTCCTACAGATACTAAGCAAAAACTGAGTTGACTTGTGCCTGTTGGAGGGTGTATACTGCCGGGGAGGAGTTATTTTTTCCTTATTTGCATAGTGTCAGCCTCCTAGCGACAGCAGCATACACCCATGGTTATCTGTGTCCCCCAATGAAGCGAGAAAGAAAAGAGAATTAAAAGGACTGACAACACTTCTCCATTCATTACACAGCTTCAGCATTCTCATCATTTACAGAAAATTAGTCACCGACTCCAGGAAATGGCAGCAGCGAAAGAAATTACTTGCTACATTCATTAAGTGTAGTTGTGAGATGCTTACATTTGGAAGAACAAGTAAAAAAAAAGTTGTTACTTCTATAGAGACTGCTATGGAAAGCAATAACCTAATGCTACATCACTAGAGAGTAAGGGGGGATTAAAGGCATAATTTATTTAAAGGGGTATTCCCATCTCATATAATTATGGCATATGTATTGCAGATACAGGTCCCAGCAATGGATGTGCGGGCCTGCGTCTATACATGCAGGTGTGTCTCTATGTACAAGATGATTCATCTTTTTGTCAAATATTTTTTTACTTTTTGCAACAAAGAAATATGTTTTACATATACCCCGATAGGAAGCTGTATCCTTCCTTTGACTCCTGCATATACCAGGCATCGATCGTGGGCTTCCATGCCGATTGTTACTTGAAAAGGATGAGCTGGTCTTTTTTCCTTCTACATGATATATATATATATATATATATATATATATATATATATATATATATATATATATATATATATATATATATATATATATACATATACATATATATATATATACATATATATATATATATATATACATATATATATATATATATATATATATATATATATACACCCGTGTGTGTGTGTAACATGCATTGTGTATATGGATGTGTAACTTACACACAGTATTTGACACAAACCTTGTATGTGTAGCATCTGCATTTACAAATCCCGGCAGCGCAGACGAGAGTTCGTAGGTGTAAACATGTCAGCAATCGCCCAGCGAAAGAGCAAAATGCTGCTTATTCAGCTGGTGATTGGATTGTTTATGCCAGAACAGAAATCCTTGTTCTCAGCAGCACATCGCCGGTGTAAGCTGCAGATGTGCTGCTGATGACGTGATACTGTATGGGGACAGATTGATCTATTAGTGATTGATGGGCGCAGAACATTTTTGCTCATCCTGTATAAAGAAGCATGGGAAACAAGCACAGAAGGAGGACTGCAATATTGGTGTTCACAGTTTTAACTGCCTGAAATCAGTGCATGAAATGTGTGTGATGGTGCAATATATGAGCATTTGGGAGCCACTTTAAACTTCTGCCCAGGTCCCGCCTGCATCCACTATACATTTATGCCCTAACCTGTGCATATGCCATAAATGTACAAGGTGTGGATACCCCCTTGAATTATCTATTTTTGCAGGTCTTCCAATTTGTCAGTTACTATGATTGCTTAGGATGCAATGCCCTTACAGGATGTCACTCCAGATGATCTGGGAGGGCTCAGGGTGGTGTTTATCAGGACACAGAAGCCTCCTACAGCAGAGGGGTTTTCTGGGCTCTGAACACATTTGTGCAGTTATATTATATGGCTACAAATTGCTTGAATGGCGATAATGGGCAATATGCACACCATCAAACTTCCCCTGTATTTCCAGGAGGAAAGTAAGCAAATTGCACATTGCAGTCACATGCACATTAGCGTCTAGTCTGCATCTCTTCATGTTCTATTGAGAGGAGCAGATACAAATGTAGCCGGCTCGTGACTAACAAGGCAAATCGCAATCGCATACATGTTGTCAACATGACGCACCACTCCTGCTAGAAATACAGGGAAAGCGTGATAAGTGTGTACATTGCACACAGACAATTCCGTAAGCTGAAGTCATGAAAAATGACTGCAGCCCGGAAAACCCCTTTAAGTTGGCCTCATACTTTCCCCCCCCCTTAATCCTACGTATACATGAACTATGGAGGGAGGTAAAAATTCACTACCAAAAAAGTTTTAGCAGACGCTAAATTCCCGAACCTGTTGTGAATTAGACTTTTTTGGCTCCCTCTTGTGGTCACTAGTGGTATGACTCTGGGATTGTCTTTCCTCAGTTTGGCACCCAACTGGGTCGTTAGTCCAGGGGTGTTGCTATATAAACTTCCTGAATTCTCAGTCTGGTGCCTGGCATCGTTGTAATCAGTTCCTTTCTGTTTGCTCCTGTCTGCTGGTCGTGGTTCTTGCAAAATTAAGCTAAGTCCTGCTTCCTTGTTTTTTGGTTATTTGCATTGCTCTTATTTATTTGTCCAGCTTGTACTAAATGTGATTCCTGATTTTGCTGGAAGCTCTAGGGGGCTGATATCCTCCCCCCGGGCAGTTAGACGGTTCGGGGGTTCTTGTATATCCAGCGTGGAAATTTTGATAGGCTTTTTGCTGACCGTATAAGTCATCTTACTATATTCTGCTATTAGTCAGTGGGCCTCTCTTTGCTAAATATTTAGTTCATTCTTACGTTTGTCTTTTCTCTGGAGGCAAGAAAGGTCTATCTTTTCCCTTCTAGGGTTAGTTAGTTCTCCGGCTGGCGTGAGACGTCTAGAACCAACGTAGGCTCGTTCCCCGGCTGCTGCTATTTGTGGTGCTAGGATTAGTTATACGGTCAGCCCAGTTACCACTGTCCTATGAGCTGGTTTTTTGTGTTTGCAGACTTGGTAATTACTTCTGAGACCCTCTGCCATTGGGGTCATAACACGAACCAGCAGCATTTGATTTCAAAATACCAAATCCTTAAGTCCCCTGACATTATTGCAGGCGGAGAGTCAGGAGGTTCCAAACACACTAAAGGGTCTAGTGATGGGCGAACGTACACGGATAAGGTGTTATCTGAGCATGCTCATGTGCTAACCAAGTGACTTCGGCGTGCTAGAAAAATATGTTCCAAGTCCCCGTGGCTGTTCAACAGCCACATCACATACATGGATTGCCTTTTTGTTAGACAATCCCTGCATGTGTGGCTGCTGTCGAAGAGCCACGAGACATGCAGACGTGGGGACTCAAACATATTTTTCTAGCATGCACATGAGCATGCTCAGATAACACCTTACCCCAGCACCTTCACTCACCACAAGTTGGAACACCTTCAACCAAATACTTATGGGGACCATCAGTTAAGTGGAGGAAACTATTGGTACATGTCCCTCATGCATACTTTATCAAATAGTTTTTAACATACTGCATTTTTTTGTGATTCCCATCAAAATGTTTTTTTCCCCCACTTTAGCTGAAAGAAAGGACAATCCTTGCCTACAAGAAAAAGGTGTACTTTCAATTCTGTATTGTAGCTAATGATGAGCAGGTTGTGAAATAGAGCAGATATTAAGACATCCTGCTATGGCACAACTATTCACAATAGAGAATGAAATAGAGAATGAAAAATGATTAAATGGCATACTGGATTAAAAACATATGATACAAATCATATCTGAAGAAACTCCTACCGGTGTAGTGTTCGTTCCCCTGAGCTGCACATGTCAGCAGCTGAGCCATGGAGGAGCCAACAGTCTTGGATGTGCTGCCAAGGTCCTGGGCACACTTCTCCAGCTGGAAATTCACAGAGTAAAAGGAACATGAGAGTCCCTACATGCAGTACAGTATCGGAAAGAATTTACCAACTTGTCTCTCAAATAGCAAATTTAGAAATCTATTTTTCATTCTGCCACTTTGTCTTCCATAACATTAAGAGACACTTAATGGTGGCCATATATGTAAGAAGAATGGTGACTTTTGGTGGTACTGTTTATGGGGGTGTCCCATTTCTCCACAGATATCGGAGAAAAGAAGGATCGGGCATGTGAGGTTATCCGAGCATGCTCGCTCATCACTAATCAGGAGGCATAGCTGTTCCATCAATAAGATCTAGCTTTTCTAACAGAGAACTCCCCACATTGTGAATCGGATCTATCCGAGTATTACTTAGTAATACTACATCTCTCCTGCAGCAAGTGTATGGCTGGCTGCAGATTTTCCCTGGTGATAGCTGACAGCAATGTGCTGGCTTTGGTCCTAAAAAGTGATTACACCATAAAAAAAACACACTTTAAAAAAATACTTGGGAGGGAATTTTCCTAGAGCCACTTATTGGAAACCATTAAGTATAAAAGCCAAGCATTTGTTTCTTAGGTGGGATAATTCCAGCTTGAATAATTCCCGATGAGCATAATGGGGATTATTTAGCCACAAAACAGTTTTTCTTAAACCTGCAAACATTGAGGCTCTGAGCCACGTAGTATAATGTAACACCTACAGTCTGAGATAATGAAATGCTATGAACAGAATATGTGAACAGTGAGTTGGGTGTTACATACAGATCCCGTGTAGTCCTAGCCAGAATCATTACCCATTAGTGTGAATGCCCAGTGCAAATCAATGTGGAGAAAATAGCATTATTTAGGACTATCACTTACTATCGTTCTCCATCTTATAGCTATTATGTTAGCATATTGGAAACAAGCTTCCCACACTGTACTCAGAGGAATATTGGCAAACGTTTCTATACCAATATTGATGCACTAATACCAGAGAGACAACTGTAACCTATAGTAAATACAAAGTATCCTGCTTCTGTCATACAATAAAAGAGAATTTGGTCCGGGCCAAGTGATAAGAATGTATATTTTACACTTCTATTTTAAAGTGCCTTTAGAAGGGTATTATTTACCGTCTCCCCTGGAAGGGGCTTCAGTTGCCCATCTGTAGCTGCCATCTTTGCATCCTGCAGTTCATTCTTAAGCGTTTGGACGGAATTCAAGGCAGAATCGATTTCCATAGGGCCACAAGCTTCATGGGCCTAGGTAACAGGATAATGAAGTTAACTCATCATTCATCTTCCCCAAATCCCGGAGCATACACTTGAGTTTCTCACCTTTTGTGTAGCGGTACGCAGCTCCGCCAAGCTGGTAGCCAGGTTCTTGGCGCACTGACCTAGCTGCATGGCAGCTGCTTGATCTGTCACAGTGGGTACAGCAGCTTTGGCAGATGCCACCATCTTACTTCCAGGCTGTATTACATATTAATAAATTAATCATTTTATAAAGTAAACCATTTCTGTTGGAAAATGGAAATGATAAAAAAAAAAAAGTTTTCCCAACTTTGCCCTCACTAATATGTACACTGCATTCTTGCATACAAACAATACAACTCATAGCTGCCATATAACACTTATACAGATTGTCCCTTTTCAATTTTTTTTGACCTATTAGTGCATATGAGGTCATATTTACTAGAATGATTTCTATGTAGAATAAATTACAACACAATATTTGTTTTAAATAGCATAAATGTGATTTAAAGATGACTATTAGTCACTGAAACCAAAAGAATTGTAGGAACTTACAGCAGATGATTAAAGGGAACCTGCCATCAGGTTTTTGCTACCTCATCGGGGAGCAGCATAATATAGGACATAATATAGGAAAAGAGACTCTGATTCCAACAATGTATCACTTAGTTTACTGGGTGCAGCAGTTGTGACATAATCAGAGTTTTTAGATGTAGAATGCAGCAGAGCTGAGAGTGCTAGCCCCGCCCACAGCAGGCTCTTTATGTACATTGTCTATAAACAGTGAGCTGCTTATCACAGGAGGGGGCGGAGTCTGACTAGTGCTCACATAAGCTATAGTCCAGGAGATAAATCGTTCATTATACCTTAACAGGACACAGCCTAATAAGTGACATCACTGAAATCTGTGTTTCAGCCCCTATCTAGTGCGGTCTTCAGATTACATACCAAAAACTTGCTGACAGATTCTTTTTAACAACCAGAGATGTGTTTAACTGTTCATAGGGAGCTGTTTGGGCACATACTCAGCACAACAGTCAATACAATAGAACAGTATAGTACAATAGTATACTGCTGTGTGAGCCCTACATTATTTGTTACTTGCTGAAGCTTTTAGCTATTCTAAGCCTAAATAGATCTACAAAAATGCAGTGAAGGAAGCATGACACATCAGAAAAGGCATTGCAATGAGTCAGATAACCCATTACTATTACTACCAGAAATGAATTCAGAGGAAGGTTATGTGCCCTGGGGAATCTGACATAATCTGACAATGAATGCACAGAAAAAGCCATCCCTGATCACATGACATAGCTCCCATCTGAACACATTTTATAAATCAAGTGGATTTCCCGACAAAACCCAAAAGGAGATGGTCATTAAAGGGAACAAATCCTCTAGGAAAATTCAATAAAACCTCAAAAAAAGTTTCTTTAAAAAAAAACCTTTCCCTTAAACACAAATGCTGCATTATTCGATACAAACATACAACTCATAGTTGTCGTATATGGAAACAATTTTTAGGAGCTCATAGGACTGCAAAGGTGCAAAATAAACACAGTAGTGCATTCCCCCAACCCCAGACATCTTCCTTGGGTCCATCAGTGCCTCTCCTTCGCTGCTTCAATTTTTATTAATTGGTTGCAGTGATGACGTCACCTCCGCTGGGAACATCATTGCTGCAGACAATCAGTGAGCTCTGCAGCATTGCAGATGTAGACGGAAGCAGCTTCTGAGCTCAGCGATTGGCTGCAGCTGTGAAATGCACTTCAGAGGTGGCACCATTGCTGCAGCCAATCACCAATGACCGAAGCAGCGGAAGAGAGGCAACAAATGACCCGAGGAGGGTGCGATGGGGGTACATTACTGCATATTTTTCACCTGCACACAGTAAAGGGTAAAAAAACAAAACAAAAAAACACAAAACATGAGGCTGATTTAATCTCAGAGTTTTCTCTGCAGAAATTTTATCAACACTCATCCGGTACTGTAGTATGCAGCAGGCAATCGTCCCATGGAAACATACCACTAGATTAATGCCGCCATAGGGAAGAGCAGTATCTCACCTGTAGAAAGTTCTGGCTGGAGACAATCAGAGCTAGTTGTGCACTCAAATCGTCAGCCTGAGCTTGACTGCCTCGTACACCTTGTACCAACTGGGGAATATGGTCGGCCACAGCCTGGGTAACAATGTTTAAAAAAGGTTACTACAAGGGAGGGTATAGCACTATTCACACTATGTATTCCACATAGGCTGTGCATTAAACATTACACATTGGGTATGTTCTATCAAAACTGCTGTAAAGGAAACCTGGGAGACTTGCACACCGACACCAATCATATTCCAGCTCATTTTTCACAGGCTCTTTTAAAAATGAACTGGCTACAAGGGACTATTATATCAATTTTGCTTCGCATAAGTTTTGATAAATCTCCCCAATTCTCTCTCTCCATCTGTTCTAACACAGTTAGAAGTAAGAAAGCAAAATGAAATATTGCATTTGGCATTGCATACTCAATTCTGGCCAAAAAGATGATTAATCAAATATTCCATTTTAATCTACATCCTGTATCTACAAAAACTCCAAAATGTGTATTTCTCTCCTAGCTTCCTTCTTCTAGACACAGCAGCACCTGTTCATGGGTTGCACTTGCTATTGAAGCTTAGCCTAACTAAGGTTGAGACTACACCAAGATTAGTGCTGGGCAAAAGCAATTCTCAGACAAGTAGTGTCACAATATAAGTCACAATAGCATGCGACTTGCATTGAAGCTTATGGCAAGTGAGTCACATACAACCAACGACAAATTCCAATAGATTTGGAAACATTTGTGACTGTCACAGTAGGTCACAACGCAACACCATAGGAAATCATTAGATGTGACGCCCATTAGAAATCACAATATTGTGCAACAAATTACCTCCAACACATGACCTCCAACTTAAACCAAGCTGAATTTTTGTTTTTTTCTTTGTATTTTTGCATTCTGTGCAAGCCAGGGTGTGGCCTCCCTCTCCTGAGCTGGAAATTACATTTAAAAGCTTTTGTCTGCCCTTATTCACACACTGAGGTCAACTCTGACGCATGGTAAGATTTTTAATATTAGACAGCGTAGGACCGTCCCAATCAGGGTCACATTGTCGACGGTGGGACGGCTTTTATGCCATTTTTGATCAAAACAGTATTACTAAGAACCCTGTGTTATTTAAATGCACTTTTGCTTTTCACTTATTTAGTTAAAACAGGGTTTACGTTTATTTTGCTTCTTGTAGGTTTTGAACACATGACCTCCTGTATAAATGTAAGTGTATAGGTTGTGCTGCAATACCACTTGGAACCTATGGTTAAGTGTGGCACTATTCTGGGAAGAAATGCCATGTTTTCTTAAATCTTGTACTATCGCTAAGACAAGTAAGCGAAAGGAGGGCAAGAGTAGAAAAATCATATGTGATTGATAGCTTTTGGACAACAAGGACAGGTTTCGGTTAGACAGCCCTGATAAATCTGCCCCAACGTCATGTATCCACAGAAGGTCATAGCACTTGCCAGCACTAGAGTAACATGGACAAGTCTTACATTATACTTTCTAAAACCGATGCATACAATGAGGCACGGCTGCTGGAAAATAAAATGCAGTGGTCTCTCAGTTACCTTGCAGCTCTGGACCAGTTGCTGATGAGCAGCCATGTTCTTGTTTGAGACTGACGCATTCTGAGAAGCTGCGATTGTCTGGGTAGCTGCTGCAGCAGCTTGTTTTGCTGCGGCCTGCAAAAATAAAGCAGAAAACAAATGAGACACCATGACTACAACAAAAGTGAAGTGAGGAATGAATGATCAAATCAAGAATCATATATAAAAGTTATAGCAATGGTAAAAGAATATTCCTCAGTCATCAAAATATGTGTTCCTAATTTCATTTTCTATGGCGTGGGGCACATTCAGTCTGTGGGAGAATTTTCCCGTTTATGATGAAGCCTTTACAATGCGACTATAAAACGACAATTGCTTTTGGAAACGTTGGCTGGTTAATACTTGTATAAAACTAGATTTGAATGGAATGTTAATAACATAAATTGGTCCGTTCTCTTCAATATTGGATTTTGGGAATGCTGACATATCGCACTTATTACACACACTTGGGTGGAGAACAATCCCAAAAGGGAAAGGAGACAAAGGGTTACATGGAAATACATGCTATGAACACTCAGCCTTAAGAACACATTTTAAAACGTATTATCATTAAAGTTAACATTGCAGGGAGCTACATTTTTTAAAAATGCACGCACTGACATGGCTGGTGCGCTCACATGAAAAGGCCGATGTGTGCGCTTATTACCTGAATTTTATAAGTATATTCTACATAGAATTAATGAAGTCCACATTTCATATAGTCAATGTTTGCACACATCTTTGTGCATAGAGTACTGCTGTGTTATTTTGTTTGCGGAGATACAAAATCTGCTGTAGTGATGTAATACATTTACAGTGCCTTGCGAAAGTATTCAGCTCCCTGGAATGTAAATTTTTGGTGAAGAATCAACAACAAGTGGAAAACAATTGTGACTTTGAACAAAATGTATTGGTTATTTAAATTTTCTGTGGAAATTAAAAAACTGAAAGAAGTTCATTGTGGATCTTTAATGATCCAATGTTGTCCTAAATGCCTAATGATGATAAAATATAATCCACCTGTGTGTAATCAAGTCTCCGTATAAATGCACCTGCTCTGTGATTGTCTCAAGGTTCTGTTCAAAGCACAGAGAGCATCATAAAGACCAAGGAACACAACAGGCAGGTCCGTGATACTGTTGTGGAGAAGTTTATAGCCGGATTTGGATACAAAATGATTTCCAAAACTTTAAACATCCCAAGAAGCACTGTGCAAGCGATCATACTGAAATGCAAGGAGTATCATACCACTGCAAATCTACCAAGACCCGGCCGTCCCTCTAAACTTTCATCTCAAGCAAGGAGAAGACTGATCAGAGATGCAGCCAAGAGGCCCATGATCACTATGGATGAACTGCAGAGATCTACAGCTGAGGTAGGACAGTCTGTCCATAGGACAACAATCAGTCAGAAAGCCATTTCTCAAACATATCCATAAAAAGTATTGTTTAAAGTTTGCAACAAGCCACCTGGGAGACACACCAAACATGTGAAATAACCAATAAATTTCGTTCAACTTCACAATTGTGTTCCACGTGTTGTTGATTCTTCACCAAAAATGTACATTTGGTATCTTTATGTTTGAGGCATGATATGTGGGAAAAGATTGAAACGTTCCAGGAAGCCGAATATTTTCGCAAGGCACTGTAGTAACAATACATAGAACTGAATGAATATCCTATTTCTCAGATAATAGAAATGTGTGCCATCATTGATCCCATGGCTTCCTGATACTACAGACCGGGGAGCAAATATTGCTCTTTAGTAGTCTTGGCGCTCTACTACTACTGTATGAAGCAAAGTCTTCTACTCTATTACCAGAAGACTAAAGTCATTCACCTCAAGTCTGTTAACAATCTTCTTCTTGATGGCATTCTGGGCTGCAGCATTGGTAGCCACCCTCAGACCCTCCGCTGCTTCCCTAAGCCGCTGTTGCTGATCTTCATTTTCAGGATTGGCAGCGGCTCCCTGCACGTAATAAGTATTAATCACGCATCAATAAAAATAGATATATCAACCTCTGGCAATAAGGAGGCCTCACTCCTCTACCTACCTTAGCAGCCTCCACCATACGGGCAGTAGAATCAGCCAGAAGCTTGGCAGCAGCCAACAGTTTCTTGGAGTTGTCCATATCCAACTCTGCCTCCGCATCAGATCTCATAGCATTGACCAGATCTGATGTCGCTTGCGCCAACACCCGTGCCTGCCGCACCATTTCTCCTACAAATACACATGTAGGTTGAAGTAAAGCTGGATCTAGCATAATATCAATGGCAAGCCTATCTAGGCATAAGATCCAGGGATTTATATTCAATAACAGCACTTTGGCTATGTGCTTGCAGAAATTTCTGCATCTCTTGGCAGAAAAACGCAGCTGAAAATAGCACGTTTTTGCATACGTTTTTGTCAATCCATAGAGCTAAATAAAGATATATTATTTAAAAAAAAAAAAAAAGAATTGTGATGTCGTCATTTCCTTGTTCAAACTCTTCAGGCAGATACCCTCTTTTATGTTAAATAAAGACAAACACACCAACCTATGTAGGAGCATTAACATAATGAACCTACATAAGCTGTAACAAAACAGCAACCGTCAGAAATCTGCGTGAAATACAATATCTGTTTAATTAAAAAAAAAAAAATAAATTGTGTGGGCTCCTGCATAATTTTTATAACCAGCAGAGGGAAAGCCGACGGCTGAGGGCTGATGTTAATATTCTGGGAAGGAGCTAATAGCCATAGGTTCCCAGGCAATTAATATCAGCTCACAGCTGTTTGCTTAGTTTTTACTCGCTAGTTTACAGGGGGACCCCAGAAAAAAAAAAATTGACATGGGGTCCCCTTATAAAAATCGAACCAGCAAAAGCTAGGCAGACCCACCCACCCACACACACATGCAAGTGCAGCGCCCTAGAATCCTGGTCGTTGCACTACTGTCGCTCCGCCACGTCTGATGGCACTAAAGGAGTTCACCTGACCAGGTGGTAACACTGGGGGCTGGATAGGAAGTTAGGGAGAAGCTGACTGGGTTTTGCCCAGGTAACATCTAGTGAGAGAAGAGCGTTGCTTGGGAAGTTCCAGGGGGGTCCCTGTCAGTGGTGGGATCCTGGCAGAGGCCTAGCGAAAAGGACAGATCGTTACGGAGCCGTGCCTGCACCTAATTGCGGCGGCATCTTAAGAAAGGACACGAAGCGAAGTATATTGTGGAGAAGTGAGAAACGAGATCACAGCACAAAGGCGATAGAACCAGAAGGAGTCGTGCCCCGAGATCGGCAACATCCTACTGAGGCGCGTAGTCGGTGGCCGGAACGCCGAGGAAGTATTGGGCTCTACGCATTACTTCAAACAGCGGCAGGGCAGTTAATTTTAGGTTGGCTGCCTCACCTAAATCACCTAATGAAGACAACAGAGGCAATTGTGGGAGAGAGGGTCCCTATAAAGTAACTCCAGGCCTACCCAGTCATACGGGTGCGTCCTATCCATATCATCTGGGGGACGAAGAGAAAGAACAGAAACATACAGTTGTGAGGACTATCCCGTGGTGCTCAGCAGGGAAGTACTACAAGACCCAGGCGCTAGTAGGTAGGCACTGATTTCCACCTGCAAAGGGAACTCTGGATGTGCCTTCGGACCGGCCGGTCTCAGCCAGCCCTGTTAGCAGTGCTCTGGATTGCAGATGCCGAAGCCTTCAGTAAAGAGGTAAAGAGACTGCAACCCTGTGTCCTCGTTATTTACTGCGACCTACACCACCACCTACACCTTTTATTGGGCGCCCCTTAGCAGGACCACGGACCGGGTCGGGCCACCGTGATATCCTCAGAACCGAGAGACCCGGATCCGAGTATCCCGCTGTCCTGCGTCTGGGGGCCGCTCCACACGTATTCTCCACCCACAGAGACACATGCACGTATTCTCCACCCACACACAAACACACATTCTCCGCCTACACACAGACACACGCACACATTCTCCACCCAAACACAGACACATGTACACATTCTCCGCCCACACAGACACGCGCACACATTCTCCGCCCATACACAGACACACGCACGTATTCTCCACCCACACAGACACATATTCTCCACCCACACAGACACACGTACACATTCTCCACCCACACAGACGCACGTATTCTCCACCCACAGAGACACGCACGTATTCTCCACACACACACACATTCTCCGCCCACACACAGACACACGCACACATTCTCCACCCAAACACACACACGTACACATTCTCCGCCCACACAGACACACGCACGTATTCTCCACCCACACAGACACATTCTCCACCCACACACACATTCTCCGCCCACAAACAGACGCACAAACATTCTCTGCCCACTCAGAGACACACGTACACATTCTCCGCCCACACACACACACACACGTACATTCTCCGCCCACACACACACATTCTCTGCCCACACACGCACGTATTCTCCACCCACAGACACACGCACACATTCTCCGCCCAGAGACACACGCATGTATTCTCCACCCACACAGAGACACACGCATGTATTCTCCACCCACACAGAGACACACGCATGTATTCTCCACCCACAGAGACACACGCATGTATTCTCCGCCCACACAGATACACACGCATGTATTCTCCGCCCACACAGACACACGCATGTATTCTCCACCCACAGAGACACAGGCATGTATTCTCCTCCCACACAGAGACACAGGCATGTATTCTCCACCCACACAAATCGCAGCGGTTTTGGCAGCAAATACGCAATCATTTTTACACCTGCGTTTTGCTGCGGATATGACTGACTCAATTGAAGTCAATGAGTCAAAAACGCTGCAGAAACGCAAAAACAATTGACATGCTGCAGAAAATAAAACGCTGCAAATACGGACTGAAATTGATCATGTGATCATGTGCACAACACTCCAGGATTGCCATTGCATTACCTAGCATGAGTATTCCATTGGGTTTTTGGACAAATTGCACTCTTAAACGCATCATAAGCGCATCGTGTGCATATAGCCTTATACTTAATGAAGAGAAATCCGTGAAATCACACCATTAGTCACGCCGTAGCCCATTTTTTCGGTTCAGTTTTTCTTCCCCTGCTTCCCAGAGCTATAACTTTATTTTTCTGTCCACATAGACATGTTTTTTGCAGGACGAGTTGTACTTTTGAATGACACCATTCATTTTACCACAAAGTGTATTCGAAAATGGGGGGGGGGAAAAATCCAAGTGCGGTGAAATTGTGAAAAAAACAATTCTGAAATTTTTGGGGAATTGTTTTTACGTTGTACATTTTGTGGTAAAAATTACCTCGCAACATGATTCTCCTCATCAATAGAATTACAGCGATACCAAACATGTCCAGTTTTTTTTATTCTATTTTGGTGGTGAAACAAAAATCTGAAGTTTTTAAAAATATATATTTGGGGAATTGTGTCGCCATTTTCCGAGAAACATAACATTTTAAGTTTTCGTCCAATAGAGCTGCATGATAGCTTATTTTTTTTGAGGGGCGAGACAACATTTTTATTAGTACCATTTTGGGATAGATGTTACTTTTTGATCGCTTGTTACGTCATTTCTTGTGGAATTGTGGTGACCAAAAAAACAATTTTGGCATTCTTGAATTTTTTCCAAATATGAGTTTTATCATCTTTATGTTCACTGAGGGAAAAAGATGTGATCTGAAATTTTTTCTTTTCATATTTTTTTTTTTTATAACACTTTTTTTTTTAAACTGATTTTGTTAGCACCCTTAGGGGATTTGATGATGTGATCATCCGATTGCCTGTACTATATGCAGTGATGCATAAAGCAGAAATCACAGTCTCCTTTGAATCTCTGCCACAGGCAGGGATTCAAAGGCGTTCCATGCTGCTAGTCAAGTGAGTCATTGGTTAACCCTCGGCTCTCATGACAGCCCATCGGCGACCAGTGTTCACGTCGTGGGTGTGCTGATGGGCGGAAGGACACTCGCGCTCGTCTGCGCAAATTATCGGCCGATGTCAGAGATTGACATGAGCATTTAACAAGTTAAAAATTGCGGGCGGAGCTCCGTACACCCACTTCCGACTAGCACCGTATATATATATATATATATCATATATATGGCACATGTCAAGACAATGTTAAGAGGAATCTGCCACTATGTTATGCTACTCCGTCTGAGAGCAGCATAACATAGGGAAAGACCCCAATTCCTGCAAGTTACTGTCCCACTTGATATTATTTTGATACAATCAGTGCTTTATCTGCTGCAGATCTACCAGTTCTCTGAATGCTGAGCCCTGTATAACCCCCACCTACACCACTGATTGGCAGCAGTCAGTGCACACTGTGCATAGGCAGAAAGCTGCCAATCAGTGGGGGGGGGGGGTTATACAAACCTCATGAATATGATGGACTACATGGCAGCAGGTTTACTAGTCCATTAGTGATAATCTCTTGCTGATTAAAAAAAAAAAAAAAAAAGATTTTATCAAAACTTCAGCAAGAAGTCCAGTAAGTGACAAATCACTGGAATGAAGGTCTCGGTCTCTAGATTATGCTGCTCTCACATTAGGTGGCCAAAACCGGATAATAGATTTCCTTTAAAGGTAACAATTTACTTGCAAAGATGAAGAATCAGAGCTCAGAACTATTCATCCTAATAACCAATTATTACAATGCCTTTATCTCCTGTACTCATACATGTAAATTAATTTGCTTATTATCGGCACTGACCTGCATCACCCATGGAGCTGAATATGCTCTCTGTGACCGACATGATTGTATCTGTAGCCTGGTCATAGCGGCCAATGGGTTCCCCGCGGCTGGCAAACTGGCGGACGTGTTGCAAGAGGTCATTAAGGGCTTGACTGACCACACTGGCCGCTGCGCTGACTTGCTTTAACAGTTCAAGATCTTCGGTGGCAGCTTGGCAGGCTCGCACACAGTTCTCAACAGAGCGATCCACCAGTTTCCCAGCTTCAATCAGTTGTTCTTGACATACCGGAGAGCTAATAGTAGGACTAACCACCTACAACGGAGGCCATTGATTAAGTCTTACAGTAATTTATGGCTTGCAAAGAAGAACAAGACAAACACATTTGCTCAATTATAAAAGATAAACAAAAAAAGCTTGGTAGGTCCTAAAGACTGTAATCCTAAATTATCATTCAGTAGGGATCTAACAGGGCTGTGGCTAGTAAGTTACAGCCCTCTGACAATTTTACCTTCTGTCCAGTGGCAAAGATTTGTCACAAACACGAATTATGTGTACAAAAACCCTGGTGAAAAACTTGTACCCATGGCGGGTAGTCAGTATGGTAGAATTAGGCTTGTCCTACACTGACTGACCCTCAAAATGTCAATAATGGGGTAAAAGGCCAAAACCATATTAAACAACTAATAACTTCTGGTGTATTTCTGGACCGTGACTGCTATGCCAGAAGACCTCCATTTATAATGGGGTCGGTGAGGTTTCTCTTGGGGTTGTGGGGTTCTGAAGGCCATCATAGTGTTGCAGATAGCACTGTACTGGTTCTCAAATAATTCAGAAAGCCAGGTGAACACAGAAAAGACACAAAGGTGAACAGATATTGACCACCAAGAATCATATAAAAGGTAAAACATTACTATGCACATTTTTACAGGATCTAGAAATAGTCAGGTGTGTTTTTAGGTCCCAGCTTATTGGGTTTCGTTTCTCTCCTAAATTTTCTCATATAAAGATTCACAAAGCTTCACTTTAATATTGGAAGATGTTCATTGTTGGACTCTCACCTTGGCACAGGCCACCAGCTGGGAGGTAGAAAGTGCACATTGAGTAGCAGCAGCTATAACCCTGTTCTGTAGCACCGTGTCTTCAGTTACTTGAGCCACATTCTTGGCCTTCAGGACCAACATGGCAGCTGCGTTGGCTACAGCTTTTGCCAAACTCATCAACACATCCTATAATAAAGAACACATAAGAAGAGGTGTAACTAGGAAGTGATTATATGAAGAAACCATCAATCTCGAAGCTTCAGAATTACCTGGAACCGCTCATCCGCTTCACTCTCTCCAATTTGTCGTAGCAGGTCTCCACTTGCCTGCCCTATACTGCCGGCTGCGGTGAGAACGGTCTGACGGGGCTATGGAAGGAAAAGCAAACATTAATACTTAAAATACAACTTGACATCATTGTTTGTCTCATGAAAAATATTGTATATTTTCATTGCTCCATGTACTTGGATGTTACCAGAATATTATCAGCGTAATTATAGCGCAGCAGTGTGCCTGCCTGACCGCCACTCTATTCATTCCCTAAGGGGCTGCTAAGCGCTGCTCCCGGCCTTTTCTGGCAAGCTACAGAAAATGAATGATGCAGTGGTCGGGCATCTGAGCTACCATTGGCCATGTTTGGTATTGCAACCTATCTTCATTCAAGAGAATGAGGCTGACCCTTAATACCAAACTCAACACATGAGCAAATGCAAAGGTTCTTGGTAACGCAAAAGTAAACCAGTTTTACTGATGATGAACACTATCTACACAGTCTTACAATAGTTCCTTTTCTCCCCCAGACAGAAACTCATGGTTTAGGAAATGTATTCTTTGGTAAATTCCGAGGGTCTACCTCTCCAGAAGATGGTTGTACTGCTGTAAGCAGGTCAGAGACAGCTCCTGCCAGAGTCCTCGCTGCTCCTAATAATTTATCTCCACTTCCAACCTCATCCTCCATCAGAGCGGCCAACAGTTTTACACCCTTGGACATCTCCGTCAGGTTGGAAGAAATGGTGGTAATTGCACATCCCACAGCGGTGTAGTCCGTCTCTGATGGATCACCTAGAAGGAAAAGAAAGAATGATCACCATACATATTGAAGAACATTGATAATAACGTAGCACCACAATGATGTGCATTAGATATCAATTCTACAATAAATAGAAAACTTTTCAAGCAGAATGCTGGTAAATATCACTAACGTAAACAAGCAGATTCAGGATATAAGTAGTCCATATGAGTTCGTTACGGACCATTGTCACTTAGGAGAGGGGGTTCTTATGGACAATTATTCATGCCCCCTTCTGTCACTACTGATGGGACTACATCCTTCTTTACACACAGGAACATGCTACCGAAAAACTAAAGTTGGCACTTGAAGATCTCTGTTCGTTATAGAAGGGTTGTGGGAAGAAACGCATCAAAGAACAATGTTGGAAACCATGCAACCCATGTCCATGGCCACACTATAGCAAGGGAACAATCCTAATGTTAGTTAACCAATACACCACCAGTGAGTAGTAGGAGCTGACTGCCTGTAGGAGTCACCAACATAAGGCCCTGTTTACATCAAGTTGCACCCCACCAACTCATCACATATGTAAAAAAAAAAAAAGTTAATATGATTAATAACACTGCTGTTTATAGAGTACAATTATAACCCAACACCAACTAGTGTGAACTTAACAGAGTTTTAGAGAAAAGTGCAGACATTAGCTGCAAGGGGTTCTCCACCATTAGTTGGGAGACGTCGCCTTCAGTGCATTTACAGGAGAGGTTTTTCAACCATAATGTAAAAAAAAATAAATGAAAAAAATGTACAAGCTTAACCACAAATGGTCATTGTTTTAGCTCAGTTTCACAATGTACTGGGCGATCACAGCACTACAACACTGGAAGATCGCACTATTAACAGGTGGAGTTATGAATGCAGTTTTGGCAGAGTGGTTAAAACCTTTACATCTAAATGTCATGGCTGTATATAAGATAGATAGATAAATATGGGATAGATAGATAATAAATCTTTATTTTTATATAGCGCTAACATATTCCACAGCACTTTACAGTTTTGCATACATACATTGTGTGCCCCATCGGGGACAGTGATGATAATCTAAATTCCCTATCAGTATGTCTTTGGAATGTGGGAGGAAACCGGAGTACTCAGAGGAAACCCATGCAAACACGGGGAGAACATACAAACTCCTTGCAGATGTTGTCCAAGGTGGGATTAGAACCCAGGATAGAGATAGACAAGCAAAACCCACAGGTTATGAAGGCGTGGGTTCCCATTAAAAAAAAAAAGACACCAGATAGGCAGGAGAGGATGAGGAGATCCTTTGTGTGCTCGAGCCCTAAATAACCCCATATCTGAAAAGGATAAGGGATCAGAGCTACTGGGCACTACGTGTTGGAGGCCATCATGCAAGTCTACTGGAACTGGCTGGCAAAAAAAGGAGCCCCCATGGCAGGTATTGAATATTATTATCAAAGATGGGCCAGTCACAATTTTTTATTTAAGTGTGCTCTTTGTCACCCAATATTGCCCCATGGCCACCAAGGGGACAAGAAAGTGGCAAGTGACTCTACACTAGTACACGTTGCATATGGCGCAGTGAGCCCCCAAGGTACAGTGTATTAGTTTAGTATAACAAAAGGAGCAGTATACATAGCGGAGGTGTAGTGCGCCAATTCAGCTCCCAGTGTTCTCCCCTGAGTGTCGGACTAGTTGGCACCCAGAGTGAGTTCAGTAATTCTCTCTATTGTGCTATCAGAATCTATCCATTAAATAAGAACTACTTCTAATAGTCACATAGCCAATACCTGCGGTCAGGTTCACTACCGATGCTGTTCCTGCGGTGATCGCATCCACTTGGGAGTGGATCTCATGTTTTGACTCATCTACTTTGTTTTGAATCCAGACTCGGGAGGCCTAGAAATCAATGTGGCAAACAAAAGAAATCAGTGGCCGAAGCAGAAAACAGTGAATATTTATTATGTTTTCTTATATCTGATCTCACTAACAAATATTACACTTTCAGTGGTTTTCTTTGACTTAAAGAGGATCTTTCACTGTATTTTTTTCTCTTTTAACCCGAGTACCTCCTCCAATTGGCGCTGCTCCACTCATTCTACTACAGTTTTTCTTTTTTGTTTCTGGACCCCTCTGTAACAAAGTTATGCCCCTCCGTAATAATAGTGTAACTTTCCCTTCAGCAAGCTGGGTGTATACTGCAGACCAATCAAAATACATCTGCACCCACGAAGAAGTTCTATGGTACACGCCTGACTGGTTGAAGGGAAAATAGCCACCTTAATTACCTGGGGGCATAACTTGGCAAGGGAGGGGCAAAGAAGAACTGTTCCACAATTAGTGGAGCAGTGGCAAGGGAAGGATGAAGGAGGTAGTCGGCTTACATTAAAAAAAATCCAGTGAAAGGTCCTCTTTAAAAATAACCGAAAGGGAGAATAGGCTGTTAAAAAGGGATTGTCCAAGTAGTGGAAAACCCCTTTAAGATTCACATCCTGTCTATGGGTTGAATGGAATGAAAACTCCTATGACTACTATAACAAAATAAAGCAAAACCATCCATCAGCAGTAAGCCGCTACAGGGAAACGTGGCTCAAGGCTGCAGCAGGAAACAGTGCAATAATGTGACACTCAGAATACAGGAGCTGATGAACATTTCCATTGTAATAATGGTTTCCAGGCAGTTTTTTTCAGTTGTCAGACTTATTTCCAAGCATGTGCCATCTTTAATGTATTTCAGCATCCCTGGGATAAATGTTTATTGCTGCAGCTTTGAACAGACATTCAGGTTTCTCTAGCTCAGAGACATACTCCAATTTCTTTCAACGCAGAACATGGTTCTGAAGATGAAACCTGCAGACTATTGAGGATTATAAATGTTTTATAAAATCACTTTCTTGCTGCGACGCTAAACAGCTTTTTACTAAACCCAAGTTGCACTGCACTTAACTAAATTGCTATGTGTCGAATATATCCAGAAGTGTATGTAGCAGAATTAGACTGATCGGTGGACAAATGTCCCAATAAAATAATAATTCATACATACAGATCATATGAGGTTCTTACCATGTCGTGTCCCAGAGGTGGTAGATTGTCCACTTGGCTCAGATCATCATGTGCCTGTTGAACTGCATGCATGCTGGTGTTAATGGTCCCCATCAGAGCTTGCTGAGCTGATGTCTATGGATAAGGAGGAAAAAAACTGCATGTGGTGCACATACCAACCAAGGCGAATTCATTCCAAACAGAATACATTTGCTGAATATCTACACATTTCCATATAAAACACCACCTAAAGCGTGCCTGTACAGCTCCATCCATTCATAGATGCAACCGCAGATGCAGCCATTGAGCAGATGCAAATGGCAGAGAAGGCTCCTTCCGCCAGCAGTGCACACATCCTTACAGAACACTGAAAATATTTTCCAGCAGCCTCGAAAACGAACAGAAAGTAGGTTAAGAGACAATTCGGCTAATTAGCAGCGACATATGGCCGGACAGTTCGGGATGTGATTAATTGAAAGGATGAGCAGAACAAGGCATCTAATAAGGCAAAGACCGAGACAAAACGATTGAATGCTTTCCGCTAGGAATAAAATGGGCACAAGTGTAAAAAGGAGCACGTGAGAGGGCGGCATTCTGCCACTAGGGCTTCTCTTCCCCCCGGACAGAGAGGCAGATCTGGAGTGACAGCATGGAAACCGGAATCCATAAAAGGACAGAAAACTTTTCATGAACCCAAGAAAAAAAATGGCATAGTAATAAAGAATCTAAAAGGAGAAGAACTAATTATTACACCCAGGTGCCAGTTGTATGTCAGCTTGGATTATTTTTATTTTTTTGCTCTCTTTCAAGATTTTGTTTTGCAGCCAGACGTACAGTAAAACGCCTTCACACCGCCTATGGAGCTCCTCCAAATTGATTCCAGTTCAATTACCTCAGCCGAGCTTGGTTTATGCTGAGTATTAGTGGCGATCCTGGGAATAATTAGCCGATAAGACTGAGGACGTGTTTACTTTTGCATGATTTGGCGTCATTAAACGAGTGATTGGCTTCATCAAGCATGAGATTACATCTAAGTGAGACACAGGGCTTTGTAACAAATGTTCTATGCAGAAAAAAAATAATTATTTTCATGGTAAATCAAATTTGGACAAAGGGGATTCCATATAAATACAGTGAGTGCAATCACTTAGTGATGTACTAATGTAATGCAACAAATTTTATGGCATAACTGCATAGAAAACTGCACCATTTCCAATAATCATATTTGCCATGCACAACATCTATATGATACGTTAAAAATCCCCCATATATCTGAATACACCTATGATAATCTTAAAGGAGTTGTCTGCTTTCAGGAAAGTGGACCCCAAACACAGTACAATACTTGCCATAATAAAGCAGGTACTCGCCCTCCCTGGGTCCAGAACCTGCTCCTCACCGCTGCTCCCATCTCTGTGTTTTGGCTGCAACAGTGATGTCACAGCGACAGTGTGCATCACCGCTGTAGCTAATCACTGAGCGCGGCAGCCCCAAGGAGCCAGCGCTAGGCCCAGGAAGGGCGGGCACCTGTACCTTGATGCGTTTATTATTTTATATATTTCACAGTGTTTGGGGTCCGCTTTATTGAAAGAGAAAACCACCTATAATTCACCTGTCTCAATGAGTGGAAAATAAGCTTGTGTCCTCCATTCTGTTATTTTTGCTTAAAGGGAATCTGTCACCTACTTTTTTGTATACAAACTGTGGCCACCGCCATCAGGGGCTTATCTACAATATTCTGTAATGCTGTAGATAAGCCCCCGATGTAACCAAAAAGATCACATACCACCAGACCTGAGAACAGACAGGGTGGAGGTGTTGGTTTGCTCCTTTCATCACAATGTGCTTTCCAGGTAATCCCCCCCGGTTCCCTCACTTACATTTCCTTCCTTTGAAGTCCACGCCGTCAGACTCTTTAAGCCTTTCTTTCAAGTGGCTGTTTATCGCCCTCCAGGCTCCTCCTGCAAGTTTTGAGTGGAGGCTCTGTCGCTGTGCTATCCATGGATGTGATCCAGAGCTTGCCGAGCTAGCACTGCTCCACTTTGCCACCTGGTTTACTCACTTTCTATCCTGTGACATCCCCGCCCTCATAATGGGAGACTTTAACATCCCCATCAATGATCCCCTCTCCAAATCTGCCTCATCTTCTTTCTCTATCCTCTTCATTCGGCCTCTCACAGTTTACTAATTCTCCTACGCATGAGGACGGGAATACTCTGGACCTGGTTTTCTCCCGTCCCGGCTCGCTGCACGACTTTACTAACTCCCGTCTCCCGCTCTGGGACCACAACCTTCTTTCCTTCTCTGTCAAGAATTGTCTCCTCACCCGGGACACCTCCACTTACACACTTATCGGAATACACGTACCATTAATACCCAGTACCTTATGAACAATCTCCACACATCTCTAGCCCCATCTCCTCCCTCTCCTGTCCAGACTTATCAGTGTTACACTTAAATAGTACACTGAAGAACGCCCTAGATGAAGCAGCACCTTCTACATGCAGAAAGACCCGACACAGACAACGGCAGCCTTGGCACACTATGCAAACACGCTTTCTTCAGCGTTGCTCAAGGTGTGCAGAGCGGCAGTGGAGAAAATCTCTCTTAGCAGAAGACTTCATCCACTATAAGTTCATGTTCAAAACCTATAACTCTGCCCTTCATCTGGCCAAACAATCCTACTTCACCACCCTCATCACCTATCCAACAACCCAAAACGACTTTTTGAAACCTTAAACTCCCTCCTGAAACCTAAAGTACAGGCCCTCATCACCAACATCAGCGGTGAGGATCTGGCCACTTATTTCCTAGAAAAAAAATCAACCACATCAGGATATCTCAGCCCAATCTCCTCAGTGTCTGGATCCCCTTCTCTGACACACCTCAAGCTCACTAGACATCTTTGAGCCCGTTTCAGAAGAAGAAGTTTCCAAGCTCCTCGCTTCTGCTCGGCCTACAACCTGCAACAGTGACCCCATTCTTTCACATCTCCTGCAGTCTCTCTCACCAGTGGTCACCACTCACCTGTCTAAAATATTTAACATCTCTCTTTCTTCAGGTATCTTTCCCTCCTCACTTAAACATGCAATCATAACCCGTTTACTTAAAAAGCCATCCCTGGACCAGAACTGCACTGCTAACTACAGACCTGTCTCTAACCTTTCCTTCATCTCCAAACTCCTAGAACACTTGGCCCACTCCCGTCTAATCCGCTATCTCTCGGATAACTCTCTTCTTGACCCCTTACAATCTGGTTTTCCGCTCTTTACACTCCACAGAAACTGCCCTCACTAAAGTCTCTAATGATCTAATAAAAGCTAAACTCAGAGGTCATTACTCCCTGCTGATTCTCCTGGATCTCTCCGCAGCATTCGACACTGTGGATCACCAGCTCCTCCTCACTATGCTCCGCTCTATAGGCCTCTCCTGGTTCTCCTCCTACCTCTCTGACCGCTTCTTCACTGTATCTTTTGCCGGCTCCTCTTCCTCTCCTCGTCACCTTACTATCGGGGTTCCGCAGGGCTCAGTCCTAGGCCCCCTCCTCTTCTCTCTATACACGGCCCCTAATGGACAATCAGCAGATTTGGGTTCCAGTGTCATCTCTATGCTGACGACACCCAATTATACACTTCTTCCCCTGACATCACCCCTACCCTAATTCAAAATACCAAGGATTGTCTGTCATGTCCTCCCTCTATCTGAAACTAAATCTCTCCAAAACAGAACTTCTTGGGTTTCTCCCTTCTACTAACCTCACTCTACCCAACATCGAAATTACCCTGGAGTGTACAACCATAACTCCCAAGCAGCATGCCTGCCGTCTTGGGGTCACATTCGACACCGAACTTTCCTTTACTCCCTATATCCGATCACTCACTCGCTCTTGTCACCTGCATCTTAAAAACATCTCCAGAATCCGACCTTTTCTCACCTTTGAAACTGCTAAGACTCTTACTGTCGCTCTTATTCATTCTCGTCTGGACTACTGCAACTCTCTTCTGATCGGTCTCCCTCTTACCAAACTTTCTCCTCTCCAATCCGTCTTGAATGCAGCAGCCAGGGTCATATTTCTGTCCAGCTGCTTCACCGATGCCTCCATCTAGTGCCAGTCATTACCCTGGCTACCCATTCGCTACAGGGTCCAGTATAAACTCATCTCTCTCACCCACAAAGCTCTCCACAGTTCTGCACCGCCTTATATCTCCTCTCTCATCTCTGTCTATCGCCCTACACGTGCCCTCTGTTCTACAAATGACCTAAGGCTAACATCCCCCGTAATCCGAACCTCGCACCTCCGTCTCCAAGACTTCTCTCGTGCTGCGCCAGCTCTCTGGAATGCACTTCCCCAGACGTTCAGACTGATACCTAGCCCCGACCTATTCAAGCACGCTTTAAAAGTCCATCTCCTCAAACAAGCCTATTACATCAACTACTCAGTAAACTAACTTTGCCCTGCTACCTCCTTCCAAATATTATTCTGAATCTGCACCCTACTATTCATCTGTCTCCACACCCTCCATGCACATGATAACTGCACTTGATACTTGACTATTGCACTTGAACACACGGGCTGATGACCGGATCATGCAGCTTTATATGAAAATCCCTATTAATTATAATTGCCAGACCTGAAATAATAAGCACTTTTCACCTATTGTGTCCCCCCCATTTCCTTGTAGATTGTAAGCTTGCGAGCAGGGACCTCACTCCTAATGTCACTGTTTAAATTGTCTTAACTTGTATTGAATTTATTGTCTGTACATGTCCCCGCTTAATTGTAAAGTGCTGTGGAATATGTTGGCACTATATAAATAAAAATTATTATTATTATTATAACAAAAACAAGATAGATTATACTCACCCAGGGGCGGTCCTGGTGCAGTCTGGGTCCGATGGGCGTCGCAGGTCCGGGTCTGGTGCCTCCCATCTTCATATGATGACGTCCTCTTCTTTGCTTCATGTTGCGGCTCCTGCACAGGCGTACTGATTTGCCCTGTTGAGGGCAGAGCAAAGTACTGCAGTGCGCAGGCGCTGGGCTCTTCGGACCTTTCCCGGCGCCTGCGCACTGCAGTACTTTGCTCTGCCTTCAACAGGGCAAATCAGTACACCTGTGCAGGAGCCACGGCAGGAAACAAAGAAGAGGACGTCATCGCATGAAGATGGGAGGCGCTGTACCCGGACCTGCGACGCCCATCGGATCGGACTGCCCCTGGGTGAGTATAGTCTAACTTGTTTTTCTTATCTTACAGGTTACATTTGGGGTTTATCTACAGCATTACAGAATATTGTAGATAAGCCCCTGATGGCGGTGGCCGAAGCTTATATTCAAAAAATGAGGTGACAGATTCCCTTTAAGGCCCCATTCACAGGTCCAATTGCCATTCTTTCTTTATACATGTTACATTCTATAACTGGTTTTACACATCCACAAAAAAAAAGAGATATGTCGGAGTTTGGTCTTATTCATGCACCAATCTCACACATTTCAATGAGTGAGTCCGAGAGGTTTACCAACACCATGTTGCATCCATGTGCTGTCCAGACGTCTGAGATCAGTCCAAGGATACACAGTGACATGTGTAATCAAATGTGAAGATCACAATGCTACATGACATCTAATGACTGTCACCCACAAAGTCCACTCCTACGGGACTTCGGTCGCAGTTTACAAAGAACTTTGCCATCATACTCCACAGTGACAGCTATGTGCGACTGACTTGACTGTGATCAGTCTATGATTTGAGTATTTTTCAATGCCAAAATGAAATATTCATGAGACAGTAAGTCACAGAAAGGCAACATAAAAGAATGAATATAGACCTAGTGAAATAAGAGAAAACACCAGATTTACCAACAAAAGCCAGCTCTCATTCACTTACCAGTGGAGGCATGTGGCCTCTGTGCATTTGGCCTGTGGTGAGCTGCTGCTGAGCGGATGGCATGGTCCCGATGTTAAATGTTTCTGGTCCACTTGACCCTGAGCGTATGATAGCAGGGAGAGCGACTGTGCCATGTTCAGGCTTGCCAGGCCGAGTGACTTGCTGCTGTTGAAGAATAGTGGATCTGACAAGAGAGAGGAGTGATTTTGTTCCTGCAGGTTTAATTCAGCAGTGCGTTTTTTTAAGGTGCACTCAATAAGCACGAAATACGGTCGCCGTATACTCACTTCTTTGGGGATATTGACTCTTCTAACATTGTGGATTCTTCATCTCCCTCTAATCCAAAGCGGTCTTTACTTTGTTTCTAGAGCATTTGAATATTATCAATATATTCAGACAAGTAACATTAAAAAAAGAACCATTTGTAAATCGAAAAAATATTTTTAAAAAGGGAACGTGTCAACAGGTTTTTCCCATATAAAGTGCGGCCACCTCCATTACGGACCTTTTTTAAAGCAAACTGGAATTCTGTTAAAAAAAAAAAAAGAGCCCCAATCCAGTCTTAAGGTCCCAAAATATAGCTTAATACTTTACAGACAAATGGTCCATCCAATGGGCAGCTCTGGTCATCATCCGGCATCTCCTCTCACCTTTGGATTGCCCGTCTCCTTCCCTGCTTCATGTGGATGACACATTCTACATCATTCTCGCAGTGTCCTCCATCATGCTCATGTACCGGCATACTTACGGCTCATCGGTGCTCTTTGGTCTCTCCCAGTGCAGTACAGTACTTTGCTCTGCCCTTGTCAGGGAAGAAAGGAGTGCGCCTGCGCAGGAGCGGGATGGAGGACACTGGGAGGAATATGTAGGATGCATCATCCACATGAAGCAGGGCAGGAGGACGGCAATCCAAAGGAGAGAGGAGGTGCTGGATCATGACCAGAGACGACCATAGGAAGCAACACCCAGTTTGTAAAGTATGATAAAAGCTAATTTTTGGGATCAGCAGACTGGATTTGGGACTTTTATTTTTTACAGCTTTCCACTATGCTGTACGAAAAGGTCCTAATGGTGGTGGCTGAATTTTATATGGGAAAAACATGGCGACCGGTTCCCTTTGAGGAAAATTCTAAATGATTAAGACAGCAAAGGAATAATGTCTGAATTATATCCAGTACTTTAAATGGTAACTGCAATTCCATAGATATTTTAAGACACAAATGTTAGAGACGTCTTTGTACCTTCTTGAGTATGATGTCTATGTATCCTGCGATTAGCTGAGAGATCTGCTCCCCTTCAGTGGTCTGTACAGAATAATAACTCTCTTGGTATTCTCCAAAGTCCTAAAGTGTATGAGCAATGAACGTCGGTTAGATAAAAATAATCTCTTGTGGCGTACAACGACAATGCATCAAAGCACGCCCATTTAAAGGCAGCTTCAGGTGTAACTAGAGAAATGGCATAACTTAGCTCAAAGTTAGTAAGAAAAATAATTCACAGCAGCTCCTGACTGTTCTCAGCAGCCGTTACACACAAAACAGAGTATCTCACCCTGTGAACTGGTATTTTTACTGGTGCCTGATCAAAAAAAAAAAAGTCTCCAAAGCAAAAGAATCAGAATTTGTAATGATGCTCCACATGGATACTCATCACATACTGGAAGGAAACATGAAAGACTAGAATATACCAGAGTGAAGCTTTTTGGCGAAGCAGCCCAACGTTTCACCGTTGTCAGCGGCCATTCCTGTACTACGTCCTTTGTTTTTTCATCTACCCTCATCACAGAATCCTTAGTGATGCCCAGCAAACGAGGCACAAGCTTGTTTTTGCCCTTCATCTTTTCCTGAGAACACACAAAAATAAATAATGTAGTTGAACACAAACATACATCTAATTCTTATATATTACTGCACAGCTGATAAAAAGGATCTGTGCCCCCCTCCTCTATGTAAGATGACTTCTTAAGGCATGGGGGGGGGTGCATGAGTCAGGTCAAGCCTGGACTTTCTACATTTGCTGACTCCTGGGGTCAGCAGAAAACGTAGACAGAAAATGTGGAAAGATCTGACCGCAGGGAGTGTGTCTAGGTTTAACAATCAAATCTTAACAAGGATGATAATTAGGTAAGAAAGCACCAGAGGAGATGAAAGATGTAAGGAGAAAAAAAAAGCATTAAAAAGGCAGAAAGAATGTGCCATGAAATCAGATTTCTTTCATTCTGCCATATAATACAATAAAACAGTAAAACAATGTGGGGTCAAAGCAGAAAACTACAACATTTCAGAACTAGAGACGCTTGGTAAAGTGACTACACAAAATATGATTATGCCATCAGACTGAACAAAACCTTCATTTATGGACACAAATTAACAATCAGACCAAGGTTTAATAATGTGCGAATATTTTAGCATCCCAGCCCAACTACAAGCTTTAGGAGCCATAGTAAAAGTGTCCTAATGGTCAATCATTCTGACCACAATTTGTATCTTTACTACGTATGAAAAAAAGTGGCGCATTACACCCATAACAAATATTTTCCAAATTTTGTGCATTACCATTAAAGACACATGAATAGTCATAGCCGAAAGTGTTGGTACCCTTAAAAGTGCTCCAGAAAATTAATTGAGATTCTGATTTAGCTTTTAGCACCAGTCAAATTTAAGTCAAGTTAAAGGGCCGACAGTGACTTGTAGGATTGCCGATTCCAACAGGTGATGCTATAGCGTTCAAGTCCTCTTCTGCGCTGAAGAGGCAATTTGCATATCCAGAAAATTAAGTATTTCTCCTAGAAAACTACTGCAATTACACATTTTGTTATACACCTATTTCCTTTATGTGCATTTGAGCAACACAACAAAAAAAAACCTGGAAAAATAGGCAAATCAGACATCATTTCGAGCTAAACCCCCAAAATAGGCAGGATAAAATTGTTGGCACCCTTAACTTATTCTTTGGCTGCACACCCTTTGGAATAAATGACTGCAATCAATCACTTCCTATAACCATCAACAAGCTCCCTACACCTCTCAACTGAAATTTTGGACCACTCTTCTTTTGCAAACTGCTCCAGGTCTCATATTTGCAGGTGCCTTCTCCCAACAGCAATTTGAAGATCTCTTCACATGTGTTCAATGGGATTTACATCTGGATGGCGTGCTGGCCACTTAAGAACTCTCCAGTGTTCTGTTTCCATCCATTTCTGGGTTCTTCTTGAAGTTAGGGGTCATTGTCCTGCTGGAACACCCATTACGCAAACCCAGCTTTCTGTCAATGTGGACTATATCGCCATCCAAAATTCTTTGGTAATTTTCATATTTCAATATACCTTACACACAGTCAATGCACCCAGTGACAAAGGACACAAAACAACCCCAAAACATCTCACCCTCCACCATATTTGACTGTAGGTAATGTGTTCTTTTCTTTGTAGGCTTCATTTAGTTTTCAGTAAACAGTAGAATGATGTGCGTTTCCGAAGAGCCCGATCTTGGTCTCATCTGTCCACAAAACGCTTTCCCAGAGGGATTTTGGCTACTCGTGTACATTTTAGCAAACTGCAGTCTGGCTTTTTTAGGTGTGTGTCAGCAGTGGGGACCTCCTGGGTCTCTTGAAATAGCATTTCATTCAACGGTCAACGAATAGTTCCCGCTGACACTGGTGTACCCACAATGTGCAGGACAGCTTGAATTTCTTTGGAACTAAACATGTGTAATTGCAATCATTTTCTAGGAAAAATACTTCATTTTCTGGAACAATTTCAAAGGTGCCAACACTTTCAGCCATTTTTTCCTCAGAAAATACTACCACTAAGGCTGTGTTCCAACAATGAGTTTTTGATGAACATCGCATCCTTATTGGTCCAGCAAAGTTGTTGGAATTCATAGAAATCTTGTGCCAGCTGTGGGTTGCTTTTTTTCATGCTGCATAAACTGACCTGCAGTGCAGGTTTCAAATCCGCAACATGTCAATTTCTCTCGAGGATACACCGAGTTTTATGTACAGATTTCATAAAATTGTACTGAATGTGAAAAATCTGCAGGTAAACGCACTAAAACACATGGAATCCGCGCACAACCGTATCAATAAAGTTTTGGAAAGCCAGATACCAGGAGGTATCAAAAACAAAGCAGCTTTATTTAAAGCATGAAACACTAAAAAGACAAAAACCTCAGCGGCAAAAATGTGATAAAACCACATATAAAGAAAGCGTACGTAAAAACCCAAGTGAATAGAAAAAAATGAAGGCTCTGCCTGTAGATCATGACTAAGACGCAAGTCAAAACGCGTTGATATTTCCTTACAGTATGTTAGTGCCTGACAATATGTGTTACTTATTTTAATAGCTTTTCAATTAAAGGTTTTTTTTAGCCACCTCTGCCCACCACTGGATCCTTCTTTCTTTTTTTCTATTCATTATGGCTACTCACCTTGATCCGTTAGAGACATTGGTCGGCAGCGGGGAGAACATACACACATGCTGGTAAGCGGACTTTCCTATTTTCTAGTAAAAACCCAAGTAAACTAATTTATGAAATAAATGCAGATATTCTGCAACATCAAAAATGCCCAAATACTCATCGAGGAACGTGGCTTTAAGGTTTGCTCAGATTAGAATATTACTCCTACTTGTGTGGTCCGTGTTAACATCTGATAACACATGGACAGGACATGGACCAGTAATACTCAGAAGCTTTCCAGATGACAGTTTCTTTTCACAAGGACAGTGTCCATGTGAGAAAACAGAACTACAGCATGCACTAGTCTCATCCACTTTTCGTATAAGACTCGTCCATTCAAGTCTATGGGCGCATAAAAAAGGGTTTCTGAAACTAGACCTGCAGTGATCTGATGAGGACTACGGTGTTAACTTTAAACGTCAATTGTCACACTTAACTGGTTTCCAAGCAACATAGTTGCCCAGTATGAATAAAAGAAATCAACAATGAAATTGTTAATCATCATCGATTGTGTGCTCATAAAAATCATTGTTTTTGGCAGTAGAACTGTCAAATATAAATGCTACTCTCAATAGCGTGAAGGATCAACACGATGATTTGGCATAGTTGTCCAGAACGTCAACCTTCACAAACCACGTCCTATATTTTATGGTCAGCTTTGCCACTACCTACATTTAAGAACTTCTCCATTACTATTATTATTACTGGTCCACTGCAAAAATGTAAAAATAACTTCACCTACCACAGGTCCCGATACTGCTTCTCGTTACCATATTATCTTTTTGAATCCAGGAAAGCCAATACTACAGCACGTGACCTCCGAGGCCAACCAATGGGCTCAGCAGTGATGCGGATGAAAACGGCACGAGATCACTACGCTCAGTGATTGGCTTCATCTTGTTAATGAATACCAGAACAGAAGAGGTAGCAAAGAAGATGAGGGGAGCAGGGTAACACTCACTTAATTATTTTGCAAAGGAATATGAAAATACATCTTAGAAAACCCCTTCACCAAGGTTACTGGACCAAGGTTACTGGACTACTCTCTAATAAAGTAGGGATAAAACTTTCAGCCTCTAGTGTGTGCGAATGATGTTCTCCGATACAGATGATCTGGTTTATTTTATGTACAGGCAAAAAACATCATAAAAGAATATGTATACATCTCCACATATCTCCTACCTTAACTAAAAAAAAGGAAACTCCATAAGTGCGTAGAGACCGAGCAAGCTTCACGTATTTCACCTTTGCTTCGATTTCTGTCATTTCCCCACAGTTTTTATGTTCCTGGTGGTCAAAAAATTAAAATAGTGCAGTTTTAAAACAAAAAAGACACTGCAAACTTATGAAGATATTTTTTTTTGCTCCAGTAAAAGATTGTGTGCAATATAAATGTATTAGTAAAGACATGCTATTCATCAGTGTCATATAAGGTGCTATAGGAATGGGCATCACCCAAAACATTAAATCACAAATTCATTAGTAAAGTCGTGATATTCATCAGTTTTATATAAGGAATATAGGAAAAGGCATCAGGAAAATAGGGGCCATGAAATCTGCTCAGACCACATAGTGTGTAACTGCCCAATAACACAATCAAAAGATGCATGAGCAGGAAAAAAACAAAAAGCACCTGCAATGGACAGTCTTCACTGCCCTGAAATTAGTGCCTTTTAGTAAGAGAAGCTAAACAATGCCTACTTGTTAAACAATAAAAAGGAACTGAACCTGAAATATCTTTTTTTCGGCTCCTCTCTGCTTGATATATTCCTTAGGGAGAAACTCCTTCAAGCTGAAAAAAATATGTGATTTACTAACAGCTTAAAAAAATGATAGCAGTAATATTTTGACCTATGAAAAAAGTTCATAAAAGCAAATTGTACATAGAAGCCTCAAATCGTAACTACATTTTTTATTATTTCATTATTCTGCAAGCACTGAAAAGTTATTATTATTTTTTTTTATTTCAATACACTTCATTATCCTAATTTTGCTCCTTCTCTAATAAACACTATACTCGGTCAGTGTACTGGAATTTCCCAGTACTCAGACAGCGAGAATCCCGTACTCTGAATATAGTGTACAGATCTTGCTGAGCAGCGGATGAAAAGAGCTTGTAAAGGGGCATGAATAAAGCATTGAAACAGCAATGCAGCATAGTGTTTGGGAGAGAAGGAACCATAATAAGATGAAGTATATTACAAAAATAACTTTGCACTGCCTGGAGGATAAAAAAAAAAAAAGAAGTTTAATCACACATTAACAATTTCAAGGTATTTTCCAAGACTATTACCGTTGATATTATAGATCATCAATATCAGATCTGTAGGGGTCCAAGTATGCCTATGATCAGTTGATTGATTGAAGGGGTTGGGGTGCTTATTTCATTGCTTAATGTGCATTTTATAGCAGCTCTGCCTGGTACTAGGTGTTGGATATAGTGGAGACATGATAAATTCTTCTGGCTGGAAGAAGTTACCTTTTTAAGATGTTTATCTGAATCTACAGTGCCTTTAAAAAGTCTTCAAACCACTTCAAAATTTTCCAAAATTTTTTCTAAATGTTTTTATTTGGATTTTATGTGATATACCAACATTAAGAATACAATATTTGTGAAGTGTAAAGGAAATTATACATGATCTTCTAAAGGCTTTAAAATTATAAATCTGAAAATTGTGACCAGCATTTGTAATTCAGCCCCACTGTAGTCTGATACCCCTATATAAAATCCTGAAAAACCAATTGCCTCCATAATTCACATAAATAGGTTATTTAGTACACCGACGTTCTGTGAAGGGCTCAGATGTTTGCTTGAAAACATTAGGGATTAAACAGCATCATGAAAACCAAGGAAAGCATTAGACAGGTCAGGGAAAAAGCTGTGAGGAGGATAGGTTATAAAAATAAATAAATGACCCCAACTCGTTACAGCTCACAGGGCACTGTTCAATCTATCATCCACAAATGGAAGGAGTATGGCACAACTGTAAACCTACTAAATCATGGCAATCCACCTACAGTGGGTAAGGAAAGTATTCATACCCCTTTAAAGTTTTCTCTGCAACGTACACTGTGCATCCCCCCATCTTGACTGAAAATTAGAAATGTAGTAATTTTTGCAAATTAAAAAAAATGAAGTATCACATGGTCATAAGTATTCATACCCTTTGCTCAGTATTGAGTAGAAGCACATTTTGAGCTAGTACAGCCATGAGTCTTCCTGGGAATCATGCAACAAATTTTTCACACCTGGATTTGGGGATTCTCTGCCATTCTTCCTTGCAGATCCTCTCCAGTTCCATCAGGTTGGATGGTGAACGTTGGTGGACAGCCATTTTCAGGTCTCTCCAGAGATGCTCAATTGGGTTTAGGTCAGGGCTCTGGCTGGGCCAGTCAAGAATGGTCACAGAGTTGTTCTGAAGCCAATCCTTTGTTATTTAGCTGTGTGCTTAGGGTCATTGTCTTGTTGGAAGGTGAACCTTCGGCCAAGTCTGAGGTCCAGAGAACTCTTGAAGAGGATTTCATCCAGGATATCTCTGTACTTGGCCGTATTCATATTTCCTTCAATGATAAACAGTCGTCCTGTCCCTACAGCTGAAAAACACCCCCATAGAATGATGATGCTGCCACCACTATGTTTCACTGTTGGGATTGTATTGAGCAGGTGATGAGCAGTGCCTGGTTTTCTCCACACATACCGCTTAGAATTATCACCAAAAGTTCTATCGTCGTCTCATCAGACCAGAGAATCTTATTTCTCATAGTCTGGAAGTCCTTCATGTGCTTTTTAGCAAACTCTATGCAGTTTTTCATATGTCTTGCACTGAGGAGAGGCTTCCGTTGGGCCACTCTGCCATAAAGGCCCGACTGGTGGAAGGCTGCAGTCATAGTTGACTTTATGGAACATTCTCCATTCTCCCTACTGCATCTCTGGAGCTCAGCCACAGTGATCTTGGGGTTCTTCTTTACCTCTGTCACCAAGGCTTTTCTCCCATGATTGCTCAGTTTGGCTGGACAGTGAGGTTTAGGAAGACTTCTGGTGGTCTCAAACTTCTTCATTTAAGGATTATGGAGGCCATTGTGCTCTTAGGGACATGGAGTACTGCAGAAATTATGTTGTAACCTTGGCCAGGTCTGTGCCTTGCTACAATTCTGTATCTGAACTCCTTGGCCAGTTCCTTTGACCCCATGATTCTCATTTGGACTGACATGCACTGTGAGCTGTGAGGTCTTATATAGACAGGTGTGTGCCTTTACAAATCAAGTCCTATCAGTTTAATTAAACACAGCTGGACTCCAGTGAAGGAGTAGAACCATCTCAAGGAGAATCACAAGGAAATGGACAGCATGTGACTTAAATATGAGTGTCTCGGCAAAGGGCTTGAATAATTATGACATGTGATATTTCAGTATTTCTTTGCAAAAAATTCTACATTTCTGTTTCTTTCAGTCAAGATGGAGTGCAGGGTGTACAGTAATGTGAAAAAAATAACTTTTTTGAATTTACCAAATGGCTGCAATTAAACAAAGAGTGAAAAAATTAAAGGGGTCTGAATACTTTCCGTACCCACTGTAAACTGACATCCCAAGCAAGGAGAACACTAATTAGAGAAACACTTACAAAGAGACATTCTTACCCATAGAATCAAAATGAGTCTTTGAGGTTACCACATGAACAAAGAGTTCCCCAATTGGAGAAATGTGCAACATGTCAGGAGGGAAAACATGCGTATGACTTGCTGTCGCTAGACTATTTTATTCAGGTTTACAGATGCTTCAACACGTATAACTTCACTTTTTAACTTCAGATTTTGCGGTAAATACAATGGCCAAGTTGCAGCCAGGTCGCACGTCAGCCACTTGCGACTAGCGACAGAAAAGCCAACATTATTTTAGACATTTGCAACTCCGTGTAAAATCCTTAAATCCAATGTGGCAATGAGTCGCTGTGATTCCTTTGTCAAGCGGCACATGTTGCTGTGTTGACCCAGCCTAAGTCACAAGATTATGTAATGTAAGACAAGCTATATAAAATAACAAATTCATTACATCAAGAAACAAGCCCAAGTTAGACATAACAATGTTGAGAAAGTATGGCATAAAGGATACCAAATTAATATAGCTTAATATTAAACATCACATTCTAGTTTTTACTTACTCCAAGAACCCAGGTTTATGTTTAACTTCCACATGAGGTCCAAATTGAATCTGGGTTTGTATCCCCCCAAACTCACAGGCCTTGTCAAATGATACAGGGTGAGAACCATTCAAGATGTCATCACGAGCCTAGAAGATAAAAATAAAAATAAAAATCACCAATCTCTGCTAAGGGGACAATAAACAGCAACCCACGGCATAAAGGAGAACAAGGTCAAGAAATGGCGGACAACTCCACGTACAATAAATGTTTCATTAACTGACCAGACCATCTGTGTCCTCCATCTTGCCTCAGTACATTACCTGCACATACAGCAAGTTGAGCTGTACAGGGTCCCTGGAATCCACATTCTGATCTGAATAGAAGAACTTTCTGCGGAGAAGTAAGGTTTCATTTTCATCTACTCCCTGCTCTCGAAACGTGCGACTGTGATCGAGCCAATTCACTGAAAGATCATGTAGCGGAATCAGTTAGTTCTTATTCAGTCATCATGGAAAATAACCTTTAGAAAATAGTGGAAAAACACCACGGGGGACAATAAAGTAGACTGGACAAAACTACGGCGGCTCATACATGTGTGCCATGGCGTGTATATGACGCAGTGTGGAAATCAAATGTAGGAGGGGACATGGAATATGAAGCGTAATGATCGTGTCTGCTGGTTGATCACTCACACTCATCCTCTGTATGAAGCTTAGCTTTCAGCTTCTCCATTTTCTTCTCATCTCTGAGGAGAGTTCTGTCCTTCTTCAGGGTGCCAGTTGTCTCTTCTTTTTTTTCTTCGACAGTCTCCCGTATAAGAGAGTACTCCTCATAGTTAGTAATTCCTGCCACAGAAAGAGTATTCCTGGCATCAGCATCACATAGTGATGAGCGAACGTGCGCCGATAAGGTGTTATCCGGGTGCTAAGAGTCTTTGGTGTGCTCAAATAATATGTTCGAGACCCCACGTCTGCATATCAACACATGCAGGGATTGCCTAACAAACAGGCTGTCCCTGTATGTGTTGTGGATGTGGAACAGACGAGACACGCAGGCGTGGGGTCTCTTACATCAATTTAAGGAATCTTACATTGCATCATATCACTGCTCATTTGCTTTTTTAAAAGCCGTCTCACCTATTCTGCTACAGATGGTCACCAGAAGTTCTCCTACAGTCTTGGAGTCATCAACCATAATCATTTTTGCTGCTCCATCTAACATTCGAATCTTCTGGGGTCGTTGTTTCTTTTTATACTCCAAGACATCCTGAGGAAAAGAGCAGTAAACTGAGATAGAAAGTCACAGAAAGTCATAAAGACAGATAGTAATTTCTCAAGAAGACAGCAAGCCTTGGCCATAATGACATGATAAATGCCTAAAATACTGAACATTGTGAAGCACTGATCTCATTAAGAATTCCAGTACAACAAATTGTAGTTACATTATCAAGGAGTGCACCAGCATAGATTAATAGACGTATTTACTTATGCCGGTCTTAAAGAGACCATCCAGGCAGAAGTTAGAATGTATAGGTGATGTTAACATACCATTTACTGCCAAGTCAAGGTCATTGGTTAGTTTTTAGCTTGTCTCCTTGATCAGTGACTAGAGGAGCTTAAAGGGATTCTGAGATGTAGGGGCAGAGATTCTGATTCCAGCAATGTGCCACTTACTGAGCTATTAGCTGCAGATTTGATAAAAATCAATGTTTTATATGCTGCAGATTAGCAGTTCTCTAAATGCTGATCTCGATATAACTCAACCCACACCTCTGATTGGCAGCTTTCTACACTGTGCATAGGCAAAAAGCTGCCAAGAAATGGAGGAGGCATGGTTATACAGAGCTCTAAAATTTGGAGAACTACATGGAATCAGGATTACTAGTCCTCTAGTGTTAATCTCCTGCTGATAAAACTGATTTTATCAAAACTACAGCAAGCAGCCAAGTAAGTGATACATCACAGTAATCAGGGTCTCTGAACATTATGCTGCTCTCCGATTAGTTGAGTGTTCCCAGCGTGATTAGACACAAATTCCGGAGAACACTAGTAACAGCACCTGCACAAAAGGCACTGGATGCCTGGGTCCATAGAAATGCAGAAGACTGTGGGGGAAAGAAGAGAACAGTAATGTGCATGACTGAGATTTCCTCTCAATTGGTTGACATCACAGGGACAGACTGACACGGATGGGAAGAGAGATATATGGGGATGAAGCACGGAGGCAAACATATATCTACAGGGATCATCCAGCCCAGAGTCAGGAAGAGGTCATTTATATAAAGTGATAAAAGAGGATTTCCCAGCTACAAGGCATCTGATATGACACACACATGTAGAACTTTTTTCGGCCTCTATGCCCATATTAATAGATTAGATAGGCTAAACGTGGTGGCAGATTTTCTGTAAGAACATATATAGTGTACAGAAACAAATGAAACCCAGCGGTCGCTGCAGCGTACTATCTCCCATTCAAGGAAAAGTACTGGGAGGCGACCACAACGTAATATATGAGGCCGCAGTGTTCTGTACCTTATGTGGCTTATATATGGCCTATGCTGGAGAACATTTCAGCCGATCGGTGTGAGTGCTGGGTGTCAGAACCCTCCCGATCTCATACTGATTTCCTGCCCAATGGATAGGTCATCAGTTGTTAAATCCAGGACAACACATTAAATCTCACACCAATTTGGTTTACAGTAAGGCTATGTGCACACGATGTGGATTTGCTGCGGATCCGCAGCGGATTTTTCCGTGCAGAAACGCTGCAGATCCGCCCTGTGATGTACAGTACGTTATTCAATGGGATAAAAAAAAAAGCTGTGCAGATGGTGCGGAAAACTCAGTGTGGAATTGCTGCGGATTTCAAAGAAGTGCACGTCACTTCTTTTGTGCGGATCTGCAGCTTTTCTGCATCCCTCCATGATAAAAATCAGCATCAATTCCGCATAAAAACAGCACAAAATCAGCGGCAAATCCACGGCTGCAGATTCTGCCAGGAGATGCGGATTTTGTGCAGAAAATTCTGCACCTCTTTTCCTACGTGTGCACATAGCCTAAGGGTCTGTTACACCTGTGACTGGCGCTGGCGGTCATATAATAGACTGTTTGCACAGGCCGACCATGCTTCAGATGCGCTCGGAACACATCGTAACAGATCGTCCTGTGCGCATAGGCTGCCATCCTTACCAAAAGTGCAGTATTGTTTACACAGGACAATGTGCTGCCGAGAAGGATCTTCGGGGCAAACCTGTTTAGACTGCACGATTATCCTAGAAATGCTCCTTCATACTTCTGCAGTGTAAATGGACAGGTCTAGAGAATAAAAGGCTGGCTATAATGTTCCATTGTTAGAAATGGACTACTGCAAGGATGTAATAGTAATCTTAGGTTTTTCACCAATTTCATTCATCTTCATGTGTACTGGCATCAAGCTTGTTACATGCACATGGCAGCAATCACAGGCCAGCTCTCAATGTTTCTGTTGCCATACCCCATTCCTCAGCATGTAATAATCCAGGGTCCGGCCAGCCTCCAACCAGATTCCTTTCCTCGGATCTTCATCAGATAAGAAGAGACCAAAGTCGAATGCTGTGGGCAATGGGAAGAGGTCACGTCATACAGAGGGGCTCTGGGGTAAGTGCCCAGTGGTTGGGCACAGCACAACAAAGCACTGTTTCCATGAACAAGAACCTCCATTGTTCAAAACAGCCACATCAACAACAAAGAAACCATATGAAAAAGTCATAAATTTACAGGGTGAAGTGCTTCGCTAACGAGACAAGACCTTCTCACTGTCTTGCAGATTTTATTTAGTGGGAACAACTTGTAAACTAGTGTTACCCTTATAGCCAGAGTATATGTGTAGTAAGAGCAGGGCAGACTACGGTAATATGAAGGATTTATATTTCAACAATTATTAAAAAAGAAGAAGTAAAATGTAAATACCTTGTCCTGTCTGAGCCTCGGGGACCCTCTCCCGGATGATCCGGCAGGCATCGTAGACAGCAGTGGATGGCTCAAATTGCATGGTCTTGACAACATTGCACTGCCGTACGCAGATCTTCAGCGACAGGGCAACCATGGTGCCTGCTAACTGAACAAATCCTGCACACAGAGGACAAGAAAGAAAATTAATATAATGGATAGATACGGGCATAATAGATGCAACGGGGATTTCCATTTCAACCTGATTCACATGTGACATTTAGAGGCAGATTGAGTAAAACTCAATATTTTTAACAATATAAACTTAGACAAAAGCCAAAATCTCAATGGCTCTAATCTCAATAGATTTGCAGCAACTTTAGACAATCTGGGTTTATACCACTTATTAGTTAGCTTACTTTAACTTTGCAAGAAACAAATCCTGTAAATTTACATTATTTGTCCCTGTGCTATTGTAAATTAAGGTGCAGGATTCAAGAGCCCACAATTAAGCAAGAGCAGTATGTCTCAGGCTGTATGACACAGCCAGAACCCAGTGGAGAAGCAGTTTCTTACCGCCTGGGTCTTCCTTTTCATTGGCTCAGTTAAAACCATGTAGTGTGAAGAAGCATCGGCATTGCCAGCGCGTCTCTAAGACCTCACATGATTGCCAGGATACTGTCCAAACAGCAGAGCTGCGGGGGACTAGTAAATCCAGATCAGTTCCGCACACACGCCTGACGTCAGCCCCGCACACACGCCTGACGTCAGCCCCGCACACACGCCTGACGTCAGCCCCGCACACACGCCTGACGTCAGCCCCGCACACACGTCTGACGTCAGCCCCGCACACACGTCTGACGTCAGCCCCGCACACACGTCTGACGTCAGCCCCGCACACACGCCTGACGTCAGCCCCGCACACACGTCTGACGTCAGCCCCGCACACACGTCTGACGTCAGCCCCGCACACACGTCTGACGTCAGCCCCGCACACACGTCTGACGTCAGCCCCGCACACACGCCTGACGTCAGCCCCGCACACACGCCTGACGTCAGCCCCGCACACACGCCTGACGTCAGCCCCGCACACACGCCTGACGTCAGCCCCGCACACACGCCTGACGTCAGCCCCGCACACACGCCTGACGTCAGCCCCGCACACACGTCTGACGTCAGCCCCGCACACACGCCTGACGTCAGCCCCGCACACACGCCTGACGTCAGCCCCGCACACACGTCTGACGTCAGCCCCGCACACACGTCTGACGTCAGCCCCGCACACACGTCTGACGTCAGCCCCGCACACACGTCTGATGTCAGCCCCGCATACACGTCTGATGTCAGCCCCCCATACATGTCTGATGTCAGCCCCATCTAGTGGGTCATCCACAGCTAGCCAAGGAGTGTGAAGACAGAACAGATCTTATATTATATTGAGGGGTGCTATCTCTAGATGTGTATACTAGACCACGTCACTGTGTATACTATACTGGGGGGGCTTCTTCCTGGATGTATAAATAAATGTACTGGGAGAAAAGCAGCGTTTTGAAAGATTCGTGTATATTTTACTGGATGGGAAGGACAGGAAGGGCGGTGGGAGAAGTATTATATTAGCTAACTTTATACTAACCTGATAACATCGCCCCCTCAAAAGCTGCACTAGCTCTTTGTCAGTTGTTAAGCAGGTAACCGCTGCATCCAGTGATTATCCTCAGCAGTGATGGCCGCCTGGTCAGCACATGACCATTGAGGCCAGTGACTAGCTGCAGCGGTCATCTGAAGGTAGCCAGAACAACGTCAATATAGCTACAGAAGAGTGGTGGGGGATTTACGGGAAATTTCTTTGTTATTGCTTATACCGTATTTACTTCCAACGGTCCTTGAATCTAGTAAGTCTCAAAATCCATTTAGTCTGACCGTTTCCAGATCGGCCTTGTCTGAACAGGCAGTCAATCATCGAACAATTAGGCCAATGTAAACATACCTTATAAATAGAAGATACCTTCCAATATTTTAGATAATGTAAGGAGGACCATATATATATGCCCCATATGTAAAAACTAAAATTCACAAGAAATCCAGCGTAACGTACAGTCCACATCCAGAGACTGCAATAAAATGTGGCAGGCAGAGTCACAATGTGTAACTATATCTCACTGTGGTCTCCATTACCAGAAGAGCTGATCATGCCACAGAGATAGGGACAGAACAGAGTGACTGAGGAAAAATGGTGGGAGGGAAAAGAAGAAGATACAGCACAGGAAGGACCAAGAGACAATAAAATCAGGGAACATGAAACAGCAGGGCCAGGGAAATAAAAGCAAATATAAGTGGTTAGAAGACAACTGCTGCACAAGAAAGTGGACAAGAGGAGGGAGATAGAGAAATGCAGGACTGGGACAAGGGAAGAGAATATTGCTGTATATGAAGCACAGTAACAAGTGGCACGATCCGTCTGTGACCTTATGATGAGAGCTGGGAGAGTCAAATAGCAAAATAACAATGTATCCTCTCCTCTGGGACAGATTCCAAGAAGAAATTAATTTAACAAGAAGCATATGCAGCCCTAATTACTATAAAGGGTCCAGGCCACGTCACAGTCACAGAATCTGTCAGTGCCTTCTCTTTTTTTTTTTTAGGAGCCATTAATGACCAAGTAATTTACGTAATGCAGGATAATCTAGTATTCTTCAGGTTAAATTTAATAATGACAATAGAGAAGGAGTAATGTCTGTGCACCCCAAGCTGAAAAGCAAAACCATAATGACCAGTGATATAACATCTATGTGACCACACTCTGGGGTTAGACTAATAACCATTAATGTCAGGGTGCCGTGCATATAATTAAGGCTTATATATCATATACTACATATATAAAATACATAAAAGTATAATAAACTAACAGTGACAGTACAGGTACAGAGGATCCTGCCCCTTGGTTTACAACCCACAAAGTTATTGGGGAACAAGACCGTTGGAAGGGGCAGACGCCACAGGTATAGCAGCGTCAGGCAGAGGCCGCGGGTATGGCAGCGTCAGGCAGAAGCCGCGGGTATGGCAGCGTCAGGCAGAAGCCGCGGGTATGGCAGCGTCAGGCAGAAGCCGCGGGTATGGCAGCGTCAGGCAGAAGCCGCGGGTATGGCAGCGTCAGGCAGAAGCCGCGGGTATGGCAGCGTCAGGCAGAGGGCGCGGGTATGGCAGCATCAGGCAGAGGCCGCGGGTATGGCAGCATCAGGCAGAGGCCGCGGGTATGGCAGCATCAGGCAGAGGCCGCGGGTATGGCAGCATCAGGCAGAGGCCGCGGGTATGGCAGCATCAGGCAGAGGCCGCGGGTATGGCAGCATCAGGCAGAGGCCGCGGGTATGGCAGCATCAGGCAGAGGCCGCGGGTATACGCAATACGTCGCTTAATGTAAGTCTATGGGGAAAAAACGCATCCTGCAAAAGTGCTTGCAGGATGCGTTTTTTCCTCATAGACTTACATTAAGCGACGTATTGCGATGGATTTACACACGTCGCAACCGTCGTGCGACGGTTGCGCCGTGTTGTGGCGGACCGTCGGGACCAAAAAACGCTACATGTAAAGTTTTTTGCTCACGACGGTCAGCTTTTTCCGACCGCGCATGCGCGGCCGGAACTCCGCCCCCACCTCCCCATGGGGCAGCGGATGCGCTGGAAAAATGCATCCGCTGCCCCTGTTGTGCGGCGGAGACAACGCTAGCGTCGGGAACCTCGGCCCGACGCACCGCGACGGGCCGAGCTCGACGCTAGTGTGAAAGTAGCCTTATTCATGTTAAATGCATTGTTTTATTTTTGTCACTTTCCATTTTTCAATCTGTATTTAGAATAAATCAAAATATTGCAATTTTCACACTGGTCATTAGTTTTTTGGGTTTTTTTACTTTAACTTTCCGTTGTATAAGGAAACAAGACTTGGGCATTAGCCACAATAAACACACTCCCACACAATCTTTTGTATTGAAGAATCTAGTGAGCAAGTGCAAAAGTAACTGTGAGGGGAAGACAAGCAAGGTCAGGTGTGACAGCACCTATTGTGAGAGGTGGATCTTGCTTCATCTGCTGTATATATTGATCCTACAAAAAGCCTGGAGTAATTATGCACCCAGAAACATAATTCACTAAAACTCAAATTTTATTATAAATATAACATACACGGAAACAAAGTACATAAACAAGGTGCTCATAGCATACACGTACAAAGGACAAAGACTACTGCAGGTAACACCATATGGACACTAACAGGCAACGCACCGTTCAGTATCAAACTGAGTCCGGTTCAGATGGCCACATCTAACGGTATGTACATCTCCCATATAAATCCTTATGCCTACATAGGCCAAATTAAAGGACCGATAAAGCCATGTTAGTCTTACCCATTTAGGTTGGTGCCAGTGTCAGTCTGACAAGTAGATTCAAGGATTTGTTACATAGAAAAACCCGCCTTTGGTGGAATAAATCCTTCCTGGAACGATATATTTCTTGCGGATTGATCCCTAGGGGATTACGCATCCAAGTGTTCCCATCGTTTAATATTGATGATGACGTATTTAGAAATGAGTGGGAGGAGGTCGCAGCAACGTGCTCAAAGGGGTTTATGACTCTTTTGATTAAGAACAATGAGACGACCATCAGCGAGCTAGATAAAGATCTAGAAAACATCCAGGAGGAAATTAATAAAATCCTTACTCCCGAAACAAAAACTTCTTTCCAAAATAATCTGGACTTAGACATCCAGAAATGGGAGAAAGAAATTGTAGTCCAGAAAACAAAGAAATACCAACGTGACGTTACAGACACTCAAAATAATAGAGTATACAGGTGGAGGAATAATCAGATGAATAGGAAATTTGCGATGAGGGGGAGATCTATATCAGTCTCATCAATGTCATCGGCTGATGAGAAAACAAGTACAACTGAAAAGGGAAGTGTGGGATTGGATAGAACTGATGTACAGAGAGATCGGTGGCATAAGATAACGAGATCTGGTAATAAGAGAAAAACTCCCCTATCACCTCAGAAAGACAAAAGACCTAAGAACGCCACGCTCGAGGTAATTAATTTATCACAACATACCTTAACGGAAACCCAGCGTGAGGTCCTTGGTCTTGGTCTTTCCTTCTCCCCTTGCAATAACTTTGATTACTTTACAGCACTAAAAGACTTGAACCTATTCTCACGAAAACTTATTTTGAAAAAACTCCACTCACGATCCCCATTGGAAGAAGCAACTATGACTGAACAGGAAGTTCTTTCCATCCTGGAAGAATTGGAAAATGAGTCCTCTAATCCTCCTACAGGTATGCCTCCTCCGTCTATATGTGCCAGATCAACCACGTTCCCCCCTCTGTCACTATGCCCTCAGGTAGAAATTTTTACCAACTTAGTGGCTGCTGATTTAAAATCTATCAGCAATAGAAAAAAGCAGGACAACCTTACATGGTGTCAAAGGAAAGCACTGAGGGAAATTCTTGCATTGCAAGATGTGGTTATTAAACCATCAGATAAGGGGGGGAACGTGGTTGTTTGGCCCACGGAGAAATACGAGAAGGAGGCCTTTAAACAATTGCGCAACAGAGAAACTTATACTCTTCTTCCTAACAACCCTATACCAAAATTTATGGTTGAACTAATGGAGATCTTGGAGGAGTCCTTATATCAGGGCATTATAAGTAAAAAAATTTTTGATGGCCTCATTGTAGAATTTCCAGTTGTCCCCACGTTTTATCTTCTCCCCAAGGTCCACAAAGACTCTAGGAATCCCCCAGGGCGTCCGATTGTCTCTGGCATAGGGGGGCTCTGTGACCCTGTGTGTAAATATATTGATTATTACTTGAGATCACAGGTAGAGACCTTGCCCTCCTATGTCAGGGACACTACGGACGTCCTGAGGAGACTTGATGGCCTGAATCTGGAGCCTGATATGGTACTAGTCACGGCAGACGTTGAAACACTTTATACCTCCATCAATCATGATGATGGGATGGAGGCAGCATCATTCTTTTTGGGGTCAAGTAGTGTTGATTCTGATATTGCGGGCCTGGTGTTGAGGCTCTTGCGGTTCATCCTGACACATAATTGCTTTACGTTTAGGGACCGATACTACCTCCAGTGTCGCGGGACTGCGATGGGGGCGGCTTGTGCGCCTTCATATGCTAATCTGTTTTTGGGATACTGGGAGAGGACTCTCTTCCAGGAGGGCGCACAATCCGCCCCCCAAGTTCTGGGGTGGTATCGGTACATAGATGATATTTTATTTATTTGGCAAGGACCTATTGAACAGCTTCATCTGTTTATGCAGGAATTGAACCGTAACAGCCTCAACATCAGGCTCACATATAAGTATAGCCGTGACAGTATCGATTTCCTTGATATCAGGCTTCATACCCAGGAGGATGGATCCATTAACACTGATGTATTTAGGAAAGAGACTTCAGTGAATGCCCTTCTTCACGCCTCCTCAGCCCACAATAGCAATACTATTGGAGCTATACCTATAGGGCAGTTCTTAAGGATGAGGAGAATTTGCTCTACTGAGGACGCGTTTGAAAGGCAGTCTGTGGACCTTGGGGAGAGATTTCGGTCACGGGGCTATAGTAATAGAAGCATAAAGCGTGGGTATATTCGGGCCAAAAAACAAAGGAGATCTGATCTCCTGTCCCAACCACCTAAAGCTAAAAAGAAGGAGGATGATACAATCAGGTACATCTCTACATTTAATCACCAGTGGGGTACAATGAGGAACATCTTGAGGAGACACTGGTCGATTTTGAAAACGGACCCTATTTTAGCCCAACATCTCTCAGATGAACCCCGGATGACGGCTAGGAGATCGCGAAACCTGAGAGATATATTAGTGAGGAGCCATTATGTAACCAAGACTCCAACCCTGTTCGGTGCTGGGAAGAGGAGATGGGGTTTCTATCCATGTGGCGAGTGTTTGGCCTGCCGTAATCATGTGAGGGCACTGTCCTTCACCTCTGCCGATGGTTCAAAAGAATTTAAAATCACTGATTACATATCGTGCAGCACTACATGTGTAATCTACATGGCTAGCTGCACGTGTGGTTTGTCCTATGTGGGTCTGACCTCAAGGGAATTGAGGGTCAGAACCCGTGAACATATCAGGGACATCATGGCGGCTAAAGAGGTGGAGGACATTGCATCCCTTAAGACATTACCTCGACACTTCAGGCGGCACCATGGATGTAACCCCAAAGAGTTGAAGGTGTGTGGCATCGATCATGTTAGGAGTGGTATAAGAGGTGGGGACATCAAGAAAAAGCTTGCACAAGTAGAATGCCGTTGGATAACGGTATTAGGAACGATGTCACCTCATGGCCTCAATGAGCAACTGAGCTTTGCGTCTTTCTTATAGAATCAATTGTGTCTTATCTGTGCATTTTCTTGTATCCGGATTTTAACTTGTGTGTTTTATTTTTATTATTTTAGAATGTATCTCGTATGTATTTATGTCCATTATCATCTGTTCTTCGGGCATATGAGGGACATTTGGAACATCTGGCTGGTGATAGTCGAAATGGTGGAATTACCCGAAATGGAACATCAGTTGGTTTTCTCCTAGTGACATTTATGAACCTTATAGTGAATCAAGAAAATAAGTAATAAGAAAGAAGGACATGTCTATACAACATCAGATGCCGTTTGTCCGGATTGCTATATGGGACCAAATAATATTTTAAAATGTACTCCCTTCCTTATTAGTGTCTTTTTTGTATTTGTAATCTGATTTTTATTTTATCCAGTAAGAGTATTCTGTGGCTGCACTGTCTTGTGCATCCTCACATTTTATATTACTAGATGCACTTTATGTCTGCACACCCGCGGTTCATATGCACTCTGTCACTTTAATTAATGTCTCTCTTATGTTTACGATAGTCACTAGTTTACATAGTGCGATATTATGTACACGCAATAGTTAGCACAGTATTCCGCTGTTTTTCTCACATACTTACTGCCCTCACTTGGTCCCTCTTTCAAAATGGCGATTACGGCACGTGCGAATGCGCACTGCGCTGGTGATTTGTGCGGTACCATTCTTCCCGGTATCCGGAAGTGACCTAACAGGATATGACGTCTGGTGGATTTTATCCCCGCCTGTTGTGGTCACCAGGACGGCCGGGCGGTATGGGCCTTAGCACCCCCAGTACAGCAGCGCGCATGCGCCAATTATTACGCCGCCTATTGACTCCAGCTGCTTATGTCCTTTAAATAATGCCCGGCACACACATTTAACCACGCCCCCCGAGGAAGCCCAACGCGAAACGCGCGTCGGGGCAGCGGGACTGACACTGGCACCAACCTAAATGGGTAAGACTAACATGGCTTTATCGGTCCTTTAATTTGGCCTATGTAGGCATAAGGATTTATATGGGAGATGTACATACCGTTAGATGTGGCCATCTGAACCGGACTCAGTTTGATACTGAACGGTGCGTTGCCTGTTAGTGTCCATATGGTGTTACCTGCAGTAGTCTTTGTCCTTTGTACGTGTATGCTATGAGCACCTTGTTTATGTACTTTGTTTCCGTGTATGTTATATTTATAATAAAATTTGAGTTTTAGTGAATTATGTTTCTGGGTGCATAATTACTCCAGGCTTTTTGTAGGATCAATATTCAGATGGAGTGATACCCTGTGATTTATGTCCAGTTAAAGGGTGTTTCCCTGTGATAAGAGTTCTTTGATATGTATCAGTGGTATATGTATCTGCTGTATATATCTAGGTGTATATATGCACAGTTCTCAAAAAAATTAAAGGGAGCACCTAAACAAGACAATGTAACTCCAAGTCAATCACACTTCTTTGAAATCGACCTGTCCAGTTATAAAATAACACCGATTGTGAATCAATTTCTTCTGCTGTTGTGCAAATGGAACAGACAACAGTTGGAAATTATTGCAATTAGGAAGACACCCCTTATAAAGGAGTGGTTCTGCAGGTGAGGACCACAGACTATTTCCCTGTTCTCATTCTTTTTGGCTGTTTTAGTCACTTTTGCATTTTGTCATTACTCTCACTCTTAGGCCGGTGTCACACTTGCGTGAGTTTCTCGCATTGCACACCCGAGTCTCTCGCATCAATACCCGGCACTGCCGCCGGCACTCGGGACCGAAGAGTGCGGCTGCATGTACTTTTTATGTAGCTGAATTCTCCGGTCCCGAGTGTCGGGTATTGATGTGACTTGCGTGTGCAATGCGAGAAACTAGCGATAGTGTGACACCGGCCTTAGAGGCACAGTAGCATGAGGCAGTGTCTACAACCCACAGAAGTTGTTCAAGTAGTGCAGCTCATCCAAAGGGTAGCTGTGTCTGTCAGCACAGTGTCCAGGGCATGGACCAGATACCAGGCCAGTACACCAGGAGATGTGGAGGGGGCCGTAGGAGGGCAACAACCCAGCAGCAGGACCGCTACCTCCTCCTTTGTGCAAGGAAGAACAGGAGGAGCAGTGCCAGAGCCCTGCAAAATGTCCTCCAGCAGGCCACTAATATCCATGTGTCTGCTCAAACTGTCAGAAACCGACTCCATTAGGGTGGCATAAGGGTCCGAAGACCACAAGCGAGTATTTTGCTTACAGCCCAACACAGTGCAGGGCGACTGGCATTTGTCAGAGAACACCAAGATTGGCAGATTAGACATTAGCGCCCTGTGCTCTTCACAGATGAGAGAAAGTTCACACTGAGCACATGTGACAGTCTGGAGACACCGTGGAGAACGTTCTGTTGCCTGCAACATCCTGCAGCATTACCAGTTTAAAAGTGGGTAAGTAGTGGCGTGGGGAGACATTTCTTTGGAGGGCCGCACAGTCTTCCATGTGATGGCCAGAGGTAGCCTGACTGCCATTAGGTATTGGGATGAGATCCTCAGACCCATTGCAAAAACCATTTGCAGGTGCACTGGGCCCTGGGTTCCTCCTGATGCATGACGATGCCAGACCTCATGTGGCTAAAGTGTCAGCAGTTTCTGCATGATAAAGGCACTGAAGTTAAGGCCCCGTGTCACTTAGCGACGCTAAAGCGATCCCGACAACGATACGACCTGTCAGGGATCGTTGCTGCGTCGCTATGTGGTCGCTGGTGAGATGTCAAACAGTGAGATCTTACCAACGATCGCTGCTGCGATCTCACTGTTTGACATCTCACCAGCGACCTGTAGCGACCTGTACAACGATGTCACATGGGAGCTATTATGACGATTCAGTGTCTGAGTCGTCAACGAGGTCGTTGGTAAGGTGTCAAACACAGCGATGTGTGCTACCCAGCGGGACCTCAACGATCAAAAAACGGTCCAGGCCATTCCGACACGACCAGCGATCTCACAGCAGGGGCCTGGTCGCTGCTACGTGTCACACATAGCGAGATCGCTACTGAGGTCGCTGTTGCGTTACAAAACTTGTGACTCAGCAGCGATCTCGCTAGCGATCTCGCTTAGTGAGACGGGGGCTTTATAGACTGACTTGCGAGTTCCACAGACCTGAATCTAAATCGAGCACATTTGGGACATCATGTCTCATTCCATCCACCAAGGGTACCGTCTCACATAACGATTTACCAACGATCACGACCAGCGATACGACCTGGCCGTGATCGTTGGTAAGTCGTTGTGTGGTCGCTGGGGAGCTGTCACACAGACCGCTCTCCAGCGACCAACGATGCCGAGGTTCGCTGGTAACCAGGGTAAACATCGGGTTACTAAGCGCAGGGCCGCGCTTAGTAACCCAATGTTTACCGTGGTTACCAGCGTAAAAGTAAAAAAAAAAAAAAAAAACGTACATACTCACCATCTGATGTCCGTCAGGTCCCTTGCCGTCCGCTTCCTGCTCTGACTGAGATCCGGCCGTACAGTGAGAGCAGAGCGCAGCGGTGACGTCACCGCTGTGATCTGCTCTCTGTCTGCCGGCCGGAAAGTGAGAGCAGATCACAGCGGTGACGTCACCGCTGCGCTCTGCTCTCACTGTACGGCCGGATCTCAGTCAGAGCAGGAAGCGGACGGCAAGGGACCTGACGGACATCAGATGGTGAGTATGTACGGTTTGTTTTTTTTTACTTTTACGCTGGTAACCACAGTAAACATCGGGTTACTAAGCGCGGCCCTGCGCTTAGTAACCCGATGTTTACCCTGGTTACAAGCGAACGCATCGCTGGATCGCTGTCACACACAACGATCCAGCGATGACAGCGGGAGATCCAGCGACGAAAGAAAGTTTCAAACGATCTGCTATGACGTACGATTCTCTGCAGGGTCCCTGATCGCTGCTGCGTGTCAGACACTGCGAGATCGTAACTATATCGCTAGAACGTCACGAATCGTACCGTCGTAGCGATAAAAATGCCACTGTGTGACGGTACCCCAACACCGCGTTGCAGCACTGACTGTCCAGGAGGAGATTCCTCAAGAACATCCGCCCCCTCATCAGGAGCATGCACAGACTTGTAGGGAGGTCATAAAGGCACGTGGAGGCCACACACACCACTGAGCATCATTTCCTTGAAGTTAGATCAGCCTGTAATTTGATTTTCCACTTTGATTTTGAGTGTCATCCCAAATCCAGACCTCCATGGGATATTCACTTTGATTTACATTGATCATTTTTATATTCCACTACGTAACGAATAAATATTTGCAACTCAAATATTTCATTCAGTGATATCTAGGATGTGGTGTTTTAGTGTTCTCTTTATTTTTTTGAGCAGTGTATATATCTAGGTATATAGGTGTTACCTGTCATTATAAATATTAATAATAATAATAATATTAAATAATAATATTTAAATTTGTTTGGTGATCTGAGACATTTAAGTGTGACAAACATGCAAAAGAATAAGAAATTGTGAAGGGGCCAAACACTTTCATACAACTGTGAACACACACACATATATATGCTTGTGGGATCATACTGTATATAGGGAGTATACTGTGTGTGGCATCATGCTGTACATAGGGAGCCTATGTGTGGCGGCTCATACAATATTTGACAGCAAAAATAGAGCGGAATTCAAATGAATCCCCGAATACAAGAAAGGCTACATTGGGTGCTATGACATTGGGTCATGACATAACCAGCAATGAATCATCATGGACTCCATTGTGGACAGACGCCACATAACAGTAGTGAACAAAGCCAGGGGTGGATCACTGTGTGCTTGTTACGAAACGCTATCCAAAATTACGCAACAACCATCCCCATTCACTTCTAGCAGAAAAATATCTGCTGCACATTAAGCATGTTATGGATTTACCAAACCACAAAATGCTCTATCTGTTGGAAAAACTGCGGATGTTCACAGCAAATTCCATTCACTGCAATGCAATATGTGAAATCCAAGGCCACAGCTGCACCAAAACCACCACAATCATCATCATCAGTACTTACATATGGATTTAAAGTACTGCTCCTATTCTTTAGTTATGTGTCTGATGTCATTCGTTACATGAATAGGACTTATAAAAATCGTGTTTTAACAATGTGGCCACAAATGTTATTTTGGCAGCATTTCACCATTTACTTCTCTGGGGAAAAACTGTGGCATACAAAACTTTTGGCAAGCAGTAGAGGAACACCATTACTGGTACATGTGACTTTATCCTGTGTTCCTCTCGTTATTCCCAACTGCAGCATAGCAAGATTTTACACGACGTCTCATCTTTCAAGAACAACCGTAATATTGGAGAATTGCGTTTGTAGCTATATATATATATATATATATATATATATATATATATATATATATATATATATATATATATATATATATATATATATATATATATACATATACAGTTGTATGAAAAAGTTTGGGCACCCCTATTAACCTTAAGCTTAATGTTTTATAAAATTTGTGTTTTTTGCAACAGCTATTTCAGTTTCATATATCTAATAACTGTTGGACACAGTAATGTTTCTGCCTTGAAATGAGGTTTATTGTACTAACAGAAAATGTGCAATCTCAAACTAAATTTGACAGGTGCCTAAGTATGGGCACCTCACCAGAAAAGTGACATTAATATTTAGTAGATCCTCCTTTTGCAAAAATAACAGCCTCTAGTCGCTTCCTGTAGCTTTTAATGAGTTCCTGGATGAAGGTATTTTTGACCATTCCTCTTTACAAAACAATTCCAGTTCAGTTAAGTTTGATGGTCGCCGAGCATGGACAGCCCTCTTCAAATGATTCCACAGATGTCCAATGATATTCAGGTCTGGGGACTGGGATGGCCATTCAAGAACAGTGTAATTGTTCCTCTGCATGAATGCCTGAGTAGATTTGGAGCGGTGTTTTGGATCATTGTCTTGCTGAAAGATCCATGCCCTGCGTAACTTGAACTTTGTCACTGATTCATGAACATTATTGTCAAGAATCTGCTGATACTGAGAGGAATCCATGCGTCCCTCAACTTTAACAAAATTCCCGATGCCGGCATTGGCCACACAGCCCCAAAGCATGATGGAACCTCCACCAAATTTTACTGTGGGTAGCAAGTGTTTTTCTTGGAATGCTGTGGTTTTTTGCCGCCATGCATAACGCCTTTTTGTATGACCAAACAACTCAATCTTGGTTTTATCAGTCCACAGGACCTTCTTTCAAAAAGAAATTGGCTTCTCCAAATGTGCTTTTGCATACCTCAGCCGACTCGGTTTGTGGCGTGCTTGCAGAAACGGCTTCTTTCGCATCACTCTCCCATACAGCTTCTCCTTGTGCAAAGTGCGTTGTATAGTTGACCGATGCACAGTGACACCATCTGCAGCAAGTTGATGCTGCAACTCTCTGGAGGTGGTCTGAGGATTGTCCTTGACTGATCTCACCATTCTTCTTCTCTGCCTTTCTGATGTTTTTCTTGGCCTGCCACTTCTGGCCTCAACAAGAACTGTACCTGTGTTCTTCCATTTCCTTACTATGTTCCTCACAGTGGAAATTGACAGGTTAAATCTCTGAGACAGCTTTTTGTATCCTTCCCCTGAACAACTATGTTGAATAATCTTTGTTTTCAGATCATTTGACAGTTGTTTTGAGAAGCCCATGATGCCACTCTTCAGAGGAGATTCAAACAGGAGAACAATACATACACATATATACATATACATACATACACACACATATATACACTATTAGGTACTACCTGAAATATTCCTACTCATAAAAACAATGTAGTGAATACCAAGCAGATGTCGTAAGTCTCTAAAATATAAAGCAGGGTCTGCCAGTGGGGGCACCCACATGGTAAGATTGCCCAAAAATGACAGTACATTGTGTTGTTGCAGTTGTCATAGGCGTCAGATGGAAGCTGTGCATATCTGACTCCTGATTATAAGGGTATGCAGATACGTACAAAAGACTGAAAAGAATGTAAGCTACTTATAGCAACACAGCAAGACATAAAACATAAGAAGCTGAACAATAGCACCTTAATATAAGAGAATGTACAAAGGGAACTGAGCAATCTACCGCCCATCTACAAAAAAAAAAAAAACTATACTGGCAAACACAAAAGAGAAAAGGTTTCAAGAATAAAAGGCAACTAAGCTCCAGAAAAGTAGTGGTGAATGAGGGAGCACCGCAGGTGTGCAAGGACTATCCCTGGCACAGACACAACAAAGAAGGGCACGCACCCTACTCAGCAGTCACTGAAATCTCATACCATGCACTAAATCGACCGGACAAAGCTCCATAATGAAATGGAAAAGTTACTATCCCATGTGTAAGTGCCTGTTTAATGGAGAAGAAATATGCAACATTACCTGCACTAAAATCCAGATGGGTAAATGGTTATACAAGTGAGCAAAGTCCTATAGAAGACTACCGCTCCTAGAGTTTAATGTAGAAATATAATTTTTTTATTTTATATATGCATAATTTTTTTTGCACAGCAGAGAGGAGGTATGAAAAGGAGATCCAGGTATTGCTACAGAGCCATGGTAGCAGCAATACTGAGCGCTACTCCTCATCAGGAGGAAGCAGATATTTGCTCAGCCATTTCTTATATTTGCAGTTATGTTCACAGCAGAACACCAGATAAGACTATGTACCTTCTCCGAAGACCACACTTTTTATAGGCTTCCTTTCTTACATGGCTAAAGCTCGCACTATACATACGACACATTTTCCCTTCAGTAAAAAGCTCTTGCTACCACTCTTCAACACACACCAACCTTCTAAAAGGCCTTAAGTTTTTTGGGGGGGGTTTGATCCAGAATTTTCAGTGGGTAGTCTTATGCAAAATTGTAAAAAGTGAGTACTTTTAACATCAGTGTTTCATCATATGTTTTTGCCTATGAGAAGTTTTCTAAAGTTTCTCCTATCAAACAGGATGATCATGCATCACACGGGTGGCATCCAAGTGCTAACGAATATTTCTCACGGACCTGTAGACTTGCATGGACAAGTTAGGTTTTGATCCATGTCACGGATCAGACAAGTCTCCATGTTTTGGTGTGGACTACTTGGTCTATAAAACTACATGGACTTGTACGGCCCCATAGACTAGAACAGAACTCCTAACCATCCGTGAAAAAACGGACAGAACTTGTAGGTGGAAAATCTGACAAGTGAGGCCTTATCGCCATTTATAGGAAGACCAGGCGACTTTCCTATTTTCTACCAATAAGTACCCAAATGATGGGAAGTACGCACGTACACCCGGATTGGATGTTCAATCGACAGTAAATAATCACAAATATAATCACTAACTGTAAATATACCATATAAGAAATATGGAAAGCCAATACTACCATAAAACAAAACTTGCTGCAGACACCCCAGTCTGAAGACGGCAGATTCTAGGTATCACTATTGGTTGAGCTCTGTACTTTGTTTTCTGGAAAATAAGCACAAATGAAGTTGCTGACGTTGCTAAATCAGACACTGCTGCATCCAAAGGCCCATGTGTCATCTACGGTATACTCTCTTCAATCAAAACTACCTCCTCAACGGTCCATCCTCGCCATCAAGAGCCGCCTCAGAGTTTGAAAAGCTTTTTTTTTTTTTACTATATTTTATACTTGGGCACATCATTGCCCTGCTTCCAATCAGCTATGTTGGGCATTTCAGAAAATTGACAGCAAAAAGCATAATAATATTAATAATGCAGGGGGCTAGAATTTCATGCAACTTGAACATGCATTTGTAGGGTTTCAACCACTACTGGCAGGGAACCTAACGTCACCATCTATTTATATGAACATGAAGCATATTCAAAGACAAAGTCCAGCAATACCTTTATGTAAATACTCTTATGGCCAGTCCATTCCACTTCTACTGACAGCACGGTGGCTCAGTGGATAGCACTGCAGCCTTGGAGCGCTGGGGTCCGGGGTTCAAATCCCACCAAGGACAACATCTGCAAGGAGTTTGTATGTTCTCCATGTGTTTGCATGGGTTTCCTCCAAGTACTCCGGTTTCCTCCCACATTCCAAAGACATACGGATAGGGAATATAGATTGTGAGCCCCATTTGGGACAGTGATGATAATGTCTGTAAAGCGCAGCGGAGTATATTGGCGCTATATAAAAATAAAGATTATTATATCAGCGTTTGAATTGACATTCAAATAGCTATGCTAAATCTGAAGCCTCCGTCACTCCAGCTCTATTCAATGCCCAGCGACGACTTCTCCTGCTCGACTGACGGCTCATTTGCTTGAAGTCACACAGCATAGAGGCTGTCAGCCAAGCAAAAGAAGGTGGCGCTGGGCATGAAATAGAGCTGGAGTGACGGAGGCTTCAGATCTACCATAGTCATTTGCATATCAATGCAAATGCTGTTTTCTCAGTACTGGAGGAACAGATTGGCCATGGAAAGGTATTACTGGACTGGTGTTTGTAAGAGCTACACCAATATATAAAGAGCTTGAGGTATGAAAGCCTGCTGACAGATTCCATTTAAAGTTTGATGATGCAAAAGTTTATACACTGTAAAAAAAAAAAAATTACAGAAAATTCACTCAGATAAATCCTTAAAAAGCTTTAATTGTACAGTTTTAAGAAACAAAGCATTGTTTCACAAGCAAGCAACACTGCAAGAAGCTGCACATGAATAGTACGAATGCTAACACATATTAAAGGGCATTTGTTAAACAATAGATTGTGTTCATACTTGTGGCATGTAGAAATGGCATATACTACACATCAAAACTAACACACCGTCCCACTCGCCTTCCCACAAACACCGTTAAGAACAACAAGAAACAGATCCGCACATCCAGCCAAGCACCCGAGACCCCCAGCTGCAAGTAACATGCCTCAGAAGCTGTGGCGGAGCTCGAGACCCAAACTAACCGGATTTTATCAATTTTCTGTGGACACACTTGATTTAAATATACACATTTTGTAGTTGGGCATATACGTGTTACAAGTTTAAAGGATCCGGTCATGTTCAGAAGCATGTAATATACCTGGGAAAGGAATCTGGGCAGAACTAGGGTATACCTAGTGTGAACTCAACTGGGCTCAAGACCTGTCACCAGGGCAAAAATGACCAATATTTGTTCTTATTTTATTCCCACTACTCCTTCAAGTATTCAGGGATATTGTTTGTGTTTATTTTATGAATCTGCGTACAATTCCCGAGATATGGACCTTTATATTTAGTGTTCATTTTTATGGCTTTTACCAAGGGGGCATGGCTCACAGAGTAATAAAACAGAGCCGCAAAACTCAAGTGAGCCTCGCCTCCTTGATAAATACAATATAAATTAGCGCTAAATAAAAAGGGTCATATCTCTGGAATCAAATAGTGGTCTAAAGTAAAAAAACAAAACACAAGAAACAGAGGAGCAGCAGGAATAAATAGTAAAAACTGTCCACCAGGTCCTCTTTAAAAAGTAATGTCACCCCCCCAGCCGTCATCAGAAAGGTCTAGAATAGACTCCAGCAACTTATGCTGTGCCTTAAAGGGACTGTCCCAAAAGGATGACTGTTCAAACCGATTGCCCCACTTCAAGGTGGGACCAGTCATTTATATACACCTTCCCCTCTAGCTCCACCCCCTTTGATTGACAGCTCTGGCTTCATCGAGCCAAACCAAGCAGGTTTAAAAATTTATTTAAAATGATTGGCCCCATCATGGAGCACCGAGCGACTGTACTTAGTCATTCTGTGCTGACAGAGCAGATATGCTGTAAAAAAAGAATACATATTTGTATGATGTTTAGGTACACTGGTATGTAAAAGTTTGGGAACCCGTGTTATAAATTACTGTTGTTGTGAACAGTTAAGCAAGTTGAAAATGAAATGATCTCTAAAAGGCCCAAAGTTAAAGATTACACAATTACTTTGTATTTTAGTAAAAAAAAAAAAACTTGGTTAAAATTATCTGAGCACACAAATCTCCAAGGGTGCCCAAACATTTGCATTGGCTCATTTTCCTTTTTGTGATTTTATATATTTTTACATTTTTTTACATTTTAAAAATCACAAAAAGGAAATGGGCTTATGCAAATGTTTGGGCACCCTTGGAGATTTGTGTGTTCATAACTTTGATCAAGGTTTCTGAAATTAAATAGCCTGTCAGTGTTATGGCTTGTTCACCATCATCTTTAGGAAAGGCCAGGTGATTCAAATTTCACAGCTTTAAAAAAAAAAACAAGCGTCCTCTAACCTTGTGCCAAAAAACAGCAGCCATGTGTTATTCTAAGCAGCTGCCTAGCACTTTGAAAATGGTGGAGACCTACAAAGCAGAAAAAGGCTATAAGAAGATAGCAAAGAGTTTTCAAGCTGCCCTTTCCTCAGTTCAAAATGTCATTAAGAAATTAACAGTGGAGGTCAAGATAAGGTCTGAAAGACCAAGCAAAGTTTTAGTGAATTGCTCATAGGATTGCTAGAAAGTCAAATCTGAACCCCCACTTGACTTAAGAAAGATATAGCTGACTCTGAAGTTGTGGTACATTGTTCTACTGTTCAAGGACACCTGCACAAATATGGCCTTCATGAAAGAGTCATCAGAAGAAAACCTCTCTTGCATCCTCATAAAATTCAGAGTCAGAATTATACAAAAGATAATCTAAAACAATACTGATGCATTTTGGAAAGAAGTGATGCTAAAATAGAACTTTTTGGTCACAATGATCAGGTATATAGGTGCTTCTCACAAAATTAGAATATCATCAAAAAGTTAATTTATTTCCGTTCTTCAATGCAAAAAGTGAAACTCATATATTATATAGAGTCATTATTAACAGAGTGTGGCTTACAGCCAATGAAAACCCAAAAGTCACTGATCTGGACATCATTGGCAATCTGTGGCTAGACCTCAAAATAGCAGTGCATGCAAGATGACCCAGGAATCTCACAGAACTGGTAGAATTTTCCAATGAAGAATGGATGAGAATCCCTCAAACAAGAATTGAAAAGACTCAAGGCTGGCTACAAAAAATAGAAGGCACAGCGCCAAAACGCGCATAGGGGACCTGGCAGCACGTTTCCCTTAGGTAAATAATGCCCTACAGGGATGTTTTAATATATTCTTGTGACACCTTATTTTTTCTATTAGCACATTTGCTGCTAACATTGTCATATTAATCAGATTTGCACTTTATATTTTACTTCATCTGATTACATAGCTTTTTGCTGCAGTATATGTGTTTTAGGAATTGCACTTTTTTGCACACAATTTTGGCACATAGGTTTGCACACTTATTTTTACACATATATATTTTAAATAGCTGTCACTGTAATTTATTTTCACTGGTTTCTTTGACATATGTTGTATTTTTAAGGTGCCATCATGTTATTTATATACCGTATTGATCAATTTTGGGCATTATGCAATACTTTATAAGCCTACCAGGGGCATAGTGATATTTTTAATATATTCATTATTGCATGTGTTACGTGCTCCAATAACTGACTTCGCTTTTATTAATTTTTGTTCTATTATTCAATATTATTAATAAAATTATGTTTTATAGACTATACTTATCTTATTGTTCTTTATTGCACCTTTTTCTTTTATGATCCCTGGCTACAAAAGTGTTTACAAGTTGTGATACTTGCAAATAGGGGTGCTACTAGGTACTAACCATGCAGGATGCCCTAAGTTTTGCATTGTCCCATTTTTCTTTTTGTCATTTTTATAATGTAAAAGATAAAAATAATATATTTTCCTTTTTTTGCCTAAAATACAAAAGAAATATGTCATGTTTAACTTTAGGCCCTTTAGAGATCATTTCATCTTCAACTTGCTCAACTCTTCACAATAAAAGTAATTTTGACCAGGGGTGCACAAACTTTTACATGCCATTGTAGATTCAGAGTATTAAGTAGGGATTCCATAAAAGGGGTTGACTAGGGAAACCAGCAATTAACCAAATTCGGCTTGAACAGCACAAAGAAGCCGCAGATAGAAGAAAAATCTAGAGTGTGAGGGGTTGACTCACTCAGCTGCTTTCCCAGGTAGACACAGGAACCGTTCTGGTAGAAGTTCACCTGCTGGTTTACTGTGGATCACATAAATATTAGCAGGGTTCAGCAAAATAAAGAGATCCTTGCTGGCATAATAGTAAACAAAACAAGGTATAACAGAGTCCTTTCCCTGTAGGGTTCATCTGCAGTTATCCTGCACAGTCCTCAGCTCCTCCTGGAGCCATGTGGGAGTTCCTGCTCTCCCAAGACACAACCCCGCCTGACTCATGTCCAGGTATTTAACCCATGTGATGGTCACATGACCTTGACCTCACGCAGGTCCTGTCAGCACTCTGCAGGTGGAGATACGGTGGACCTCCGCCCACTTGCTCTATGGAGGTCCACTATACCCAGCCCATAACATACGTTCCTATTAACACTCTCGGCACTTAGCATGCTGGAGGGAAAAAAAACAAAACACTCTGGTGCCCGCAGTATCCGCAGTGACACGTATCTCCCATTACATACTGTGCCAGTGACTGTCACAAGAGTTAGAAATGTGATATAGCGCATGCATTTCTTCAAATGAGGAAACTATGGACTAGTTCTCAAAAAGTTGAATAATGTGTTTCATTCCATGCAAAGTCAAGAAGGCAATATCACAGAATTTAAGTACCCATGGAAGAAGCAGATTAAACCACGGAGGAGTTTTTAGAGAATCTGAGAGACCTGCTGCATGCAATCAGTACAACCCTGAAGGAATAATGGAAGTATCTTTAAGTGACATAAGGCATCTGTCAAGACTTCATGTGAACCATAAAGGGTGCCGCACATAAACAGATGTTGCAACATTTCTGAGGTTGGCATTGTGCCACCAATGTGTACACACTAACTGGCACGACGGAAAATAATGGTAAATGTTGGACGCTGCAAAACTGCCTTGGCCTAGCAGCCGGACAAGACCTACGAACAAAAAAACTTAACTTTTCAAATAGATTTACCCCATAGTTCTGGCATAATCACTTTGATGAATTGGGGCATATATGTGTAGCATAAGCACCAATCTGAACAAGCCCTTACAACCATTTAGATTGACGATTCTCAACTTCTGCCCATCCAAACAGTCCAGCTCTCACACACAATGACTGAACAACAAGCTCGATCACCTTGTAAAACGATTTAAAAGCAGGCTTAAAAATCATTCTTCTCAGGAGCACCCGTGTAAACAGGTGATGTGTGGTCAATAACATGTTATTTGTACAGAAGCATCGTATCAAACCATTGCTGATCATTTCAAGCTAGTATCAAACCATCGGTTCGTGTGCATAGTGAATACAATACTCGTGAGCCTGCCTAAAAATAACAGTTTACCGACTGGCTTTTATGTAGCCAATTAGCGGTTATTTAATGGACTAAAGCGGCCCATGTAAAAGGGGCACTAGGAATTGGTTTGGTATAGTGTGCTTTTTTGTGTACAGAACGAGCCATTCCCAGGCAGTATGTGACTAATCAATGATAGAGTCCCTACCGGAGCTGATCTGAGGGATAGATGTTGGCACAGGACAGCTGTTTCTAAGATTCTTCCATTAGGTCTGAACTTGGCGTAGGCCCCTGTCAAGATGCAGCTGTTGGAAATGCTTCATCGCTGCTGAGATTTGCAGTGCATAGTGTATCACCAAAGACTTCAGTCACACAGAAACCATGGTCTCTGCCAATCTTCATCTCAAACAATATCACCAGAAATTTAAGAATAATGAACTGGAACATTGAAGGCAAACTGCTCATGCTAGCGGATAACTAACACTTCGGATTCTAGGAGACACCTGTTTGGGAGTGCAGCAAAAAAAAAAAAAAAAAATCCTCCCACTAAACTATAAAATACTATAAAGATGAGAAATTGAAAAATCCTAGTAAACAGAAAGCCATATATCTCCGCCGTCGGTATAGTTGGAGCACCTAAGCAAGCCCTGTCCGCTCTATCGACTTCTTTATATTAGTAAATACCTGAACGTCTTTTCGTAGAACTGTTCCTCACAAAAACCTCTGAACAAATCATCAATAGGGCGATACCAGTCTGGTGGGTCCCCATTCACTCTGATGTCGTGCTGAGGGCTGACAATGTCAGATTATGGTGGCATTAGGAACTTTGCAGAGGAGAATCGGAAAACCCAACAGTTTTTTTCCCCAAGATTATTCAAAAAGAATAAAAGTGCAACAGCACAGAAACTATTAATGGAAAAATATGTTACAGAATTCTTGTTTCATGAGGATACAGATATTAAATAAAACCGAGAAATCAGTAGAACTGTAAGATGTTGTGTAGGAAAGGGTTCATGTAAGTGTATTTCATGGTCTGTATACGGACCACAATGTCCAGTCTGGTGGCGGGTCTCCCAACCAGAGGTTGTAAGTGGGGTCAGGAGACGTGCGGTCAGTTTAGTCACGTGAACCCAACCTTGGACCACTTTTGGAAAGCCTGGTTGACATGGGAACCATTACCTCCCAGTGACCGGCTCACTTCAGTCTTCTCAATATATAGAATGCTATATCCTAAACATCTGGTAAAGAAATTTAGATAGATCGGGTTGATGCCATTTATATGCACATTTTAACAGTAACATTATTCTACCAGATCAGAGAATTAGTATTCATAAAGTCTAAGGAGAAGAAGCTCTGCCAGCAATTAACCCACTTTTATGCTAATTTGGCGTCTGGAGTCCTGTAAAGCAGTAATAATTTAGGCCTATGCTCTTTGTAACAAATTGCATGGTGTTTCTTCCCATGTACAGCCCTCACGTACATCCAGTGTGGATAGAACAAGAGCTTTCCATTCCTGGTCCCGGGACAGTGTAGTGTGACAGCAGCCGTCTTTTATTATAAAGGCAATGACTAGGTGTCCTGGAGGAGCTCCGATCACGCACTAACTATATTCCCCATCTTAAGGTGTAACCAGGACCGTGTCCCAGTCCCACGAGATGTGGCCGTATAACAGCTGCTTCAGCCTTCACACTCTACATGAGGAACATGAGGAATGCAATCTGCTAAATCAACCGCTCCCTAAAAAATATAAGGAGTGTCAGCCCATGAGATGGGAAATGGACTCTGGGAGCGCCCCGAATGCAACTGGCCAGGAGTCAGCGACTCCTCCATAGCCAGCCACTGGCGGTAACCCTTTTACTGCTGGCACATAGCGAGGAGCTCCCTATGCTCTTCCAATGAGGACATACAATTAACAATTAGTCATTGCTGAGTACAACGGTCCTAACTACTTAGTGCAAGCTTCATAAAAAGCAGTTCCCCAAGGAAATCACTGGAGTTATTTACTGGATGTGATTTATGGGCTGTAGCCTGTAGCTGAGTCACGGCCTAATCCTTTTAGGCAAATGTAGTGACATAATGCTGCGTGTCCCTGTAGCACTACAGAATCCTTCCCCTTCTACCAAAAATGTCATTGTGCCAGACACATGCGGCCAACACGTATATAACCTGCACATGAGACGATACACACGGTCCTCATTGTGAGCACCGCGGTAGACCAGGGCGCACATGTAAGACGATACACATGATCCTCTGTGAGCACCGCAGTAGACCAGGGCGCACATGTATGTAAGACGATACACACGGTCCTCTGTGAGCACCGCAGTAGACCAGAGCACACATGTAAGACGATACACACGGTCCTCTGTGAGCACCGCGGCAGCCCAGGGCGCACATGTAAGACGATACACACGGTCCTCTGTGAGCACCGCGGTAGACCAGGGTGCACATGTAAGACGATACACACGGTCCTCTGTGAGCACTGCGGTAGACCAGGGCACACATGTAAGACGATACACACGGTCCTCTGTGAGCACCGCGGCAGCCCAGGGCGCACATGTAAGACGATACACACGGTCCTCTGTGAGCACCGCGGTAGACCAGGGTGCACATGTAAGACGATACACACGGTCCTCTGTGAGCACTGCGGTAGACCAGGGTGCACATGTAAGACGATACACACGGTCCTCTGTGAGCACCGCGGTAGACCAGGGTGCACATGTAAGTCCAAAACCTTGGGAAGTAGAAATAGCGGAAAAGAAAGCCATACACGTCTTTGACACAGTAATGCAGCAACACAGGTGGGATTTATGACAGAGATTGCTGCAGGCACGGCCTTCGCAGTACACTGAAAACAACGGCCACTGATTTAAATTGTAATCACGTAATTCTTGATTTTCTATGCAGAAGTGCTCAGTGGACAGCCTGACCTGTCCAGATTGTCCCAAACAGGACATCCCCATGTAAAGATCCGTCAGCTCTCCTGAGATGCCCATTTCAGGAAATATTTGTATTCTCTTTTATGACTTGTAAATCCCAATTAATCAATGAAGGATTAAGCACTAACCCCCAAAAAAGGCTGAAGAAAAGATGGCCAAGCATAAGAGGGACCAATGTCCAGAGATTCCTCGACAGTCTGTAAAAATTGGGCCTTTTTGTCCATAAAACAAATACACAATAAAAAATAATGTCTCCATGATTTGTGTTTAGGCTGGCGGTACTTGGATTTTACTTATAATTGTATAATTATTTTCAATATGTGTTAAAAAAAAAATCCACGGAGAGCCAACATTTTTAATCAGATGTGCAAAAAATTAAATCAGAAGTGGTTAAAATAAGCAGAAGGGTAAAATATTTCCAAGTGTAAACTCAATCCACACTTTAAAAAGAATCGGTTGGCAGGTTATTTTCTAAGTAATCTGACAGCAGCATGGCATATGGGCAGAGACCCTGATTCCAGTGATGTATCACCTAATTTACTGGGTAGACCAGTTATGATGGAATCACAAATTTGCTGCAGATGTAGAAAACCCCATAATGCTGAGCTCTGTTTATGTGATTGGAAGCTTTCTGTGTACACTGTGCATAGGCAGAAAGCTGCTAATCTGTGGTGTTTGAGGAATTACACAAAGCAGTTGACTAGGAGGCATGAAACACCTACTCCTCTAGTGATAATTTCCTGCTAATATAGCACTGGATGTTACTGAAAGAGCAAATCACATCCTAGTAAGTTACACATAGCTGGAATCGGGGTCTCTGTCCCTACATCATGCTGCGCGCAGATTACATTGCAAAAACCTGGATCTGTCACCAGGCCAAAAGGCTTTTATTTTCTTCCCACCGATCCAGAGTAATCTTTTTCTTTTTTTTTTTTTTTTTTTTTTTTAGCTGTCCTAAGTTTATAGAGACATGGAACTTTTTACTTGGGGCTAATTTTTATGGCCTTCATCAAAGGGTTGATGATCACAGGATCATCTGGGGGAGGAAGGGGTGGTCGTCTTATTACCCTGTGAGCAATGCCCACTTGAAAAGACCATAAATAATAGCTCTAAATATAAAGTGCCATTTCCCTGGAACTGAAACGTGGATTTTAATAGAGAATAAAAAAGTGGCAAGGATAAAAGAAGACCAAAAACCGGTTTTTACGTACCGGTAATAGGATTTTACAGAGTCCACGACAGCACCCACAACGAGAGAGGGGATCCGCCCACCTTCCGGACAGGAACCTACAGGTTAAAAAAAAGGGCGGCCCCCCCTCGCCCTCCAGTTTGTGTTCCAGAGTACAAGGGATACCGCCAATGAATCAGTACATGACAATATTATCTTAAACACTACTAAATACCACCACCTCTATAGAGTGATCTCTAAAGCACACCCTCAACAGAGTGCAGGAATAAGTAACTAATTACAGGGGGGGAATGTATGGGTGCTGTCGTGGACTCTGTAAAATCCTATTACCGGTACGTAAAAACCGGTTTTCCTATCGCCACGACAGCACCCACAACGAGAGACTTTCAAAGACTATTAACTGGGAGGGACCACAGCACTAAGCACTGAGCGGCCAAACTGTAAGGTGGAATTAGCAGATAGATCAAGGCGATAGTGCTTATAAAAGGTGGAAGGTGATGACCAAGTTGCCGCCTTACATATCATTTCAATGGGGACATCTGCCTTCTCCGCCCAGGATGATGCCATGGCCCGAGTGGAGTGCGCCCTGATGCCTTCAGGTGGTGTTACTCCCTTGGCAGAGTAGGCAAGACATATTGCTTCTCTAATCCATCTGGCGATAGAGCTTTTCGTGACACCAGAACCTTTTTTCCGATTCTGGAAAGAAATAAACAGAGCCCTACTCTGCCTCCAGCTTTGTGTCCTATCCAGGTATTCTAATATTACCCTCTTAACATCTAGTGTGTGATATTTTTTCTCCTCATCTGAACCCGGATTTTCATAGAAAGATGGTAAATAAATTTCCTGACTCCTATGGAATTTAGTTGCCACTTTTGGCAAGTACGCAGGATCAGGTTTTAAGACAATTTTATCTTGGAGAATTATCAAGTAGGGAGGATCTACTGACAAGGCATGAATATCACTGACCCTTCTGGCAGATGTTAACGCTAAGAGCAGGGCTGTTTTTAAAGTTAGATTTTTAATCGAAATAGATTCTAAGGGCTCAAAGGGGGGTTCAGTCAATGCCTCAAGCACCAAGTTGAGGTCCCAAGGAGGTACCCTGGCAATATGGATTGGGTTAGAACGCTGACATGCTTTAATAAATCTAGCCACCCATCTATTACCAGCTATGTCACTGTTGTACAGAGCTCCTAGGGCTGATACATGAACTCTTAGAGTGTTGACCGCTAGACCCAACTCCCAGCCCTTTTGAAGGAATTCTAAAATGGCTGAGATCGGAGCATTATTCCCCAATGGTTTTTGGTAGAACATAAGGAATCTTTTCCAAATCTTTGAATAGATTTTTGTTGTAACCTCCTTCCTGCTTTTTAACAAGGTATTTACTAAAGCTTCGGAGAACCCCCTCTCCCTCAGAAGCTCCCTCTCAAGTTCCACGCTGTTAAGTGAAGAGTCTCCAAATCTGGATGACGGAATGGACCTTGAGAGAGGAGATCTGGAACCACTGGTAATACCCAGGGATCGGTGACAGACATTGTTTTGAGGAGAGAGAACCAAGGCCTCCTGGGCCAGAAGGGGGCGATTAAGATTACTCTGGCTCCTTCCTCCCGGATCTTCCTGAGAACTATCGGAATTAGACACATAGGAGGGAATGCATACGCTAGTCGGAAGTTCCAACGGACACGAAGGGAGTCTACTATGAGAGGATGGTCTGCCCTGTGTAAGGATGCGAACCTCCTGGTTTTCTTGTTCTCCCTCGTAGCAAACAGATCTATTGTCGGTAATCCCCATAGATTGACTATCTGATTGAATATGTGGTGGTTTAGGGACCACTCTCCCTGACGAAGGGAATGGCGACTGAGGTAGTCTGCTTCTATATTGAGTTTCCCTTCTATGTGAACCGCTGTCAAAGATTGTAAGTGATCTTCGGCCAGAGACAATATCTGTGCTGCAGTGGTCATTAGGGAACGTGACCTTGTCCCTCCCTGATGATTGATGTAGGATACTACAGTCATATTGTCTGACTGTATTTGAACATGTGAACTCTCCAGGGAAGGTAGCAGGGAAAGAAGAGCTTGGTTGACTGCTGACAGCTCTCTTAGGTTTGAGGAGTTCTGGGACTCTAGACTTGACCAACGCCCTTGGGTTAGAATGTCTCCCATATGGGCTCCCCAACCGAACGGACTGGCATCTGTCGTGACTACGTTGTCCGGGGTGATGGTCCAGAGGACTCCTTTCGACAAATTTACTGGATTGAGCCACCATCTGAGATCGTGAAGAGTGGCAGGCGTTATACTGAACTTCTTGCTTAGAGCTCCGTGAAGATCTTTCTCTGCCTGAAGCACCTCGTACTGAAGCATTCGGGTGTGAGATTGAGCCCATCTCACCGCCGATATGCATGCCGTCAAAGAACCTAGAAGAGACATTGCGTCTCTTAAACTTAAGCTTGGAGCTTTCCTTACGGCCTTGATCTTTTGAATGATCCTTTGTTTCTTTTCTTCTGGTAGGAAGGATGCCTGCTTTTCCGAGTCTAAAAGAACTCCCAAGAATGATTGATGTCTTGTTGGTTCTAGTCTTGACTTTTTCCAGTTGATTATCCACCCGAGACCCTGTAGGGATGATATTATGGCATTTACCCTAGATGTACACTGAGCGATCGAATTTCCAATTATTAAAAAATCGTCTAGATAGGGCACCACCAGGGTTTCTCTTTCCCTGATATGGGCCATTGCTTCTGACACAATCTTTGTAAAAATTCTAGGAGCCATGGATAGGCCAAAGGGCATTGCTAAGAACTGGAAATGCTTAATCTGATGGTTTACCCATACAGCCATCCTGAGGAATTGCCGATGATCCCGGTGAACTGGAAGATGGTAATACGCATCTTTTAGATCCAACACTGACATGTAGCACCTAGGAAACAAAAGCTTAGTTGTTGATCTGATGGATTCCATTTTAAAGGCGCGGTACTGAAGATATTCATTCAATCTGCGTAAATTTATAATGGTCCTAAAGGACCCATCAGGCTTAGAGATTAAGAACAGCGGAGAATAAAAGCCAGTCTTCTCCTGATCTCTTGGTACTTCTTCAATGACTCGCTTTGTCAGTAATTGTTGAATCTCTAACTCTAAGGCCTGTTGTTGGGCCAGAGTGTCTAGTGATGTTACAATAAAACGATCTGGGGGAGTCTTCAAAAATTCTAATCTCAAGCCTGCCCCGACTACCCCCATTATCCAGGCACTAGATGTTATCTTCTGCCACTCTGCTGAGAAGAACTTTAATCTTCCACCTACTGGCAGACCTGCTCTATCTGCGTCTCCGTCTTGAGAAAGATGAAGGGTTTTTATAGTATCCACCTTTCTTTTTCTGATCCGACGACTCCCAGTCACGATTATATCCCTGCTGGTCTGACTGGAACTTCCTGAAGGGCATGCGTCTCCGGAAGGCGTTCCTAAAAGTGGGATTAAATGCTTTAGGAAATCCCTTCTTTCTATCTTCCGCCTTTGCAAGTATGTCATCCAGCACCGAGCCGAACAGGTACTCACCCCTACACGGAATAGAGCACAACTTGGCTTTAGCCCGGGCATCTCCCTTCCAAGACTTTAGCCAAAGCGCCCTTCGGGCTGCGTTTGAGAGCCCCGCCGATCTCGCAGCTAATTTCAGGGAGTCGATTGAGGCATCTGCAAGGTAAGCCGCTCCTTCTCTGACCTGAGACAGGGAGTTCAACAACTTATCCCTAGGTGTTTTTGATTTAAGTTGTTCTTCTAGCTGCGTCACCCAGACCATGATTGACCTTGCCGTACAGGTGCCTGCGATTGCAGGTTTAAAGGCTCCTGATGATGCTTCCCACACTTTTTTAAGAAGCATGTCAGCCTTTCTATCTGAGGGATCCTTAAGGAGTCCCACATCTTCTAATGGTAGTGAGGCAGTTTTTGAAGTAGAGGCTACTGCCGCATCCACTTTCGGGATTTTTACCCACTGAGACAAGGTGTCATCTTCAAAGGGATACCTCCTTTTTGCAGCCGAAGGTAAGAACCCCTTATCCAGTTTGTCCCATTCCCGTCTGACTAAATCTTTAATGGTCTCAACCACGGGGAAGGCTTTACGATTCCTCTGGTTTAGTCCTGCAAACATGATCTCCTGGGTGGTTTTTGGCTCTTTGCTCTCTGCCACCCCCATCGTTGTACGGACTGCTTTAATTAAAGCGTCCATATTTTCTGTGGAGAAACAAGGTCTTCCTTCCTCGTCCGAGGAGGCCGATGATGAGGTGTCCGAGCACTCGCCCTCTTGTAATGAAGGGCTGGAATCAGATATCACCTCCATGCTAATTTTTTCATGCCGCTTGGTTTTAAGGGATGATTTTATTTCCTCCCTAATTACTTCCCTTAAATCTGATACACGGAGGGGAGCTTCTTCCTCTAACGTGCGGCATATACACAACTGACATAGCTTTTTTAGATAGGTGTCAGGTAGTGGCTCCGTGCATAGCGCACATTGCTTATGTTTGGATTTTGAGGTCTTTTTTCCCTATAAGAAAACATAATACAGGGGACAATCTGTATCAGTCAATGGTTCAATATAAAAACTCACCACTGCTGATGAAACAATAAAGTACCGGTTTTTGAGGGGGTGAGATGCGACGTGACGTGCCAGGGTCCTGCTGCCCGCGTGCCACATCTCCTGCGTGAGATCTGCTGCTGCTCCTTTGCTCACCTAACGGTCGGTGTTCGGCGTCTCCTGTAGAAGACATGCTGCCGCACACTACTCACCAAGCGCTGCCTTCTTTTCAAAGGTCCCGCGCTCTTCCTCCCGGCCTCCTCCGGAAGTCGTTCATCTACTTCCGGGTCACAAGCGCCGACATCTTTCCAGCGTCCTGCGCGCGTGGTCGACCCGGGGCGGCGTGCCTTCCCCCGGGAACGCCACTACGACCGCTCTCTCCACCGAGCCGGTCCCTGCCAGACGAGGGGGGAGGCTGAACACAGAACCTCCCCCGACGCTGCTTCCAGGCCCCCGACTCTGCCGTTCTCACCCGGACACCGCACAGAGGCTTGGCGGACCTGGGTAAGCTGACCTGTAGGCTCCCGCCGTCCGGACAGGAACCCAAACTGGAGGGCGAGGGGGGGCCGCCCTTTTTTTTAACCTGTAGGTTCCTGTCCGGAAGGTGGGCGGATCCCCTCTCTCGTTGTGGGTGCTGTCGTGGCGATAGGAAAATTGGTACTTTTTTGTGACAGGCCCTCTCTAATGAAATGTCTAATGGATGGGATTTTCATTCCACACTGCTTAAAATCTTTATAGCAGGATTCCCAGGATCACATAAAAGAGCGGAGAGGCCATCATGACGTCTTCTGTACATCTCTCCATAAATATATCAATTAACAATGAAGAGAAAATCTGTTAAACATACGGTATGTCGATAAAGGACATATTGTATAAGAAATCTGTCTGTTTCATTTGACATGCAGGATTTTGGAAACCTCAGATTCCCGTGGCGAGGGCGGTCATACGCTTTGTGTTTGCTCTGTGTAGACTGCGCTCATTTCACTGCATGTCCTAATAGGATTAGGCCAGGTCTAGTGCACTCCCTGGACACTAGCTCAGGAGCCGCGCTTGGACAGGCCCTGGACTATTTAAACACGGATGATTAACTCGATGATGATACAGCCGTCATCTGTCATTAATTAGGGAAGTATTGTCATTTCTACTAGCAAAAAGCCATGGAAATTATAGTCCCCCCCACCAAAAAATAAAAAAAACCTCTGAAATTACACAGTTAATAGAATAGAAAGTATTAAACAGAAAACACATAACCAAGAATACAAGCCTGTGCTCTATGAAGCCTTGGCGAGAATCCGAAATCTGATTATACCAATCAATCCGGAGTGCATGTCTCTGGATCAACACAAGGTCAGAAGCTAAAATATAAATATCAAGCCTACGTGCCAAGAAAAATTCCCAATAAAGTTATGTAATATAAATAAAAGACCTGGTTATAAAACAAGGTGATTCAATTATGAGGCAACAGAAAACTCGCATGACAGTTTTGTATATACTGAAATATAGAACAACGAACCAGTTTACAAAGGTGGTTGCACCTGTGTTCTGGCTCCCAAGCGGTGTTATTTTTTTTTTGCGGGGGCGGAGGACAATTTTTTTTTTTTTTAATTAAGTGTGTGCACATGTGGATGCGGAGTCAAAATCATAGAGTCGGAGTCCATTTTGGTGGAGTCTGTATAAAACGGACCAGCAATATATGATAAATTGGGTACAATAGTACAATGCTGGATGTGCTGTAAATGTCTTCATAATTTGGGAAAGATATAAAATGTCCTATAAATGTCTGTTCTGTTCCTGATGTAAGGATCCTGGCTTTTAGCTGAGATGAATCTGTGCTGAACTTTATGTACATGCTCAGTAGTGAGGCCGTACTGTGGAGTCGTAGTTAAGATGTATCTGTGCTGCACTTTATGTACCTGCTCAGTAGTGAGTCAGTGCTGTGGAGTCGTAGATGAGATGAATCTGTGCTGAACTTTATGTACATGCTCAGTAGTGAGGCCGTACTGTGGAGTCGTAGTTAAGATGAATCTGTGCTGCACTTTATGTACCTGCTCAGTAGTGAGGCAGTGCTGTGGAGTCGTAGATGAGATGAATCTGTGCTGCACTTTATGTACATGCTCAGTAGTGAGTCAGTGCTGTGGAGTCGTAGATGAGATGAATCTGTGCTGCACTTTATGTACATGCTTAGTAGTGAGGCAGTGCTGTGGAGTCGTAGATGAGATGAATCTGTGCTGCACTTTATGTACATGCTTAGTAGTGAGTCAGTGCTGTGGAGTCGTAGATGAGATGAATCTGTGCTGCACTTTATGTACATGCTCAGTAGTGAGGCAGTGCTGTGGAGCCATAGATGAGATGAATCTGTGCTGCACTTTATGTACCTGCTCAGTAGTGAGGCAGTGCTGTGGAGTCATAGATGAGATGAATCTGTGCTGCACTTTATGTACATGCTCAGTAGTGAGGCAGTGCTGTGGAGTCATAGATGAGATGAATCTGTGCTGCACTTTATGTACCTGCTCAGTAGTGAGGCAGTGCTGTGGAGTCGTAGATGAGATGAAAATGTGCTGCACTTTATGTACATACTCAGTAGTGACCAGTGATGTGGGGTCGGAGGTTTGGCTTACCGACTCCACAGCCCTGGTGCGCGCACACATGTGTGTATGTGTGCATCTGTACAGTACACGTATATATGTATATATCACAAATGTAGGTGGGACTGTGGAAAAGGTGTCAGATCTTTACACTCCGTGGACTAACAAGCCCATAAAATGGAAACAGCCTTCTAGGAACACTCATTTTTTAATTAGGCGCCAATCACCGAACAAAGAAACTAAATTCTTTGAAATCATCATGGTCCGCATCCTACCTGTGCACACGGGAGATGTGTTGCTGATATGATGATGCTCTACGTGTGCAGAATGGAACCAATAAATTACTGTCGATCAGGCTAACATGTAGCCCATCGGTGGACGTTTAGTGTCCGTAATATGCTCGAGTATGCCCACAAAAAAATTTGCATGGTCTATTACCCAGTATATTAGTAGGTTAAGATTAACATTGCTTCTTTAAGGCAATTTCTAGGGCATATTAGAACCAGTTCAGAGTGATATCTGCGCAGAAATGCCAAATCTCAAAGTTTAAAATTGGAATGGACAGAGAAATCTCAGAGTCCACTTTTGAAGTCACAATTTTCTCAGTATATCTTTATAGCACAGCTGATTTTCCCTGCCATGAGCTCACTGTATAGAGCTTTACTGCATACACTGTAAGCAATAAACCGAGTGATGGGTGGAGACGGCCAAAATAAATTCACCATAGCACACAAAGAGGTGGAATAGCTACTGAAATCAGCCAGTCTGACAGCCCCCTTCATACAACATCATCAATACAGGGAGGAAACAGAAGCTCTCGTGTCAAAATGGAGCTGGAAGTGCAACTCCTAGGACAGGAGCTAAATCATGACATTAGGACAGCTTTTTATATCAGAAGTTTAATTAATTAGCCATTTAAAGGAACTGTATGAGCAGGTTTTGTCATGTAATCAGAGGACAGCATGAGGTAGTGACTGAGACCCTGAATTCACAGATGTGTCACTTATTAGGCTGTATGCTGTTTACTTACAATGAAAGCTTTATCACTAGGAGATTATCACTGCCCTGACCACAGTGCAGGTGAGCACTGGTCTGACAATGCCCTTTCCACTGATAAGCCGCTTACTTTCAATACACAATGTACATAGAGAGCCTGGGGGGCAGGGGCAGCTTTCTATTTTTGATTGCAGTCAAAGATAAAAATACCCCCTACAAGTCTATGGGTCTGTGAAAACCACAACTCATTCATGGATGACATAAGAGTACAATCCACATGTGGTCCATGAGTGACATTGTTATGTATAATGGAAGCGGTGTCATTTATTTTTTCTTACATGAGAACCACTGATGAAACACTGATGGTAACAACTGAGAAAAAAAAAAAAATCACAAACACTAATCGAAATCAAATCCAAAATACTGATGAAAGTGATTATTTCGCACATGAAAGATAGTAGATGTCTGAATGATGACATTAATTTAATCTTTGTTTTGTTGGTAAACGATCTGTCAAATTTTGCACCGTATTCTTATTTCTACAAGTAGGCAGCATTGGAGTTACCAAGGTTATTATGCATCAATAAAATATAAAATCATTAAGTGCCTTAAAATAATAAAATATTTTTCTGGCAGAATTTTTTCTGTATCACAAATGGATAAATGCGCCCACACTATGAAGCACAGTAAATGACAGGCGAACACCCAGCGTGCCATTTAGTGTTTCCCATAATAACAAGATTTATTCCATCAATTCTCTCCTGACTAATGCGATTAGCATCTTCATACTTGCTTGTCCCGGCGATGACTATGAGCCATGGAGACTGAGACAGGGTTCTGATTTTAACAAACTCCATGCTGCGTACCGTGATTCACAAATGTAACTTAATAAGCTGGAAAATAATTTACTAACTGAAAAGATATTCCGCTGTTGACGTAAGGGGGAATGATGTATCACTGGAGAATTGAGTAAGGCAAACCCACACAAACGGTGTCAAACCAAGGTCCAATCACACATGGAAGCATGGATGACAACTAGTGATGAGCGAACGTGCTCGGATAAGGTGTTCTAGGATAAGGTGTTATCTGAGCATGGTCCTGTGCTAACCAAGTGTCTTTAGTGCGCTTGAAAAATATGTTCGAGTCCCCGAACCTGCATGTCTCAAGCATGTTTTGGTGGATTCTTATTTTTCATTTTTTCAAGAAAAAAGGTGTGCCACAATATCTGTCGTGTAATAATCCAACATGTGATTGTTGAGTAATGTAACTTTGAATCCACATACAAATCCGACTAGAAGTGCAATGGAGGTGTGTCAGTGTACTAAGTGCATCGCCACACCCACTATGCACTTAATTTTCAAGTGGCTTCAAGGTTCTCTTTCACAATGATGGCACATCAGATTACTACAACCTGGGTTTCATTTTATTTTTTTTTCTACAACTTATAGAGCCATACCACTAGTGTTGAGTAAGATCGTTCTGGCAAGTTCCCTTTAAAGGGAACCTGTCACCCCCCCCCCCCCCCAGTCGTTTCAAACTAAAAGAGCCACCTTGTGCAGCAGTACAGCTGCATTCTGACAAGGTGGCTCTTTTAGGTCTCGGTGCTGTAACTTGAGAAATAATCAGTTTTATATTTTGTCTGAAATACCTGCTCCTCAGTCAAGTGGGCCGGCGTTTCCCCCCTGCTTCAGACAGCACACAGCTGTCACTCACATCTTCTTGCCTGCACTCTTTTCCCCTGCCTGGTGCAGGCGCAGTGAGCGCTGCCCGTCTGTCCTCATATGCAGTACAGCTGACTGCGCCTGCGCGGCCGCCCGGCCTGTGATTCCCAGCCCCGCAGTGACTTATGATTTATTCACATTGCGGGGCTGGGATTCACAGGCAGGGCGGCCGCACAGGCGCAGTCAGCTGGGCTGCATATGAGGACAGACGGGCAGCGCTCACTGCACCTGCACCAGGCAGGGGAAAAGAGTGCAGGCGCCGGCTATTTTCAAAACAACGGTGAGGAGGAGGCAGCGCCCGGCGCCAAGAAGATGTGAGTGACAGCAGTGTGCCGTCTGAAGCAGGGGGGGAAACGCCGGCCTCCTTGACTGAGGACAAGGTATTTTTGACAAATTAAAAAACGGATTATTTCTCTAGTTACAGCACCCAGAACTAAAAGAGCCACCTTGCCAGAATGCAGCACTACTGCTGCACAAGGTGGCTCTTTTAGTTTGAAACGACTAGGGGGGGGTTGACAGGTTCCCTTTAATGTGAATGTGCTGTCAGAAAATAGGCAATGGTAGAATTCAAATTTTTCTGTTAAATATATCTTTTAGAGGTAACCGGTCATGTTCCAATGTTATCAGGCCACTTTGCGGAAAGCACAGCTACTGGGAGAAAGTGAACTTTAGTCCTCCCAGAGCCATCTGCTTTCAGTCAGAGGTGCAGCCAGAATAGCTTCAGTCAGAACTTTAACACACACACTGCAGAGAGAGCTGTCAAAATGATGTGCTTACAGCCACCTCTCACAGTTTAGTAAGCGATAACTGCAGCTGCTCTGTGCAAGCCTCTGACTGAAAGCCAGAGACACTTCATTGAGGCCTTTCACTCATTCTCATACGGTGCTATCCATGTGCATTTGTCACATCAATGTGACATCCATGTGCACCATCAGTGAAACACATATTGGAGTCTGGGAAAAAGCAGTACAGTTAGCGCTGTTCCCAGGTGCCGGGTGCTGAATCCAATGTTCATCTTTGTCACCTGATCTCCCTGCAATCAGCGAGACCAGGCAACGCTGATGAGAGTTGCGCCGTCTGTGTATCGCCAATAACCATAAAGGTTCCCAAGCCTATTAATACCATATCTCAGCTGTCTGGTTCGTAGAAAGGGGAGACCGGGGAGCAAAAAAAAAAAAAAAAAAAGTGTGGCCCCCCTAATTTTACTAACCAGCAAAGGCTAAACAGAAAGCTGCAGGCTGATCTTAATAGGCTGGGAAGGGGCCCATGGATATTGGCCCCCTCCCAGACTAAGAACACCCGCACTCGGTAGTTTTTCTTAAATAATTTATTATATGTGCCAATTCTGGCACTCAATTCTGGTGCTTTGCACGGCTCTTCCAACTTGCCGATAGCAAGTGGGGTAATAGTTTTGGGGTTGATGTGAGCTATTTTCTATCCGCTGACATGAAGCCCAGATGTTAGTAATGGAGAGGCGTCTATCACCCCCATTACTAACCCCAAAGTCAAAACTAATATAGACACATACAAAAAGTCCTCTAATTGAAAAAAAAAAAACTCCCTAACAGTTGTAACCATTGATTACCCTAAAAAAATCCAAGTAATCCTAATCTGTCCGATGTTAATCCGTAATAATACGGTCTCGCAATGATACCCAACTCTGCTACATCCAGATCGTGTGGTGAACGATGACATTAGTAATGTGCCCGTTCACAAACCCAACCAGAACACACTAAGATTAGCGTGAGAACGCAGCTGCAGTGACGAGCAGTAACATAATTACGCTAAGCTCAGTGCGTTCCGGTTGGTGTGCTGAGAGGTCACAATACTGATGTCAATGCTCACCACGCCATCTGGCTGTAGCAGAGTTGGGGATTTCTGTGGGACATCATTACGGATTAAGGGTGGACAGTTGAGGATTACTTTGTATTTTTAGGTTAATAAAAGAGCAAAAGAGGGCTGGGGAGTGTTTTTTTTTTTTTAATTAAAGGACCTTTTTCTGTGTATGTATATTAATTTTGACTATGGGGTTAGTAATGAGGGTGTCTGATAGACACCTCTCCATTACTAACCCCTGGGCTTGATGGTAGAAACAGAAAATAGGTGATATCACCCACAAAACTATTACTCCAATTGCCAACGCAACAGAGCAAGTGGGAAGAGCCGAAGGCTAAGAGAACGAATTGGAGCTTCTAATGGATGTGCCATTTCTGGGATGGTTGAGAGCTTGTGTTATTAGTCTGGGAGGGGTCCAATATCCACAGCCCTTCCCAGCCTATTAATATCTGCCTGCAGCTGTTTAGCCTTTGCTGGTTCATAAAATTAAGGGGGACCGCACATCATTTTTTCCACCGTTCCCCATTTTAGTAACCAGTAACGGTTAAGCAGACAATGGTTAGCTGTTAATAGGCTGGGAACCTTTATGGATGTTGGTTCTTTCCCAGAATAACAGCCCCCAGCTGTCGTCTTTCCCTAAGATGGTTAGAAAATATGGGGGACCTCACGCAGGTTTTTTTTGTTTTTTTTAAATTATTTAATATGCGCGATACTCAGCAGCGTATGCTGATTACAACTGCCATCATTGTCGCCTGGCCTCCTGATTGTAAGGATTTCAAAATGCTGACAATGATGAGAGTTAGATTCAGCACCCGGGAACAGAGCTAACAGTACTGCTTTTCCCCAGTTACACTGATGACACACTTATGTCATCGGTGTGTCATAAGTGTGCACGTGTGCAGGATGCATTGCGGACCGTGCTGCTGGTAAAACAATGGATATATCAACGTGTTTTGCTCACGAGGACACAGTCTGTGGAAACACACTGACGTGTGCGCAGTCCCATAGATTTGAATGGGTTAAGTGTGTAAGTGTCTCCAGTACGTGAAAACTTACCACCAGTACTGAAGATACTGACGTGTGAAGGAGGCCAGACTGGATTGTAATGCTAATCTGCAGACTGACCCCACATTAGATGTGCAGTTTATTAGCGTTGGGAACATGACATGTTTTCTTTAAAATTTCTCTTGTTATTTCAACATTTTTCATGTCACTCTCTATATACGGTACGGTTTTCAAAAAAGAAATAAATACAGATGAGAAAAAAAAAGGTGGCAGAATGGGGCTCACAATGTAAACTCCCCATCAGTAGGTCTGTGTGGGTAGTAACCGGAGAACACGGAGGAGGAAACCCACACAAACATGGGAAGAACATACAAACTATCATAAACATTTATCATATATATTCTCACTATTCTCCGATTACGGCATACACCTACACATACATATGCCCTTGGATTTGGTACACTGTGGATGGATGCCATACAAGTATCACCATGAGACATGATGTTTCTTTCAGCCTTGAAACCTGACCGCTTCAGTAGCCGTTTTCTTTGCTGTCTACACAGCATTTCCAGCCTCTCTACAGGGGAAAGCATCTCCATTTCAGTAAACTGATTCCACTATAGATCTCATCCACTGGAATACACAGTAGTCAGCTCAATTCACAGCAGCCTGGAAACACTAAGAACAGAACTAGTGTCCAGGGTCTGTGTCTGGTCTGCATTGTAAATCACATTATCTCATCTGCTGTCACATCCAGAAAGGAAGTAGGCCACATGGTCTCCTTCTATAGCTCCAGGCTCAGCAGGCTATTTTCTGAATGAACACAGAGGTTAGCAAGAAGGGTATCAATCCAAATAAACCCTATACATGTTCATTCGAAGGGCAGGGTTACGTGAAATAATTTTTACGTGTAAAATGACTTGTAAAATACTTATTTCTTATATCTTAATACATGTAAATACCTCGGTCATAAAATACTAAGACCTCAGTCCAGAGCCTCTCACCTAACCAAATGAGTTCTCATGCTTCGCACTGACGAGGGCCAACAGCCCGAAACACCATGTCTGCAAATGAGATACTGATTTGGCTCTTATCCTAAGTCATATCGCAAGACTTGTTAAAGGGTTGATTGTGACTTGTAGGATCGCTACTTCCAACAGGTGGCGCTATAGAGTTAAGTCCTCTTTTTCTCTGAAGAGGCAATTTGCATATTAAATTTCCCAGAGGGGCATTGCACAACGAATAAGCCTCCTTACCTTGACAAGCAAGAGCTGGTATGTCACTCTCCACAAGGAGAAACCTTACCCCATAGACCTCAATCCAGAGCCTCTCATCTAGCCAAATTAGTTCTCATGCTTCACACTAATGAGTGCCAACAGCCCGAAACACCGTGTTTGAGAATTGAGATACTGACTTGGCTTTTATCCCAAGTCATATTGCACGACTCGTTAAAGGGTTGATTGTGACTTGTAGGATAGCTACTTCCAACAGGTGGCGCTATAGAGTTCAAGTCCTCTTTTTCTCTGAAGAGGCAATTTGCATCTTAGGAGTGATACATTTTAGAAAGTCATAATGATATACAGTACAGACCAAAAGTTTGGACACACCTTCTCATTTGAAGATTTTTCTGTATTTTCATGACTATGAAAATTGTACATTCACACTGAAGGCATCAAAACTATGAATTAACACATGTGGAATTAAATACTTAACAAAAAAGTGTGAAACAACTGAAATTATGTCTTATATTCTAGGTTCTTCAAAGTAGCCACCTTTTGCTTTGATGACTGCTTTGCACACTCTTGGCATTCTCTTGATGAGCTTCAAGCGGTAGTCACCGGGAATGGTTTTCACTTCACAGATGTGCTCTGTCAGGTTTAATAAGTGGGATTTTTTGCCTTATAAATGGTGTTGGGACCATCAGTTGTGTTGTGCAGAAGTCTGGTGGATACACAGCTGATAGTCCTACTGAATAGGCTGTTAGAATTTGTATTATGGCAAGAAAAAAGCAGCCAAGTAAAGAAAAACGAGTGGCAATCATTACTTTAAGAAATGAAGGTCAGTCAGTCCGAAAAATTGGGAAAACTTTGAAAGTGTCCCCAAGTGCAGTGGAAAAAACCATCAAGCGCTACAAAGAAACTGGCTCACATGAGGACCACCCCAGCAAAGGAAGACCAAGAGTCCAAATTTGAGATCTTTGGTTCCAACCACCGTGTCTTTGTGCGACGCAGAAAAGGTGAACGGATGGACTCTACATGCCTGGTTCCACCGTGAAGCATCGAGGAGGAGGTGTGATGGTGGGGGATGCTTTGCTGGTGACACTGTTGGGGATGTATTCAAAATTGAAAGCATACTGAACCAGCATGGCTACCACAGCATCTTGCAGCGGCATGCTATTCCATCCGGTTTGGGTTTAGTTGGACTATCACTTATTTTTCAACCGGACAATGACCCCAAACACACCTCCAGGCTGTGTAAGGGCTATTTGACCAAGAAGGAGAGGGATAGGGTGCTACGCCAGATGACCTGGCCTCCACAGTTACCAGACCTGAACCTAATCGAGATGGATTGGGGTGAGCTGGACCGTAGAGTGAAGGCAAAAGGGCCAACAAGTGCTAAGCATCTCTGGGAACTCCTTCAAGATTGTTGGAAGACCATTCCCGGTGACTACCTCTTGAAGCTCATCAAGAGACTGTAAAGAGTGTGCAAAGCAGTTATCAAAGCAAAAGGTGGCTACTTTGAAGAACCTAGAATATAAGACATAATTTCAGTTTTTTCACACTTTTTTGTTAAGTATATAATTCCACATGTGTTAATTCATAGTTTTGATGCCTTCAGTGTACAATTTTCATAGTCATGAAAATACAGAAAAATGAGAAGTGTGTCCAAACTTTTGGTCTGTACTGTACAATAACAAATTATATTGTGGTACCGTGTTAGCCAGAAAAATAGATGTGAATACTTTTCTGCCCAATGATGACAAAAGTATTCTCGGAGTGATATACCCAATAAAGGTATCACTCCGAGAATACTTTTGTTATCATTGGGCAGAAAAGTATTCACATCTAGAAAGTCATAATAAAACTAATGCATCAGACATTGTTCATTTTTGCACAATAAAAGTAACTATATCTTCGATCACTGTTTCTTTGTGCACGCATTTGACAGACTTCATATGGATATTCAAGCACCCACTACTCAACTCTCCATATTAGAGGCAAGATAGAAGGTGGTTATAGCTTTCCCCTATCAGCAACATACTGTAGTGAAGATACAAATTGAGTTCATTTCAACCAGACATAGTCAAAGCCAATTACCTTCAAGCGCAATTACCGACGAAATAACAAGTAATTCAACTGCCTGAATAGAGGCTATATAAAACTCCACTGATGCACTCTGCCTGTTTCTGATATCAGCGAGTGCTGTGCAATGAGTCCAATGTATTTCTATAAGTTTAAGCCATGCTATGTGCCAAGACTGCAGTGCATTCATTTATGGAAGCAGTAGCGCTGTGTGCGGATAGTCCAGTGTATTAATAGGAGATGCAGTTTCACACTTCCTCTGCCTCCTGCTTGTGACTAGTTTCAAGACAAGTTTGTTTTTTTACAAGCAGAAGGCAGTGGAGTGTCTGATGAGAGTTCAGTGCATTCCGATGAGATGCAGCTTCAAGTATCAGAAACAGGCAGGAGTTGTATAAACTCTGGAGGTAAGCAGTGTATGGACTCCCCAGCGTCTTACATCACTGCTCTCATACCCCTTAGCATAAAAATCCTATTTTCAGCAGCACTCTATATATAGGGCATAAATTAAAAAGTAGGGTAAGGCATGCCATCGAGGGTAGGAACCTGACTGCTGTAACCAAGACTTGATAAGTGCTAATATAATTCTGCGGGTCACAGAATAAAAATAAAGTGACAGGTTAGCGATTTCTAGAACTGCAGTCAGTGGAAAAAAAACAGCTACAATATCACGACCTCAGTTATTTTTAAGGCCTTGTCCATAATCAAGAGCACCTGAAGACATGGAAATACTGATCTGAGTATCTAGGAAAGCATAGACTGGATTCGTGCATGGGGATCACATGACCCAGCTCCCCATAATGTAAAAAATTTTAATTTATGAATCTAACCAATCCGGAAATAAACAGCAAGGATAAAACTTGGTGTGAGCAATGCAGGTGCAAATTGAGCGGACTGCACTTTAACAATTTTGAATGCAAAATGTTACATACCTTTAAGTGCTGGAGTCTGTCCAATTAACAGACCTACAGAATAAAAAGAAAAAGGTATTAGAAACATCCAATTAACTGAGGACATCTGTATGAACATACCAAAAAGTAGAGTTTTCTGATATTTCTGGAAATGGAGCATTTGGTGCGTGTTATAACGAAGTTAAGAAAAATGATGCACTTCAATCCGAAAAGAGGCCCCTGACACGCGGTTCTGGTGGCCTAATTTAGCTCAGGCTTTCTATAATTGACATATCCCGTTCATCACATGCAATTACTCAACATGCACATATTCCCTAGTAAATGTGGAGGATTTTACAATTCGGTAAAGCTGCAGACCCCATTTGTAGACACTTGTTTGTCTTCCAGCTCAAATGAAACGTGGAAGCAGACTGTCCCGCAGGAGTCACCTGATGCCACCTCCACCCAACTCCACTGGAGTGGAAGCCAGGAGACAGACGGGGAGCACAATTATAGAGTACAGAACCATTAATAAAATGTAGAAGGGAACCCATTTTAAAAAAGAAATCATCATCTCCGACATTTATGGCATGTGTACATATAAAGCTTGATGAAGTGGAGAGGCTGATAAAACCTTGTGAAACACGAGGGCTACAGCCTAGAAGTAACTGAAGTGGTATCTTCTGGCTCACAGACAGGGCTAGTGTATGTCATACTGAAAAAATGTCCATGTCTGGATGTAAAAAAACTATTAGGGCTTAAACAAAGGAATGATTATCTAGGACAATTGTTACCCGTGGTTTTCACAGATAACACTAGTACATCCATAGCTCCCAACCGTCCCTCATTGTGCGAGACTGTCCCGGTTTTGTTGCTTCGCCCCGCTGTCCAGCATGGGACGCTCTGATCCCGCCCTCCCTGCTTGAAGACGATACTCACCTCACCTTGCTCCAGCGATGCCTGGTCTCGGCGTACGCAGCTCGTCTTGAATGAGCGGTCACGTGGTACCGCTCATTAAGGTCATGAATATGCGCATATTCATGACTTTAATGAGCGGTGTCACGTGACCGCTCACGCAGGAAGGTGCTGCGCCGGGAGTCGGGACAGAGCGAGGGGGATGTCGGCGCGGCCGCACGATGTGAGACAGGTGAGTATGAGGGACAGGTGAGTATGAGGGATGGGGGACCGAGGGATGAAGGAGCACGCCATGCAAGATGGGAGCAGGAGCGGGAGCGGGGTGGAGAGATAAGCCATGCATTCAGGGGGGAATATGAGCCATGCATTCAGGGGGGAATATGAGCCATACATACAGGGGGGGGAATATGAGCCATGCATACAGGGGGGGGGAATATGAGCCATGCATACAGGAGGGGGAAGAGGGGGAATATGAGCCATGCATACAGGAGGGGGGGATATGAGCCATGCATACAGGAGGGGGGATATGAGCCATGTATATGGGATGGGAGGGAGACGAGCCATGAATACAGGGGGGGGGGGAATATGAGCCATGCATACAGGAGTGAGGGGGATCATTATACAGTATGGAGAACTGTGTGGCCATTATACAGTATTGAGCATCATGTGTGGTCATTATACAGTATGGAGCATCATGTGTGGCCGTTATACAGTATGGAGCATCATGTGTGGCCAATGGCTATTATACAGTATGGAGCATCATGTGTGGCCATTATACAGTATTGAGCATCATGTGGGATCATTATACAGTAAGGAGAACTGTGTGGCCGTTATACAGTATGGAGCACTATGTGTGGCCATTATACAGTATGGAGCACTGTGTGACCATTATACATTATGGAGCATCATGTGTGGCCATTATACACTATGGAGCATCATGTGTGGCCATTATACAGTATTGAGCATCATGTGCAGCCATTATACACTATGGAGCATCATGTGTGGCCATTATACAGTATTGAGCATCATGTGTGGCCATTATACAGTATGGAGCACTGTGTGTGGCCATTATACAGTATGGAGCACTGTGTGTGGCCATTATACAGTATGGAGCACTGTGTGGCCATTATACAGTATAGAGCACTGTGTGTGGCCATTATACAGTATGGAGCACTGTGTGGCCATATTTTTTTTGTTTATAATTATTGTATATAAAACAGTGTGATCAGCAGTGCTAAATAGGTGTGGTTGGGACGTGGATATAGGTGTGACTAATTATGAATGGGTGTGGTCAGAGGCATGGCCTAAAATTTGCCGCGTTGCGCGCCGCAAACCTTGTCCCTTTCCCATCTTCAAAAGTTGGGAGGTATGGTACATCTGATATTCTATGGGGCTGTGCACATGTAGTTTTTTTCCTTAAACCAAGTGGTCGGAAAAACAAAATGGAGACATATCCAAGTGCAAGTCTATGGGTCAGTGCAGAAAATCAGAAAGCACTCAGTTGACAGAGTATGGATTTGATTTTGCAGGACCTGAGCAGAATAAAAAATAAAAAAAAAAACTTTTCTTTTTCCCCTCTCCACATCCAATAAAAACTCAGGAAACCCTGATTAAAGTCTGAACAGAGTAACGACACGTGCACACTGAGTATTTGGTGAGTTTTTTACCTCAGTATGTGTAAGCCAAAACCAGGAGTGGGTGATAATACAGAAGTGGTGACGGGTTTCTATTATACTTTTCCTCTCCTGGTTTTCGCTTACAATTACGGTGGTAAAAAAAAAACCTCAACAAACAGTGTGAACGTGTGCTGTGGAGTAAGGGACAGTTTTTCTTGGATGTGGTGAAACGATTGTGTGACCCTGCCCTTATAGCGAGGAGAGTTTATTGTGCCTCTGCAACAACATGTGGACACCGCACCTTTCTTGAGAAGGCAAACCCTATTTTGAGTCACCAAAAATGGAGAGGTGGCCAAGTATTTGTGTCTCTCCATTTATTTAGTAGAAGTTTGGAAAATATTGGACATTCCTAACATATCCACGAGTTAGGATAGCCCTTAGACAAGTTAATGTTTGTGCTGGCCGATTCTTTTTTTTTTTTACCTCTCATTAACCAGTTTGAGCACCTTTTAAAATAGTTTTTAATAAATCCGGCCGTGTATGCTAGTAAACACTGAAAGTAAGAGCTGGCCTTAAGAGACACAAAGCCAAAAAAAGAATTGCAACCCGAGCTTGCCTCGACTGGAGAGATAGCAGTGAACACAGGCAGCATTGGAAATAGCACTTGGCTCTGCCTAAGCCGGATATTAATCTGATGAAGAAATGCGCGGAGCTTGATTCTGGCCCCCTGCATTCAGCTCTTCCTACACATGAATAGAGCACAGTTGTGAAAAAATGTCAAGGATTTCTCTCAGAAAGACAGAGGACCAATGATGGGAAAGTTGGAGCAGTGTCTCCATAAGGAAAACACAATCTTGGCATTCCTTTGAAGATGTATCCGGGGTAACATTTATGTAGTATATAGGACTACAGACATTCGGCCTTTGTTTTCATAGCAGTGAAATTACTGCAAACACGGCATCCAGTTGTTTCCATTATATTGCAGATGGCATTATTCCAGCCGCACGTAGCTTACACATGCTCTTACCAAGGGAAAAATATATATATGATAAAGAGTATTACGGGTTTTATATGCTGCTCTATGTCAATTTAAAGGGGATGTCCAGCCAAAACCAATAAGTCTGCAGTCAGTCTGAATCCCCCCAACCGTGTGCACTGTGCGCAGCGTGGATTCGCCAGTTTCAGACCCAGGAACGGCCAGTGGGCACAGCCCCGCTCTCTATACACTTGTATGGAACAATACCACACCCTCTAGTCGGACCCACCCACTGGCCGCCACCCGCGGCCGCGTCACTGGTCGGGGAGCGGCCTCGGCTCTATACAAGTGTATGGAGTGAGCCCACCCACAGGCCAGAAGCCATTCAATCTTTTTGATCACATTTGTATTAACCAAGTACCCCATGTCATTTACATGTAATATTTATTTACTACAGGATATATGCTCATTGTGGGATTTTTTTCTCTTGGGTTTTGTCTGTATAAAGGTCATAGTATGAACGTGTACCTAAACATTGCACGTACTCCAACTTATGTTCTGGCTCATTTCTGTGGTTTCACTATATAAAAAGGCCCGTATTTCTGAAACCAGATGGCAGATTTAAAACAAAGGCAAAAAGCAGAGGAATAACGAGAATGAAAAGAAAATAGCAACAACTGGCCACTTATGATCTGGTGACAGGAACTCTTTAAAACCTGACATATTCAAAAATGCCATTTACCTGCAGATAAAGTGGTAATTACAGATAGTGTTTACATTTATATCATGTCTTGTAAACATACTGGTACAGGGAAAAAAATGAAGCTTTATTCTCCCTGCAGCCGATCGCTTGCAGTCATAGGGGAATGGAGAGTTGACGCTTTACGACAGGAATGTGGGTGGGTGGATATGGGGCATATGACCTCAGAGGAGAGCCTGCCAGATAGGGAGCACAGGAAGAATAAGAAAACACAATGGAAGGGCAGACCAGACTCAATTGTTCTTCCCAATGTTTCTGCTGGTGAAAATGTGATTTCTGTCTGTTGTACTCTCAGACACCCACTGAACACGACGAGTACATACAACTACACTATAGCAAAGAATATTTGACCCTCAAGCTGTATGGTGGTTTCAGAACAGGTCATTGGGCACTTGTTTACCAGCCTATTTACACAGGCCGATGACCAATTATGGGGACAGAATGATCAGATATGATCAATCTAGCCACTGGCGGACACAAAAAGAAGAGGGACCCTGTGCAAAAACAGTATTTGGACCCTTTGAAGTCGAATAGCTAATCATAAAGCACAATTCCACTAGTTTCGGAGGTGGGAATAGGCCCCCTTACCTCTTGGGCCCTTGTGGGTTACATCGATGATATGTGCGCCATTGGGTCTATTCCCATACAGTATCATATCATTGTTAGCACATCCCGTTGTATCTTAGACGATGTGCTGCCAAGAATGTTTTTATTTGCAGTTATAAATGTTCTGATCACCCAATAAACGTGTATACATCAGCGAATAATTGTGTGCTTATGAATACTCGTTAACTGATTAATGATGTCTCTCAAAGATTCTATTATGATTTTCTACGTCAGTATTGGATATAAAAAAAAAAAAATTTAAAAAAAAAGGTAAATGCATCAGATTTTTTAAGGCTATTGCTTTATAAATAAGCCCCCAAAAGACGGCAACAAATCACAGAAACTGGGTATCAGAAATTTTACGTGGTTTATTTGCAACCAATTTTCACCAGCGGTATCAACTTCTGCAATTCAAGAAGTGAAATCTGTGCGGACTACATCTACCATGTGGGAATTTACATTCGCATGAAGACTGCGCGCCATAATACGTGAATATTCTTTTTTAAGCTACTATTGAAATTTTGAGATAGACGAGCAAAGTATCAGACAAACGGATTTTAATATATTGCAAAAAGAAAACAACGATAAACCAATTATACAGTGAGGGGTGTTTCCACGGTCAGGATTGGCTCAGTATTTGCTCAGGATTTGACGCAGGTAACATCTGCATCTGAGGTCACTAGCGTTTTTGATGCGTTTTTTTTCCGCATGACTTTTCATTACATGCTTTTTTTGTCACTTAAAACAAAAGGTAATTGAAAGTCGTCTTCTGGTAAGGAAAACAAAAAGCGATTTCCTGTTTGCCGATAGGGTATGTGCACACGGTCAGTAGTTGCTGCAGGTTGGACGCTATGTACATCTGCAGTGCCCAACCCGCAGCGGCCAGATGTTACAGCATAGTGGATGGGAATTCATGAAATCCCATCTCCACTATGCGTCCAGAGACACAGGCGGCAGACCTGCGTATACCCACGTGCCGTGCGTCTTTATAGACCGCAGCATGTCTATTTACGATGCGGAGACGCTCAGTCCCCGCAGCGTAAATTTCCCATAGACTATCATTAGATGCGGTAAAACCACATTTAATTATTAGTCACATGCGTAATAACATCCGGAAGTACGTGTCGGGCCGGTGTCACACTTGCGAGTGTGATGTAAGTGTCCCGCATCAACACCCGGCACTGCCGCCGGCACTAGGACAGACATGTGCCGCAGCATACAGATACATGCAGCCGCACACTCCGGTCCCGAGTGCAGGGTGTTGATGTGAGAGACTCGCGCGAGTTTCTCACATTACACTCGCAAGTGTGACACCAGCCACAAAGGAATATGTAATGTCCTTTACTTTGTTTTTTTACTAAATAATTTTTTAAAAATACAGCTCACAGCTGTATACTTAGCCTTTACTTGCTATTAAAATAGGGGGACCCAAAAAAAAAATGACATGGGGACCCCTATAATTAATAACCAGCAAAGGCTAGGCAGGCAGCTGCGAGCTGATATTAATAGCCTAGGAAGGGACCACGGATATTCCCCCCCCCCACCTCACCCATCAACGTTTTTATCCTCTTAATATATTACAGTCGTCATTATATAGCACGGTGTATTTACATTTGCTCATTTTGACTTTCTACTCAACTAATTCTTCTCTTTGCTCTATGTAAAACATGAAGATCCTTGTTCTTGCAGACATCATCCCTCTCTCCAACTCCTGACCCAGCTGCTCAGCCCAGCGCCTCCTCCCTGCCTCCCACGGACTTTTCCCGTGACTGGTAAGTCATACAGGGAAAATTGACCTCCTGTTTCCACATAGAGCTTAGAAGGATTCAGCTAGTCAGTTTTCAATCAAGTGACTTCATAGACCTAATGGTAATCAGAAGAATCAAGTGGTAAGAAGGGCAATATGAGCAACTGTAAGTACACAGTGCTGTATAATATGATTATTGCAATATATTAAGAGGATACAAATTTTGATTGGAGGGGTGCTTCTTTAATGAGGACCTGTCACTTGCCAGAATTATGTAATTTTTAAACTTGTGTAAAGGCTGCTGTTCTCTAAGATCTGGCATTCCTGTTGGTTCCCTCTTGCCTGTATGTAAAATTTAGTCTGGTTACCAAGTGAGCGTGGTCACCAACTCTTCTCTGGGGATGGGTTGGGGGGGGGGGGGGTATCCTTGAGGATCACATCCAGGAATGCACTACCAGAACTGTCTGCCCTCTACACACTGTGAACACATGTACTGAGGCCAAACTGAGTGTGCATGTGTATACGAGACCAGACTAATAGCTGTCACAAATCCACATTAATGAAAAATTAGATTCTAGATCCAAAGTGACTGACAGCTGGAGACAAAGTAATTAAATGCTTATTTACTTTAACTACTAAACAAAGTTTCTGTAGACAGTAGGTTACTACCCCAGGCATGAGTGGAATAAATTAGTCAGAATTCAGGAGCTTTACATGAGAACTCTAGCAGTGAGTAGCAACTTTTTAGTAGCAGAATTTGCATCCATTAAATAAATCACTCTTGAGTTTCAATGCCAACAACTATTTTTGTCAGGCATAGTGGTTGACTGGTTCTTGGGAACGGTCCAGCCCTGAACGATAGGTAATGCCACCTCTAAACGCTGGCTTTTAAGAATAATTAAATGTAGGTCCCTGCCATACAATAATGAATGAAGACTAGCACAGGTAGAAAGAGGGACTGTGCAAGCGCGATCGCCGGAGGGTGTCAGCCGAATTTGACAGCAGACACCCGGCACTCGGCGCAGGAGCTGTGCCCGCACCACTCCCGGCACTGTAACCACCGAAATACTGCAATCAAAATCGATCACAATATTAAGCAGGAAAGCAGAGGGAGGTAGCCACTTCTTGCTCCCGATCCACTGTGTCGTCATTGCAGGAGCCGATTGTTGCCATGGTGACCTGATGTCGTCATATCGATATCTGGGTCACCAGAGCTAGTAAACTTGCTACAACATGCTCGGAACATGGTGTAGCAAGTTTGTATGTCAGTGAAGTTTGTAAAGCATAGGAAACCTTCTATTTTGCTATAGTTTACATGCGTTTAGATTGCAAAAACTTAAAGTCCCTTAGTGGGACAAGGAAAAAAAAAATGTGAAAAAAATCTTAATATATACTTACCTTGTAATGTCTTCACATCCTGTTCCATCCAGATGTATCCGGATCCCAGAATTCCAAGCGGCGGAAGTTCATCGAATGCCATATTGGGACACCCAAGTGATGGGTGTCTCAATATGGAAACTGCTGGTTGTACCAGCCTCTTGCACGGTACCACCAGCGGAACACCGTCGCACCGCACACATACACTGTTACACAGGGGGAGGGGTGAGTGCACATAGGAAAGAAGAGACACAGGGGGGAGACCGCTCAAACAAGAGAACACATGAGGGAAGAAGACAGCACAACGGTGGAGACAGCAGACAAGGTGGAGAGCACATGGGGTACACAGGTCAAAGAAGAGATGACATAAGAGAAGACAGCAGATGGGGGAGAGAGAAAGCGCACAGAGACAGAGAACAGGGGGGAGACAGCTCAAACGGGACAGCACATGAGGGGAGAACACAGCAAAGGAAGGAGAGAGACAGCAGACAAGGGAGATAGCACATGGGGTAGACCGGTCAAAGAAGAGAGCACAGACAGGAGAAGTCCGCACATGGGGAAAGAGAGAGTGGATAGGTGGGTGAGCACATGGGGGAGAGATTCTCAACGCTGCAAAGCCTGCCCCCATAGTGACATTACCGCCCTCCCGATGCGATAGCATCGGGCCTCCATCTAGTTATAAAAATAATTGTAAAAAAATACATTGTATCCATAAATATTTTTATGAAAAAAACAAACAAAGTAATGCACATATTTTGTATCGCCAAATACGGAACAACCCGATCTATAAAACTGTCCCACTAGTTAACCTCTTTAGTAAAGGCCGCAAAAAAAGGTGACAAAAATGATACTTTATCATCATACCGCCTAACAAAAAGTGGGAAAAAAACATCATCAATAAGATGAATGTAAATAATACTTATCGCTGAAAATGTCATCTTGTCCTGCAAAAACCAAGCTACCGTGCCGCTCCACCAGTGGAAAAATAAAAAAGTTATAGCTCTCAGAATAAAGCCATTCAAAACTAATTATTTTTTTCTATAAAAGTTTTTGTGTAAAAGATAAAACATTAAAAAATATATACATAAATCTGGTATCGCTGTAATCGTACTAACCCGAAGTATAAACCTGTCTTATCAATCTTACCACATGCGGAACAATTTAAAAAAAAAAAAAAAAAAAAACAATTCCTGAATTGAAGGTTTTTGCTGATCCTGCCTCAATAAAATCAGAATAGAAAGCGATCAAAAAAATGTCACATGTCCAAAAAAAAAAAAACAAGCCCTGAAATAACTGTCGGCCGAAATATGGAAAAAAATTGTAGCTCAAAATATGGCGATGCAAAAACTAGTTTTTGAAATAAAAAGCATCTTCTAATGTGTGACAGCATCCAAACATAAAAACTCGATATAAAACTGGTATCGCTGTAATCACACCGACCCAAAAAATAAAGTTGTCTAATCACTTCTACGAGTAACGACTAAAAATAAACTGGACCGATTCTTTACTTGCTGTTGATTTGTTCATTCTGCCTCCCAAAGACTGCAGTAAGGCTTGGCGCACATTTATCCTGCGCTCTGCACTTGCACTGGGGTTTACGTTTAAATCTCTGAAATATAGTTGCTTCTAAAATTAGAATGCCATCAAAAAGTTAATTTATTTCCGTTCTTCAAAACAAAAAGTGAAACTCGTTTATTACCGGTATACAGAGTCATAACAAACAGAGTAATCTTTTTCACGTGTTTCTGTTCATGTTGATGAAATTGCTGGCAAACTTTTAACCCTTCTAACTTTCTAATGAGATAAAATTAGGTTTGCTGACGTAATGAATCTTGAGTGACATAACTCTTTAAGGGCATAAAAATTAAAAGTTTAAAAATTATCGCCAAATTTCCATTTTTTCCACAAATAAATGCAAGTCATTTCAAAGAAATATTACCACTATCATGAAGTACAATATGTAATGAAAAAAAATAATCTCAGAATCAGCGGGATCTGTTGAAGCATTTCAGAGTTATAACCTGGTCATGAAGGTGGGAACAGGCTTGGGGGCTGAAGGGGTTAAAAGCAATTGATAGTTTTACTGCCAACTAGTGTAAAACTATTAAAGAGTGTTGGTGTAAGACCGGAGTCACACTAGCATAGAGCATCGGAGGCTATATGCTAATGACACTCGGCTCCTGCTCTGCTGCGAGTGTGATCTGATTGTCAGCGCGGTGTACGCCGCTGCTCTCACATGACCGGATCGCAGCACAGCTGTGGAGAAGATGGAGAAAGTAATTTCTCCATCTCCTCTGCAGCCGGTGTCTGCTGGAATCGCACTGCACATCAGAGTTCAGTCCTATATTTCATAAGCGCCCATAGCCTTGTATGGGTACAAGTGAGCAGAGTCTTGCCGCCAATTGCAGCGTGCTGCTGAATCGGCATGAGAAAATAATCACTGAGCTGCTCATATAATAACACTGGGCAGAGTGACACGCCATGTTTTATCACATAGCACTCGGCAGTCTTATAAGGTAGTGTCACCCCGGCCTAAGTGAAAGTTTCACCATAAAAATGTCCAAAAACATATATACATGGTTATAGGGGCTAGAGACATCTCAGCGTTAAACTCCCCATCATATGTAGATATATAAGTGGGTTCTAACACAATATACAGCCAAAGTTAGGATACAGCGTACCCAGGAAAACACTACACAAAAAAAATATATAAAAAATTACAATTTTATTAGAGAATAAATATTAAAAGGAACATGAATCCATCATGAATGTGACATGTAAGAGAATTCAGAAAAGGATGAAATCAAGTAGAAAAAGGTGGGGGATAGACAAAGTACCTCCACATTTTCTACTTGATTTCATCCTCTATTTAATTCCCTTACATGTCACATTAATGATTGGTTCAAGTTCCTTTTAATATATACAGTACAGACCACAAGTTTGGACACACCTTCTCATTTAAAGATTTTTCTGTATTTTCATGACTATGAAAATTGTACACTCATATTGAAGGCATCAAAACTATGAATTAATACATGTGGAATTATATACTTAACTAAAAAGTGTGAAACAACTGAAATTATGTCTTATATTCTAGGTTCTTCAAAGTAGCCACCTTTTGCTTTGATGACTGCTTTGCACACTCTTGGCATTCTCTTGACGAGCTTCAAGAGGTAGTCACAGGAAATGCTCTTCCAACAATCTTGAAGGAGTTCCCAGAGATGCTTAGCACTTGTTGGTCCTTTTGCCTTCACTCTGCGGTCCAGCTCACCCCAAACCATCTCGATTGGGTTCAGGTCTGCTGACTGTGGAGGCCAGGTCATCTGGCGTAGCACCCCATCACTCTCCTTCTTGGTCAAATAGCCCTTACACAGCCTGGAGTTGTGTTTGGGGTCATTGTCCTGTTGAAAAATAAATGACAGTCCAGCTAAACGCAAACCAGATGGAATAGCATGCTGCTGCAAGTTGCTGTGGTAGCCATGCTGGTTCAGTATGCCTTCAATTTTGAATAAATCCCCAACAGTGTCACCAGCAAAGCACCCCCACACCAGCACACCTCCTAGTCCATGCTTCATGGTGGGAACCAGGCATGTAGAGTCCATCCGATCACCTTTTCTGCTTCGCATAAAGACACGGTGGTTGAAACCAAAGATTTCAAATTTGGACTCATCAGACCAAAGCACAGATTTCCACGGTCTAATGTCCATTCCTTGTGTTCTTTAGCCCAAACAAGTCTCTTCTGCTTGTTGCCTGACCTTAGCAGTGGTTTCCTAGCAGCTATTTTACCATGAAGGCCTGCTGCACAAAGTCTCCTCTTAACAGTTGTTGTAGAGAGGAGTCTGCTGCTAGAACTCTGCATGGCATTGACCTGGTCTCTAATCTGAGCTGCTGTTAACCTGCGATTTCTGAGGCTAGTGACTCGGATAAACCTATCCTCAGAAGCAGAGGTGACTCTTGGTCTTCCTTTCCTGGGGCGGTCCTCATGTGAGCAAGGTTCTTTGTAGCGCTTGATGGTTTTAGCCACTGCACTTTGGGACCCTTTCAAACTTTTCCCAATTTTTCAGACTGACTGACCTTCATATCTTAAAGTAATGATGGCCACTCATTTTCCTTTACTTAGCTACTTTTTTCTTGCCATAATACAAATTCTAAGTCTATTTAGTAGGACTATCAGCTGTGTATCCACCAGGCTTCTGCACAACACAACTGATGGTCCCAACCCCACTTATAAGGCAAGAAATCCCACTTATTAAATCTGATAGGGCACACCTGTGAAGTGAAAACCATTCCCGGTGACGACCGCTTGAAGCTCATCAAGAGAATGCCAAGAGTGTGCAAAGCAGTCATCATAGTCATGAAAATACAGAAAAATCTTCAAATGAGAAGGTGTGTCCAAACTTTTGGTCTGTACTGTAAATTCTCTAATAAATTTGTCATTTTTAACAGTTTTCCGAGTGGTGATTTCCAGGGTACTCTGTACTCTAACATTGGCTGTAGTGAAAGTTTCAGCACATGGTGGGCACATCCTCAGTTCTTTTACAGTGGCCATGTCAGGTGGTCATAGCCAACGGGACAGGACACAACTAAGTTCACTCTCCTGCTCAAATACCAGAAAAGGAAATCCCATCTGTTTACAAATGACTTACTCTGAACATTATTTCCTTGAAATTTCTTAAAATATGAATTTCTGTATATGCAGTTCACATCTTAAAATATTTAACTGGACAATAGCATAACAATACGCACATTCTGTGCCAGCATTACGGCATTTTGCATAGCGTTTGCTTAGTAGCCTCCCAAACACTAGTTCTCCCTAGTAAATTTTCCCGTGTACAAACTTGCATATCTTGGATGCCAGGACTACTTCAGCACTTTGCATGTAAGCAACTTAGTACTGACCCCTCAAAGACCGATACTCATTTTTTAAAATCTGACAAGTGTCACTTTATGTGGAAATAACTCGAACTCTTCAACGTATCCTACTGATTCGGAGAATGTGTTCTCATGTCCTATTGTACTTCATGATTGTGATTACATTTCTTCGATATGATTTACGTATATTGGTGAAAATATTGGAAATTTGGAATAAGTTTGGAAATTTTGCACTTTTCTAACTTTTAATTTTTATGCCCTTAAAGAGTTATGTCACTCGAAATAGTTAATAAATAACATTTCTCACATGTCTACTTTACATCAGCACAATTTTTGAAACAATTTTTGTTAGGAAGAAACAATTTACAAAACCATTTTAGGGGCCACATCACATTTGAAGTTACGTTGTGGGGATTATATGATAGAAAATATCCAAAAGAAACACCATTCTAAAAACTGCAGCCCTCAATGTGCTCAAAACCACATTCATGACGTTTATTAACTATCCAGGTGCTGCACAGGAACTAATGGAATGTGGAAGGGAAAAAAAAAATGAACATTTAATTTTTTTATTTTTTTTTTCACAAAAATTTTACTTTAGCCCCAAAACTTTTATTTTTACAAGGGTAACAGGAGATAAAGGGCCCCAAAATGTGTTGTGCAATTTCTCCTGAATACAGCAATACCCCATGTGTGGGGGAAAAATACTGTTAGGGCGCAAGGCACGGCTCGGAAAAGGATCATCGCTTGACTTTTTTAACCCAAAAATGGCTGAATTCGAGAGCGGATGCCATGTCAAGATCGGAGATGCCCTAGTGTGACTAAAAAGTGGGAAAACCCACACAGGTGACCCCATTTAGTAAACTATTCCATTCAATTAATGTATCTAGATGTATTTTGATCACCTTGAACCCCAGTTGCTTCACAGAAGTTTATAAAATAGAGTCATGAAAGTAAAAAAAAAAAAAATCACGTTTCCTATTTATATTACGAGTCATGACATCAGCAGACCATTCCATCTAAGTCTGCGTTGCATAAAGTCACTCTTTCCTTTCTGAGCCCTGCCGTGTACCCAAATAGTAGTTTTCCGCCACATATGGGGTATTGGCGTACTCAGAAGAAATTGCACAACAAATTGTATGCTGCAATTTCTCCTGATACCCATGTGAAGATGCAAAATTTGGGGTTAAAAACCTTTTTCTGGGAAAAATGTGTTTTGTTTTTTTATTCTCACGGCTCTGCATCATATACTTTGGTGAGGCTCCTGGGTGTTCAAAGTGCTCACCACACATCTCAGTACATTCTTTGAGGGGTTCTAGTTTCCAAAATGGGGTTACTTATGTGAGGTTTCCACTGCTCAGGCACATCAGGGACTCTCCAAATGCGACATGGACTTTGCTAATTATTCCAGCAAATTTTTAATTTAAAAAGTCAAATGTTGTTCCTTCCCTTCTGAGCCCTGCTGTGTGCCCTAACAGCAGTTTTCCCCCACAAATGGGATATCATCATGTACAGGAGACATTGCACAACACATTTTGGGGACCATTTTCTCATGTTACTCCTGTGAAAATAAAAATGTGGGTCTAAAGTAACATTTGTTAAAGAAAAGTTAAATGTTCATTTTTTTCATTCCATTTTGCTTTAGTTCCTGGGAAGCACCTGAAGGGTTAATAAGCTTCTTGAATGTGGCTTTGTACCTTGAGGGGGTGCAGTTTTTAGAATCATGTCACTTTTGGGTATTTTCTGTCATATAGGCCCCTCAAAGTCACTTCAAATGTGATCTGCTCCCTAAAAAAAGGTTGTGTAAATTTGGTTGTAAAAATGAGAAATTGCTGGTCAACTTTTAACTCCTATAACTTCCTATAAAAAAATAACTTTTACAAATTGTGCGGATATAAAGTAGACATGTGGGCAGTGTCAGACTGGGGTGCCAAGGGCCCACCAGTAACCAACTCCAGGGCCCAACTTCTGAACAACATGCAAATGTGACATTATCCTCAATCACAAATGTATATAACAATGAGCTGGGTAGATTGGTAAATGAATAAGATGCTGCCTTTGTCTGTACCTAGTGATTTAGGTATATTGTACTAAGTACCACTCAATTAAGAGGTGGCCCACTCTTGCACAGGGGCCCACTGGAGGATTCTCCTGTTCTCCTATTGGCCAGTCCAAGTCTGCATGTTGGAAATGTTATTTATTAGCTATTTTGTGTGATATACTGTACCTCTCTGATTTAAGGGCACAAAATGTAAAAATTACAACATTTTCACCAAATTTTCAATTTTTAACGTAAATAAATGCAAATCATAACAAACACATTTTACCACTATCATTGAGTACGTTTTGTCACGAAAAAAAAACAAATCTTGGAATCACTAGCATCCATTGAAGTGTTCCACAGATATTCGCACAAAATGACACTGGTCAGAACTGTAAAATTTGGCCTGGTCAGGGAGGTGAAAATAGGTTTGGGGTGATGGGGTTAAAGAAGTTGTAAGGGACGTTATACAGAACAACAATAGGATATTAATGTTAATTATTTTGATCCCTATTGCTAAAAATCAGTATTTTAAGAGTCTGAGTCCAGCTGCTCTCATAAAAAGCTCATCTTAACATCAGGAACTACTAGCCAATCTGCCATAGACTCTCCAAGTAAACACACCAGCCCCAGCAGGTCTAAAATCTATTATTGTATGCATTTTTGATTTGTATAATCTAGTGACAGATCTGTATTATGACAATTAAAAAAGTTTCAAACCATAGGTTAGCAGCAAATAAAAGTGGCACAATGCATCAGTGGACAAAACCTGCAAGCTGAAAAGGCATTGTATGGGCTTGCCTTTTTCTTCCATTTGGCAGCAAAATGAAGTAAAACAAATAGAGGATTACATTTCTTTTAATTCCTGTAATATAGAATTACCTATTTCTAGGAATTCAAGTTTATACCCCCTACAGGAGACTGCTTTTTGCAATCTAGGACTCAAGGGAGCTCTACGTAAGAGGAAACTAATCTGGCTTTTGAAAGTGTCAGGTAGGCAGAATAAGCTCACCATTTAATTCATCAGAATATACCAATGGCTGAAGATTGACTGTTATTATGCACATATTCCAATCATTCTTTTTCTATTTTCATTGCTTCTGGTAGAGCAAAATTCACAACCCAAATACACGGTCATGTCGACAGTGAAAGATCCAGTAAACAGTTTGATCCACAGGAACAGATGATGGTTCCCGCAACATCTGATACGCTATCAAAACAAATGCAGCAAGTTTATAATTGTGTGAGCCCAACTCTGCCCATCGCGATTGTCAATTGCTGCTCAACGTTGTTTCATAGCCAAGCCATTTGGTCTACCTGGGGTGGGTTAATCGTCAGCATGGCATTAAAGGCATGGCATGAGGAGAATCCAAGTACCATTTCTGACAAGTAGGTCCAGATTCATCAATACCGGCATTGCTCAGGGGGCATGGTGGAGTCAGACGCTTCTGTGCACCTTGCCACAAATTTTAACATCAGTCATAAATGAAATGCAGTGTGGCCTCAAACCCCGTTTCCAGCAAATTTTGTTGGAGGCGGGCAAAACTAGTGTGAAAAAACCAAGTATCGCAAAATTTTTGCAGAACTCCACATTGCACGAAAAGCTAAAAACCTCCTCTACAGTCATCAGCTTCAGAATGGTTTGTCGGGGGAGGTTGGGTAAAGCATGCCACCATTAGATTAGACGAGGAAAAGTGTTCACCAAGCGTGAGTCACATTTTACCATATTAGGATAGTGCATAGAGCCTGTTGTACAATTAGGTGGGGACAGTGACACCAGCGCTGATTGGGCACAGGGCTCATGTGTCATAACCACCACACATGAGCAGCGGGAACATGAGCGCCGACACTGCTGGAACAGCGCCGGTACTGGAGGGGAGTATAAGTGCTTTCATTTTCACGGGGGGCAAACATTCAGATCGAGAAGAGGTAGTCTTAGTAGTGGACAACCCCTTTACCTTTTTTGTGTGGTATGATCTGGTTTAAGGGTTTTAACATTCAAGATTTGAAAACTGCTAATTTTTCTAAATTTTCAGCAATTAGCAATCCCTTGGATATGTTGCAGTATTCCAGAGTCTTTACCACAAGGTGACACACGTCAGATTTCAAAACTTGGCCTTGGTCACTAAGGGGTTAATGCTACAGCAAACAAAAACATTTCACAAAATGGTAGGCCTCCTTATGAGGAGTTTGGTGTGGTAAAACCTCAAGTGACCCGTGCAGAGCCCTGACCTCCGTGATAGCAAACACCTTCAGGATCAACTGGAACAACAGCTGTAATTCAGACCACCTCGCTCAACATCACGGCCTGACCACCTCACCCAATATCACACCCTGACCACTTCGCCCAACGTCACCGCCTGACCACCTCGCCCAATGTCACCCCCTGACCACTTCGCCCAACGTCACCGCCTGACCAGCTTGCAAATGCTCAATTGACTGGATCAGCATAAATATAGACAAAAAAGGGGCCCAAAATATGATTACAGGGAATCTGTCAGGTCATTTTTGTGTAGTATACCAATAGTGTCCTGAATAGGGCTTGTGTAGCCCTTCCAGGATATGTAACTTTTATTTCTGTATGTGGCCCCGTTGTGTTGCTGTAAGTCCTGAAATTTTTTCATTTTTTTTTTTTATTTTTTTTTTTATAGTTGCTTGCCGTCAAGTCAAGAATATGTAAATGGAAGATGAATACTCACCCCTTCCCCCACCCTTAATACAGCCCACACCTTTGCACTGGCATAACAGATTCAGTCAGACTGCCGTATGCCCAAGGATTGTATCGCAATCCTCGGACTGGCAGTCTGCTCTCCAGACCTGAGAGAGACAGCTGCATAGAAATACATGCTGTCTTGCTCATGCCAGCAGACGGCCAGTCCAATAACAGCAGTCTCACCGAACTTAATCAGTGACGCCAGCTGGGAAAGGGAAGGGGTGAATATTCATTTTGAATTTACTTACGCTTGACTTGCCGACGCGCATGTACTGTATATGTGAAATGAATATTCACCCCTTCCGCTGCCCATAAATTCCCACCCACCCCTCCCGGCCGGTCAGAGTGCTGAGGTACTCGCCCGAGTATCAGATCGCAATGCTCGGACTGGCCACCAGCTCTCTTGACCTGAGAATGACAGCATGTATTTCTATGCAGCTGTGCATACACAGAAGTCTGACTGAATCAGTGACACAGGCAGAGGGATGGGCGGGATTATGGGCAGGGCAACGGGTAAATATTCATCTGGAATTTGCATATGTCTGACTTACAGGTGCATGACTATACATTCTTCTGGGGCTAACAGCAGCACAACGGGGCCACGTATAGAAATAAAGGATACGGAAAAGGTTGCCAAAACCCCATTTCAGGATACTACACAAAAACGACCTGACAGATTCCCTTTAATGCCCATTATTATGGAGTGGGATAGAATGTTCAGCAAGTTCACATATGTGCGATACTCCGGTGTCCACAAACGTCTATAAAGACCTACCTCTTCTGAGAAGCCTACAACCTGCAGTAACCCTCGTTCCACCATACCGCTGCACGACCAGCTCTGCCCTCACCTACTGTACCCTCACCCATCCCTTGTAGACTGTGAGCCCTTGGGGCAGGGTCCTCTCTCCTAATGTACCAGTCGTGACTTGTATTGATTAAGATTATTGTACTTGTTTTTTTATATGTATATCCCTTCTCACATGTAAAGCGCCGTTTGCTATAATAATAAATAACAATAATATGGCAAAATGTGTAAATGGTTATAATTATCATATCCTTTAGATTTTTTTTCTCACATGAATAAAAAAAATCTATTTTCATCTTTTATAAAAAAAAAAAAAAAAGAATGGGGTAAATACTTAAGGAGTCGGTATACATATTTAGATAGTTACGGTATCTCCATTACTGTAGATAGAGCCATTTCTTTGCAGGTATGGGAATTATGCTTCCTTTAATTCATTATCTAAGAGACTGTCTGATTTTTGCACATTTATACATGTAAATCCAGTTAATCTGTAAAAGCGGCAAGAGACGCTCTTTTGCTAATAACCGTGCAGTGTAAACAGGCTAGTGATCACCCAACAAATGAGTAAAATTGGTCAGGTGAAAAGATCTTTGAGTCGTCACAGAAGTTCATTGTTCTCGGCAGCACATTGTCCTATATAAACAGAACCTGCGCTGTCGAGAATGATCTATGGCACTAAATGATCTGTTACTGATCATCGTTCAGTAAGCATCTGAAGCGAGGATGGCCAGTGTAATCAGGCTAATAAATGGGCACCGGCAAACATGTAGCTGATTGTATAGTGCTGCTGGTCGTCAGGTGTAAAAGCACCGCAAGATGACATTTTTTGCTTCAACGTAAATAAGTAACCCCCACAAAATGAATTTGACAATGAACAACAGTAACACAAACAGAAGGGAAGGAGAACACCTAGTGATTGCCCAAAACTTACAGGAATGCCCTTAAAGCCAAGCCCACTCACACACATACCACAGAGAAGTGTTTCTCCACATCTCATTCCCTGTGTTTACACAGCACATTTCAGTCATGTCCTGACACTGACAGCATGGCGGCGGCATAGTAATAATTAAGAAGAATCCATTGTTCTTATGCTATACATAAAAACCACATAAGATATAACTGCATGAAGGAGGGCTAAGAGACGGCACAAGGTAAATATCGATGCCTCAAGGAAAATGTAAAAGCAACAAATAAAAAACTAAGAAACCTGTGTCTGTAGAGTAGCTTAGACATTTACCTCATGATTTCACTCAGCATTCCAATATCGCCATGTTATCAGGTATAATACGGAAATTCTACCATTATTTTGCACATTTCCCTTAAATGCAGGGTTAGACAAAACCCACCACCTCCTCAACCATTAGAAGGAACCTGCTTGAAGAAGCAGTCTGATCTCACGGCACCATGTTATAGAACGTGGGTGGAGCAGACCAATATTTAGACGTTTTGGTAAAAAGTCAGAATAGGCTGGTTGGAGGCTACATGAGGTGGTTCAGTTGTGGTCAGATGGCCTCCAGACAGTCCAGACGTTGCTATTCGTACGCAGACTGTGAATGCCAGACGTATGATCTAGGAGAACATGGGTTTTTTCTGGGTGTCTGTTTCATTCAGTTCCACTGCTTCACGTATATAAAATCCAGCTGCCAACCACGCAGTCTGCCTTTACAAACATTTGGGAAAGAATTGGTCACTTTTCATTTTTAATAATTCACTTGATTTATGGTGCCCAAATCATGGGCAAGATTTTTCCAGTGCCGCAACAATCAATTGACAAATCTGTTATGGATGGGAGAGACCTGTCAATCACATGGAAAGGGAAGAGCCGGCAAGGGGTTATATGCTTGACTAGTTTTGCATTTGTCTATGGTCCGTGGCATGAATCAAGTGACAGGTTCCACTCTTTAAATTCAAGAGTGGCACTGTAGTAGGATGCCACCATTGCAACAAGTCAGTTTGTGAAATTCCCACAGTATCTCAGTCAGAAATTGGCAGCTGACTAACACCATAGTTCCAAACATCCTTTGGTATTAACATCAGCACAAAAGCTTCATGTCCTGGGTTTCCATGGCTAAGCAACTGCATACAAGCCGTATATCACCAAGCCCAATAGCACATATTGAATAGGGTGGTAAGTATGCCACCACTGGATTCAGGAGATGAGAAAACATTTTGTAGAGTTAGGAATCAGGCTTTTTCATCTGGCAGGCTGATGGATGAATCTGGTTTATAGAATGCCAGAAGAATGTTATCCACCTGACTGAACTGTGCCAACTGTAAAGTTTGGTGAGAGATAATGCTACAAGAATGTTTTTCCAGGGTTGGTCTAGGCCCCTTAATTTCACTGAAGGGAAATCTTAATACTTCAGAAAACCACTACATTAGGACTATTTATGCTTCCAACTTTTTGGGAACAGTTGGGGGAAGACCCTGTTCTTTTCCACCATGATTGTACCAAGTTCACAAACAGAGCTCGAAAAAAGGTATGGTTGGGCGAGCCAAGTATGGAAGAACTTGACTGGCTGCACAGAGCACTGAAACACTTTTGGAATAAGCTCGAACAGAGATTGTAAGTCATATCCTGTCATCCAACATCACTGTTTCACCTTGCATATGCTCTTCTTCCACTCCTCTTCCCCATACTGTCGGAGATCAAGGTTGAGCCCTAGGCCCACTCCTCTTCTCTCTATACACTGCCCCTAACAGACAAACCATCAGAAGTTTTGGCTTCCAGTTCCATCTATATGCTAATAACCCAATTGTATACATCTCCTGACAACACCACCTCCTTCCAGAAGCACTCCCATCAAAGTTTTTATCCTGTTAGGATATCGCAGTCATCACATTATACAGTACTGTGTACTTACAATTGCTCATTTTGCTTTTCAACCCAGTTAATTCCTCTCTTTTCCATTAGGTCTATGACATCACATGTTTAAACATTGACTAGATGAATCCTTCTAAGCTCTATGTAGAAGCAGGAGGTCAATTTTGTATGCACAAGTCTATGGCAGGGGGACGAGGGAGCAGCTGGGTCAGCAGTTGAAGAGGGGGATGATAAATGCAGGGACAACAGACTTCCTGTTTCTACACACATAAGAAAAGAATTAGCTGGGTAGAAAGGCAAAATGAGCAATTGTAAGTACCCAGTACTGTATGATAGGATGAAAGCAATGTATTAAGAGGATAAAAACGTTGACGAGAGCGCTTCTTTAACATAAAATACCAGGGATTGTCTGTCTGCTGTCTCTAACATTACGTCCTCCCTCTATCTGAAGCTGAATCTCTCCAAACCTGAACTTCTTGCATCCTACCTACACCCGATATTGTAATTTCTTTGGGTGGTTGAACCATAACTCCTAAGCGGCACGCTCACTGTCTTGTGCTCATATTTGTCACAGAGCTTTCCTTTATTTCCAATGTCCAATCACTCACTTGGGTCATGTTACCTGCATCTTAAAATATCCAGAATCTGAAATTTTCTCACCTTTGAAACTGCGAAAACTCTTAGGCCATGTGTACACTGAGTATTTGGTGAGTTTTTACCTTAGTATTTGTAAGCCAAAACCAGTAGTGGATAAAAAAAAAAAAAATACAGCAGTGGTGACTTGTGTTTCTATTATACTTTGTTCCACTCCTGGTTTTGGCTTATAAATACTAACTTAAAATACTGAACAAATACTGAACGTAGTCTTACTGTCACTCCTATTCATTTTCATCTAGCCTACTGCAAATACCTACTGATCTGTCTCCCTCTTACCAATCGTTCTCCTCTGCAATCCATCCTGAATACAGGAGCCAGGACCGAATTGCCGTCCATCCGCTACACTGATGTCTCCTCCCTGTGCCAGTCATTGCTATGGTTATCTATTCACTACAGAGTACAATATAAACTTCTCTCTCTCACCCATAAAGCTCTCCATAATTCAGCACCACCCTACATCTCCTCCCTCATCTATCACCCTACCCGTGCTTTCCGTTCTGCAACGGATTTAACACGAATATTCTCCATAATTCGAACCTCCCAATTTAGTCTCCAAGACTTCTCTCGTGCTGCACCAGTTTTCTGAAAGGAACCATCCCAAATGACCCAATACCTAGCCCCCACATTTCTAAGTATGCTTCAAAACCAGATCTCTTTAGACACACCTATCACCTATCTTCACTTATCCAACTCTTCCCTGTTCTCACTTTCTACATTTTCCTCAGAATTGAATCCTTCATGTACCCATTAGCACTTGGTAACAGTACTCAGACACTGGCTACATGCAGCTGTGTATATCATAATGATGGCTGGACCTCCCTATAGATGGTAAGCTTGCGGGCAGGGCCCTTACTCCAGTAAATGTGGAACTGAGTGTTAATTGGTAATGTCGTTATGTCTGTACAGTTTCCTGCTCATTTTTAAAGTGCTGTGGAATATGTTGGGGCTATATCAATAACTATTATTATGTTACAAAGATTCAAGACAATACTGGTCTCTATGACAACATTAGTAAATACATCCTTTATTATCTACAGTGTCTTGTCATTATTTTCAATATGCAAATTGCTCATAACTGAATGACATTTTCTATTACTATGAGGTAAAAATACATTTGAAAGGTATCTAGAGCCGACTAGATTCTCATCCCGCTTTTCTCAATTCTCTTGTTGGAAGAAGCTGGGTAACTCTAGTCGATATCTGACCTGTGCTCACGCATAAGCCATCACGGAGGCGGCGATCTGCACTGTTAGAACTTAGTAACTATCTAGACTCTATCATTGGGTAATTTGTGATTCCATCGGGACAAAGTTCCTGACGCGCGTTTTGCCAGTATACCTGCATTTTCTAACACAGGCTCACTGTATATACGTGCCAACACTGACAAGCGAGACCGTGCATGCATGAGCCGTGGTGATATGCGCTCACCTGCACTAGCCACATATATCTTTATGTGGTACCCAGCACGCGCTCTGCAGCACAGGCACTTCGGCCATGATGGTCAGCTAACGTATATGCACAGCACGGTCAGCTAATAGAAGCTTATCCATGTAAGCGTGTCTGTCACCTGCACACTAACTGACTGCTATATGATCGTGCTAGCGTTACTCCTACCAAGCACACACATGCTGATAGTGCCTTTGCTGGTATGGAATTGCAGTATAAGCTTATATCAGGGCAATTGTAACTATATCAAAGTCACAATATAGTGACAACCCTAATAACCTGTATGTAGATAGATGTGGTTGTTCATTTCAATCACAGCCACGTATGTATATTCACAACTATTAGCGGTCTACCTACAAAAAGTATACACATCACTCTATTATCCAATATCATTTTGTATCCTAGTTACAGTATTTCTAGACTGATCGATTAATCAAACCCGACTCTTCATTCTCTCAGGGACAATAGTCATGGATGATCATTATTAATTTTTCCAAGTATTTACCATCGAGCACTGCGATCCAATATACATGGATGTGGGATACTTTTTTTTAGTATATTTTACCAAAATATTAATAAAGGTTATATTTTATCACACATCCCCTTTCCTTCACCCCCTCCCCACGTTCTATGATGTACATATAGCAGTCTCAGGGTCTCCTATGTGATGTACATATAGCAGTCTCAGGGTCTCCTATGTGATGTATACAGTAGACCTGACACTGCTTAAATGAGTGATGAATTTTCCACTATGAGGAGACAGACCTGCAGTGTAATGTGCATCTGTGTTTGGAACATACTACTGTGCTGCAGACCGACATAAACCTAGAAAAGCAGTTACAAGTAGCAATATTATTGCCACCTTACATCACAGCCTCACCAAAGAGAAGCAGATTTTGTCATCACATAGGGGGGAGTTGTTTTACAAAATTTCGCAGGATAATTTTAAAGTATATAATTTAGTACAGTCCCCAAATGGTGGTATAAATATCCAAATGGTCCGTTGTCAGAAAAAAAAAAAAAAAAAAAAAAAGGTTCTCAAACCCTAGTGTAAATGCTGATCAAAAGCGTGCCACATATATATGTTGCAGAATCTATAGTACAGTTTATGGCACAACACACTGCACAACACCATAGCTGAGCATATAGAAAAAGTCTGATATATGGACAGATAATGTTAGGTGTGGACAGTCTCAGAGCCTTGGTCAGGTAAGGCCAAAGTCTGGAAAAATATATATGTAGAGCAGAGCACTCCTGGACAGTGGTGCACACGCAGGACGCTGTCCTTGACTATACAGTCAACAGAAACTTTGCACTAAAATGTATGGTCAAATGATTAAAGTTTTCGGAAATCCAAAACAAGTATAAGGGTTTGTTCATACATCGCATTTTTGTCTCGTTTTCCCAATCTAATGACTAGGGGGAGGGGGTTGGGAAATGCATAAATAACGCATGTGTCTCTTTAGGCAGCATTTTTACCTGCCAAGAGCCTTGGCTCTGATGTAGAAATGCCTCCAGCAAATGCTTAACATGCGCACATCTCCTCAGTGTTTCACACCTTTCCGAGATACACTGACTGCACCAGGAAGCAATGGGTTATACCGCCATTACATCGGTGCGTTACTCCTCTCCACCCATATATTGTTTTGTGGTGCAATCAGTCACAGAGTACAACCAAAATATAACAGTACATTTAGATTGCCGAAAAATACATGTACATGGGTGTAAAACATTGAAAAATCTGAGATGACATAAAATGTTGCCACTTATCTGTTTATCAGAACCTTTGGGATGTACTGTACATGATTCTATTACTATAAAATAAATATAATGTCAGCTCCCCCAACCGAATGGATTACAACTAATCCAAAATGTGCCTTGCAATGCTACATAGGGCACAGAATTACCTTTCCACCCTGGTAGAAGAACTCACTTTAGGAATGTTTGGAATTTGAGAATTTCTAGATAAAACTTTTGCAATGACTTTGGGAGGCCCATAGTGAATTTCGGATTATCTCTTTCCTATTCTCATCCATCTCCAGCATTCAGTTTCCTTATACAAGGTTTAGTTATGTGTTCTCTACATACAGGTGCTTCTCACAAAATTAGAATGTCATCAAAAAGTTAACTTAATTCAGTTCTTCAATACAAAAAGTGAAAACTCATTATATAGAGTCATTACAAAAAGAGTGATCTATTTGAGGTGTATATTTGTTTGCTTACAGCCAATGAAAACCCAAAGTCATCTCAGTAAATTAGAATTAACAAAAAACACCTGCAAAGGCTTCCTAAGCATTTAAAAATGTCCCTTAGGGTACCGTCACACAGTGGCATTTTCATCGCTACGACGGCACGATTCGTGACGTTCTAGCGATATCCATATGATATCGCAGTGTCTGACACGCTACTGCGATCAGGGACCCTGCTGAGAATCGTACGTCGTAGCAGATCGTTTGAAACTTTCTTTCGTCGCTGGATCTCCCGCTGTCATCGCTGGATCGTTGTGTGTGACAGCGATCCAGCGATGCGTTCGCTGGTAACCAGGGTAAACATCGGGTTACTAAGCGCAGGGCCGCGCTTAGTAACCCGATGTTTACCGTGCTTACCAGCGTAAAAGTAAAAAAAAAAACCGTACATACTCACCATCTGATGTCCGTCAGGTCCCTTGCCGTCCGCTTCCCGCTCTGACTGTCTGCCGGCCGGAAAGTGAGAGCACAGCACAGCAGTGACGTCACCGCTGCACTCTGCTCTCACTGTACGGCGGCACTCAGTCAGAGCAGGAAGCGGATGGCAAGGGACCTGACGGACATCAGATGGTGAGTATGTACGTTTTTTTTTTTACTTTTACGCTGGTAACCACGGTAAACATCGGGATACTAAGCGCGGCCCTGCGCTTAGTAACCCAATGTTTACCCTGGTTACCAGCGAACCTCGGCATCGTTGGTCGCTGGAGAGCGGTCTGTGTGACAGCTCCCCAGCGACCATACAACGACTTACCAACGATCACGGCCAGGTCGTATCGCTGGTCGTGATCGTTGGTAAATCGTTATGTGAGACGGTACCCTAAGTCTGTTTCAGTAGCTCCACAATCATGGGGTAGACTGCTCAACTGACAGATGTCCAGAAGGCAGTCACTGACACAAAAGGTCATTGCTAAAGAAACTGTCTGTTCACAGAGTGCTGTATCCAAGCATATTAATGGAAAGTTGAGTGGAAAGAAAAAGTGTAGTAGAAAAAGGTGCACAAGCAACCGGGATAACTGCAGCCTTGAAAGGATTAAGAAAAGGCCATTACAAAATTTGGGTGAGATTCACAAGGAGTGGACTGCTGCAGGAGTCATTGCTTCAAGAGCCACCACACACAGACATATCCAGGACATGAGCTACAAGTGCCGCATTCCTTGTGTAAAGCCACTCATGACCAATAGACAACACCAGAAGCATCTTACCTCGGCCAAAGAGAAAAAGAACTGGACTGGTGCTCAGTGGTCCAAGGTGTGTTTTCAGATGAAAGAAAATTTTGCATTTCATTTGGAAATCAAGGTCCCAGAGTCTGGAGTAAGAGTGGAGAGACCACAATCCAAGCTGCTTGAGGTCTCTTGTGAAGTTTTCACAATCAGTGATGGTTTGGGGAGCCATGTCATCTGCTGGTGTAGATCCACTGTGTTTTATCAAGACCAAAGTCAGGGCAGCCGTCTACAAGGAAATTTTAGAGCACTCCATGCTTCCCTCTGCTGACAAGGTTATTGGAGATGGAAATTTCATTCTCCAGCAGGACTTGGCACCTGCCCACACTGCCAAAAGTACCAATACCTGGTTTAAAAGGATCAGTATCACTGTGCTTAATTGCCCAGCAAGCTCAACTGATCTTAACCCCATAGAGAATCTATGGAGTATTATCAAGAGGAAGATGAGAGACACCAGACTCAATGCAGACGAGCTGCAAGGGTACCTCTGTCACCCCCAAAATCGAAGGTGAGCTAAGCCCACCAGCATCAGGGGCTTATCTACAGCACTCTGTAATGTTGTAGATAAGCCCCCGATGTATCCTGAAAGAAGAGAAAAAGAGGTTAGATTATACTCACCCAGGGGCGGTCTTGGTCCGATAGGCGTCGCGGTCCGGGGGCTCCCATCTTCTTACGATGACGTCCTCTTCTTGTAGTCACGCTGTGGCTCTGGTGCAGGCGTACTTTGCCCAGTTGAGGGCAGAGCAAAGTACTGCAGTGCGCAGGCACCAAGCCTCTATGACCTTTCCAGGCACCTGCGCACTGCAGTACTTTGCTCTGCCCTCAACTGGGCAGACAAAGTATGCCTGCACCGGAGCCACAGCATGACTACAAGAAGAGGACGTCATCGTAAGAAGATGGGAGCCTCCGGACCGCGACGCCTATCGGACCGGGACCGCCCCTGGGTGAGTATAATCTAACCTCTTTTTCTCTTCTTTCAGGATACATCGGGGGCTTATCTACAACATTACAGAGTGCTGTAGATAAGCCCCTGATGCTGGTGGGCTTAGCTCACCTTCGATTTTGGGGGTGACAGGTTCCCTTGAATGCTGCTATCAAAGCAACCTGAGCTTCCATAACACCTCAGCAGTGGCACAGGCTGATCGCCTCCATGTCGCGCCGCATTGATGCAGTAATTGATGCAAAAGGAACCCCGGCCAAGTATTGAATGCATTTACTGAACATACATTTCAGGAGCCCACAATTTCAGATTTTAAAATAATTTTTCAAGCTGGTGTTATAAAGTATTCTAATTTACTGAGATAATGACTTTTGGGTTTCATTGGCTGTAATCCATAATCATCAACATTAACAGAAATAAACACTTGAAATAGATCACTCTGTTTGTAATGACTCTATATACGAGTTTCACTTTTTGTATTTAAGAATTTAAATAAATTAACTTTTTGATGATATTCTAATTTTGTGGAAGCACCTGTAGATCTAAAGCACTTCATATCACCACACATTCCCTCAAGGGTTTAACCCTTTGGTGACGGAGCCAAATTTTTAAAATCTGACCAGTGTCACTTTGTGTGTTAATAACTCTAATCCCAGTAATTTTGAGATTGTTTTTTCGTGACACATTATACTTTATGATAATTATAAATTTAGGCCGATATGTTGTGATTATTTATAATAAATATCAGATATTTGAGAAAAATGTAAAAAAAAAAAATAGCAATTTTCAAACTTTGCATGATTATCCCTTTAATCCAGATACTCATACCACAGCAAAACATTAATAAATATAACATTTCCCACATGCCTGCTTTACATCAGTACCATTTGTAAAATGTTCTTTTATTTTGTTAGCATTTTAGGAGGTTTAAAAATGTAGCAGTAATTTTTATTTTTTTTTCCAAGGAAATTTACAAAATTTATTTTTTTAGGGAACTATCCATGTTTGAAGTGACTTTAGGGGTCCCATATATTGGGAATCCCCCAAAAGTTATACCATTTTAAAAACAGCACCCCCAGACATACTGAAAACCACAGTCAGGTAGTTTATTAACCCTTCAGGTGATTCTCAGGAATTAATGCAACGTGGCATAGCAGGAATGAAAATGTCGCTAACTTCTGAACAGGTTACAACAGCCGTCAGACTCTAAGGCCGCTATTTGGTCATCAATTGCCATGGCAAACATCAGGACCACACAATCATGATCCGAGAGCACCAATTGGGAAAAAGAGGAAGCCCCACACTCAACCATTTATATGATATAGTCACTATTGACAGCAGCATCTAAGGGGTTAAACAGATATGGACGGTGCAAACACTGATCGTGGCTGATACAGCAAGTTGTCAGCTATAGTGTACAGCCGACAGCTGCTGGATTGTCACCTGTATGGGGATGCTATTTATATATCTCAGGTCAGTTAAAAGACGTATTGGCTGTCATTAAGGGGTTAATGTCACATTTTCATTTCTAAAAGCTAATATTTAGATGGCAGCAAGAAGCACTGGTTCTATATATCTTATTGTATATTATTTAATGAGATCCCAGATAACAGTATATTCCATCACACTATTCTGAGCCAATAGTCAAGTGCTAGAAGTGGGCGATCTCACCATTTTGCTCCGTCCTCGTTGTTTCCTACAGGAGGAGGATAGGCTGCAGAAATATGGCGCACATTCCTATCTGTTTCAGATCATGTTTACAATCCTTCCTCTTGTCAGACATGTGGTTCTGATAATGGGGCCTGGCAGTCACATCTGTATCAGCCTCACAGAGATTGGAGGCAGGCGTGCTAGCACAGTGCTCCACATGGTACACATTATTCACCACCTATAAGCCTAATACCATAGTAAGGGACACAATATGGTAAACATTTGGTAACCAAGTGCCAAAAACAAATACTTCTGCCGTGTTTTCGCTAAGAAGTTTAGTAGAAGAATGATAATGAAAAAGTTACCACCTATATAAAAATAACAGAAGAACACATTATCCACAGAAAACTCCTATTTAAGTTAAAGGGGTATTCCCCATCCCCAAGACCCTATCCCAGTATGCAGTAGGTGCAATAATATTATTATTAGCAAATAAATCCTATTAGAAATGTAGCATAGTTCTTCTAATTCGCCATGTTACTTACCTCATGTGCAGGCATTGTAGTAGCTTAGGTACCCATGGTTATGACCACTTATATAGTGACAGTTAGCTCCTAGTGGTCATAAGTATGGATACCTTCGCTACTGCAATGCCCTGTACATGGGGTAAACGACATAGCAAATCAGAGGAACTACACTACATTTCTAATTGGGGGTTATTTGCCCTTATGACAGCAATAGTAAATACATCCTATATTATCTACAGTGAACAATAATAATATTATGCTTTGCTTATATAGCACTATCATATTCCACAGCGCTTTACAGACATTATCATCACTGTCCCCATTGGGGCTCACAATCTATAATCCCTATCAGTAGGTCTTTGGAGTGTGGGAGGAAACCCATGCAAACAGGGGGACAACATACAAACTCCTTACTACATATTGGGATAGGATCTTGGAGATGGGAATACCCCTTTAATTAACATCTCTTCTACAGGTTCCTGGGGTCCGTGTGCCTGCTGTAAAGCCTCTTTCTCAATGCTGAAAGTGGATTGTACTCTACTTTGAATATGAGCACCTCAAGGGAGCAATATGCTCCAAACTGACAGTTCGGACTAGCCGAATGGTTGTGCCGCTGACCCAAACCGTGTGCTCTAGGATGCTCCAGGCAGAGGCATTGGAGGAGTGGGCAAGGGCTCTGAAGCTGGCCGAATCCAGCATGAACATCAGCTGCAGAGCAGCGTTTACAAGCTCTATTTTCAAGAGCTGAGTAGCTTTGCACTCATTGCTTAGGAGACTGGCCACTGCTGACAGATTGTACAGGTGGCCTGTAACCTAGACAAGCAGTGAAAAAAGTTAAAAATCTGTCCGATATTAAGAAAGCAATAAAAGAAAATCTAGATGATCTATTCACCTTTCAACACTAAATAAGCCAACAATATTCTTTTAGATTCTTTAATTTAAAGAGCTCCTCTCAGCCAGATTCAGTAATGTAAAGACATGGCTGTAAAGGCGCTGTAATACTGATTATATTGATGCATTTGGTGAGTAAATCCGATTTATGGTTTTTCTTTCATCACCATTTGAAGTTTTCTCCTAATTATATTTCGGTGCACAGGGGCCGGACTGTGCACTGGGTCTTCTCCCTGTTTGTGATGCCTCCGGTCTTTGATTGACAGGTCACTTGTGAGATTTAAAACATAGGAGGCAGGTCATCCACAGACTGGATGCAGGGAAAGGGGCTGGAAAATCACAGACAGGGAGAAGACCCAGTGCACAGTCCGGCCCCTGTGCACCAAAATACAATTCGCAGAAAACTTCATATGGTGAATAAAGCAGAATCATTAAGTGGATTTCTTCTTGAAAATTATTCATTCAATCATTATTATAGCCATATCTTAACATTGCAAAATTGTGCAGACAGGTTATCTCTAAGAATCAAAAGGGTTCCCTAGTAAAGCCAACTACAGCATCACTGATCATCATTGTCAGTCCCATAGGTGTTATAACTGTTCATTCAATCCCAGCAAGAAAGGAAGACAATCTGAAGCCCTGATCAGTGGGGACACCACCAATTGCACATTTATGACCCATCCTGTGTGGAGGTCTGTCATGGCAAAATCACTATAGGGTGTGTGCACGCATTACTTATTTGGGGCAGAAATTTCTGTACCATTTCTGCAGCTCTTGGCAGGAAAAATTCTGTGAAAAGTAAGCGAGTTTTTGCAGCAGATTTTTCCCCACTGATTAATAAGAGTGAAATCTGCACAAAAACTCTAAGAATTGACATGGTGCAGACTTAAATCTGCAAGGAGAAGTAAGCAACGTGTGCATGAGACTTCAGTGATCTTCATTCACTTTGCTGCCACCAGGAAATCCTTCAGGTTGTGGGACAATCTGCAACGTGTGCACAGGCCCTAAAGAAGCACGGTTTACAAGTTTGCTTAAAACTCTGGTGCAAGTCATGTCCCTAATCACACTTCTTGCACTTTATTGGTCACTTTTTTGAAATTTTCTATGAAAAGAGGCGCAAGTTTATAAGCAAAATATACTAAATTTATTAAAAGTCATACACCGGTTTTTAACCATTAACACATGGTGTACAGTTATAACAGAGCAGTATATCCCAAACCCCATCCTCGGCCCCCAACACATCATGTTTGCAGGATTCCCTTAGTATTGCACAGGTGAGAGGACCTGTGCCAATGTCTGATACCTTAATAATTCAATCGCCTGTGAAATACTAAGGAAATCCTGAAAACGTGATGTGTGGGGGGCCGTTAGGACTGGAGTTTGGGAAGCACTGATCTAGGCACTCTCAATTCCCCATGAACCAATGTCATGGCTTCTTTCACACTAGCGTTGGGCTAGGCCCGTCGCAGTGCGTCGGGCCGAGGTTACCGACGCTAGCGTTGTATACGCCGCACAACGGGGGCAGCGGATGCATTTTTCCAGCGCATCCGCCGCCCCATTGTGAGGTGCGGGGAGGTGGGGGCGGAGTTCCGGCCGCGCATGCGCGGTCGGAAAAAGCTGACCGTCGGCAGCAAAAAACGTTACATGTAGCGTTTTTTTGTGCCGACGGTCCGCCAAAGCACAACGCATCCCTCGCACGACGGATGCGACGCAATCCGTCGCAATGCGTCGCGTAATGTTAGTCAATGGAGAAAAAACGCATCCTGCAAGCACTTTTGCAGGATGCGTTTTTTCTGCAAAACGACACATTGTGACGGATTGCAGTTAACGCTAGTGTGAAAGTAGCCTTAGTTCACACCATCTAGCTACTCCATAGGGACAGACCTGGTCCTATGTGCAGTGTAGATACAAAGTTACACCTACAGTAAGTAGAAAACAAAAAGACCTTTAGGACAATATTGGTATATAGTTATAATTATATATATCGGTGACCGCAGGCCTATATATCCCGGCCACCACAGGCATTAGCCATGGAAACACTCCACCCAGATATGTTTAACAAAAAGAAGAAAATTTGGAGTGACAAAATCCACCAAAGATTACTAAAATCCAGAAAAGTTTATTTTTATAAACAATTACATGTATGGCACTTTTAAAATGTATATAACAGCATAAAAAAGGACCTAAGCTATATTGAAGCAAAGACTCAGATGCAGCACCACATGCGGACCGACCAAACACCAAGGTAAGAAACAGAAATTGAAAATAAGTGAATAAAGTGCTCGTGCAATAAATATAATTAATACTTTAGCGTGCTAATACCAGGGATATCCATAGAGAAAGTCGTAGTGACCATTAGTACCAAGCTATGCTATCAATGCCCTCCCATGGCATGCATCCATAAGAATTCAATTGAGTGATTAATTCTTACTCATTTCGTGTCAGGTCGGCCGCACGTGTACCCCTACGCGCGTTTCGCGTGGGCTTCTTCAAGGGGGGGGGCTGTGATGGTGTGAGTACGTCCCTATCTCTTTTTATATATATCCGGACTCCCCGTCCAGCTGTAATGGATCTCTCTAAGCGGCGCATGTCTTCCGCATACCGGACCCGGAATTCGCGTCACAATAAGGCGCCAAGATGGCGGTGCGGGTCACCGGACCTGGCCGGATGACATCACTGACCCGCACACGTCATCGGACTGCGCCAGAGCAACGCGCCGGCAATTCCTGTGCAGTTGACATGCGCACAAGAGACGCCAAAGTAAGTATACCAAATGAGTCCTGCAGCGGATCCACCCCTATTCCTATTGCATCCTATCTCTTATTATGTGAATACAACAATAAAACAACAAAGGGAAAAAGCAATCGACCTTCCCTAATGTAACAAAAGAGTCTATAAATATGCAAAAAATGTGAAATAACATACTACAAAATATACAAAGTGCTACAATCATATAATGATAATAATAATATGCCAACAGTGCATTTTATACAAATAAATATCATACAACATCGTGATCATAGATGTTGTATGATATTTATTTGTATAAAATGCACTGTTGGCATATTATTATCATTATATGATTGTAGCACTTTGTATATTTTGTAGTATGTTATTTCACATTTTTTGCATATTTATAGACTCTTTTGTTACATTAGGGAAGGTCGATTGCTTTTTCCCTTTGTTGTTTTATTGTTGTATTCACATAATAAGAGATAGGATGCAATAGGAATAGGGGTGGATCCGCTGCAGGACTCATTTGGTATACTTACTTTGGCGTCTCTTGTGCGCATGTCAACTGCACAGGAATTGCCGGCGCGTTGCTCTGGCGCAGTCCGATGACGTGTGCGGGTCAGTGATGTCATCCGGCCAGGTCCGGTGACCCGCACCGCCATCTTGGCGCCTTATTGTGACGCGAATTCCGGGTCCGGTATGCGGAAGACATGCGCCGCTTAGAGAGATCCATTACAGCTGGACGGGGAGTCCGGATATATATAAAAAGAGATAGGGACGTACTCACACCATCACAGCCCCCCCCCTTGAAGAAGCCCACGCGAAACGCGCGTAGGGGTACACGTGCGGCCGACCTGACACGAAATGAGTAAGAATTAATCACTCAATTGAATTCTTATGGATGCATGCCATGGGAGGGCATTGATAGCATAGCTTGGTACTAATGGTCACTACGACTTTCTCTATGGATATCCCTGGTATTAGCACGCTAAAGTATTAATTATATTTATTGCACGAGCACTTTATTCACTTATTTTCAATTTCTGTTTCTTACCTTGGTGTTTGGTCGGTCCGCATGTGGTGCTGCATCTGAGTCTTTGCTTCAATATAGCTTAGGTCCTTTTTTATGCTGTTATATACATTTTAAAAGTGCCATACATGTAATTGTTTATAAAAATAAACTTTTCTGGATTTTAGTAATCTTTGGTGGATTTTGTCACTCCAAATTTTCTTCTTTTTGTTAAACACACCTACAGTAAGTAGCAGCATTGTCGGTCTACAAGAGTACAGATTCTACCAATTATGTCCTCACATAAATAAACAGGACTTCTGCCATATGTGGAAACCCAGGGACTTAACCTTACTCATGCTGGAAAGGGTAAAGGGTCATTAGGGTCAAATCCCTTAAGTGGCTCTTGCTAAAAAATAAAAAAGTCAAAGAGGGGGTTTTACCAAACAATCAGCAAGTTTTGACATGAGCACATAAACAGGACAGCACAGATAATTCACCAAGTCTAGAATTACCGTAAATATACAACATGTCAAGTACGGGTGTTCTCACCAAGTTTTTTGCAGAGTTTTTTTTTGGGCAGCACGGTGGCTCAGTGGATAGCACTGCAGCCTTGCAGCGCTGGAGTCCTGGGTTCAAGCCCACCCTGGAAAACATCAGCAAAGAGTTTGCATGTTCTCCCCGTGTTTGCGTGGGTTTCATCCGGGTTCTCCGGTTTCCTCCCACATTCCAAAGGCATACTGATAGGGAATTTAGATTGTGAGCCTCATTGGGGACAGCCATGATAATGTGTGCAAACTGTAAAGCGCTGCGGATTATGTTAGCGCTATATAAAAATAAAGATTATTATTATTATTAGCAAAAACTCCCCACAGCTATGTGCTCCCATGGTTTTCCAAGGAGTTTTGGAAACAGAAACTTTTCAGATCTCAAAACTTGGGGTGCGATTGATCAAATCTTTCACACCAGAAGGCCAAGTTGAGCCAAAATTATGTGATTTTTGGAATTTTCACGTCTGTTTCTCATAGCTTTACCGAAATGGGTGGAGGTGAGGCAGGAAGCCAGCGCGATACCACAACTCCTCCAATTTTCAACAAACCGTAGAGTTCCGTATGCCAGTCTGCTGAAGCACACAGACACGTGCCACTTGTCAAACACTCACAAATTAGGTAGAGGATTTTAGCAATCCCAGTCAGATGAAGGAGACAGTGACACATCTTACCCAACATCCTATATATCGTCCACACATCCAACGTATTACTTACAGGTTCTAAACCCCTCAAGTCTCCCAACATACATAACAAAAGCAAGCAAGAGGCGAAAAATGACATGTCCAGAAATGTATACGCCATAGCGGAAGTGGAAATTAATTACTCCATGCATAAGAATTTATCACTTTTACTCCATAAATCCTCCCAAGAGCACGTGTACAACGGGAAGTTGGCTTTCAGTACCTCCCATAAATCCGTATAGAACAGACGCGTGCCAGGCACCAACCAATACAACAACTCTAGTAGGAAAGGGTTAGAAGAAGCAGGATACAGTATGATAGCTTGTGGGTGTAAATGACGACACTGTAAGAGTGCGCTTGGCAGTAAGAAGGGCAATCTCGGAGACGGAGTCAAGCAGTTAATGCGAGCTCCGGTGAATTATGAAGCATAAAGCCAGTAGTAAGAGTTATATAACAGGATCATGAAAGGGCTCAGAGTGGAACCACTTCACAGAGGGCTCCGGTTAACCTCAGGAACACACACTCTTCCTGCTCTCAGTGGTGGTTACCCAGCAGAACGAACAGGAAGTTATTGTGCTTCACACTTTAACCAGAAAAATAACCGATTTTGGCAAAAGACGACATATCTCAAGTCTTTCGATATTAATATATAATAATTCAGTAAATATTTCCATGCCATGATTACACACAGCTTTAGGCAAGGTTCCGAGTGGACGGCACATCCACTGAGCTGCAAAATATAAAAAAAATTATAGATATGAACACATGCTTGTAATTTTAGTTCCCATGCCTCTGTGTTTCACACAGACATTACATTGCAGTGAATGAGATTTATAATATAACTACACAAATTACGTTCTGGGTTTCTTTCTTTCTTTTCTAGCAGGTTAGTAACTAGAAACTGTCCCCCATACATAACCCACTCAAGAGGTAAAATGGGTAGGGCATACCCTAAGAAGCAACAGCATGGAGGACATTATATAGTAGTACTAAACAGTGCAGCTGTGAATCTAGCACTGGAGGAAGAGAAACACTCTACGGTATATAAGGCAGCAGCACAGTCACTGTGTGTCTCTCTGCGACAGCTATTTCCTCCTAAGCACATACTGCACATAAGAGAAAAAGAAAAAAAAATCACCTAATTTTCATAGAGAAAAACGGACCATTTGTCATCTGTCACCAATATGAAACCCGCATGGCATCTGTTTTTATACAGCGTAGTTTTTAGTGTTTAAAGACATGAAATGTATCCATAAAAATCAGATGTTATACAGAGGTTCCACGGGGTATGCGATTTTTTTTTTTTTGTTTTCTATGCATAGATTTGAATGGGTGAGTCTCGTCAACACAAAAGAAACTAGCGCAAGCTGCTATTTTTTCCTGCGTGAAAAAAATAATAATTCTGCACAACCCCTCTGAAAATAGCCAGCAAATAGCCTGATCACTCAGTAGTTTTAAAGTTCTAGTGTCTCAAGACGGATTTTAGCAGCATCTCAGAGAATTATGAGTTCAGGAGGCATGGATGAAGAAGAAATGGCTCCTACGCAAATTTCTCTGAAAAAAAATTTTGACTTTTTCTATTCTCTTCCACTAGGAACTTATGCAGTTTGTTAAAATTACATTGACCACTTAAAGGCTTATTAACCTCTTCCCACCTTAAGATGTGAATTATCATCCAGTGAAAGAATCCACAGTTGTGGAGGGGGCTCTGGAGTTGAGCACCCACTACACTCGGCAGATACCGTCTGTATTACATAGTCAGCACCTGACTAACTCTGCTGTGGCCGCGGCTGATAAAACACCGCTGTAACTCTTTTTAATGTGCACCAGTGCCCATGCGCACCAGTACATGTCGGCCTCCTATGATACAATCAATGGGTACTATAACTGCTAGAGGTTTGCGGAGGACCACTGTCATCTCAGTCCTCCTTCACTCAGCCCTAGGCTGAGGTCCACAGGAGAAAGATTTTCAGTTTATAGTGAAATACAGTAGTATTGCAGCATGTAGTACAAGTGATCAATAAGATCACAGCTGCAAGTCTGGAAGTGTTTGTAATGATACATAGCTCAGCTGTATTTCTACAAAAGAGCTGCAGAGTTTTACATAATCACAAACCCTTCCAGCTCTCATCTCACAGCAGTCAGTGTGTGGGAGAGGGGAGTACCAGAGCTGATTGCACTGAGAGGAGATCTGGTTTATTAATTCTAAATAACTACCCAACAATGTTAGTGTAATCTGATTTTTTGTGTTTATTTTGTTCACATGATAGAGAGGAGGTTGCCTCGCCTTAGCTTCTGCAGGAGCAGTTCAGGAGATTTTCTTAACACAATATGTACACAAAAAACCAAACTAAAAAAAATGAGCTACTGATTTGGAGGATGTCAGGGTCTTCACTGTATTCCAGTCCTCTGATGGCTTCATTCACATCGCATATTGTCCAAATGTTTCAATTGTGTTGTTTTTCCTCACTGAATGTTTCGGACAGTAATGCAATTCGCAGACACAATGTTCGTGAAGGAACCTATTCCTACACGAAGCGGCGCATTCTCCACCTATAAACACTTCTTGTAGGGTGAGGTGCCCCACATCTGGAGTTATGTGCATCTTCTGCCAGTTCCTGCATTTTTGTGCCAATCAGTTAACAGCTCTAAGTGCTGCATTTGTGAATTATTAATGAGCAATTCTACACCACAATAGCAGGAACAGAGCCCTTACTGCAATTACAGCTTCCTGATCAATGGAAACCAACCAGAGCTTGAAATTATGACCTCATCCCTTGTCACCAATAATCATCATTTACAAATCGAACACTAAGAGGTATCAATAAGCAGAATGAAAGAAAAAAAACCTGCATTAAAAGTGGTTCTCTGTTTCATCTCATCAATTAGGCAAAGTTTCAAAGTGATTGTAAAAACCAGCAACTTTGCCATTTACCTCTTAATTCTATATAGTGTACCGCTCCCTGATAAGGTTCCGGTCACCTCAGAGTTGGACCGTCTCTTAGGCAAGGAACATGAGCTTGGAAGCGCTGCTCTGAAGCTGGCTGGATCTAGCCAGCCTCAGTGCCGCTGTGTTTCTCCCATGCGACAGAGGCAAAGCTGCCTCTGCTTGAGTCACTGGAAAGTGCACAGTTTGGGCTAGTGGCTCAGACATGGTATAGGTCCAAATGCCAATCTTCAGAGGCACATCTGCCTCCCCCCTTCCCAGCAAGCAAGAAAGGAAGTTAGGAACATGAGTTAACTCTTTTAATGAAAAACGTCTAAATAAATTGTATTTAAATGGGTTGTCCACTACTTGGACAACCCCATCTCTTTCCCGATGTTTGGCCCATTTAATCCCTTCACGACCCCAGCTTATTTTGGTTTCGCAATTTCGTTTATCGCTCCCCTCCTTCCCAGAACCATAACTTTTTTATTTTTCCGTCAATATGGCCATGTGAGGGCTTATTTTTTGCCGGACAAGTTGTACTTTTGAACGACATCATTGGTTATAGCATGTCGTGTACTAGAAAACGGGAAAAAAATTCCAAGTGCGGTGAAATTGCAAAAAAAGTGCAATCCCACACTTGTTGTTTGTTTTGCTTTTTTGCTAGGTTCACTAAATGCTAAAACTGACCTGCCATTATGATTCTCCAGGTCATTACGAGTTCATAGACACCAAACATGTCTAGGATATTTTTTATCTAAGTGGTAAAAAATAAAATTCCAAACTTTGCTAAAAAAAAAAATAAAAAAAATTTGCGCCACATTCCGATACCTGTAGCGTGTCCATTTTTCGTGATCTGAGGTTAAGTGAGGGCTTATTTTTTATGTTCCAATTTGTACCATTTGGGTGCAGATACGTTCTTTTGATCGCCCGTCATTGCATTTTAATGCAATGTCGTGGCGAGCAAAAAAAACCGTAATTCTGGCGTTTCTAATTTTTCTCTCGCTACGCCGTTTAGCGATCAGGTTAATCTTTTTTATTGATAGATCGGCGATTCTGAAAGCGGCGATACCAAATATGTGTATATTTGATTTTTTTTTATTGTTTTAGTTTTAATGGGGTGAAAGGGGGGTGATTTAAACTTCTATATTTTTTTTTTTTTTTTTTCATATTTTTTTTAAACTTTTTTTACTTTTTTACTTTTGCCATGCTTCAATAGCCTCCGTGGAGGCTAGAAGCTGGCACAACTCGATCGGCTCTGCTACATAGAGGTGATGCACAGATTACCTCTATGCAGCAGAATAACAGCATTGCTATGAGCGCCGACCACAGGGTGGCGCTCATAGCAATCAGGCATCAACAACCATAGAGGTCTCAAAGAGACCTCTGGTTGCTATGCTGACGCATCGCTAACCCCCGATCACGTGACGGGGGTCAGCGATGCGCTCATTTCTGGCCCGATGGCCGGAAGCGCTAGTTAAATGCCGCTGTCTGTACAAAACAGCTGACATGTCCCGGCTTTGATGCGGGCTCACCGCCGGAGCCCGCATCAAAGCGGGGGATCTGACCTCGGACGTACTATCCAGTCCAGGGTCAGAAAGGGGTTAAATAAAAAAGCTTATACTCCTCTTCCATGCAAGCGCCGTTCCAGAAGTGTAGGCACTCACTTTCCCGTGGCTCACGTCAAATTGTTATGACATGTGAACTTTGTGTCCAAACACTGCTGACGTCACTTTCCCCGACTTCAGACGTATATATGTAATCAAGGGGAAGTTAGATCTGTGGCTGGATGCTCACCTCCTGTTATTTATGTCTGAAAGTGGGGACAGTGACCCCAGCAGTGATTGGGTGCAGGCCTCATGTGTCATAACCTCACCTGAGCCCAAGGAACGCACCTCTGGAACGGCGCTCGTATTGGAGGTTTTTATTTTAATGGGGCCAAACATGAGGAATGAAAAGCGGTTGTCCAAGTAGTGGACAACTCCTTAAAGAGATTTACATAAACCGCAAACGTTTTACAAACATTTGCTTTGGCGTCATTCAAAAAATAGGAAAGCCCAAATATCATATTGGGATTAGATGCTATGAATGGCAAGGTTGTAAGGAAGCTTTATCAAGAGCAGATTATCATTTGCAGAAATTTCTGCAAATGATATTCACTAGTGGTGAGCAAACGTATTTAAAATACTAAAACAAGGAATAGCATAAATGTCTACAAAGAAAGTGAAATTGGGTTCAAATAAATACAAATAACATTGATCTCCTCACAGACGCTAGTAAGAAGGAACAAGGTACAAATTCCTCACTAATCTCGGTGAGTGCCAAATAGACTGGTTCCTTTAAAGAACAGACACACGGGACACCCCAGTGATACAAAAATAGACTTCCACTCAAGAGAAAAATATTTATTGCTCTCACCTTTCACACTAAACTAGACTCACTGGACACGGAGGATCATACACAATCCCGCATTAAAGCATCAGTATTCTTCAGAGATGGTGTATGTAGTGATAGTAAGAAAACTTTTCTGCTTTATCACAATAAAACTCAATATAAAGTATGTTTTAAAACAACTTGTGAGCAGGATTTCATATCCCAAACTATTAATATGTGTAGCTGGCTCTTTCAAAGGTAAGTCCAGGGATACCAATACATGGCCAGTCCATGAGAAATCAGCATCTGGTCGATATGTAAATGAGTCTGAAGTACCATTAGTAGATCTGAAGCCTGTGTCACTCTAGATCTACACCCCGCCCAATGATCCCTCCTGCTGACTGACAACTCCTCTGCTTGAAGTCACAGAAATTGATGTGGTCAGTATGAGCAGACAGAGCTGGTGGGTAATACAGCTGGAGTGACACAGGCTTCAGATCTACAATAGATCTTCAACCTCATTTGCATATCAATTCAAACACTGATTTCTCACTAACAGACTGGTCATGTAAGGCCATGTTCACACTTTGCGGTTTTTACCGCAGAACCGCCGTGATTTTGATGCTGCGGGTCCGCAGCAGTTTCCATAGCATTTCCATTTACATGTAAACCCTATGGAAACCGCAAACCGCTGTGCACATGCTGTGGGAAAAACCGCGCAGAAACGCAGCGGTTTAAAACCCGCAGCATGTCACTTCTTTGTGCAGAATCGCTGCGATTCTGCACACATAGGAATGCATTGAACCGCTTACTTCCCGCACGGGGCTGTGCCCACGTTGCGGGAAGTAAGCGGCTAATGTGCGGGTGGTACCCGGGGTGGAGGAGAGGAGACTCTCCTCCAGGCCCTGGGAACCATATTTGGGGTAAAGAAAAAGAATAAAAATAAAAAAATCATGATATACTCACCTCTCAGCGCTGCACGCGGCCGGCTGGTCAGAGTTGCTGTGCGAACAGGACCTGCGGTGACGTCACGAAGGGTCCTTCTCGCTCAGCATCTTTGGAACCGGAGCGCCGGGTGCAGCGCCGAGGAGATCCGGACATCAGAGGGTGAGTATAACCAATTTTTATTATTTTTAACATTACCATTGATGCTGCATATTGCTGCATATGCAGCATCAATAGTATAGGCGGAAACCCGCAGCGCAAACCGCAGCGGTTTTGCCCTGCAGATTTATCAAATCCGCTGCGGGAGAACCCGCAGAGGGACGCCGCAAAGTGTGAACATGGCCTAAAGGTATTGCTGAAAGAGCTACATCCACATATAGTTTGAGGGGTTAAGTCCTGCTGACAGATTTCCTTTAAGGGTATGTGCACACGCTGCGGATTCCATTGCGGAATTTTCCCCAGCGTATTTTATTAAATCCGCAGTGCAAAAAGTACTGCGGATTTATCGCGTTTTTTTGTGCGGATTCCGCACAAAGAATTGACATGCTGCGGAAAATAAACTGCAGCGTTTCTGCGCGTTTTTTTCCGCAGCATGTGCACAGAGGTTTTTGTTTTCCATAGGTTAACATTGTACTGTACACCGCATAGAAAACTGCTGCGGATCCGCAGCGTCAAAAACGCTGCGGATCCGCAGCAAAAACCGCAACGTGTGCACATAGCCTAAAGAGTCGGTCATCAGGTTTTTGTTAATGTAAGAACAGCATAATAGGTATAAGGACAGAAATTCTGATTCAGGCAATAAATAGTGTTATAAAATCACTATTTTATCAGCAGTTGATTATCACTAGAGGACTACTTGGTAGTAAGAAGAAACAGGGATCAGTGACCTGTCAGAAGCCATACTGGTGAATACCCAATCAGAGCACCCCATGAAGACCCCCCACAGGCCGCCCTGGAGCACGAGCAGATCATTAACTGAAAATAAAGATTACACAAGAACCACTAGACGGATTTCACCAACCAAGGTATAATTAACCAGTATAACGGCGCCGACCTGACACTGTGTGTAGGTTACTGTGCACAATCCTGCTCCCAGGTTCCCTTTAAGAAATGTATAGGAACCACACAATAGCCGACAGTGCGCTATTTTAGTATATGCCTAGATACATTAAAGCATGCTCATAATAAACAAAAGACAAAGTGGAATGCACCCATACAGGACTTATCTGCTGCAGGCGTTCAGCAGAGGCATTATCAGTAACATTCACGGGTCACAGATGTTAAATCAAATTAATTTATGCCGTAATATTGCTGCACAGAGGATGGATGTAACTTCATGTAGCCTCATCTACAGGCCCGATCCTGTGCTAGGCATCAAACTTCCCACCTAGGAAAACCACAAGATGCTGTGTGAACATACCCATATATACACTGTGTTCCAAATTATTATGCAAATTGGATTTAAGTGTCATAAAGATTTAATTGTTTTGTTTTTCAAATAAACTCGTGGATGGTATTGTGTCTCAGGGCTCAATGGATCACTGAAATCAATCTTAAACACGTGATAATTGGTTTTCCAAGTGATTCTAATTAAAGGAAAACTACTTAAAAATGATGTTCCACATTATTAAGCAGGTCACAGTTTTCAAGTAACATGGGAAAGAAAAAGGATCTCTCTGCTGCTGAAAAGCATCAAATAGTGCAATGCCTTGGCGAAGGGATGAAAACAGAAATTTCCCGAAAACTTAAGCGTGATCATCGTACTGTTAAGAGATTTGTGGCTGTATCTGAGCACAAATGTGTTTGTGCTGATAAAGGCATAATGAGGAAGATTTCTGCCAGGCAAGTTCATCGGATTAAGAGAGCAGCTGCTAAAAAGCCATTACAAAGCAGCAAACAGATATTTGAAGCTGCTGGTGCCTCTGGAGTCCCTCGAACCTCAAGGTGTAGGCTCCTTCAAAGGCTTGCTGTGGTGCATAAACCTACTATTCAGCCACCCTTAAACAGTGTTCACAAGCAGAAATGGGTCCACACATACATATTGGGCCCACACATACATGAAGACTAATTTCCAAACAGTCTTGTTTACTGATAAGTGTTGAGCAACCCTGGATGGTCCAGATGGATGGAGTAGTGGATGGTTGGTGGATGGCCACCATGTCCCAACAAGGCTGCAACGTCAGCAAGGAGGTGGAGGAGTCATGTTTTTGGCAGGGATCATGGAGAAACAGCTGGTGGGGCCCTTTAAGGTTCCTGAAGGTGTGAAAATGACCTCTGCAAAGTATATAGAGTTTCTGACTGACAACTTTCTTCCATGGTATAAAAAGCAGAAACGTGCCTTCAGGAGCAATATCATCTTCATGCATGACAATGCACCATCTCATGCTGCAAAGAAAACCTCTGAGTCATTGGCTGCTATGGGCATAAAAGGAGATAAACTCATGGTGTGGCCACCCTCTTCCCCTGACCTCAACCCTATAGAGAACCTTTGGAATATCATAAAGCAAAAGATCTATGAGGGTGGGAGGCAGTTCACATAGAAACAGCAGCTCTGGGAGGCTATTGCAACTTCATGCAAAGAAATACAAGCAGAAACTCTCCAAAAACTCACAAGTTCAATGGATGCAAGAATTGTGAAGGTGATATCAAAGAAGGGTTCCTATGTTACCATGTAACTTGGCCTGTCAGGATGCTTTGAGATAAATAGCTTTTTTGTTCAGTGAATGTGACCTCCTAATGCTGCAAATTCCACAAATGAGCATTTTCAGTTCTTTAAAACATATCAAATGTTTAGAAATTCTACTGTGCCTAATAATTTGGAACAGTGCATTTTGTTATTTTATTCATTTTGGAGATTATACTGTTATCATTGGGAGGTTTCTTCAATAAAATTCGATGTATACCCTAATGGGCGATTACTTTTATTAGACTGTCATTTGCACCGACCATTTAGGAAAATCCCATAAAAATGTAATTTGCATAATAATTTGGAACATAGTGTAAAGCCACGTACAATGGTCTGTACTGACTTGGACGGAGCTGTGGTAGTTCCCAAGCTTCTGACATACTTGGAACATTGCTTTGGTTTCACAGAGAACAAGCTATATAATTATTAACATGGTTATATGCTATGCTAATTACAACATCTGTCGAGAAAATTAGGAGGGGCGCGCGGTCACACTGAAGCAATCAGGATAAAAACCACTCACATTTTTTTCTTTTTACACCAACTTAAACTTATTTTTGCTCTGAGATTTTTGCAATCTTTTAGCATTAATGGGAACAAATGCCCATCTGTAATCATGCTATGTACAAAGTGTCTAAACAGGCTTAGCCTTGAGCTCTACACACTTTCATTAGACAGGCTGAAGATGTACTGCTCACAAGCCTCTCTAATTTTCAGAATTCTTTTAAAGGGAACCTGATGCTTAATACATGCTGCCCAATCCACGGGTAGCATGCATCAGACACTGGCTGCATGATTTCTGCCTTAGGCTTCTTTTACACTAGCGTCGGCACGGGGCCGTCGCTATGCGTCGGCCCGACGCGCGTTGTGAAAGTAATGCCCGACGTGGGCAGCGGAAGCAGTCTTACGACGCTTCCGCTGCCCCATTGTAATGTCCGGGGAGGAGGGGGGCGGAGTTTCGGCCACGCATGCGCGGTCGAAAATGGTGGACACGACGCGCAAAAAAAGTTACACGTAACGTTTTTTTGTGCCGACGGTCCGCCAAAACACGACGCAACCGTCGCTAATGTAAGTCTATGGGGAAAAACCACATCCTGCAGACAACGCAGGATGCGTTTTTTCCCCTAAACGACGCATTGCGACGTATTCCAAACGACGCTAGTGTGAAAGTAGCCTTATATGTTTGACTCTGCCAGTGACTATACACGCACAGGGAGAAAGCTGTCGCTCGAGGACAGCGGGTGGGGAGAAGCAGTCAGGGACCCCCCCCCCCCCCCCCTTCCCGTACAACTAGTCTCCTGTGCGGCTCAGTGAACCAGAATAAGTCTGCATTCAGATAAGCAGATGATATTTAATCAACATGAAGTTCCATATGCCCTATTTCTATGTCTGTCATCTGCTCACATTGGCTGTCCGCATGCTAACTGGTTTGTCAATGGAGAGTACATTGAGCAACAACATGCTTGTCTGAAGTCAGCCGAATGATGGACATATCAGTACGAGCGCTAGTGGAGGCAGGAGACAACACAAATGTAGTACTTGATGGGACTAACACACATGAAAAAAGTCTGCAACTAGGAGCAGGCTGCGAAACGCGTATCATCTAAGGCCACGTGCACACCATCAGTATCAGGTCAGTATTTTACCTCAGTCTGCGTAAGCCAAAGCCAGGAGTGGGTGATAATACAGAAGTGGTGACGTGTTTCTATTGCACTTTTCTTACTATTGCTCCACTCCTCCTGATTTTAGCTTACAAATACTAATGTAAAACACTGAACAAATACGGAACGTGTGAACGTGGCCTTAATGAGTGCTTCCCAAACCCCGTCCTCGCAGCCCCAACAAAATGTTTTCCGGATTCCCTTAGTATTGCGTTTGAGAAACATTGCTCCAAGTCAATGATGGAATGAAGACTGCAGACCGAAATGAAGGCCAATCCTACCGGTGTCATCAGTGTTTTGGATCAGTGTGTCATTAATGTACGGTCCGTGTCATCTGTTTTTTTTTTTTTTCACGGATGGATAAATAAATTAGGCTGGAGTCACACTAAACGTTTAAAAAAAATCTGTCCGAGCCTCCCTTCCGAGAGTCGCACGAGTGTAATGCAAGTGTCATGCGAGCACAATACAATTTTTCACACCTAGCATCCGATTTACAGCCGAATGCAGTGCAATTTTAGCATGAGCTTTTACAGCAATTCTCTATGTTGTTATTTACATGTCGTTTTCAAAAGGAAATATTCTTCAAATATATATATTTTCCCATCGCGCTCGTGCTGACATCAGAGAGGTGACGTGAGTTCACTGGCTGGATCTCGCAGGACCAGTCTGACAGCACCGCGAGAAGGAGAACTTTCTCACGATTGATGTACTGTCAGATAGGTAATAGGAGTTCACAGGGAGACACTAAGCACATGCTGCTCAGTGTCTTCTGCTGGATGATAGGCTGTATGGTCGCAACATGCAACGTTGCAGCCTGCCATCTAGATGTAGCAGAGCTAGATCCGTCGTGGATCAAATGGATTAACATCTTCTGTGCGTCGGTGGAATGGGCGAGGTCGTAACTATTTATAATTTAGAGTTATTAAAGGAGTCTGTCATTCTTTCAATTAAAATGACGTGTGTGTGTGTGTGTGTGTGTGTGTGTGTGTGTGTGTGTGTGTGTGTGTGTGTGTGTGTGTGTGTGTGTGTGTGTTTTTATACAATATGACTATGGGGTTAGTAATGGAGGCGTCTCATTGACGCCTCTCCATTACTGAACTCGGGGCTTGATGTTACGCGACAATACAAAGGTGACATCAACCCGCCAACTGTTATCCCACTTGCCACCGCTACAGGGCAAGTGGGAAGAGCGAGGCTAAGTGCCAGAATTGGGGCATTAAGCGATACACCTTTCCTGGGGCGGCTGAGAGATGATGTTTTTAGCCTGGGGGGGGGTGCCGTATCAATGGCCGCTTCCTAGGCTATTACTATCAGCCCGCATCACCCCACCTCTGCCGACACCATGCCTCTTGTGACCCTGCTCTGCCAGCCCTCAGGTAAGATACTGTAAATTCGGACAATAAGATGGACCCCCATCTTATAAAAAAAATCTTTTTTTCTGCAATTTTCACCCCAAATTTGGGGTGCGCCTTATGGTCCGGTGCGTCTTATAGTCCGAAAAATATGGTATATATCCATCTATTCTATGCATATATATCTATTCTATTGTAACCGGTCAGTGTGATTTTACTGTATGCGGCACATGAATTGCCAGCTTTTCAAAGGACACCGGTGCGTAAAAATTGGACAGCACTCGCATGGTCCAAGTGTTGTGCGATTTTTTTCATGCACCCATAGGCTTGCATTGGCGACAATCGCAGTGTGCTGAATACACCTGAGAAAATAAATGCTGATGTGATCTGCCTTACAGATTAACACTGGTCCGAGTGCTATGCGATGTTTTCTCGCATAGCACTTGACGATATTCTACGGTAGTGTGACGCCGGCCTTACAAAGCTTCTCTTATCCCTTCTAATGTTAAATATGGACGGCATACAGACTACATACTGACGCCATCCGTGTGCTGTACATGCTTTTCACGGACTTGCATTGGCTCTTGTCATAGGTGATTCAAGAAAATACAGACATATCCCAATGTGTTATGCAAGGACACGGTCTGTGAAAAAACACGGACATGTTAATAACATCATAGATTATAATGGGTAATGGGTACGTGTTGTATCTATGAAAAAAGGAGATACAACACTAGGTGAAGCACGGATGTGTGAGATAGGCCTAAGGACGCATTCATACCTCTGTGTATAATGTCTGTGTGCTGTCCGATTTTTTTCTCAGTTTAAAAAAAAAATTATGAGACAATGTAGATCCTATTCAGATCTGTGCTTGTGTAACATACACGGACATACAAGTCAATGGGGATCTGACAAATACGGATGCAAATCGGAACATTTCTGCTTTGATGGTAACATTCACACTGCTGCGCGAATGGAGATTATGGATATGTTCACACTGTGTCTTTCTGCCTTTTTGAATGGAAACACTGTAAAAAGTGCTGAAAAAATGCTCAAACGGAAGGACATAAAGTATTTGTTTCTGTGTAAAAATGACTTGCTGTTCATAATTTCATGTTATAGGCTTCCAAAAGGCGCCTTCTGCCATTTTCCATCTGGTAGAAGCTCAATACTTTAAAATAGAAGTGACTGGGAAGGCTAAAGAGACACCCAAAAGATGTTTGCATTTTCTCTTTGTTCAACTGATTTTTAAAAAGTCCAGAAAGAAGCAGTAAATAATATGCCCAAAAACACTGAAAAAAAATCCATAAGAAAAATACATTAAAAACTGGTACCAAAAACAATCCAAAAATCACTAAAATAAAAAAAAGACACTTTAGGTTTACAAAACTTTAGAGAAACAGATCTATTCCTTAATTCCTCTTCTGCTTGAAAAATGAACATTTTTGACCACCATAAGTCACAAGCTGAACATACCCTAAAGCTAAATTCACACATCTAGGTCCGTTTTACAAGGATGTAAAAATGGACAGTTTTTCTCCAATGTGTCATCCATATTGCCTCCGTGTTGCATGTGTTTTTAAAAACTAAAGGCGGGATACTATCTGACCATTTATTTATCCACTGACTCCTTAAAATTGATCTGTGAAAACCATAACACTGAAGTAAGGCCGGGGTCATACCATGTTTTAGCCACATGTCATTGGCTGCATCGGGGTGTCTGTCTTCAGCCCGGAAAAACGGGATTTAGGCGCCACGGACTTTAATGAAGCAGCCACTTTGTGCTCTGTCTGAGCTCATTTTCAACAGTATCCGACTTTATCAGGTGGCCACAAAAAGGCAGTGGACCATATTTTTGTGCCCATCTGAAATAAGTGGATACGGCCAAAAATGAGGTCAGAGAGCACAAAGTGACTGTCTGCTTAAAGGGAACCTGTCACCCCCAAAATCGAAGGGGAGCTAAGCCCACCAGCATCAGGCTCTGCTCTAGATAAGCCCCTGATGCAGGTGGGCTTAGCTCACCTTCGATTTTGGGGGTGACAGGTTCCCTTTAATTCAAGCTAATTGTGGTGTTGTTCAATGTGCCAGAGTCCTGTTTTTTTCAGGACTTTAAATGGAAGTCCCAAAGGAGCCACCGACGTGTGGCCAAAACATGATATGATCCCAGCCTAACTAGTATGTACTCAGTTTTATAAAACGGATGAGAATAGGACATCTTCTGAGGCTCGTGGACAGAGACACTGATCAGTTTTGTTTTTTATTTTTTTTAAATAAAGGACATGTGTATGGATAAATTAATTTTTATGGGCAGGTGTGCTGCCTGAGAAAAAAAAGCTCAGTATACAGATATGAAAAATGGAAGTACAACTTATTTTAATCACAATCCTTTAGCATTTCAAAATCACATTTTTCATGGCAAAGACGTCCACAGCCTTAAATATGTATGCCAAGTATCCCATGGACTTATGCATGCTCCCATGGGATCTACAGCTACAGCGCTGTTCAGCTAATTTAGTTACAGAAGTGAATACTTTTTTTCAAAATATTTGGACCTATTGAAACATGCTGAAAAGTGAAATATCTGCATTATTCTGTGGACTCATTCATGGCTCCAGAATATGGCTCCTATACAGGGTCCTCAATGACGGAATCCGGAACCAGCGTGTCACTGAATATACTGCGCCCACACAGAGGTATATTATTAGTGTGATTAAGGGGGCTTTCCAGCTCTGTAAATTCGATGATCAATCAGCTGGTTGAAGGGTCTGCGATACTTCGCCTTCATTATTACATGGCTCTACACAGCACTATACTTTAAGGCTATGTACCCACGTTGCGGACTCATGTGAGGATTTTTCCGCACCATTTTTGAAAAATCCGCAGGTAAAACGCACTGCTTTTTACCTGCGGATTTACTGCTTTTTTGTGCGGATTTCACCAGCGGTTTTACACCTGCGGATTCCTATTATGGAGCAGGTGTAAAACGCTGCAGAATCCGCACAAAGAATTGACATACTGCGGAAAATACAAAGTAGCGTTTCCATGCGGTATTTTCCACACCATGGGCACAGCGGATTTGGTTTTCCATGGGTTTTCATGGTACTGTAAACCTGATGGAAAACTGCTGTGAATCCGCAGTGGCCAATCCGCACCGTGTGCACATAGCCTTAGAAGCAGATTGATGATGTAGCTTAGTTCCATAATCTTAACAGCCATGTACAACCTTGCACAGAATTTTTAGTTTTGTTCATTGGCTTCCTAAATAAAAAAGGCAGCAGCTTTCTAAACTGTCTTTATTAAAAATGTTTTACCATTTCTTTGCTGCAGAGCATCGGTTCACTTAGTGTTGGGGCTTGTTCAGACAAGGTGTTTTCGGTCCGTATTATTTCCGTCTGTAGACCGATCAAATATGGACATCAGTAAAGCAAAGGTGCCAAAGCACCAATGGCCAGCATAGAGGGGAAAAACTGCAGTATGCAGTATAAAGGCTAAGTTCACACTAGGCTTTATTTATGCTAATATTCAGCTCCCTTGTACAGTACCAGCAAAGCCTATGAGATTTCAGAAATTTCATGCACACAAATAGTTTTTTTTGTCATTAGCATTTTGTGCTTTGCATGGGTTTTTTTTGGACACGTCACTTCTTTGAATGAGTGGTGAAAAAAAAAACGCACCAAAAATGCAAGTGTTATGTTTTGCTACTTTTTTGGGGCCAAAACTTGATTGAATAGGAGAGGGTTTGTAACCCCTTCATAACCGGAGGTATTTTTGTTTTTGCATTTTTTAATTTTCGATCAATATGTCCATGTGAGGGCTTGTTTTTTGCGGGACGAGTTGTACTAACTAAAAGACACCATTGGTTTTAACATATCGCACACTGGAAAACTATAAAAAAAATTCCAAGTGCTGTGAAATTGCAAAAAAGTGCAATTCCACAGTTTTTTTACTATGTTCACTAAATGCTAAAACTGACCAGTCATTGTAATTCTCCGTGTCATTACAAGTTCACAGACACCAAACATGTCTAGGTTTTTTTAAGTGGTGAAAAAAAAAAAAGTCACCATTTTCCAAGACTTGTAGCATCTCCATTTTTCGTGAGTTGAGGCTGGGAAAGGGCTTATTTTTTGCGCGCAGAGCTCAAGTTTTAATTGATACCATTTTGATGTAGATAAGATCTTTTGATTGCCCGTTATTGCATTTTATTGCAATGTAGTGATGACCGAAAAAAAAAAAACAATTCTGAGAATTTTTATCTCGTTACGCCGTTTTCCGATCTGACGATTCTGAATGTGGAGATACCAAATATGTGTATATTAGATTTTTGTATTGTTTTACTTTGAATGGGGGAAAGGGGGGTGATTTGAACTTACATTTTTATTTAAATATTTTTACTTTTTTTTTTTTGCATGCTTCAATAGTCTGCATGGGAGGCTAGAAGCTGCAGTTGTCTAATCGCCTCTGCTACACACAGGCAATGATCAGATCGCCTATGTGCAGCAGAACTGCTCACTTGCCATCAGCGCCGACAACCAGGATTTCCGTTGCACTTCCAGTAAGCACAAGTTAAATGAAGCAGTTAGAGATTGACAGTGGCATTTAACAGGTTAACAGCCACGGGTGGATTGCTATTCCACCCGTGGCTGTTAAATGCGCATATCAGCTGTTTAAAACAGCTGACGTGCAGGGAAAGATGTGGGCTCAGCACCGGATCCCACATCAAAGGGAGGGATTCCGACGTGAAAGAATTATTACGCCAAGTGTCGGAAAGGGGTTAAACGCTAAACTTCATCAGCATGCACAAGAGACAAATCTAGCATGCCAGAACAGCTGCAAAAAAAAAAAAAAAAAAAATCACAAAAAAACGCATAAAAAAAATGAAAAGGAAAACATGCTTTCTTTTCTGCTTTTTCTTTCCTGCAGAAAAAAAAACGCTGAAAAAACACCTGGTGTGAACTTACCCTTAAGTATGGAATGTGCTATGGACCAGAATAGTTCATGCAGTAGAAGATGGCTCTTGCACCCATGTACAATGCGGAGCCAATCATTAGAGAGAGTTTTTGGTATGGTAGTCTGAACAAGGCCTTCAAAATAACAGCAGGGAGGAGGCCGTAAGTAAATCTCCAAACTAAGGAGAGATCTCAGAGAGCACAGGAAACAGGCTATAGAAAAAGAAAAAATAGGAGCTATCTGGATATATGGGCAGTGAGAACAGCAGCCCCCCTGGACACACACCGACTGCACATCCAGCCTATGTTACTGGGATACACTCCCACAAGAGAAAAGGCCGAAACTTGGATAAAACTGTATTTCTGAGGGGGACTTGAAAATGAATGAATATTGCAGATTGAAACTCAGAGGGGACATTTAGTTAATAAAATTGCACCAACATTCAGTACAGTACCAGTCATTAGAGACCCGAAGATCCAGGGGTAGCCCATCTCTACCACTCATTAGTTTGGACACCTATTCATGCAATGGTTTCCTTGTTCTAATTGGAATGTGCACATTGCAGGTTCAGACTGAAGGCCACACAAACCACAGAAGGATCACATATGGAAAAAATCAGCAAAGAAGCACATGTGAAACAAAGCAGAAAGTATGTTAATTCTTAGATTTATCAAAGCACCCCCTGTTTCTCTGATGACAGCTTTACACATCCTCGGTATTCTCTCAAACAGCTTCATCAGGACTTGGGAGCGTTCCCAGAGGTGCTGAGCACTTGTTGGCTGCTTTGCCTTTACTCTAGCTCATCCCAAACATCTCAACTAGGATGCAGTCAGGCGATTGTGAAGGCAATGTCATGCGACGTAGCACTTCATCCTTCTCACTGTTGGTCACACGGCCCTTACATAGCCTAGAGGTGTGTGTTGGGTCATTGCCTTGGGGCAACATAAAGGATGGTCCCACCAAGTGCAAACCAGATGGGACGGCGTGACCCTGCAGAATGCTGGGGCAGCCATCATGGGTAAATGAGCCTTGAATTTGGATTAAATCACCTTCACACCATCAAACCTCCTCCTCCATGCTTTATAGTGGGCTCTACACATGTAGATACCATCCGCTCACCTTTTCTGTGGCTCACACTTGTATGTGGGTCTTTACTAAACATCTCAAATTTTGAGTCATTGGACCACAATACATATTTCCACTTATCTAATGTCAATTGCTTGGCCCAAACAAGTCTCATCTCTTTTTGCGATCCTCGGTAGTGGCTTCTTTGCAGCAATTCAACCATACAGGCCTGCTTCTCTCCTCTGGACAGAGGATATTGAGATGTTTCGTGTGTGAAGATATCCCTGACGTCACAGGTGCCACCTTCCCTATCCAGAAGTGAACAGCAGCGGAATAACACTCACATTAGAGGCCATTTGAACATCACTGACAAACGTCCTGATTTAGTCAAAGTTTCGGATCAAATTTTCATCAATGTTTACATTTTTATCATCAGAAATTTATCACATTTTCTCATTAAAAAAAAAGGTTTGCCAAGCCTCTCTTATCAAGAAGTCTCAGAAAAACGGCATATGGATAGCGTCCGTTTTTTTCACAAACCATAGACTTCCATTGGTGAGTTTGTTCCATGAATTGGATCAAAGTCAAACATATCTCTGTATATACAGACCTTATCAGCCTTACAAATCCTAGATAAATGACGAAGCTTTGCCGAACAGAGGTGTCATTTTATAGGAGAATATCAAGGATTATTTGAATTTAAAAATGTCAACCCTCACATCTTCCCCCTCACCTCTTGACATCATCTATCAACAGAGATTTAGGGGGTCCCCATACACGCAAGATGGTCAGTTCAATTAACCTTAACCTAATGTATATGGGTGTGCAACTCTGACATCACTATACTGTATTACACCGATGCTAAGGCTATGTTCACACGTTGCTTTTTGCTGCACCTTTTTATGCAAATTAAAAGCTGCTTTTTACAGTACCAGCAAAAGCTATGAGATTTTCTGGGTTTTTTTTCCTGACTGAATTGCTTTTTTGAGGTCTGCAGCAAGTCAATTCTTTCAGCATTTTTGCAGCGTTTTTTCACCCATAGAAAGCAATGGGCAAAAAACCCGAAAAAAAACTTTGCCATTAGTTTTTGCAGCATTTTTGGTGGAAATACACAGACACAGCAGAATGTGAAACCCATTTATTTTTGTGATTTTCCCAGTCGTAAAGCAAAATGTCTTGGTGCCCTCATCTGAGAATGGCTGTTAGGCCAGCGTCACACAATGTACGGTATATATAATAAAAATAAAAAAACGCTCCGTTTTTCACAGCCAAGATTCGCAGAAATGTTCCCGAACAGTGATCCGTATGTCAGACGTTTGCAATGAGAGGATGAGATTTTTCCCTCATTAAAGTATCTGTGTGACATCCGTATGGCGAGATTTTCTGGACATATAATGGATCCATGGCCTCAAATATTCATGAAAATACATATACATACATATATATTGTCAGTGAGACACATATATATCTTAATATTTCATACAGAGCTAGATAGCAGAATAGCTGATAATTCAATTGTCGGGTTCTGTAAAATTACTACAGAACCCGACAGGATATGAGACATGGTTTACATACAGTAAACCATTGCATATCGGTTAGATTTTTATATGTCCCTCACTAATAATATTAGTAGTGTGTGTGTACAATTTTGGAGCTGTAGGTGTTAAATTAAAGAATTAATTCATGAAAAAACTGGAGTGAGCTCCCGCACAATTTTCTCCACCAGAGAGGGAAAGCCAGTGTCTGAGGACAGATATTAATTGCCTAGATAGGGATCATGGTTATTGCCCCCTCCCCCCCCCCCCCCGGCTAAAAAAAAAATCTCTTCCCACTGCCCTGCGGCGATGGCATATGGGGTAAAAAGGGGTTAATGTCACCTTGCTATTGTAAAGTGACATTAAGCCTGGTTAATAATGGTGATGTGTCAATAAGGCACCTATCCATTATTAATTCATTAGTATGTATGGGTTAAAAAAAATACATACATTAAGAATAAAGTCTTTTAATGAAATAATTAAACACACAGGTTTAATATCTTTATTACACTCTCAATCCAAGTGAAGCCCTCGTTCTTCTGTAAAAAATCCAAAATAAAAAAGCAACAATATCCCATACCTGTCCACCGTACAGTCAAGTCCCACGCTGCAATCCATCTCAAGGGGTTAAATAATTTATAACCCGGAGCCTGCTAATGATACCGGCCAGGCTGTAAACCAGGGATGAATGAATGTATGAATGAAAAGCTGCCTGCACAGTCTCCCACCCGACCGGACAAGGACTCATTAGCGTGGGAAAGTTTCTGAACATTTTCCCACGCTGTCAAGTTCACCTCAGGTCAGGCTGTGACACTGCGCATGCTCAGTGACGTCAGCAGTAGTCGGCCCCGCCTGACCTGAGAGGCTGTGCAGGCAGCTTTTCATTCATTCCTCCATGGTTTACAATCTGGACGGTAGCATTAGCACCACTCCCAGTTGTAAACTATTTAACCCCTTGAGATGGATTGCAGCGTGGGACTTGACTGTACGGCAGACAGGTATGGGATATTGTTGCTTTTTTATTTTAGATTTTTTTACCGAAGAACGAGGGCTTCACTTGGATTAAGAGTGTAATAAAGATGATAAACCTGTGTGTTTCATTAAAAGACTTTATTCTTAATGTGTGTGCATTTTTTAACCCATTCATACTATAGGATTAAGAATGGATAAGTGTCTTATTGACACCTCTCCATTATTAACCAGGCTTAATGTCACCTTACAATAGCAAGGTGACATTAAACCCCTTATTACCCCATATGCCATGGCTACAGGGCAATAGGAAGAGAGAGGTTAAGTGCCTTGAATAATTCCTTGGAAAACTATGTGTAAATTACATAGATAATTGCTCTATGTAAGAGCTCATGTTAAAAATCACATTGCAGTTGGATGCTAGGTGTTAAAAAAATAAATTAATTTAAAAAAAAAAAAAAAAAAAAGATGATCAGGACTGCACTGGCATAACACTCGTCCCACTTTTCTGGACAAACTCGGACTGTTTTTGTTTTCTTTTTGATGGGTATGAGCCCTACTAAAAAAAATTTTATGCAGAGCGCATTGGAGACATATATACAGCAATCTAGAATGCTGCATATGAAGGTGTACAAGTGCTGACCCTACATTCTATGGGAAAAACCTAATGACACATTCCTTTTAATTTCTCCATTGTCTGAGTCTGCAGATGTCGGACTGCACTGGGATGACATCAGAGTGCAGTCTGATGATTCCCACGCACCCATAAACTTGAATGAGTGGGCACGATACAAATTCTGGAGCCACTTGTGTGACTCCAGTCTTATCCAGGGCTATACACACACAAAAAAAAACTCCCAGAACTTTCTTGTTTTTCTGTATGTCTGATTTATTTTACCAGGTCCACAGTCTTTATACGTTTATAAAGAACCTTAATATAGCAGACTTAACTAGCATCAGTCATAAAAATCGGTTCCCAATTTTACGTTACATGGAGACCCTTCAGCACACTATACACATTGCTTATTTTAGGCAGCACCATGTCTACCACGCATCGTCTTATCAGTTTGCTGTTCTTCGTCATGACAGGTTCTTCACAATATCTGAGCTCATGCACTCTGCCTTATGAGGCTCCGGTTTGTCCAGAAGAACCAATATAGCAGTCATGTGCATGAACCTTAAGGTGGATTCACATTTCTGCACGTATTTTGCATCTGCCCTACAGAAACATGTGCTCGGCATCATAACAGCCATTCAGATGAATGAAACCGTCACAACATTTCTACAACAAAATCTGCAGAGAAAGTGTAGAATCCATTCAAGATGAGCCACATCTATCACATAGGGCAGCCCGCGGGGATACATTTGGCACATCTTATTACTGCCAGCTCTAAGTTTACATTGCCTACCCATTATGAAATGTGGGCCATAGTATTTCTACACTGAGCACTAGTGATGAGCGAATGTGCTCGGATAAGGAGCTATACAGCTTATCCTATAGCGCCTTCTCCAATAACACCTCATCCTATAGCGTCTTCTCCCACATCGCCTTCTCCTACAACACCTCATCCTATAGCGTCTTCTCCCGCAGCGCCTTCTCCTACAACACCTCATCCTATAGCGTCTTCTCCCGCTTCACCTTCTCCTACAACACCTCATACCGCGGCGCCTTCTCCTATAACACCTCATCTTATAGCGTCTTCTCCCGCAGCGCCTTCTCCTGTAACACCTCATCCTATAAAGCCTTCGCCTACAACACATCATCCCACAGCGCCTTCTCCTATAACACCTCATCCTATAGCGTCTTCTCCTACAACACCTCATCCTATAGCGTCTTCTCCTATAACAACTCATCCTATAGCGTCTTCTCCTACAACACCTCATTCTATAGCGTCTTCTCCCGCAGCACCTTCTCCTACAACACCTCATACCGCAGCGTCTTCTCCTATAACACCTCATCCTATAGCTTCTTCTCCCGCAGCGCCTTCTCCTATAACACCTCATCTTATAAAGCCTTCTCCTACAACACATCATCCCACAGCGCCTTCTCCTATAACACCTCATCCTATAGCGTCTTCTCCTACAACACCTCATCCTATAGCGTCTTCTCCTATAACAACTCATCCCATAACGTCTTCTCCCGCAGCGCCTTCTCCTACACCTCATCCTATAGCATCTTCTCCCGCAGCACCTTCTCCTACAACACCTCATACCGCAGCGCCTTCTCCTACATCTCCTCATCCTATAGCGCCTTCTCCTATAATACCTCATCCTATAGCGCCTTCTCCTATAACAACTCATCCTATAGCGCCTTCTCCTATAAAACCTCATCCTATAGCGCCTTCTCCTATAACACCTCATCCTATAGCGCCTTCTCCTATAACACCTCATCCTATAGCGCTTTCTCCTATAACACCTCATCCTATAGCGCCTTCTCCTATAACACCTCATTCTATAACGCCTTCTCCTACAACACATCATCCTATAGCGTCTTCTCCCGCTTCACCTTCTCCTACAACACCTCATACCGCGGCGCCTTCTCCTATAACACCTCATCTTATAGCGTCTTCTCCCGCAGCGCCTTCTCCTGTAACACCTCATCCTATAAAGCCTTCGCCTACAACACATCATCCCACAGCGCCTTCTCCTATAACACCTCATCCTATAGCGTCTTCTCCTATAACAACTCATCCTATAGCGTCTTCTCCCGCAGCGCCTTCTCCTGTAACACCTCATCCTATAAAGCCTTCGCCTACAACACATCATCCCACAGCGCCTTCTCCTATAACACCTCATCCTATAGCGTCTTCTCCTACAACACCTCATTCTATAGCGTCTTCTCCCGCAGCACCTTCTCCTACAACACCTCATACCGCAGCGCCTTCTCCTATAACACCTCATCCTATAGCGTCTTCTCCTATAACACCTCATCCTATAGCTTCTTCACCCGCAGCGCCTTCTCCTATAACACCTCATCTTATAAAGCCTTCTCCTACAACACATCATCCCACAGCGCCTTCTCCTATAACAACTCATCCTATAGCGTCTTCTCCTACAACACCTCATCCTATAGCGTCTTCTCCTATAACAACTCATCCTATAGCGTCTTCTCCCGCAGCGCCTTCTCCTACACCTCATCCTATAGCGTCTTCTCCCGCAGCACCTTCTCCTACAACACCTCATACCGCAGCGCCTTCTCCTACATCTCCTCATCCTATAGCGCCTTCTCCTATAATACCTCATCCTATAGCGCCTTCTCCTATAACACCTCATCCTATAGCGCCTTCTCCTATAATACCTCATCCTATAGCGCCTTCTCCTATAACACCTCATCCTATAGCGCCTTCTCCTATAACACCTCATCCTATAGCGCCTTCTCCTATAACACCTCATCCTATAGCGCCTTCTCCTATATCACCTCATCCTATAGCGCCTTCTCCTATAACACCTCATCCTATAGCGCTTTCTCCTATAACACCTCATCCTATAGCGCCTTCTCCTATAACACCTCATTCTATAACGCCTTCTCCTACAACACATCATCCCGCAGCGCCTTCTCCTATAACACCTCATCCTATAACGCCTTCTCCTATAACACCTCATCCTATAGCGCCTTCTCCTATAACACCTCATCCTATAGCGCCTTCTCCTATAACACCTCATCCTATAGCGCCTTCTCCTATAACACCTCATCCTATAGCGCCTTCTCCTATAACACCTCATCCTATAGCGCCTTCTCCTATAACACCTCATCCTATAGCGCCTTCTCCTATAACACCTCATCCTATAGCGCCTTCTCCTATAACACCTCATCCTATAGCGCCTTCTCCTATAACACCTCATCCTATAGCGCCTTCTCCTATAACACCTCATCCTATAGCGCCTTCTCCTATAACACCTCATCCTATAGCGCCTTCTCCTATAACACCTCATCCTATAGCGCCTTCTCCTATAAAACCTCATCCTATAGCGCCTTCTCCTATAACACCTCATCCTATAGCGCCTTCTCCTATAACACCTCATCCTATAGCGCTTTCTCCTATAACACCTCATCCTATAGCGCCTTCTCCTATAACATCTCATTCTATAACGCCTTCTCCTACAACACATCATCCCGCAGCGCCTTCTCCTATAACACCTCATCCTATAGCGCCTTCTCCTATAACACCTCATCCTACAACGCCTTCTCCTACAACACATCATCCCGCAGCGCCTTCTCCTACAACACCTCATCCTATAGCGCCTTCTCCTATAACACCTCATCCTATAGCGCCTTCTCCTATAACACCTCATCCTATAGCGCCTTCTCCTATAACACCTCATCCTATAGCGCCTTCTCCTATAACACCTCATCCTATAGCGCCTTCTCCTATAACACCTCATCCTATAGCGCCTTCTCCTATAACACCTCATCCTATAGCGCCTTCTCCTATAACACCTCATCCTATAGCGCCTTCTCCTATAACACCTCATCCTATAGCGCCTTCTCCTATAACACCTCATCCTATAGCGCCTTCTCCTATAACACCTCATCCTATAGCGCCTTCTCCTATAACACCTCATCCTATAGCGCCTTCTCCTATAACACCTCATCCTATAGCGCTTTCTCCTATAACACCTCATCCTATAGCGCCTTCTCCTATAACACCTCATTCTATAACGCCTTCTCCTACAACACATCATCCCGCAGCGCCTTCTCCTATAACACCTTATCCTATAGCGCCTTCTCCTATAACACCTCATCCTATAGCGCCTTCTCCTATAACACCTCATCCTATAGCGCCTTCTCCTATAACACCTCATCCTATAGCGCCTTCTCCTATAACACCTCATCCTATAGCGCCTTCTCCTATAACACCTCATCCTATAGCGCCTTCTCCTATAACACCTCATCCTATAGCGCCTTCTCCTATAACACCTCATCCTATAGCGCCTTCTCCTATAACACCTCATTCTATAACGCCTTCTCCTACAACACATCATCCCGCAGCGCCTTCTCCTATAACACCTTATCCTAGAACGCCTTCTCCTATAACACCTCATCCTATAGCGCCTTCTCCTATAACACCTCATCCTATAACGCCTTCTCCTACAACACATCATCCCGCAGCGCCTTCTCCTATAACACCTCATTCTATAACGCCTTCTCCTATAACACCTCATCCTATAGCGTCTTCTCCTATAACACCTCATCCTATAGCGCCTTCTCCTATAACACCTCATCCTATAGCGCCTTCTCCTATAACACCTCATCCTATAACGCCTTCTCCTACAACACATCATCCCGCAGCGCCTTCTCCTATAACACCTCATCCTATAACGCCTTCTCCTATAACACCTCATGATATAGCGCCTTCTCCTATAACACCTCATCCTATAGCGCCTTCTCCTATAACACCTCATCCTATAGCGCCTTCTCCTATAACACCTCATCCTATAGCACCTTCTCCTATAACACCTCATCCTATAGCGCCTTCTCCTATAACACCTCATCCTATAGCGCCTTCTCCTATAACACCTCATCCTATAGCGCCTTCTCCTATAACACCTCATCCTATAGCGCTTTCTCCTATAACACCTCATCCTATAGCGCCTTCTCCTATAACACCTCATTCTATAACGCCTTCTCCTATAACACCTCATCCTATAGCGTCTTCTCCTTTAACACCTCATCCTATAGCGCCTTCTCCTATAACACCTCATCCTATAGCGCTTTCTCCTATAACACCTCATCCTATAGCGCCTTCTCCTATAACACCTCATTCTATAACGCCTTCTCCTATAACACCTCATCCTATAACGCCTTCTCCTACAACACATCATCCCGCAGCGCCTTCTCCTATAACACCTCATTCTATAACGCCTTCTCCTATAACACCTTCTCCTATAACACCTCATTCTATAACGCCTTCTCCTATAACACCTTCTCCTATAACACCTCATTCTATAACGCCTTCTCCTATAACACCTCATCCTATAGCGCCTTCTCCTACAACACATCATCCCGCAGCGCCTTCTCCTATAACACCTCATCCTATAACGCCTTCTCCTACAACACATCATCCCGCAGCGCCTTCTCCTATAACACCTCATCCTATAACGCCTTCTCCTACAACACATCATCCCGCAGCGCCTTCTCCTATAACACCTCATCCTATAGCGCCTTCTCCTATAACACCTTCTCCTATAACACCTCATTCTATAACGCCTTCTCCTACAACACATCATCCCGCAGCGCCTTCACTTATAACACCTCATCCTATAACGCCTTCTCCTATAACACCTCATCCTATAGCGTCTTCTCCTATAACACCTCATCCTATAGCGCCTTCTCCTATAAAACCTCATCCTAAAGCGCCTTCTCCTATAACACCTCATCCTATAACGCCTTCTCCTACAACACATCAACCCACAGCGCCTTCTCCTATAACACCTCATCCTATAACGCCTTCTCCTACAACACATCATCCCGCAGCGCCTTCTCCTATAACACCTCATCCTATAGCGCCTTCTCCTACAACACCTCATCCTATAGCGTCTTCTCCCGCAGCACCTTCTCCTACAACACATCATCCCGCAGCGCCTTCTCCTATAACACCTCATCCTATAGTGCCTTCTCTGCGCACTTTCGCTCTTCACTACCGACCACCAGGCAGGCTTACTATTCAATACTTAGGCCTCATTCAGACGTCCATGCTTGTTCACATAAGCAATAAAATGGTGCTAGCGTCATCAGCGTTTTGTCCGTGTAAGTTTTTACAATCAGTGTTTCACCAGTGATCTTCACAAGTGGATAAATGAATTACAAAGCTTCTCCTGTTCATTTCAGTGTTAATCACAGAAGGGGCATTGATGCCATCCGTGTGTTGGCCATGATTTTCGTGAATCCATGGACTTGTATTGGTACTTTTCATCCCTGAAGCTGGTAAAAAAACCGAACGTCTCCATGATGTTTGCATGGACATACGACTTACAAAAAAAACACAGCCAGGTGATCAGCTTCATAGATTAGAACAGGAACATGTTCTATCCGTGAAAACAACGTATAAAACGCATACATGAAAAACAGACATCTGAATGAGGCCTATTTCTGAATAAAAAGTAATGCCATTTTCTAATACACTTTGCCTTACAATTCTTCACCCTATGATATCCTTCAGCTGTCAGTACATGGAAACATCTGGCAAAGGGTACAGTCACACAGTGCAATTTTGATCGCTACGACGGCACGATTCGTGACGTTCCAGCGATGCATTTACGATATCGTAGTGTCTGACACGCTACTGCGATCCGGATCCCCGCTGAGAATCGTACGTCGTAGCAGATCGTTTGAAACTTTCTTTCGTCGTCTAGTGTCCCGCTGTGGCGGCATGATTGCATTGTGTGACACAGGTTGTATATGATGTGCGCACAGTAACCAACGGCTTCTACATCGCAAATACGTCATGAAACTATCGCTCCAGCGCCGTGTATTGCAAGGTGTGACCGCAGTATACGACGCTGGAGCGATACTTATACGACGCTGCAACGTCACGAATCATGCCGTCGTAGCGATGAAAATGGCACTGTGTGACGGTACCCTTACACCTAGGGGCTACAACCAGTACAGCCTTCAAGGGGTTGTTCACCTATAGAGATTTTTATCCATTAAATCCATGTATTTCGGGCTAAAAGTCACATTTGCAATTGGGTTTCCTTAAAATTTGTTGCATCGTTTGGCTTTTACAGGGCTCTTTGTTTCTCTGCACATTCAACTTTGATGTTGTCTGCGGTGATAAATCTTGTATATTAGGCTACTTTCACACTAGCGTCGTGCACTGCACGTTGCTATGCGTCGTTTTGTTACCACTTGCCAATCTCAGCACATTGGAAAAATCAATGACATTGGCCAATGTGAAAAAAAAAGAAAAATAATCAGCATTAAGGGTCATTTCAGTATTACATGGCCAATACTAATTCTCTACAGCAACCAACCCATCAGCAATAAGCCCTGGCGCGATGGAGCAGAAATAGGAGCAATTTCATCGCTAAAAACTTGCATTGAGTGAGAGTAGCCCAATTGCTATTTAACTGGTAACGTTTCTCCTTAGAGAGCCATTCGGCATTAGCAAAGAGGCTACTTGCACTTTTAGATTTGGGGACCATAATATGATGACTGCTAGACAGTAACCTGACATCTGTCAATGGGAACAGACTTTAACTATTTTGTGTCACAGACATGTCTGCTATCTGCTAGCCATTCATTCCCCTCCAGGGTCAAACATGCATACTGATGGAGACTGGCAGGCCACCAGTCATTGTGAGAGCCACCACTGATGGTCTACAGAACAGATAGAGGATCTTCTATGGGGCACAGTGATGACGGCAAGTATGTGATGTGGCCATGGGAGGGGGACACAAGACATCTAAACCCCTGTATACAACATGGACACTTCTAGAACTAAAGAGACTTGTAGGAACCGGCCACTAAACTAAATAAAACCCAACAGCACTTTTACCTTTCAATAGATAATTATGGAGAAACCAGATGGAGGGCACATCTGACATCAGAGACCACCGAGGGCTAATATTCCAGTAAGACCTACTCTATTGCACAGGGAATATAATGAATGGGGCCAGAGAGCTGAGGGTCTGCAATACTGCTCAATAGTCAGTGAGACCACCAGGGCTGCCCAGAACAAGGGACAACCCAGCAATGTCACCCACTGGCAGTGCCAGCTATTGCTAGGCAGCAGCGCAAACTATCCAGACACTCCTAGAAAGCAGGGCTGTGGAGTCGGAGACCATGTTGGTGGAGTTGGAGTTATGGGAATTGAAGAGTCGAAGGTTTGGCTTACCGACTCCACAGCCCTGGTAGAAAGTAAGGGCAGCAGCGAGAACTATTCCTTAAGGAGTCTGGGAAACCAGCAAAAGAATAATTACACAGCGAAAAATAACTTATTTACTGGGTTTTCCTTCCTACAAAGTGACCAAGGCTCATACATGGCATTTCATGTAAGACATGTGGGGAGCACATCATCAGATTGGCTGTAGTATAGGGGAAAACTCTGTACACTGGCACAGTCTTAATGCCACTGGGTAGAAGGGATGGCACAGGATCCTCACTGTCCGGCATCACATGGCGCATATGGTGGGCAGAAAGGGCAGCACAGCCCCCTGGGGATGTACAGACTCCAGGGGGATCACAGCCAGATGGAGACATGGTACATGCCCTGCTCATGCCAGCAGCTCCCACACAAGTGCCTGGCCACAGCTCCCACACAATTGCCTGGCCACAGCTCCCACACAAGTGACTGGCCACAGCTCCCACACAAGTGACTGGCCACAGCTCCCACACAAGTGACTGGCCACAGCTCCCACACAAGTGACTGGCCACAGCTCCCACACAAGTGACTGGCCACAGCTCCCACACAAGTGACTGGCCACAGCTCCCACACAAGTGACTGGCCACAGCTCCCACACAAGTGACTGGCCACAGCTCCCACACAAGTGACTGGCCACAGCTCCCACACAAGTGACTGGCCACAGCTCCCACACAAGTGACTGGCCACAGCTCCCACACAAGTGACTGGCCACAGCTCCCACACAAGTGCCTGGCCACAGCTCCCACACAAGTGCCTGGCCACAGCTCCCACACAAGTGCCTGGCCACAGCTCCCACACAAGTGCCTGGCCACAGCTCCCACACAAGTGCCTGGCCACAGCTCCCACACAAGTGACTGGCCACAGCTCCCACACAAGTGACTGGCCACAGCTCCCACACAAGTGACTGGCCACAGCTCCCACACAAGTGACTGGCCACAGCTCCCACACAAGTGACTGGCCACAGCTCCCACACAAGTGCCTGGCCACAGCTCCCACACAATTGCCTGGCCACAGCTCCCACACAATTGCCTGGCCACAGCTCCCACACAATTGCCTGGCCACAGCTCCCACACAATTGCCTGGCCACAGCTCCCACACAAGTGACTGGCCACAGCTCCCACACAAGTGACTGGCCACAGCTCCCACACAAGTGACTGGCCACAGCTCCCACACAAGTGACTGGCCACAGCTCCCACACAAGTGCCTGGCCACAGCTCCCACACAAGTGCCTGGCCACAGCTCCCACACAAGTGCCTGGCCACAGCTCCCACACAAGTGCCTGGCCACAGCTCCCACACAAGTGCCTGGCCACAGCTCCCACACAAGTGACTGGCCACAGCTCCCACACAAGTGACTGGCCACAGCTCCCACACAAGTGACTGGCCACAGCTCCCACACAAGTGACTGGCCACAGCTCCCACACAAGTGACTGGCCACAGCTCCCACACAAGTGACTGGCCACAGCTCCCACACAAGTGACTGGCCACAGCTCCCACACAAGTGACTGGCCACAGCTCCCACACAAGTGACTGGCCACAGCTCCCACACAAGTGACTGGCCACAGCTCCCACACAAGTGACTGGCCACAGCTCCCACACAAGTGCCTGGCCACAGCTCCCACACAAGTGCCTGGGTGCATGCAGCACGGCAGGAGCCGACCCCTGCACACCCCATAGCAGGCAGCAGCAGACATTCCGATAGAGGCAGCACATGTGCGGCTCCGGGCTGATGCCTATATAGCCTCCGTGCCGCTCGCCCAGGCTCCACACCTACAGACCCCGCACAGCTCCTGCCCTGCACACTGCGCTCCACCGCCGCCGCCGCACACAGCACCCACTTACCCGGCCGTAATCCCTGCCGGTCCCCGGGTCACTCCCTCTCCATCCCCTGCTGTCTCTCCGCCCGATGCGCTGCCCGACCCCCTGACCATATCATGCGCATGCGCGCCAAATCGGAGGTGGGGGAGAGAGCAAGGTGGTCACATCACGCCGCGGCATGATTGGCGGGCACTGAGGGGTCTTGTTGGTATAGCAACGGGCGCCATCTTGTGGCTGGCATTGCTCCTTTCTAGCTGCTGGATCGATCATGTTATCTATTCGTCCAGTTAGAACTGTGACCAGTAGATCACCATTATCTGTTCTTATCAATGCCCGCAGGTTGGGATTTCTGCACACTTTGGAAAGGTTATCCCTGAAAGTTTTAGATTTATGATGCAAACTTCACCAAAATTCTATCACAAAAACCACTGGAAAGAGGGTACTGGTGTGCTCCATATTTATTACAGCACCTCTCCATATTTATTACAGCGCCGCTCCGTATTTATTACAGCGCCGCTCCATATTTATTACAGCGCCGCTCCATATTTATTACAGCGCCGCTCCATATTTATTACATCACCGCTCCATATTTATTACAGCGCCGCTCCATATTTATTACAGCGCCGCTCCGTATTTATTACAGCGCCGCTCCATATTTATTACAGCGCCTCTCCATATTTATTACAGCGCCGCTCCATATTTATTACAGCGCCTCTCCATATTTATTACAGCGCCGCTCCATATTTATTACAGCGCCGCTCCGTATTTATTACAGCGCCGCTCCATATTTATTACAGCGCCGCTCCGTATTTATTACAGCGCCGCTCCATATTTATTACAGCGCCGCTCCGTATTTATTACAGCGCCGCTCCTTATTTATTACAGCGCCGCTCCATATTTATTACAGCACCACTCCGTATTTATTACAGCACCGCTCCTTATTTATTACAGCACCTCTCCATATTTATTACAGCACCGCTCCATATTTATTACAGCGCAGCTCCATATTTATTACAGCACCTCTCCATATTTATTACAGCACCGCTCCATATTTATTACAGCACCGCTCCATATTTATCACAGCGCCGCACCATATTTATTAAAGCTCCTCTCCATATTTATTACAGCGCCTGTTGTGAATTTGCTTTTTGCTCCCTCTAGTGGTTACTAGTTTTTTGACTCTGGTTTTTCTGTCATTCCTTTTTTCCGCACCTGGGTCGTTAGTTAGGGGTGTTGCTATATAAGCTCCCTGGACCTTCAGTTCAATGCCTGGCAACGTAGTTATCAGAGCTAGTCTGCTGTGCTCTTGTCTACTGATCCTGGTTCCAGTTATATCAGCTAAGTCTGCCTTTTGCTTTTTGCTATTTGTTTTGGTTTTGTATTTTTGTCCAGCTTGTTCCAAATCTATATCCTGACCTTTGCTGGAAGCTCTAGGGGGCTGGTGTTCTCCCCCCGGACCGTTAGACGGTTCGGGGGTTCTTGAATTTCCAGTGTGGATTTTGATAGGGTTTTTGTTGACCATATAAGTTACCTTTCTTTATTCTGCTATCAGTATGCGGGCCTCTCTGTGCTAAACCTGGTTCATTTCTGTGTTTGTCATTTCCTCTTACCTCACCGTCATTATTTGTGGGGGGCTTCTATCCAGCTTTGGGGTCCCCTTCTCTGGAGGCAAGAAAGGTCTTTGTTTTCCTCTACTAGGGGTAGCTAGATTCTCCGGCTGGCGCGTGTCATCTAGAATCAACGTAGGAATGATCCCCGGCTACTTCTAGTGTTGGCGTTAGGAGTAGATATATGGTCAACCCAGTTACCACTGCCCTATGAGCTGGATTTTTGTATTCTGCAGACTTCCACGTTCCTCTGAGACCCTCGCCATTGGGGTCATAACAGTTTGCCAGGCCAGTATTAAATGTTTAATGCATTGCAGAAGAGGGATTATAAGAAAGAAGATTCTGAGTTTTTTTTTTTTCTCCTTCCCCTTTACCTCAGAGTGGCTATGCTTGCTGCAGACATGAATGTCCAGACCTTGATTACAAGTGTGGACCAGCTGGCTACTCGTGTGCAGGGCATACAAGACTATGTTATCAGAAATCCTAGGTCAGAACCTAAAATACCGATTCCTGAACTGTTTTCCGGAGACAGGTTTAAGTTTAGGAATTTCGTGAATAATTGTAAATTGTTTTTGTCCCTGAGACCCTGTTCATCAGGAGATTCTGCTCAGCAAGTAAAAATTGTTATTTCGTTCTTACGGGGCGACCCTCAGGATTGGGCTTTTTCGCTGGCGCCAGGAGATCCGGCATTGGCTGATCTTGATGCGTTTTTTCTGGCGCTCGGTTTACTTTATGAGGAACCCAATCTTGAGATTCAGGCAGAAAAGGCCTTGCTGTCTATGTCTCAGGGGCAGGACGAGGCTGAAGTGTATTGCCAAAAATTTCGGAAATGGTCCGTGCTGACACATTGGAACGAGTGTGCACTGGCCGCTAATTTTAGAAATGGCCTTTCTGAAGCCATTAAGAATGTTATGGTGGGTTTTCCCATTCCCACAGGTCTGAATGATACTATGGCACTGGCTATTCAAATTGACCGGCGGTTGCGGGAGCGCAAAACCGCAAATTCCCTCATGGTGTTGTCTGAACAGACACCTAATTCGGTGCAATGTGATAGAAAAACCGCAAATTCCCTCATGGTGTTGTCTGAACAGACACCTGATTTAATGCAATGTGATAGAATCCTGACTAGAAATGAGCGGAAAATTCATAGACGCCGGAATGGCTTGTGCTACTACTGTGGTGATTCTACACATGTTATCTCAGCATGCTCTAAACGTATAGCTAAGGTTGTTAGTCCTGTCACCGTTGGTAATTTGCAACCTAAATTTATTCTGTCTGTAACTTTGATTTGCTCACTGTCATCTTATCCTGTCATGGCGTTTGTAGATTCAGGGGCTGCCCTGAGTCTCATGGATCTCTCATTTGCTAAGCGCTGTGGATTTACTCTTGAACCATTAGAAAATCCTATTCCTCTTAGGGGTATTGATGCTACACCATTGGCAGCAAATAAACCGCAGTATTGGACTCAGGTTACCATGTGCATGACTCCTGAACACCGCGAGGTGATACGTTTCCTGGTTTTACATAAAATGCATGATTTGGTCGTTTTAGGGCTGCCATGGTTACAGACCCATAATCCAGTCCTGGACTGGAAGGCTATGTCAGTCTCAAGTTGGGGCTGTCGTGGTATTCATGAGGATTCCCTGCCTGTGTCTATTGCTTCTTCTACGCCTTCGGAAGTTCCGGAGTATTTGTCTGATTATCAGGATGTCTTCAGTGAGTCTGAGTCCAGTGCACTGCCTCCTCATAGGGACTGTGACTGTGCTATAGATTTGATCCCAGGCAGTAAATTTCCTAAGGGAAGACTGTTTAATCTGTCGGTACCTGAACATACCGCTATGCGTTCATATATCAAGGAGTCTCTGGAAAAAGGACATATTCGTCCGTCTTCTTCCCCTCTTGGTGCGGGATTCTTTTTTGTGGCAAAAAAGGACGGATCTTTGAGACCTTGTATTGATTATCGGCTTTTAAATAAGATCACTGTCAAATTTCAGTATCCTTTGCCGCTGTTGTCTGACTTGTTTGCCCGGATTAAGGGTGCCAAGTGGTTCACCAAGATAGACCTTCGTGGTGCGTACAACCTTGTGCGCATTAAGCAAGGTGATGAATGGAAAACCGCATTCAATACGCCCGAAGGTCATTTTGAGTACTTGGTGATGCCTTTTGGGCTCTCCAATGCGCCTTCAGTTTTTCAGTCCTTTATGCATGACATTTTCCGGAAGTATCTGGATAAATTTTTGATTGTTTATCTGGATGATATTTTGGTTTTTTCTGATAATTGGGATTCGCATGTGGAGCAGGTCAGGTTGGTCTTTAAAATTTTGCGTGAAAATTCTTTGTTTGTCAAGGGCTCAAAGTGTCTCTTTGGTGTACAGAAGGTTCCCTTTTTGGGGTTCATTTTTTTCCCCTTCTGCTGTGGAGATGGACCCAGTCAAGGTCCGAGCTATTCTTGATTGGACTCAGCCCTCGTCAGTTAAGAGTCTTCAGAAGTTCTTGGGCTTCGCTAACTTCTACCGTCGTTTTATCGCTAATTTTTCTAGCATTGTGAAACCTTTGACGGATATGACCAAGAAGGGCTCCGATGTAGCTAACTGGGCTCCTGCTGCCGTGGAGGCTTTCCAGGAGTTGAAACGCCGGTTTACTTCGGCGCCTGTTTTGTGCCAGCCTGACGTCTCACTTCCCTTTCAGGTTGAGGTGGATGCTTCGGAGATTGGGGCAGGGGCCGTTTTGTCGCAGAGAGGCCCTGGTTGCTCTGTTATGAAGCCTTGTGCCTTTTTCTCTAGGAAATTTTCGCCTGCCGAGCGAAATTATGATGTGGGCAATCGGGAGTTGTTGGCCATGAAATGGGCATTTGAGGAGTGGCGTCATTGGCTCGAGGGTGCTAAGCATCGTGTGGTGGTCTTGACTGATCACAAAAATCTGATGTATCTCGAGTCTGCTAAACGCCTTAATCCGAGACAGGCCCGCTGGTCATTGTTTTTCTCCCGCTTTGATTTTGTTGTCTCGTATTTACCAGGTTCAAAGAATGTGAAGGCCGATGCTCTTTCTAGGAGCTTTGTGCCTGATGCTCCTGGAGTCGCTGATCCTGTTGGTATTCTTAAAGATGGAGTTATCTTGTCAGCTATTTCTCCGGATCTGCGACGTGTGTTGCAGAGATTTCAGGCTGATAGGCCTGAGTCTTGTCCACCTGACAGACTGTTTGTCCCGGATAAGTGGACCAGCAGAGTCATTTCCGAGGTTCATTCCTCGGTGTTGGCAGGTCACCCGGGAATTTTTGGCACCAGAGATCTGGTGGCCAGGTCCTTTTGGTGGCCTTCCTTGTCAAGGGATGTGCGGTCATTTGTGCAGTCCTGTGGGACTTGTGCTCGAGCTAAGCCTTGCTGTTCTCGTGCCAGCGGTTTGCTCTTGCCCTTGCCTGTCCCGAAGAGACCTTGGACACATATCTCCATGGATTTCATTTCTGATCTTCCGCTATCTCAGGGCATGTCCGTTATCTGGGTGATATGTGATCACTTCTCCAAGATGGTCCATTTGGTTCCTTTGCCTAAGCTGCCTTCCTCTTCCGATCTGGTTCCTGTGTTTTTCCAGAACGTGGTTCGTTTGCACGGCATCCCTGAGAATATTGTGTCAGACAGAGGATCCCAGTTCGTTTCCAGGTTCTGGCGATCCTTTTGTAGTAGGATGGGCATTGATTTGTCGTTTTCGTCTGCTTTCCATCCTCAGACTAATGGACAGACGGAGCGAACCAATCAGACTTTGGAGGCTTATTTGAGGTGTTTTGTCTCTGCTGATCAGGACGATTGGGTTACATTCTTGCCGTTGGCTGAGTTTGCCCTTAATAATCGGGCTAGTTCCGCCACCTTGGTTTCGCCTTTTTTCTGCAACTCTGGTTTCCATCCTCGCTTTTCTTCGGGTCATGTGGAGCCTTCTGACTGTCCTGGGGTGGATTCTGTGGTGGATAGGTTGCAGCAGATCTGGAATCATGTGGTGGACAACTTGAAGTTGTCACAGGAGAGGGCTCAGCGCTTTGCCAACCGCCGCCGCGGTGTGGGTCCCCGACTACGCGTTGGGGATTTGGTGTGGCTTTCTTCCCGCTTTGTTCCTATGAAGGTCTCCTCTCCCAAATTTAAACCTCGTTTTATTGGGCCTTACAAGATATTGGAAATCCTTAATCCTGTATCTTTTCGTCTGGATCTTCCTGTGTCGTTTGCTATTCACAATGTATTTCATAGGTCCTTGTTGCGGCGGTACATTGTGCCTGTAGTTCCTTCTGCTGAGCCTCCTGCTCCGGTGTTGGTTGAGGGCGAGTTGGAGTACGTGGTGGAGAAGATCTTGGATTCTCGCCTCTCCAGGCGGAGGCTTCAGTACCTGGTCAAGTGGAAGGGCTATGGTCAGGAGGATAATTCCTGGGTGGTCGCCTCTGATGTTCATGCGGCCGATTTAGTTCGTGCCTTTCATGCCGCTCATCCTGATCGCCCTGGTGGTCGTGGTGAGGGTTCGGTGACCCCTCACTAAGGGGGGGGTACTGTTGTGAATTTGCTTTTTGCTCCCTCTAGTGGATACTAGTTTTTTGACTCTGGTTTTTCTGTCATTCCTTTTTTCCGCACCTGGGTCGTTAGTTAGGGGTGTTGCTATATAAGCTCCCTGGACCTTCAGTTCAATGCCTGGCAACGTAGTTATCAGAGCTAGTCTGCTGTGCTCTTGTCTACTGATCCTGGTTCCAGTTATATCAGCTAAGTCTGCCTTTTGCTTTTTGCTATTTGTTTTGGTTTTGTATTTTTGTCCAGCTTGTTCCAAATCTATATCCTGACCTTTGCTGGAAGCTCTAGGGGGCTGGTGTTCTCCCCCCGGACCGTTAGACGGTTCGGGGGTTCTTGAATTTCCAGTGTGGATTTTGATAGGGTTTTTGTTGACCATATAAGTTACCTTTCTTTATTCTGCTATCAGTATGCGGGCCTCTCTGTGCTAAACCTGGTTCATTTCTGTGTTTGTCATTTCCTCTTACCTCACCGTCATTATTTGTGGGGGGCTTCTATCCAGCTTTGGGGTCCCCTTCTCTGGAGGCAAGAAAGGTCTTTGTTTTCCTCTACTAGGGGTAGCTAGATTCTCCGGCTGGCGCGTGTCATCTAGAATCAACGTAGGAATGATCCCCGGCTACTTCTAGTGTTGGCGTTAGGAGTAGATATATGGTCAACCCAGTTACCACTGCCCTATGAGCTGGATTTTTGTATTCTGCAGACTTCCACGTTCCTCTGAGACCCTCGCCATTGGGGTCATAACAAGCGCCGCTCCATATTTATTACAGCACAGCTCCATATTTATTACAGCGCCGCTCCATATTTATTACAGCGCCTCTCCATATTTATTACAGCACCGCTCCATATTTATTACAGCACCGCCCCATATTTATTACAGCACCGCTCCATATTTATTACAGCGCCTCTCCATATTTATTACAGCACCGCTCCATATTTATTACAGCGCCGCTCCATATTTATTACAGCGCCGCTCCTTATTTATTACAGCGCCTCTCCATATTTATTACAGCGCCTCTCCATATTTATTACAGCGCCGCTCCATATTTATTACAGCGCTGCTCCATATTTATTACAGCGCCGCTCCATATTTATTACAGCGCCTCTCCATATTTATTACAGCGCCGCTCCATATTTATTACAGCGCCTCTCCACATTTATTACAGTGCCGCTCCATTTTTATTACAGCTCCTCTCCATATTTATTACAGCGCTGCTCCATATTTATTACAGCGCCCCGCCATATTTATTACAGCGCCTCTCCATATTTATTACAGCGCCGCTCCATATTTATTACAGCACCGCTCCATGTTAATTACAGCGCCGCTCCATATTTAATACAGCGCCGCTCCATATTTATTACAGCACCACTCCATATTTATTACAGCACCTCTCCATATTTATTACAGCGCCTCTCCATATTTATTACAGCGCCGCTCCATATTTATTACAGCGCCGCTCCATATTTATTACAGCGCCGCCCCATATTTATTACAGCGCCGCCCCATATTTATTACAGCGCCGCCCCATATTTATTACAGCGCCTCTCTATATTTATTACAGCGCTCTCCATATTTATTACAGTGCCTCTCCATATTTATTACAGTGCCTCTCCATATTTATTACAGCGCCACTCCATATTTATTACAGCGCCTCTCCATATTTATTACAGCACCTCTCCATATTTATTACAGTGCCGCTTCATATTTATTACAGCACCACTCCATATTTATTACAGCGCCTCTCCATATTTCTTACAGCGCCAATCCATATTTATTACAGCACCTCTCCATATTTATTACAGCACCTCCCCATATTTATTACAGCGCCACTCCATATTAATTACAGCAATGCTCCATATTTATGGTTCAATATATTTTTATTGAAGTTATAATTAACAATTGATGTTTCAACATCAAAATCAAATTCAGGTTGCACAACATGTACAATCAACAAAATGTAAGTATATTAGCACCTCTCCATATTTATTACAGCACCGCTCCATGTTTATTACAGCACTGAGTGCTGCCGCTAATGTAAGTTCCCTGCCCCTAGTATTATTGTCAGAACACAGCTGTCCAGTGACCCGCGACCAAGGGCTCCTTCCCTGTCCCTAACACTAGGGAGTGCCCTAACTCACTCTATTCCTTGGGATGCTTCTGAAGGTGAAGATGACGGAACTCCACCCTTGCCTTATCTCCCGAGTCAACCCTCCGTCTGCTCTCTTCCCCCACCCAGGGAAGAGGGGCGCTACTCTGCATCGTAGTACACCAACATGACAAGGCAGCACATACAAGGGTTAACAGAAAACTCCGGACATACAAAACATTCACTCACATATAACAGTGGAATGCATCGGGGCGTGCTGGTAGAGGAATACACAAAAATAGAGAATGATAGGGAATTACCACACATACTAACCAAGCAACAGTCACATACACTGCTCAAAAAATAAAGGGAACACTAAAATCCCACATCCTAGATATCACTGAATGAAATATTCCAGTTGTAAATCTGTATTCATTGCATAGTGGAATGTGTTGAGAACAATAAATCCTAAAAATTATCAACATAAATCACAACTAATATCCCACGGAGGTCTGGAGTTGGAATGATGCTCAAAATCAAAGTGGAAAATGAAGTTGCAGGCTAATCCAACTGCAGTGGAAATGCCTCAAGACAAGGAAATGATGCTCAGTAGTGTGTGTGGCCTCCATGTGCCTGTATGACCTCCCTACAATGCCTGGACATGCTCCTGATGAGGCGACGGATGGTCTCCTGAGGGATCTCCTCCCAGACCTGGACTAAAGCATCCATCAACTCCTGCGGTCTGTGGTGCAACGTGAATGGTGCGAGACATGATGTCCCAGATGTGTTCAATCTGATTCAGGTCTGGTGAACGGGCGGGCTAGTCCATAGTTTCAATGCCTTCATCTTGCAGGAACTGCTGACACACTCCAGCCACATGAGGTCTGGCATTGTCCTGCATTAGGAGGAATCCAGGGCCAACTGCACCAGCATATGGTCTCACAGTGGGTCTGAGGATCTCATCTCGGTACCTAATGGCAGTCAGACTACCTCTGGTGAGCACATGGAGGGCTGTGCAGCCCTCCAAAGAAATACCACCCTGTTGTGAACTCTGTTTTCAGGCTCCCTCTTGTGGTCACTGGTGGTATGGTGTGACTTTTGCTTTGGGCTCCCCCTGGTGGCTTTGTTTGTTATCCTGCTGGTCTCTGGCTATCAGCTGGTTCGTTATCCTCTGGGAGGTTCCTATATAGCTCTGTTTTACTTCCACTTGTTGCCGGCTGTCGATGTAATCAGTGCTACTCAGATTCCTTCTGACTACCTTGCTCCCAGTCCATCCAGGACAAGCTAAGTTTTGTTTGCTCATTTTTTGATCAGCAGTGTTTATCATGTTTTCTTGTCCAGCTTGCTAAAATGTGATTCCCTCGCTTGCTGGATTGTTGTGTATCCGCTTTTTCGGCTCCCCTGGTGGTTGCTGGTGGTACTGGTGACTTGTTTGCACTTTGCTTCTTCTGTTCACCTGCTTCCATCAGTGTTTGGGAGTTTCCTATTTAGCCTTGCTCTCCAGTCATTTCCTTGCCGGTCATCATTGTAACCAGAGCCTTCGGTTGCATGTTCCTGCTACTAGTCTGCTGATCAGCTAAGTGGACTTTGTCCTTTTGTTTTGTACCTTTTGTCCAGTTTGCAGTTTTTGTATTTCTCTGTAGCTGGAAGCTCTTGCGGGCTGAAATTGCCACTCCTGTGTCATGAGTTGACACAGGAGTCTTAAAGTAATTTCAGGATGGTTTTTGAAAGGGTTTTCAGTTGACCGTGAAGTCCTCTTTTGTATCCTTCTGCTATCTAGTAAGTGGACCTTTCTTTGCTAAATCTACTTTCATACTGTGTATGTCTTTTCCTCTTAATTCACCGTTATTACATGTGGGGGGCTGCTATCTCTTTTGGGGTATTTCCCTAGAGGTAAGCCAGGTCTGTTTCTTCCTCTACCAGGCGTAGTTAGTCCTCCGGCTGGCGTGTGGCATATAGGAAGCCGTAGGTATGCTCCCTGGCTACTGTTAGTTGTGTGGTAGATTTAGCTCACGGTCAACTCGAGTTTCCATCACCCGAGAGCTCGTTCGTTACTTATGTGTTTTTTACGTTCCCTTGCCATTGGGAACCATGACAGTATGACCGGCCTACAAAGTGTTAATTGTTTGGGCTGAAGCAGGAGAAAAAGAAGTGTTGAAGGGAAAAATTTTTTTTTTCTTTCCCTCAGAGTTTTGCTGCCTAGCCCTTAATTGCTGTCTAGCTGCTTCTTACCTCCTCTTAACCCTTGAATGGCTCTGACCTTAGCTGTTTAACATGGATGTCCAGAGTTTGGCTGCAGGTTTAAATAATCTTGCTACGAAGGTTCAAAATTTACAAGATTTTGTTATACATGCTCCTATTTCTGAACCTAAAATCCCTACACCAGAGGTGTTTTCCGGAGATAGATCTCGGTTTTTGAATTTCAAATATAATTGTAAATTATTCCTTTCTCTCAGACCTCACTCCTCAGGAGATCCTGTCCAGCAGGTTAAGATTGTAATCTCTTTGCTGCGAGGTGACCCTCAAAATTGGGCATTTTCATTGGCACCAGGGGATCCTGTGTTGCTCAATGTGGATGCGTTGTTCCTGGCTTTAGGGTTGCTTTATGAGGAACCTAATTTGGAGATTCAAGCTGAAAAAGCTTTGATAGCCCTATCTCAAGGGCAAGATGAAGCGGAGATATACTGCCAAAAATTTCGTAGGTGGTCTGTGCTTACTCAGTGGAATGAGTGCGCCTTAGCGGCAAATTTCAGAGAGGGCCTTTCTGATGCCGTTAAAGATGTTATGGTCGGGTTCCCTGCGCCTACAGGTCTGAATGAGTCCATGACAATGGCAATTCAGATTGATCGGCGTTTGCGGGAGCGCAAACCCGTGCACCATTTGGCGGTATCTTCTGAAGAGACGCCAGAGAAAATGCAATGTGACAGAGTTATGTCCAGAAGCGAGCGGCAGAATTATAGGCGTAAAAATGGGTTATGCTTCTATTGTGGTGATTCTGCTCATGTTATATCGGCATGCTCTAAGCATACTAGGAAGGTTGACAAGTCCATTTCAATTGGCACTTTACAGTCCAAATTTATTTTGTCTGTAACCTTGATTTGTTCATTATCAGTTATTACCGTGGATGCCTATGTGGACTCGGGCGCCGCTCTGAGTCTTATGGACTGGTCCTTTGCCAGGCGCTGTGGGTTTGATTTAGAGCCTCTGGAAGTCCCTATACCTCTGAAGGGTATTGATTCTACACCTTTGGCTTGTAATAAACCACAGTTCTGGACGCAAGTGACTATGCGTATGACTCCAGACCATCAGGAGGTGATTCGCTTCCTTGTGTTGTACAATTTACATGATGTTTTGGTGCTTGGATTACCATGGTTACAGTCTCATAACCCAGTCCTTGACTGGAAGGCTATGTCTGTGTTAAGCTGGGGATGTCGGGGGGCTCATGGGGACACTCCTATGGTGTCCATTTCGTCATCTATTCCATCTGAGATTCCGGCATTTTTGTCTGATTATCGTGATATTTTTGAAGAGCCTAAGATTGGTTCACTCCCTCCTCACAGGGATTGTGATTGCGCCATAGATCTGATTCCTGGCAGTAAATTTCCAAAGGGTCGTTTGTTTAACCTATCTGTACCTGAACATGCTGCTATGCGCGAGTATATTAAGGAGTCCCTGGAAAAGGGACATATTCGTCCTTCTTCATCACCTTTAGGAGCCGGTTTTTTCTTTGTCTCTAAAAAGGATGGCTCTCTGAGGCCTTGTATTGATTATCGTCTCCTGAATAAAATTACAGTCAAATATCAGTATCCGTTGCCTTTGCTGACTGATTTGTTTGCTCGCATAAGGGGGGCTAAGTGGTTCTCTAAGATTGAGCTTCGTGGGGCGTATAATTTGGTGCGAATTAAGCAGGGGGATGAGTGGAAGACCGCATTTAATACGCCTGAGGGCCATTTTGAGTATTTGGTAATGCCTTTCGGCCTTTCTAATGCACCTTCTGTCTTTCAGTCCTTAATGCATGATATTTTCCGGGAATATTTGGATAAATTTATGATAGTGTACTTGGATGATATTTAGATTTTTTCTGATGACTGGGAGTCTCATGTTCAGCAGGTCAGGAGGGTTTTTCAGGTTTTGCGGGAGAATTCTTTGTGTGTAAAGGGTTCAAAGTGTGTTTTTGGGGTTCAAAAAATTTCATTTTTGGGGTATATTTTTTCCCCTTCTTCTATTGAGATGGACCCTGTCAAGGTTCGGGCTATTTACGACTGGACGCAGCCTACTTCTCTGAAGAGTCTCCAGAAATTCTTGGGCTTTGCTAATTTTTATCGTCGATTTATAGCTGGTTTTTCTGGCGTTGCTAAACCTCTGACGGATTTGACTAAAAAGGGTGCTGATGTTGCCAATTGGTCCCCTGCTGCCGTGGAGGCCTTTCGGGAGCTTAAGCGCCGCTTTTTGTCTGCCCCTGTGTTGCGCCAGCCTGATGTTTCTCTTCCCTTTCAGGTTGAGGTCGATGCTTCCGAGATCGGAGCGGGGGCGGTTTTGTCGCAGAAAAGTTCCGACTGCTCAGTGATGAGACCTTGTGCGTTCTTTTCGCGAAAATTTTCGGCCGCCGAGCGAAACTATGATGTTGGTAATCGGGAGCTTTTGGCCATGAAGTGGGCATTTGAGGAGTGGCGTCATTGGCTTGAGGGTGCCAGACATCAGGTGGTAGTTTTGACTGATCACAAGAATCTGATTTATTTGGAGTCTGCCAGGCGCCTGAATCCTAGACAGGCACGTTGGTCGTTGTTCTTTTCCCGGTTTAATTTTGTGGTCTCGTACTTACCGGGTTCTAGGAATGTGAAAGCAGATGCTCTTTCTAGGAGTTTTGAGCCTGACTCTCCTGGGAATTCTGAACCTGCTGGTGTCCTTAAGGATGGAGTGGTTTTGTCTGCTGTCTCTCCAGATTTGCGACGTGCTTTGCAAGAATTTCAGGCGGATAGACCTGATCGTTGTCCGTCTGGTAGACTGTTTGTTCCTGACGAGTGGACCACTAGAGTCATCTCGGAAGTTTATTCTTCTACTCTGGCAGGTCATCCGGGAATTTTTGGCACCAGAGATTTGGTGGCTAGATCCTTCTGGTGGCCTTCCCTGTCTCGAGATGTGCGTGTTTTTGTGCAGTCTTGCGATGTGTGTGCTCGGGCCAAGCCTTGTTGTTCTAGGGCTAGTGGGTTGTTGTTGCCCTTGCCTATTCTGAAGAGGCCTTGGACGCACATCTCTATGGACTTTATCTCGGATCTCCCTGTTTCTCAGAAGATGTCTGTCATCTGGGTGGTGTGTGACCGTTTTTCTAAAATGGTTCATTTGGTGCCATTGCCTAAGTTGCCTTCCTCATCTGAGTTGGTCCCTCTGTTTTTTCAAAATGTGGTTCGCTTGCATGGTATTCCGGAAAACATCGTTTCTGACAGGGGTACCCAGTTCGTGTCTAGATTTTGGCGGGCAGTCTGTGCCAGGTTGGGCATTGATTTGTCCTTTTCGTCTGCATTCCATCCTCAGACCAATGGCCAGACGGAGCGAACTAATCAAACTTTGGAGACTTATTTGAGGTGTTTTGTGTCTGCGGATCAGGATGATTGGGTTGCCTTTCTGCCGTTGGCGGAGTTTGCTCTTAATAATCGGGCTAGTTCTGCCACTTTGGTTTCTCCTTTCTTTTGCAATTCAGGGTTTCATCCGCGTTTTTCATCTGGTCAGGTTGAATCTTCGGATTGTCCTGGAGTGGATGTGGTGGTGGATCGGTTGCATCGGATTTGGGGACAAGTGGTGGATAATTTGGAATTGTCCCAGGAGAGGACTCAGCAGTTTGCTAACCGTCGTCGTCGTGTTGGTCCCCACCTTCGCGTTGGGGACTTGGTGTGGTTGTCTTCCCGTTTTGTCCCTATGAGAGTTTCTTCTCCCAAATTTAAGCCTCGGTTCATCGGTCCTTATAGGATTTTGGAGATTCTTAACCCTGTTTCCTTTCGTTTGGACCTCCCGGCATCTTTCGCTATCCATAATGTGTTCCATCGGTCGTTGTTGCGGAGATATGAGGTACCGGTGGTTCCTTCTACTGAACCTCCTGCTCCTGTGCTGGTGGAGGGTGAATTGGAGTACGTCGTGGAGAAGATCTTGGACTCCCGTATTTCCAGACGGAGACTTCAATATCTGGTTAAATGGAAAGGCTATGGTCAGGAAGATAATTCTTGGGTAACTGCCTCTGATGTTCATGCCTCGGATTTGGTTCGTGCCTTTCATAGGGCTCATCCAGATCACCCTGGCGGTTCTTGTGAGGGTTCGGTGCCCCCTCCTTAAGGGGAGGGTACTGTTGTGTATCCGCTTTTTGGGCTCCCCTGGTGGTTGCTGGTGGTACTGGTGACTTGTTTGCACTTTGCTTCTTCTGTTCACCTGCTTCCATCAGTGTTTGGGAGTTTCCTATTTAGCCTTGCTCTCCAGTCATTTCCTTGCCGGTCATCATTGTAACCAGAGCCTTCGGTTGCATGTTCCTGCTACTAGTCTGCTGATCAGCTAAGTGGACTTTGTCCTTTTGTTTTGTACCTTTTGTCCAGTTTGCAGTTTTTGTATTTCTCTGTAGCTGGAAGCTCTTGCGGGCTGAAATTGCCACTCCTGTGTCATGAGTTGACACAGGAGTCTTAAAGTAATTTCAGGATGGTTTTTGAAAGGGTTTTCAGTTGACCGTGAAGTCCTCTTTTGTATCCTTCTGCTATCTAGTAAGTGGACCTCTCTTTGCTAAATCTACTTTCATACTGTGTATGTCTTTTCCTCTTAATTCACCGTTATTACATGTGGGGGGCTGCTATCTCTTTTGGGGTATTTCCCTAGAGGTAAGCCAGGTCTGTTTCTTCCTCTACCAGGCGTAGTTAGTCCTCCGGCTGGCACGTGGCATATAGGAAGCCGTAGGTATGCTCCCTGGCTACTGTTAGTTGTGTGGTAGATTTAGCTCACGGTCAACTCGAGTTTCCATCACCCGAGAGCTCGTTCGTTACTTATGTGTTTTTGCCATTGGGAACCATGACACTGGATGCTCTAGTGGACTGAGTTTCTCCCCACGCACCATTAGTTGGTGCGTGGGTTCTTGAAATCTCAGGATGGATATTTTGTAAGGGTTTTTTATTGATCGCATAGACCCCTGCTCTATTTTCTGCTTTCTAGTACTAGTGGGCCTCTTTTGCTGAATCTGATTTCATCCCTACATATGTGCCTTCTTCTTACTTCACCGTTAATATTTGTTGGGGGCTTCTATATCTTTGGGGATTATTTCTCTGGAGGCAAGCGATGTCTTTCTTTCTCTTTAGGGGTAGCTAGTTCCTCAGGCTGGCTCGAGACGTCTAGGAATTTTTTAGGCACGTTTGCCGGCTACCTCTATTTGTGTTTGATAGGTTCAGATTTGCGATCAGTCCAGTTACCATCTCCCTAGAGCTTGTCCTTAGTTTATTCACTTGCTGGTCTATTCGTGATCCTCAACCACTAAGGATCATAACAGTACAGCCGGCCTATAAAGTGTTAATTGCATGGCAGAAGCAGGAGAAAAGAAGCCTTGAGAAATTTTTTTTTTTTTTTTTTGCCGTGTGTCTAGCTGCTGTGGCTAGCTTCTCTCCTCCTCTTAATCTTGGTGTGGCTCTGAGTTCAGCTGCTGACATGGATGTCCAGAGCTTGGCTTCCAGTCTGGATCATCTTGCTGCTAGGGTTCAAAGTATTCAGGATTTTGTTGTTCACAGTCCTATGTCAGAGCCTAGGATACCTATTCCGGAGTTGTTTTCTGGAGATAGATCTAGGTTCCTGTATTTTAGGAACAATTGTAAGTTGTTTCTTTCTTTGAAACCTCGTTCCTCTGGTGATGCTGTTCAGCAAGTTAAGATTATCATTTCCTTTTTGCGTGGTGACCCTCAAGATTGGGCCTTCGCATTGGCGCCAGGGGATCCTGCATTGCTTAGTGTAGATGCGTTTTTTCTAGCCCTTGGATTGCTCTATGAGGAACCTAATCTTGAGAACCAGGCTGAAAAAACGTTATTGGCCCTCTCGCAGGGGCAAGATGAAGCAGAGGTGTACTGCCAGAAATTTCGGAAATGGTCGGTGCTTACTCAGTGGAATGAGTGTGCCTTGGCTGCAAATTTCAGAGAAGGTCTTTCTGAAGCCATTAAGAATGTCATGGTGGGGTTCCCTACGCCTGCAGGTCTGAATGAGTCAATGACTCTGGCCATTCAGATTGATCGGCGTTTGCGGGAGCGCAAACCTGTGCACCATTTGGCGGTGTCTTCTGACCAGACACCTGAATCTATGCAATGTGACAGAATTCTGACCAGAAGTGAACGGCAAAATTATAGACGGCAAAATGGGTTGTGCTTTTACTGTGGTGACTCAGCTCATGTTATCTCAGCATGCTCTAAGCACAAAAAAAAAGGTTGATAAATCTGTCACCATCGGTACTTTACAGCCTAAGTTCATTTTGTCTGTTACCCTGATTTGTTCCCTGTCATCTTACCCGGTTAATGCTTTTGTAGATTCAGGTGCCGCCCTGAGTCTGATGGATTGGTCATTTGCCAGGCGCTGTGGTTTTGATTTGGAGCCTTTAAAATTCCCTATTCCACTAAGGGGAATTGATTCTACACCATTGGCTACGAATAGACCTCAGTACTGGACACAAGTGACCATGTGCATGACTCCTGTTCATCAGGAGGTGATTCGCTTTCTTGTACTGCATAATTTGCATGATGTCGTCGTGTTGGGTCTACCATGGTTGCAGACTCATAATCCAGTCCTGGATTGGAAAGCTATGTCGGTGTCAAGTTGGGGTTGTCAGGGAATTCATGGTGACGCTCCTGTGGTGTCATTTGCTTCGTCCACTCCTTCGGAAGTCCCTACGTTTTTGTCAGACTACCAGGATGTATTTGAGGAGCCCAAACTCAATTCTCTACCTCCTCATAGGGACTGTGATTGTGCTATAGATTTGATTCCTGGTAGTAAGTTTCCTAAGGGACGACTTTTCAATTTATCTGTGCCGGAGATCTTCGTGGTGCGTATAACCTTGTGCGTATAAAACAGGGTGATGAATGGAAAACTGCATTTAATACGCCTGAAGGCCATTTTGAGTACTTGGTGATGCCTTTTGGACTTTCTAATGCTCCTTCAGTCTTTCAGTCCTTTATGCATGACATCTTCCGTGAATATCTGGATAAGCTTATGATTGTGTATCTGGATGATATTCTGTTTTTTTCGGATGATTTGGAGTCTCATGTTAAGCAGGTTAGGATGGTCTTTCAGGTCCTGCGTGACAATGCTTTATTTGTGAAGGGCTCAAAATGTCTTTTTGGAGTCCAGAAGATTTCTTTTTTGGGTTTCATTTTTTCTCCTTCTACTATTGAGATGGACCCAGTCAAGGTTCAGGCTATTCATGACTGGACGCAGCCTACATCTGTTAAGAGTCTTCAGAAGTTCTTGGGTTTTGCTAATTTTTACCGTCGCTTCATAGCTAATTTTTCTGGCGTTGTTAAGCCTTTGACGGATTTGACCAAGAAGGGTTCTGATGTGACTAATTGGTCTTCTGCGGCTGTGGAGGCCTTTCGGGAGCTGAAGCGTCGGTTTTCTTCGGCTCCGGTCTTATGTCAGCCAGATGTCTCACTTCCCTTCCAGGTGGAGGTTGATGCTTCCGAGATTGGAGCGGGGGCTGTTTTGTCGCAGAGAAGCCCCGATGGCTCTGTGATGAAGCCATGTGCTTTCTTTTCAAGAAAGTTTTCGCCTGCCGAGAGGAATTATGATGTCGGTAATCGGGAGCTGTTGGCTATGAAGTGGGCATTTGAGGAGTGGCGACATTGGCTCGAGGGAGCTAAACATCGTGTGGTGGTCTTGACTGATCACAAGAATTTAATTTATCTCGAGTCGGCCAAGCGGCTGAATCCCAGACAGGCTCGTTGGTCGTTGTTTTTCTCTCGTTTTGATTTCATGGTCTCGTACCTGCCGGGTTCGAAGAATGTGAAGGCTGATGCTCTTTCTAGGAGTTTTGTGCCTGACTCTCCTGGAGATTCAGAGCCGGCTGGTATCCTCAGAGAAGGGGTGATTTTGTCTGCCATCTCCCCAGATTTGCGACGTGTGCTGCAAGAGTTTCAGGCGGATAGACCTGACCGCTGTCCACCGGAGAGACTGTTTGTCCCGGATAGATGGACCAACAGAGTCATCTCCGAGGTTCATTCTTCGGTGTTGGCGGGCCATCCTGGAATATTTGGTACCAGAGACTTGGTGGCCAGGTCTTTTTGGTGGCCTTCCTTGTCGCGGGATGTGCGTTCCTTTGTGCAGTCTTGTGGAATTTGTGCTCGGGCGAAGCCTTGCTGTTCTCGTGCCAGTGGTTTGCTGTTACCTTTGCCTGTCCCGAAGAGGCCTTGGACGCACATTTCCATGGATTTTATTTCAGATCTCCCTGTCTCTCAGAGAATGTCTGTCATCTGGGTGGTGTGTGATCGTTTTTCTAAGATGGTCCATTTGGTGCCCTTGCCTAAATTGCCTTCCTCCTCCGAGTTGGTTCCACTGTTTTTTCAAAATGTTGTTCGTTTGCACGGGATTCCTGAGAACATTGTTTCTGACAGAGGATCCCAGTTTGTGTCTAGATTTTGGCGGACCTTTTGTGCTAAGTTGGGCATTGAATTGTCTTTTTCGTCGGCCTTCCATCATCAGACGAATGGCCAAACCGAGCGAACTAATCAGACCTTGGAGACTTATTTAAGATGTTTTGTTTCTGCTGACCAGGACGACTGGGTTACTTTTTTGCCGTTGGCCGAGTTTGCCCTTAATAATCGGGCTAGTTCTGCTACTTTGGTTTCTCCTTTTTTTTGTAATTCGGGGTTTCATCCTCGTTTTTCCTCGGGTCAGGTGGAGCCTTCTGATTGTCCTGGAGTGGATGTTGTGGTGGATAGGTTGCATCAGATTTGGAATCATGTGGTGGACAATTTGAAGTTGTCACAAGAGAAGGCTCAGCTCTTTGCCAACCGCCGTCGCTGTGTGGGTCCCCGACTTCGCGTTGGGGACTTGGTGTGGTTGTCTTCTCGCTTCGTTCCTATGAAGGTCTCCTCTCCTAAGTTCAAGCCTCGGTTTATCGGTCCTTATAAGATTCTGGAAGTCCTTGGCCCTGTGTCATTCCGTCTGGACCTCCCGGCATCATTTGCTATTCATAATGTGTTCCATCGCTCGTTGTTGCGGAGGTATGTGGTACCTGTGGTTCCTCCGGTTGAGCCTCCTGCCCCGCTGCTGGTTGAGGGAGAATTGGAATACGTGGTGGAGAAGATCTTGGATTCTCGTGTTTCTAGACGGAGGCTCCAGTATTTGGTCAAGTGGAAGGGCTATGGTCAGGAGGATAATTCTTGGGTTGTCGCTTCTGATGTTCATGCGGCCGATTTGGTTCGTGCCTTCCATGTGGCTCATCCTGATCGCCCTGGGGGTTTTCATGAGGGTTCGGTGACCCCTCCTTAAGGGGGGGGGTACTGTTGTGAACTCTGTTTTCAGGCTCCCTCTTGTGGTCACTGGTGGTATGGTGTGACTTTTGCTTTGGGCTCCCCCTGGTGGCTTTGTTTGTTATCCTGTTGGTCTCTGGCTATCAGCTGGTTCGTTATCCTCTGGGAGGTTCCTATATAGCTCTGTTTTACTTCCACTTGTTGCCGGCTGTCGATGTAATCAGTGCTACTCAGATTCCTTCTGACTACCTTGCTCCCAGTCCATCCAGGACAAGCTAAGTTTTGTTTGCTCATTTTTTGATCAGCAGTGTTTATCATGTTTTCTTGTCCAGCTTGCTAAAATGTGATTCCCTCGCTTGCTGGATGCTCTAGTGGACTGAGTTTCTCCCCACGCACCATTAGTTGGTGCGTGGGTTCTTGAAATCTCAGGATGGATATTTTGTAAGGGTTTTTTATTGATCGCATAGACCCCTGCTCTATTTTCTGCTTTCTAGTACTAGTGGGCCTCTTTTGCTGAATCTGATTTCATCCCTACGTATGTGCCTTCTTCTTACTTCACCGTTAATATTTGTTGGGGGCTTCTATATCTTTGGGGATTAATGCTCTGGAGGCAAGCGAGGTCTTTCTTTCTCTTTAGGGGTAGCTAGTTCCTCAGGCTGGCTCGAGACGTCTAGGAATTTTTTAGGCACGTTTACCGGCTACCTCTATTTGTGTTTGATAGGTTCAGATTTGCGATCAGTCCAGTTACCATCTCCCTAGAGCTTGTCCTTAGTTTATTCACTTGCTGGTCTATTCGTGATCCTCAACCACTAAGGATCATAACACCACCCCACACCATTACTGACCCACTGCCAAACCGGTCATGTTTAAGGATGTTGCAGGCAGCAGATCGCTCTCCACGGCGTCTCCAGACTCTGTCACGTCTGTCATATGTGCTCAGTGTGAACCTGCTTTCATCTGTGAAGAGCACAGGGCGCCAGTGTCGAATTTGCCAATTCTGGTGTTCTGTGGCAAATGCCAAGCGTCCTGCACGGTGTTGGGCTGTGAGCACAACCCCCATCTGTGGACGTCGGGCACTCAGACCATCCTCATGGAGTCGGTTTCTAACCATTTGTGCAGACGCATGCACATTTGTGGCCTGCTGGAGGTCATTTTGCAGGGCTCTGGCAGTTCTCCTCCTGTTTCACAAAGGCTGAGGTAGTGGTCCTGCTGCTGGGTTGTTGCCCTCCTACAGCCCCCTCCACGTCTCTTGGTGTACTGGCCTGTCTCCTGCTAGCGCCTCCAGCCTCTGATCACTACGCTGCCAGACACAGCAAACCTTCTTGCCACAGCTCGCATTAATGTGCCATCCTGGATGAGCGGCACTACCTGAGCCACTTGTGTGGGTTGTAGAGTCCGTCTCATGCTACCACGAGTGTGAAAGCACAACCAACATTCGAAAGTGAGCAAAACATCAGCCAGAGAGCATTGGTATTGAGATGTGGTCTGTGGTCCCCACCTGCAGAACCACTCCTTTATTGAGTATGTCTTGATAATTGCCAATAATTTCCATCTGTTTTCTGTTCCATTTGCACAACACATGTGAAATTGATTGTCAAACAGTGTTCCTTCCTAACTGGACAGTTTGCTTTCACAGAAGTTTGATTTACTTGGAGTTATATTCTGTTGTTTGCGTTCCCTTTATTTTTTATTGCTATCAGTGTGTGAAGAGTGTGAGAAGAGGGTTGCATTGACAATACAACACAATGGGCAGCACTTTGAACACATTTTATAAGTGGTCATAAACTTGTAAATAACTCACGAAACAATAAAGTTACGTTAAAACCAAGCACATCATTATTTTTTTTGTGAAATTCTCAATAAGTTTGATGTGTCACATGACCCTCTTCCCATTGGAAAATATAAAGTTGGATCCAAAAAGGCTGACTTCAAAAGGGTCGACAGTCTATTCTTGTTCTTAGAAATGAAAGCTATTCCATGCGAGAAATTGCCAAGAAACTGAAGATTTCCAACAACGGTGGAGAGGAGAGCACAAACAGGTAGAAAGAGAAGTGGGAGGCCCCGCTGCACGGCTGAGCAACAAAACAAGTACATTAGAGTCTGTAGTTTGAGAAATAGACGCCTCACAGGTCCTCAACTGGCAGCTTCATTAAATAGTACACGCAAAACACCAGTGTCAACGTCTACAGTGAAGAGGTGACTCCGGGATGCTGGCCTTCAGGGCAGAGAGGCAAAGAAAAAGCCATATCTGAGACTGGCTAATAAAAGAAAAAGATCAATATGGGCAAAAGAACACAGACATTGGACAGAGGAAGATTGGAAAAAAGTGTTATGGACAGACGAATCCAAGTTTGAGGTGTTTGGATCACACAGAAGAACATTTGTGAGACGCAGAACAAGTGAAAAGATGCTGGAATAGTGCCTGACGCCATCTGTCAAGCATGGTGGAGGTAATGTGATGGTCTGGGGTTTGCTTTGGTGCTGATAAAGTGGGAGATTTGTACAAGGTAAAAGGATACTGAATAAGGAAAGCTATCACTCCATTTGCAACGCCATGCCATACAGTATGGACAGCGCTTGATTGGAGCCAATTTCATCCTACAAAAGGACAATGACCCAAAGCACACCTCCAAATTATGCAAGAACTATTTAGGGAAGAAGCAGGTAGCTGGTATTCTATCTGTAATGGAGTGGCCAGCGCAGTCACCAGATCTCAACCTCATTGAGCTGTTGTGGGAGCAGCTTGACCGTATGGTACACAAAAAGTGCCCATCAAGCCAAACCAACTTGTGGGTGTGGCTTCTGGAAGCATGGGGTGAAATTTCTCCTGATTATCTCAGAAAATTAACTGCTAGAATACCAAACGTCTGCAATGCTGTAATTGCTGCAAAGGGAGCATTCTTTGACGAAAGCAAACTTTAAAGGAGAAAATTATTATTTCAATAAAAATCATTTTTCAAACCTTGTCAATGTCTGGACTAGATTTTCAATTCATTTGGCAACTCATTTGATAAAAGTATGAGTTTTCCTGGAAAACGCAATTGTCTGGGTAACCCTAAACTTTTGAACGGTAGTGTATGTGTATATATATATATATATATATATATATATATATATATATATATATATATATATATATATATATATATATAGTAGCATTTTGCCTACTACGTGTCTTGGGGGACACTCGCTTGGCACGGTATTCAACCACTCAGGTGCGGTTTCCTCATATAAATCAGTCTCTTAGGTTGATTAACCATCATAAACCACATAACATAAAGTTAATTTCAATACATCCACGAACATGTCATGACCCCCAGTCTGTTCATGTAGCAGATAAACTTCCCTTAGGCATATTACAGTCCCCTTGTCCAGGGTTACTTTACAGGAGCTCCTGTTCCACAGGCTGACTCCTCGTCAGTCCAAGGTCCTCAACACAGGTGACCTGTCCGGGTGCTATTCAGGACGTGCGTCCCCGGCTGGGACCGTCCAACACCCAGGCCACCAGTACCAGAGTCCCACCACGTCCTCTTCAGGGAGACAGCACTCCCAACACCTAGGCTTCCAGGACCTTCCAGCACAGAACCATTCAGGTCCACACTCAGAGACCATGTAACCCACACCCTGGTCACATTACATACTTCCATAGGTGGGAGTTGTGTATGTGGCTAGTTTGACCCGCCCATCTCTCATAACTAGCCCTGTCAGCCTCCCTTGTTAAGCAACACAATTTACTTGTAGGACTACAGGTCCCAGAACATCCTTACTCCAGGCTGACAATGCAGAGTGTCTTCCTCTGCAACACACATAACGGCGATTCACAATTACGCCGGACTTTGTCTTATCAGCACTGCTATGCCTGGGATTGCCATGCATTTCTATGGCCTCAATATGCCTCCATGCGTAAGGGGTACTTCCGTCTTTCTGTCGGCAACTTCCGTCACAGATATTCATTCGCTGATTGGTCTCGCCAGCTGCCTGTCATGGCTGCCGCGACCAATCAGCGACGGGCACAGTCCGATTAGTCCCTCCCTACTCCCCTGCAGTCAGTGCCCGGCGCCCACTCCATAATCCCCGCAGTTACGGCTCACACAGGGTTAATGCCAGCGGTAACGGACCGCGTTATGCCGCTGGTAACTCACTCCGTTACCGCTGCTATTAACCCTGTGTGACCAAGTTTTTACTATTGAGGCTGCCTATGCCTCAATAGTAAAAACATCTAATGTTAAAAATAATAATAAAAAAAAATAATAAATCATTATATACTCACCTTCCGCCACCTTTCCGACGCTCCAGTGACCGGTCCATGCAAGCAGCAGGTTCCAGTGCTAAAGTTGGTGTGAGACAAGGACCTGCCATGACATCACAGTCATGTGACCGACGTCATCGCAGGCCCTTCGCGCCTGCGCGAGAAGGACCTGCCGTGACGTCACGGTCATGTGACCGCGACGTCATCACACCCTCGGACTGGAAGCTGCTGCCTGAACCGAACACAGGCGACAGAACTACAAGGGGCCCCTCAGAAGGTGAGTATATGTTTATTTTTTATTTTTTAACCTGTGACATACGTGGCTGGGCAATATACTACGTGGCTGGGCAGTATGCTACGTGGCTCTGTGCTGTATACTACATCGCTGTGCAATATACTATGTGGCTCTGTGCTGTATACTATGTCACTGGGCAATATACTACGTCTCTGGGCAATATACTACGTCACTGAGCAATATACTACGTGGACATGCATATTCTAGAATACCCAATGCGTTAGAATCGGGCCACCATCTAGTATATATATATATATATATATATATATATATATATATATACTGTATGTACAGTACAGACCAAAAGTTTGGACACACCTTCCCATTTAAAGATTTTTCTGTACACTGAAGGTGTTAAAACTATCAATTAACACATGTGGAATTATATACTTAACAATAAAGTGTGAAACAACTGAAAATATGTCTTATATTCTAGGTTCTTCAAAGCAGTCACCTTTCTCTTGATGAGCTTCAAGTGGTAGTCACCGGGAATGGTCTTCAACAATCTTGAAGGAGTTCCCAGAGATGCTTAGAACTTGTGGGCCCTTTTGCCTTCACTCTGCGGTCCAGCTCACCCCAAACCATCTCGATTGGGTTCAGGTCTGGTGACTGTGGAGGCCAGGTCATCTGACGTAGCACCCCATCACTCTCCTTCTTGGTCAAATAGCCCTTACACAGCCTGGAGGTGTGTTTGGGGTCATTGTCCTGTTGAAAAATAAATGATGGTCCAACTAAATGCAAACCGGATGGAATAGCATGCCGTTGCAATATGCCTTCAATTTTGAATAAATCCCCAACAGTGTCACCAGCAAAGCACCCCCACACCATCACACCTCCTCCTCCATGCTTCACGGTGGGAACCAGGCATGTAGAGTCCATCCGTTCACCTTTTCTGCATCGCACAAAGACATGGTGGTTGGAACCAAAGATCTCAAATTTGGACTCATCAGACCAAAGCACAGGTTTCCACTGGTCTAATGTCCATTCCTTGTGTTCTTTAGCCCAAACAAGTCCATTTTGCTTGTTGCCTGTCCTTAGCAGTGGTTTCCTAGCAGCTATTTTACCATGAAGGCCGGCTGCACAAAGTCTCCTCTTAACAGTTGTTGTAGAGAAGTGTCTGCTGCTAGAACTCTGTGTGGCATTGACCTGGTCTCTAATCTGAGCTGCTGTTAACCTGCGATTTCTGAGGCTGGTGACTCGGATAAACTTATCCTCAGAAGCAGAGGTGAATCTTAGTCTTCCTTTCCTGGGGCGGTCCTCATGTGAGCCAGTTTCCTTGTAGCGCTTGATGGTTTTTGCCACTGCACTTGGGGACACTTTCAAAGTTTTCCCAATTTTTCGGACTGACTGACCTTCATTTCTTAAAGTAATGATGGCCACTCATTTTTCTTTACTTAGCTGCTTTTTTCTTGCCATAATACAAATTCTAACATTCTATTCAGTAGGACTATCAGCTGTGTATCCACCAGACTTCTGCACAACACAACTGATGGTCCCAACCTCATTTGTAAGGCAAGAAATCCCACTTATTAAACCTGACAAGGCACACATGTGAAGTGAAAACCATTCCCGGTGACTCATCTGGAGAATGCCAAGAGTTTGCAAAGCAGTCATCAAAGCAAAAGGTGGCTACTTTGAAGAACCTAGAATATAAGACATAATTTCAGTTGTTTCACACTTTTTTAAGTATATAATTCCACATGTGTTAATTCATAGTTTTGATGCCTTCGGTGTGAATGTACAATTTTCATAGTCATGAAAATACAGAAAAATCTTTAAATGAGAAGGTGTGTCCAAACTTTTGGTCTGTACTGTGTATATATATATATATATATATATATATATATATATATATATACATCTCACAAAATTAGAATATCAGCAAAAAGTTAATTTATTTCAGTTCTTCAATACAAAAACTGAAACTCATTATATAGAGTCATTACAAACAGAGTGATCTATTTCAAGTGTTTATTTATGTTAATGTTGATGACTATGGCTTACAGCCAATGAAAACCCGAAAGTCATTATCTCAGAAAATTAGAAATCTTTATAACACCAGCTTGAAAAAATTATTTTAAAATTCGAAATCTTGGCTTACTGAAATGTATGTTCGGCAAATGTATTCAATACTTGGTCGGAGTTCCTTTGGCATCAAATTACTGCATAAATGTGGTGTGGCATGGAGGCGATCAGTCTGTGGTACTGCGGAGGTATTATGGAAATTCAGGTTGCTTTGATAGAAGCCTTCAGCTCATCTGCATTGTGGTTTCTGGTGTTTCTCATCTTCCTCTTTACAATATCCCAGAGATTATAATCTGGGGTTAAGGTCAGGTGAGTTTGCTGGCCAATCAAGCACAGTGATACTGTTGTTTTTAAACCAGGTATTGGTACTTTTGGCAGTGGGGACAGGTGTCCTGCTGGAGAATGAAATTTCCATCCCCAAAAAGCTTGTCTGGAGAGGGAAGCATGAAGTGCTCTAAAATTTCCTGGTAGACGGTTGCGCTGACTTTGGTCTTGATAAAACACAGAGGACCTATACCAGCAGATGACATGGCTCCCCAAACCATCACTGATTGTGGAAATGTCACTGTCAAGAGGAAGATGACAAACACCAGACCCAACAATGCAGATGAGCTGAAGGCTGCTATCAAAGCAACCTGGGCTTCCATAACACCTCAACAGTGCCACAGACTGATTGCCTCCATGCCACACCGCATTGATGCAATAAATGATCCAAAAGGAGCCTCAACCAAGTATTGAGTGCATTTACTGAACATACATTTCAGTAGGCCAACATTTCGGATTTTAAAACCATTTTTTCAAACTGGTGTTATAAAGTATTCTAATTTACTGAGATAATGACTTTTGAGTTTTCATTGGCTGTAAGCCATAATCATCAGCATTAACAGAAATAAACACTTGAAATAGATCACTCTGTTTGTAATGACTCTATCTAATATACGAGTTTCACTTTTTGCATTGAAGAACTGAAATAAATTAACTTTTTGATGATATTCTAATTATGTGAGATGCACCTGTATATATTAGATATTTATTATACGAGGCTTTGCGTGTGGAATGAGTGGCTATGCAGAGTGGATGGGGCTATGTGGAGTGGGCTTGGCTTGATATACACACACACATATATATACTCAACTTTATATATATAGATATACCTGTGTGTCATCTCCTCCTGTATACAGTATATACCTGTATGTCATCTCCACTGTATATAGTATATACCTGTATGTCATCTCCCCTGTATATAGTATATACCTGTATGTCATCTCCTCCTGTATATAGTATATACCCGTGTGTCATCTCCTCCTGTATTAGACCTCGTTCACACGTTATTTGGTCAGTATTTTTACCTCAGTATTTGTAAGCTAAAATTTGGAGTAAAATAATCAGAGGAAAAGTTTATTAGAGACATGTTACCACTTCTGTATTTTTCTCCCACTTGTGGTTTTGGCTTATAAATGCTGAGGTAAAATACTGACCAAATACTGAAACTGAACGTGTGAATGTGGCCTTATACACCGCCTCCACCTGCAGCGCTTCACTCTTCTCATACTGCAGCAGCACTTCACTTCTCTCATTTTCCCCTTGACTTCTCTCATTTTGCCCCTCACATCTCTATCCATGAGGCTCCTCCCTTTCCATTGACGTCATGCCTCACAGAAGCAACTCCATTCTAGACACGACAGAGCTAGATGTGGCCTGTGCCTGCTATGCGGAGTGGGCATGGCTATGTGGAGTGGGCATGGCTCGATACATACATACGCACACACATACATACACTCAACTTTATATATTAAATAATGCACTCCCCATAGGCAGACTCTATATAGTATAATGCCCCCCACAGGCCTCTATAGTATAAAGCACCCCAATAGGCAGACTCTATATAGTATAATGCACTCACGGTAAAAATAAATAAATAAATATAATACTCACCACCCCTTCTCATTCCCGAGCAGCTCCGAGTACCCGCTCATTTTAGGACAGCTAGCACCAAGTGATGACGTCATCGCTCACGCTGTCAGTGTCTGCATCAGGGATGTCAGACATAGGGGTGGAATGATGGTAGTGGGAGCATTATGCATTATGCTCCCTGTCTCATCAGTGCTTTCAACTGTGTCGGCATCCAGCTGATACAGTTAAAATTGTGATGACGGGCGGGCGGACCCCTTTCTTGCTCAAGGTCCCCATAGCAGCCAGGTGGTAGCGCAGGGAGATCCAGTCCCCCTGCTCTGCCACAGAGTTTAACTGTATGGGGGTCAATACATATGTACAGATGAATCAGTTATATCAGTGGAAATTTGTGGAAAAACCAGCCCACTAGCTCTCATTGTTTTGACTTATTGCACCTTGTTAAAAAAAAAAGGCTCCAGCCTGAGACCTTGACTCTAACAGAGATTATATAGAGGGTGGTCGTCAACCAGATTGTGAGAACTCTGCTAGCAGCCATACAGCATTGGGTGATGCCACGGGACCCGGGTAGCCTAGACCAGGTGGTTAGCCTGATAGAGCATTATACGCCCGCCCAGGATTTCATGAATGACTCTGCCCCACTGTGGCTATCACGTCGGCCCCTGTAAGCCCAGGAGCCTGGAAAAGTGACACGATCCAATGCTGAGGTCAGTTAGAACCGAGCCCATACTTTGGGGGTACCCCAGAGTGAGGCTGGCAGGAAACCAGTTTCCCACAAACCGGTCTCGTGGACTAGCAGTGCCACCACTATCAGGTTCTGGCAGTGCCAAGGGCTAAGACATGTGGTTGCCAACTGCCCCCTGACTGCTGAACCCATGGACTGCGGATTTACTCACCGAGTATCAATGTATGTCCAGCCTGTTTAAGCCGTGGACGCCTTCTCCCCAGTGAGTGAACCCCATCTGTGCCAGGTGCGCATCAACGGACACTGGGCAGAGGCTCTCTTGGACTTAGGGAGCCTAGTGACACTTGTGCATGGGTCATTGATCTCCGTGTTAGAGCCCACTGGGGGAAAAGTCGGGGTCATCTACAGTACAGACCAAAAGTTTGGACGCACCTTCTCATTTAAAGATTTTGACTATGAAAATTGTACATTCACACTGAAGGCATCAAAACTATGAATTAACACATGTGGAATTATATACTTAGCAAAAAAGTGTGAAACAACTGAAATTATGTCTTATATTCTAGGTTCTTCAAAGTAGCCACCTTTTGCTCTGATGACTGCTTTGCACACTCTTGGCATTCTCTTGATGAGCTTCTTTGAAGAACCTAGAATATAAGACATAATTTCAGTTGTTTCACACTTTTTTGTTAAGTCTATAATTCCACATGTGTTAATTCATAGTTTTGATATCTTCAGTGTGAATGTACAATTTTCATAGTCATGAGAATACAGGAAAATCTTTAAATGAGAAGGTGTGTCCAAAATTTTGGTCTGTACTGTATATACACGGCAAACTCCACGAGTATCCGACGGTGGAGGTTACCTTTTCCACTCCTTAAAGGGAGGTTAAACATGTGGGGGTAGTGGTGAAAACCCTCCCTTACGGGACTGTTTTGGGAAGACTTGTCCCTGTGGGTGAGTAAAATTATGCCACCCAGGGTAAATGTCTTGCTGTTTTCCATGTTCTGTTACCTTGTGCTACCTAAGGAGATCCTTACGGATCAGTGAACTTCTTTTATGAGCAAGGTTACAAAGGAATTGTGTAAACTGCTCCAGATAAAACAGTTGCTCCCGTCGGATGACAACCCACAGACAGATGGTATAGTTGAAAGATTTAACAAGATCCTCAAGTCTATGGTGAAGAAAGTGGACTCCAAAGATGGGAAAGATTGGAATATGTTACGGCCCTATTTAATTTTGCTGTCAAAGAGATACCGCATCCCTCAATGGAGTTCTCTCCATTCAAACTATTATATGGTACACATCCTTGCGGTCTGCTGGACATAGCGAAAGGGACATGGGAACAGGAGCCAACTCCTCACAAAAGTATAATAGAGCATGTGGCAAGTATGCAGGACTGGATCATGGCGGTAATACCTATAATAAAGGAACACCTTCTGGATGCCCATACAGCGTAGAGCCAAGTGTGTAATATAAAGGTCACAGTTAGATCCTTTAAACAAGGGGATCTGGTATTAGTTTTAGTGCTTATTGCAGAAAGTAGGCTTATGGCCAAGTGCCAAGGGCCTTATGAAGTCCAAGAAAAGGTTGGGGAAGTGAATTACAAAGTATATCAGCCCAGGAAGAGAAAAGTTGAGCAATTACTGTATATCAAGTAACTCTGCTAAAGGCGTGGAAAGATGGAGAAGGAATGATGACGTACACAAATCCGGTCATATTATCTGTCTACCCTCCGACACGGCTAGGGAGGAGGCCGGGAGAAAGTTAAAGATGATATACGTTCTCTCTAAACAGCAGCAATAGGCGACTCAGAAATTGGTGCAGCAGAATACGGACGTATTCTCAGAGCTGTCCAGTCGAACATGTGTAATTCAATATGATATTGTCACTGAGCCTCAGGTAAAGGTACGAATGAAACTATACCATGTGCCAGAGGCAAGCCATCACAGCTGAAGTGAAACAAATGCTCCAGCTAGGAGTTTTTGAGGAGTCCTGGAGTGAGTGGGTTAGTCCCATTGTACTGATTCAGAAGGCGGACAGATAGTTACAATTTGTCAAAATTTCCCAAAATTTAATGAAGTGTCAAAATTTGACCTTTATTCAATGCCCCAGGTGGACTAGCTGATTGAGAGACTGGGGCAGGCCTGGTACATGATGATGCTCTATCTGACAAAGGGCTACTGTCAGGTGCCTCTGACAGAGTCAACAAAAGAAAGGACCGCCTTCATAACGCTGGAAAGTCTCTATCATTATGTAATCTTGCCTTTTGGATTGCATGGTTCCGTGGCCACGTTCCAGAGGCTGATGGGCATAGTGTTAGAGCCCTATCAGAAGTATGGGTCAGTGTATTTGGTCTTTAGTACCGACTGGCATACCCATTTGTCCCAGGTGAAAGCGGTAGTGGATTCGCTCCGAGCCTCAGGCTTGATGACGAACCCAAAAAAATGTGCAGTAGGTGTCGAGAAAGTTTGGTAATTGCGATATGTGATTGGCCATAGGGTTATTAACCCCTTCACCCCCAAGGGTGGTTTGCACGTTAATGACCGGGCCAATTTTTACAATTCTGACCACTGTCCCTTTATGAGGTTATAACTCTGGAACGCTTCAACGGATCTTGGCGATTCTGACGTTGTTTTCTCGTGACATATTGTACTTCATGATAGTGGTAAAATTTCTTCGATATAACTTGCGTTTATTTGTGAAAAAAACGAATATTTGGCGAAAATTTTGAAAATTTCGCAATTTTCCAACTTTTAATTTTTATGCCCTTAAATCACAGACATATGTCATGCAAAATACTTAATAAGTAACATTTCCCACATGTCTACTTTACATCAGCACAATTTTGGAACCAAAATTTTTTTTTGTGACGGAGTTATAAGGGTTAAAAGTTGACCAGCAATTTCTCATTTTTACAACACTATTTTTTTTTAGGGACCACATCTCATTTGAAGTCATTTTGAGAGGTCTATATGATAGAAAATACCCAAGTGTGACACCATTCTAAAAACTGCACCCCTCAAGGTACTCAAAACCACTTTCAAGAAGTTTATTAACCCTTCAGGTGTTTCACAGGAATTTTTGGAATGTTTAAATAAAAATGAACATTTAACTTTTTTTCACACAAAATTTATTTCAGATCCAATTTGTTTTATTTTACCAAGGGTAACAGGAGAAAATAGACCCCAAAATTTGTTGTACAATTTGTCCTGAGTACGCTGATACCCCATATGTGGGGGTAATCCACTGTTTGGGCGCATGGCAGAGCTCGGAAGGAAAGGAGCGCCATTTGACTTTTCAATGCAAAATTGACTGGAATTGAGATGGGACGCCATGTTGCATTTGGAGAGCCCCTGATGTGCCTAAACATTGAAACCCCCCACAAGTGACACCATTTTGGAAAGTAGACCCCCTAAGGAACTTATCTAGATGTGTGGTGAGCACTTTGACCCAACAAGTGCTTCACAGAAGTTTATAATGCAGAGCGGTAAAAATAAAAAATCATATTTTTTCACAAAAATGATCTTTTCGCCCCCAATTTTTTATTTTCCCAAGGGTAAGAGAAGAAATTGGACCCCAAAATTGTTGTGCAATTTGTCCTGAGTACGCTGATACCCAATATGTGGGTGTAAACCATTGTTTGGGCGCAGGGCAGAGCTCAGAAGGGAAGGAGCGCCATTTGACTTTTCAATGCAAAATTGACTGGAATTGAGATGGGACGCCATGTTGCATTTGGAGAGCCCCTGATGTGCCTAAACATTGAAACCCCCCACAAGTGACACCATTTTGGAAAGTAGACCCCCTAAGGAACTTATCTAGATGTGTGGTGAGCACTTTGACCCAACAAGTGCTTCACAGAAGTTTATAATGCAGAGCCGTAAAAATAAAAAATCATATTTTTTCACAAAAATGATCTTTTCGCCCCCATTTTTTTATTTCCCCAAGGGTAAGAGAAGAAATTAGACCACAAAAGTTGTTGTGCAATTTGTCCTGAGTACGACGATACCCCATATGTGGGGGTAAACCACTGTTTGGGCGCATAGCAGAGCTCGGAAGGGAAGGAGCGCTATTTTACTTTTCAATGCAAAATTGACTGGAATTAAGATGGGATGCCATGTTGCGTTTGCAGAGCCCCTGATGTGCCTAAACATTAAAAAACCCCACAAGTGACACCATTTTGGAAAGTAGACCCCCTAAGGAACTTATCTAGATGTGTTTTGAGAGCTTTGAACCCCCAAGTGTTTCACTACAGTTTATAACGCAGAGCCGTAAAAAAATTTTTTTTTTTTTTTTCACAAAACTGATTTTTTAGCCCCCAGTTTTGTATTTTCACAAGGGTATCAGGATAAATTGGACCTCAAAAGTTGTTGTCCAATTTGTCCTGAGTATGCTGATACCCCATATGTGGGGGGGAACCACTGTTTGGGCGCATGACAGAGCTCGGAAGGGAAGGAGCGCCATTTGGAATGCAGACTTAAATGGATTGGTCTGCAGGCGTCACGTTGCATTTGCAGAGCCCCTGATGTACCCAAACAGTACAAACCCCCCACAAGTGACCCCATGTTGGAAACTAGACCCCCCAAGGAACTTATCTAGATGTGTTGTGAGAACTTTGAACCCCCAAGTGTTTCACTACAGTTTACAACGCAGAGCCATGAAAATAAAAAATCTTTTTTTTCCCACAAAACTTATTTTTTGGCCCCCAGTTTTGTATTTTCCCAAGGGTAGCAGGAGAAATTGGACCCCAAAACATGATGTCCAATTTGTCCTGAGTACGCTGATACCCCATATGTTGGGGTAAACCCCTGTTTGGGCACACGGGAGAGCTCGGAAGGGAAGGAGCACTGTTTTCCTTTTTCAACGCAGAATTGGCTGGAATTCAGATCGGATGCCATATCCCGTTTGGAAAGCCCCTGATGTGCCTGAACAGTGGAAACCCCCCAATTATAACTGAAACCCTAATCCAAACACATCCCTAACCCTAATCCCAACAGTAACCCTAACCACTCCTCTAACCCAGACACACCCAACCCTATTCCCAACCGTAAATGTAATCCAAACCCTAACCCTATCTTTAGCCCCAACCCTAATTGTAGCCCCAACCTTAGCCCCAACCCTAGCCCTAACCCTAGCAATAACCCTAGCCCTATCACTAGCCCTAACACTAGCCGTAACACTAGCCGTAACACTAGCCCTGACCCTAGCCCTGACCCTAGCCCCGACCCTAGCCCTAACCCTAACCCCAACCCTAGCCCTAACCCTAGCCCCAACCCTAGCCCTAGCCCCAACCCTAGCCCCAACCCTAGCCCCAACCCTAGCCCTAGCCCCAACCCTAGCCCCAACCCTAGCCCCAACCCTAGCCCCAACCCTAACCCTAGCCCCAACCCTAGCCCCAACCCTAGCCCCAACCCTAGCCCCAACCCTAGCCCCAACCCTAGCCCTAACCCTAACCCTAGCCCTAACTCTAGTCCTAACTCTAGCCCTAACCCTAACCCTAATGGGAAAATGGAAATAAATACATTTTTTTATTTTTTTATTTTTCCCTAACTAAGGGGGTGATGAAGGGGGGTTTGATTTACTTTTATAGCGGGTTTTTTAGCGGATTTTTATGATTGGCAGCCGTCACACACTGAAAGACGCTTTTCATTGCAAAAAATATTTTTTGCGTTACCACATTTTGAGAGCTGTAATTTCTCCATATTTGAGTCCACAGAGTCATGTGAGATCTTGATTTTTGCGGGACGCGTTGACGTTTTTATTGGTAACATTTTCGGACACGTGACATTTTTTGATCGCTTTTTATTCCGATTTTTGTGAGGCAGAGTGATCAAAAACCAGCTATTCATGAATTTCTTTTTGGGGAGGCGTTTATACCGTTCCGCGTTTGGTAAAATTGATAAAGCAGTTTTATTCATCGGGTCAGTACGATTACAGCGATACCTCATTTATATCATTTTTTTATGTTTTGGCGCTTTTATACGATAAAAACTATTTTATAGAAAAAATAATTATTTTGGTATCGCTTTATTCTCAGGACTATAACTTTTTTATTTTTTTGCTGATGATGCTGTATGGTGGCTCGTTTTTTGCGGGACAAGATGACGTTTTCAGCGGTACCATGGTTATTTATATCAGTCTTTTTGATCGCGTGTTATTCCACTTTTTGTTCGGCAGTATGATAATAAAGCGTTGTTTTTTGCCTCGTTTTTTTTTTTTTTCTTACGGTGTTTACTGAAGGGGTTAACTAGTGGGCCAGTTTGATAGGTCGGGTCGTTACGGACGCGGCGATACTAAATATGTGTACTTTTATTGTTTTTTTTATTATTATTTAGATAAAGAAATATATTTATGGGAATAATATTTTTTTTTTTCATTATTTTGGAATATTTTTTTTTTTTTTTTTTTACACATTTGGAAAATTTTTTTTTTACTTTTTTACTTTTCCCCAGGGGGGGACAATACAGATCGGTGATCTGCCAGTTTGCATAGCACTCTGACAGATCACCGATCTGCGAGAAGTGCAGGCTGCTTCACAGTGCCTGCTCTGAGCAGGCTTCTGTGAAGCCACCTCCCTCCCTGCAGGACCCGGATCCGGGTCTGGAGCAGGCAGGGAGGGAGGTAAGACCCTCGCAGCAACGCGATCACATCGCGTTGCTGCGGGGGGCTCAGGGAAGCCCGCAGGGAGCCCCCTCCCTGCGCGATGCTTCCCTGCACCGCCGGCACATCGCGATCATGTTTGATCGCGGTGTGCCGGGGGTTAATGTGCCGGGGGCGGTCCGTGACCGCTCCTGGCACATAGTGCCGGATGTCAGCTGCGATATGCAGCTGACACCCGGCCGTGATCGGCCGCGCTCCCCCCGTGAGCGCGGCCGATCGCATATGACGTACTATCCCATCGGTGGTCATACGGGCCCACCCCACCTCGACGGGATAGTACGTCAGATGTCAGGAAGGGGTTAAACCCCAAATAAATAATATTGAGGCCATTGAAAACTGGCCTCGGACTATTGCCACAAAACAGGTAAGAGCATTCCTGAGCATCATTGGGTATTACCGACGATTTATACCTAATTTTACTGGGAAGGAAATCGGTCATGGTTGAGTGGAACCCCTAAGTGGAGGAAGCATTCCAATCCATGAAGTTGGCATTGTGCGGACAGCCTGTGCTCACCAGCCCCCACTTCAAGAAAGGCTTTATCATACAAATGGATGCTTCTGAAGTAGGACTAGAAGCGGTTCTGTCACAGGAGGTGAACAGAGAAGAACATCCGATATATATATTAGGGTTGAACAATTAATATAATGTTCAATTCTCTAGTTACCTACTCCTGGCCTAATAGATATTGATCATGTGCACTAAAGAAATACACCAGACACAGTCAGCTGTAACTCTCCTTGATCAATGTGTGGCTCAGCTCCAAGAAGGGAAGTTTATTAGTCAAACACAATGTTATATATCTCCTGTAAGGGGGCTCGGTTAGCTCTAAAATGGGAGTGATCGGATGTATTTCATTGGTTAGTGGGTTGGGCATGAGCAAGTCCATGGGCGGATCCATGAGGTCATCAGGGTGGGTTGGTCCGTGAGGTCATCAGGGTGGGCGTCGCTGTGGGTGGATCCATGAGGTCATCAGGGTGGGCGTCATCTTGGATACCAGAGCACACGGCATGCTGATACAGGAAATGGCGGCCATATTTAGTGTCTTCATTGATCATCTTGGGTACCAGAGCACACGGCTCTGCTACAGGAGATGGTGGCCATCTTCAGTGTCTCACTTTGTCTGAGGAAAACTTATGTAAGGTTAAACAATACATGTTATAGGTTGCTTCTCTCAATTACCTTATGTGTTGAGGTTAATTAAGTATTTGATCTTATGGCTCTCCTCAACAGTCCCCCCTAAATACTTTATTAACCTTTTCTTTTATCTTGATCCCACCGTGGTTCCCTAACCCACCGATGTTAAGTGTTATTATGACATCAGAAGCTTCATGACAATATGGATGCTATAGACACCAGAGAATGTGTGACTAATTATGGGTATACCGAGGAGGTATATCGGAGCGTGTTACCGGCGTCCTCGGGACTTCCCTACCTGCTGAATCTATTACTCTCCAATCTCCCATCTCCATGGTTACTTACAGTAAAATACACATGTGACTAACCCTGATGTACACATCCTAGATCTGACCGTCTTGCCCGGGAGGGGGAATTGGAGTTTTCACCAGTTTGAGACAAGTTTTCCCTTGTGGAAAACCTCCCTTTGTAGCTGGACTTTGACAAGCAGGTCAGATCCTACTCTGTCCCTAACTAACAAATTTACAATGTGAGAGATGGATCCAGGAGGCACTCAGCAACCCTGACTGAAGTAGGAGTAGTCAGGAGCACTTGGTAGGGACCCTTAAATCTCGACTCCATGAATGTCTTTCTGATGAACGCCTTTACCAGCACGTAGTCACCAGGTTGGAAAGCATGGGTACCTTCACTGGAATCTGGACCTGGAATGGATGATAAAACTCGTACATGTGTTACTGACAGTTCTTTAGTAACAACAATTACATAATTTACAAGAGTATCACTTCCTAAGGCTAGCTGTTGTGGAAAATATTGACCCAACCTTGGAGGCCCCCCAAAAAGAATCTCGAATGGTGTGAGTTTAGTAGAACGGCAACAGGCAAAATATCTGTCCAAGTCTGACCTCCTAACTTGCTTTCAGTATTTTATTTTTGAAGGCGTCATTCAGTCTTTCTACTTTCCCACTGCTCTGCGGGTGATATGGAGTATGTAAACCCAAATCAGCTCCCACTAATGTCCATAGTTCCTTAGTCAGTGCTGCAGTGAACGCAGGTACTTGGTCACTCTCAATTACCTCTGGGACCCCATATCTGCAGACTACTTCAGTCATCAGTCCCTTAACAGTCACTCTGGCAGTCATGTTGGTTACTGGATAGGCTTCGGGCCATCCTGAGAACATGTCAGTCACTAAAAGTACATACTCGTACTTCCCTACTTTTGGCATTTGAATGTGATCAATCTGAATCCTCTGAAAGGGATAAAGTGGTTTAGCCAAATTTTTCTGAGTAACTTTCTGAGGCGGTGCTGGATTGCATGTTGCACACACAAGGCAGGACTTGAAATAATTTTGGGTGACAGTAAAGATCCCAGGTGCCATATAAGTCTTCCAAATCAGGTCATTCATCCGATTCTTGCCTCTGTGGGTGATACCGTGTGCCCATTCTGTCACTGAAGGGTACAGATTACGGGGTAGACAGACCTTTTTGTTCATCCTCCAGACTCCATCTTCATCCTTTTTAGCTCCTCCTTCTTGCCATGACTTCTTTTCATCATCTGATGTCTTGCCTTGATGTAGATTGATAATCCTCATAAGAGAGGCTTTAGTCCCTTCTTCAGTGTCTTGTAACACGTACACCGCTGCTTTCTCTTTCCCAAATGGATCCACAGCATAGGTCTTTGCTGTTTTGTCAGCAAAGAAGTTCCCCCTTGCTTCTGGAGAATCCAGTCTCCCGTGAGCTTTGATCTTGATCACTGCAACCTTTGAAGGTAGATCCAGAGTGACCACAAGTTCTTGCATGGTAGCAGCATGTTTTAGAGGAGTTCCACTGGACGTTAGGTATCCTCTGGCTGCCCAGATACTGCCGAAGTCATGAGCCACTCCAAAAGCGTATCTTGAATCCGTGTAGATGTTGACCACCTTCTCCGTCGCTTCCTGACAAGCCAGCGTCAAAGCTTTAAGTTCCGCTTCTTGTGCAGACATGTGCGGTGGTAGCGATCCAGCTGAGATGATCAGGTCATGTGTAACCACGGCATATCCCATATGGAACCTTCCTGTTTTATCTGCAAATCTGGAACCATCAGTGAAGAACGTCACGTCAGCATGTGGGAGTGGGTCTTCAGACACGTTTTTCTGGGAGGCTACTTCTTCATGCATTTGTTCAAGACAGTCATGATCCTCTGAGTGTGTAGAGGCATCTTCTCCGAGAGCATCAGTATCATCATCCACATCCCCCCCTGGAAAGAGGAAGCAGCGTGGACAGTTTGAAGATGCTGCAGCGGACAAGAGTGACATTATCCGGAACCAAGAGCGAACATTGGAGTCTCATATGATGCTGCACCAACAGATGTTTAGGTTCCAACAATAGCAATTATGTCGTGTGGAGCCATTAAGAGAACTGGATGTCCTCAGATGATATCAGGATTTGGGATTCAAAGAGCTGGTGCAGACTGTATGGCCTGTTTAAGAGCGTAGAAAGCTTCCACGGATTTAGTACATAGTGGAAACGCTGACGTCTTGAGGTCATCGTACAATGGCTGCATCAGCTTTGAGGCATCTGGAAACCTTTGGCAACAATAATCATTGATAGGTCAGCCAACTCATCCGAGGCCCTTGTCTTAGGTTCTTGGCAGAACTCAACACCAGAGTCCCATGTCTCGTCATGCTCCTGTAGAAAGGCATCGGCTGTTTTTCTGGATCTAGAACTTGGTTCAACAGAGTAGCAGCTTGCTGGGGTGTAAACTTGATATAGATGGTGGGCTCCTCAGACATGAGCATTGGCACTGTTGGCGGTGGCACCTGAGGCGGGAGTAGAGATGGCACCGGGAGTGCAGATGTAGTCCCTTGTGTATGAGGAGCCGGAGGAGGTAACAGTCCTGGAATGAGGGGCTCTATTTGGGCAGCTCCAGTATCATGGTGTGGGCTCCAGGTGACGCAGGCAGTCTTAAAAGCTTTAACAGTCCTGTCCTCATTAATGCGAGTTATTGCTGCATGAAGTTGTTGAGCACTAACATCTGGATGAATAGGGTCATAAGTAGGGGTCACAGTGTGTATGATCATTCTACACAGGAGATTGCCAGCTTTAGTCACCACTTTGTCCCCAACAGCTATCTGACCACGTGACTCAACAATGATTTGACTGTCAGCTTGAATAGTCGCCCCTCCTGCTTCCACTATAGCTCTAGCTACACCTCCATTGTGCTCTAACCGAGAATTGGCAGCATTAACAATAGCGTCTGTCTCCATTGTTGTTATGTTACCCTTTCCCACCACTAACAAGGGTCCCTCAGGAATTTCCTTTTCAAAAATAGGTTGCCAACATTCCCTCCCCTTTGTGCTTCCTGTGCTATTGGTATCCCCCTCCTACATTGAGCCCCCCCTTGATACAGTCGCCACCGTCCCATAAAGGTGTGCGCTTGGCTGCGAGACAGCCTGTGAGGTACTGGGTATAGGGTTATGTAGACTGCGTGAGAGTGCTGTTGTGGAAGCATTGGGAGGAGAGGTCGCTGTTTGGAGCATCTCATGTGGGTGTGCGGCTAAATTGGCAGTGGAAGTGACAGTAGAAAGGGTAGGTGCCGGGGAAGATCCAGGTGGGAGTATTGCTGGATTCCCGACAGGAGTGATAGGGGAAAGGGTCGGTGCCCCACTGGAAACCACTGAGACGGGAAACATGGGTAAAGCCTGTTCACTTCCCGAAGGAATATAGTATTGGCCATCAGTGGTCATTACTGGGTAACAAGGATTTGGTGATGTGGTGTGTAGCCTTAATCTGAGATGTTCACCACCAGGAGCAGCACATTCGCCATCCACAACATGGCTGCCATCAGAATTACATTTGCCATCCACAACATGGCCGCCGTTAGCATTAACACCTTTGCCATCAACAAAATGGCCGCCGTCAGGACTATATTTACCACCAACAAAATGGCCGCCGTCAGAATTATATTTACCACCACAAAATGGCCGCCGTCAGAATTATATTTACCACCAACAAAATGGCCGCCATCAGAATTATATTTACCACCAACAAAATGGCCGCCATCAGAATTATATTTACCACCAACAAAATGGCCGCCGTCAGAATTATATTTACCACCAACAAAATGGCCGCCGTCAGAATTATATTTACCACCAACAAAATGGCCGCCGTCAGAATTACATTTAGCAGATGGCTCTGGGCCACCATTTTGGCTGCTATTACATTTAACACATTCGCCATCAACAAAATGGCCGCCGTCAGAATTATATTTACCACCAACAAAATGGCCGCCGTCAGAATTATATTTACCACCAACAAAATGGCCGCCGTCAGAATTATATTTACCACCAACAAAATGGCCGCCGTCAGAATTACATTTAGCAGATGGCTCTGGGCCACCATTTTGGCTGCTATTACATTTAACACATTCGCCATCAACAAAATGGCCGCCATTACATTTAGCACATGGCTCTGGGCCACCATTATACGGTGGTGGCCGCTCACAGGATATATTTTTGAAATACACATACACTCACCGGCCACTTTATTAGGTACACCATGCTAGTAACGGGTTGGACCCCCTTTTGCCTTCAGAACTGCCTCAATTCTTCGTGGCATAGATTCAACAAGGTGCTGGAAGCATTCCTCAGAGATTTTGGTCCATATTGACATGATGGCATCACACAGTTGCCGCAGATTTGTCGGCTGCACATCCCAAAGATGCTCCATACAAGGCAGGATGGATCCATGCTTTCATGTTGTTTACGCCAAATTCTGACCCTACCATCCGAATGTCGCAGCAGAAATCGAGACTCATCAGACCAAGCAACGTTTTTCCAATCTTCTACTGTCCAATTTCGATGAGCTTGTACAAATTGTAGCCTCAGTTTCCTGTTCTTAGCTGAAAGGAGTGGTACCCGGTGTGGTCTTCTGCTGCTGTAGCCCATCTGCCTCAAAGTTCGACGCACTGTGCGTTCAGAGATGCTCTTAGGCCTACCTTGGTTGTAACGGGTGGCGATTTGAGTCACTGTTGCCTTTCTATCAGCTCGAACCAGTCTGCCCATTCTCCTCTGACCTCTGGCATCAACAAGGCATTTCCACCCACAGAACTGCCGCTCACTGGATTTTTTTTCTTTTTCGGACCATTCTCTGTAAACCCTAGAGATGGTTGTGCGTGAAAATCCCAGTAGATCAGCAGTTTCTGAAATACTCAGACCAGCCCTTCTGGCACCAACAACCATGCCACGTTCAAAGGCACTCAAATCACCTTTCTTCCCCATACTGATGCTCGGTTTGAACTGCAGGAGATTGTCTTGACCATGTCTACATGCCTAAATGCACTGAGTTGCCGCCATGTGATTGGCTGATTAGAAATTAAGTGTTAACAAGAAGTTGGACAGGTGTACCTAATAAAGTGGCCAGTGAGTGTAAGTCAAAACTTTACCTCTTTTTTTTTTTTTTTTTCCTTTCCTCCTCTACCCAATTTTCTCTATACAGACTTTCAGAGACTCTTTCTCCTGCCCTAGCAATAGACAACAATCCATTATCTTCTAGGATACCTTTTCTTTCTTTCTTTCTTTTTTTTTTTTTTTTTCCTAAGACAATCTTCCACTCCAGGGGCTGTAACCATCCCCCCTTCTGGCATTCCACACAATTTCCACTAATGTGCATGAGTCTAACTTGCCATCTGAATTTGGCTTAGTGCCCATACGGCAGAACTGCATTAATTTCTCCATCTTTCTATAGATATACAGTATATCTATCTATCAAGATAACAAACACCAAACAAACAATAAGACAGGGGAGATGACTCAAACCTGAGATTCTAAAGGGAACTGAGTCTGCAGTACTCAGTTCCTATTGCTTCTTGTCAAGTGGTCCCTGTCTGACTTCCGTGCTCTGTACTTTACAAACCAATTATTCCCTACTTTGTCAAATTGCTCCCTAACTTACCGGTCCCCGTGCAGAGTCACTCACTCGATGTCACGGGGCAAAAACTATAAGTTTAATTATTTGGCTCAAACTGAGTCAATCACTCCAAGTTTTTAATGAGCCGCTACACAATTTATTATGCCCGAACTGAGTCAATCACTCCAAGCTTTACCGGGCCCCCCTAGGCCGAGTCAATCACTCCAGGTCCTAGTCTCTCTTGTACAGAACTGAAAATCTTATCACAGGCGACAACCGTATACCACAGACAAAAAATATTTATTTATTTATTTATTTTTTTTCTACTCTCTTGCTTTCCTTCTCTAAAAACAAACTTGTTTATCCCGTCCTACCACATGCTTTTCCTTCTGTAAACACTTGCTTCTTCTTTCCTAGAAACCTGCTATTCCTGTTCCAAACACAATGCTTTTCCTAACTACCAGTCATCTCCTTCTGTAAAAACCTGTTTTTCCTGTTTTATCACTTGCCTCTCCCTCTGTAGAAAAAAAAACCTTGCTTCTCTTAACTACTAGTCATCTCCCCTCTTCACAACATGTAACAGGCAGCAGGCAACTAAAATATGTGACGGTTCTTGCAATTAAATGACCAGCAGCGGAGATACCCTTTCTGCCGTCTTACAGATACCAAGAAAACCGGACACGGTCAGGCAATCTGCACAGGATACCCCGAAGGACACAGGTAAAGACTACAGATTATAAAAATCAGCAGACTTACCGTGTTCTGTTAAGGAGGTGATCAGTCTCCAGGTTCGGGGTACTCAATGCATCCAGCCGTTCCACTCGCCGGTCCTCAGGGTTCAGGGCTCTCCTCTGCTGGCCCCACATTGGGCGCCAAATATTAGGGTTGAACAATTAATATAATGTTCAATTCTCTAGTTACCTACTCCTGGCCTAATAGATATTGATCATGTGCACTAAAGAAATACACCAGACACAGTCAGCTGTAACTCTCCTTGATCAATGTGTGGCTCAGCTCCAAGAAGGGAAGTTTATTAGTCAAACACAATGTTATATATCTCCTGTAAGGGGGCTCGGTTAGCTCTAAAATGGGAGTGATCGGATGTATTTCATTGGTTAGTGGGTTGGGCATGAGCAAGTCCATGGGCGGATCCATGAGGTCATCAGGGTGGGTTGGTCCGTGAGGTCATCAGGGTGGGCGTCGCTGTGGGTGGATCCATGAGGTCATCAGGGTGGGCGTCATCTTGGATACCAGAGCACACGGCATGCTGATACAGGAAATGGCGGCCATCTTTAGTGTCTTCATTGTTCATCTTGGGTACCAGAGCACACGGCTCTGCTACAGGTGATGGTGGCCATCTTCAGTGTCTCACTTTGTCTGAGGAAAACTTATGTAAGGTTAAACAATACATGTTATAGGTTGCTTCTCTCAATTACCTTATGTGTTGAGGTTAATTAAGTATTTGATCTTATGGCTCTCCTCAACATATATGTCTCTCATCATGGCCCCATCCTGGTAAATATATTGCCCATTCTGGTTTATCTACCTTATCCTTGGCCCCTTCCTAATATATATATAGCCCATTCTTGTATATGTCATTTATCCTGGGCCCCATCCTGATAGACTGTATATATCCCCCATCTTGATATATACAGTGCCTTGCGAAAGTATTTGGCTCCCTGGAACTTTTCAACCTTTTCCCACATATCATGCTTCAAACATAAAGATACCAATTGTAAATTTTTGGTTTAGAATCAACAACAAGTGGAACACAATTGGGAAGTTGAACGAAATTTATTGGTTATTTTAACTTTTTATACAAACTCAAAAACTGAAAAGTGGGGCATGCAATATTATTCGGCCCCTTTACTTTCAGTGCAGCAAACTCAATCCAGAAGTTCATTGTGGATCTCTGAATGATCCAATGTTGTCCTAAATGTCTAATGATGATAAATATAATCCTTCTGTGTGTAATCAAGTCTCCGTATAAATGCACCTGCTCTGTGATAGTCTCTGGGTTCTGTTTGAAGCACAGAGAGCATCATGAAGACCAAGGAACACAACAGGCAGGTCTGTGATACTGTTGTGGAGAAGGACAAAAAGTCGCTTTCAAGCTTGGCCATGAAAAGATTAGCATACTATGGGGCCATTTTACTTCCCATTGCTGAACCAGTCTCCTATAGATATATCTTGTTGTCAAATTCAAAGTAATTGCGGGTGAGGATGAATTTTTGTAAGTTTCACCACAGAATCAGCATTAGTCCCTGTGTTTTCCAGGAAGAATTTGCAGGCATTTAATCCATCCTGGTGTGGGATATTGGAGTACAAAGATTCCACATCCATGGTAGCCAGGATGGTTCCTTCTGGTAGAGGACCTATTGCTGATAGTTTATTCAATAGGTCAGTTGTGTCCTGAATGTAGTTGGGTGTTTCTTTTACCAGTAGTTTAAGAATACCCTCTACCCACTCAGATACCTGCTCAGTAAGGGAGCCCACACATGAAATAATTGGTCTTCCTGGATTTCCAGATTTGTGGATTTTGGGAAGCATGTAGAATGTCCCTATTCTTGGACTTTCTGGTATCAGGTCATGGGCTCTTGTGGATTCGTCAGGCAGATGTAAGGAGGTTGCTTTCCCTGCTCCTTGCCTGGAACCACTTAGTCAGACAGCTGGGTTGTTGGGGGGAAGACTAAAGATAGTGCTCCCCGTGAGGGCACTGAGGCTGAGATACCCACCAGAGTGAAGGCTGGATGTGAGGGTGTAGACTCGGAAGCCTCCTGAATCAGAGACAGTGACTCGGGTGCAGCCCTGGTGACCGCATTGACAAGCAAAGATCCCTGAGTGTGATAAGTAACTGCCCAGTGTGTGTGTGACATCATTACTACAGAGAAACTGCCAGGCTAACATACAGAGACTTCTGCAGCAGTGACCGAGACTGTGCTACCTCCTGATTTCAGTTTCATGTTGAAGAGAAAAGACTGCAAAGGTTTAACCCCAGAGTTTCCAGTTCTCAGAAGACAGGAAAGACTTCAGAATCTTTAAGTGCTGCTGGTGACTGTACCCACATTGGAATAAGGACCCTCCAGTCAGGATCTCCCTGCACTGATAAGTTACAAGAACACTCGTTTTTTCCATTTCTATTCTGCTTACCTGTTTCATAGCTTCAGTTAACTTGTTGTGTACTGTTATACTGTTTGCTTTACCTCTATTAACCCCCTGTTTACTCCCTGCGAGGAGAATCTTACTCCTGTTAATAAATTCCCCTGAACAGTTGGTCTGTCTGTTCTGTGGTGACATACTCAACCCTGCACTCTATTACACTTGGCGTAGTCGGCAGGATGTCACATGGTAGCGCGGAAGGGGCAGACCAAGCAGTTGAGGGAGGCCCCAGGTCTAGCATCTCCCTGGGAGCCATGTTAGTTAACCTGCCAAAATTTTCAGGGAGCAATGTCATGTTCTGGAGTTGGACGGAGCGCATCCAAGGGATGATGCGGATGCATCCTATGACACCGGCTCTGCAGGCGGAAATAGCTGTGATGGCCCTAGAGGGGGATGCACGGGACTCTGTTATGCTCAGACCCCCCAGGCGAGAGATACCCTGGACAAAGTATTACGTATACTTGAGGAGACGCATGGGGACCCCACTGACGTAGAGGAGCTGCGCATGCGACTGTTCCGCCGGGTACAAAGAGAGGGGGAGACGGTGACGCAATATATGAACGCGCTGCAGGAGCTTCATACTGCCATTATACGGAAAGACGGCATAGGTGTGGGGTCAATTGACGTTGTGCTGCGGGACCAACTGGTGACAGGCTTGCGAGATGTGTTGATGAAACAGGCCCTGCGAGAGCGCATGCACGTAAAGCTAGATATGACTTTCTCTGAGGTCGGGAGTGAGGCACGCACGCGCGAGCAAGAGCAAGGGGTGGTAGTGCCAGTGGGAAAGGTATGGAGCAGGGAGGTAACAACCACTCAATGGGTAGAAGACTTGAAGAAGGAGGTTAAGCGAGTCCGTGAGGAGGTGGCTGAATATAAGAAGATCACAGCTGCAGAGTACAGCCCTCCGGTGCGAGAAAGAGAGACCGCCCCCCAAAGTGAGACTAGTGCCGCTCGGCGAAGAAGACTGCCTAGATGCTACAACTGCGGAGCACCCAGTCAAAATGAAGAGGAGGCGATGTGGACCCGAGATTCCCAGCTGAAGATAAGAAGAATCTGGGAGGAGATTGAGAGTCTGGGGAAAGCCCTTACTGCCGTTTTGGGGACCAGCGGCATACCCCGAGGTAACGTGCGGAAGCCGCCAGAAAGAGATAGAGGAGAGGGGCGCAGCATGAAGAAGGCTTCGGTGGTGGCCCCAGAGTGTAACTCCGTATCCTGGGGTGAAGAGCAACCGCAGATGAGAGATGTCCCCCGCCGAGGTCGACGATCCAGACTGAAGCGCCCTCCAGACAGACGCAGACGTGAGTGCTGGTCGTGCAGAAAGGTGGGACACATGTCCAGAAATTGCCCTACCCGAGAAGAGCGGTGGCAGAGATCCGCTCACCCCTCTGAGGGCTCTGCTAACTGGAGGGAACGTTGCCCCTGGAGGGAATGGTATGGCAGGAAGAGAAGAGTTCCACCTAGGGCAAAACAGTACCACAATGTCGGACGCCAAGGAGAGGTGGAGAAGGTGTCAAGCATCTCTGGTGAAATGACTGCACTGTCCCAACGCGTAAAGGCGAACCTGGTGGATCTACAGCCTGGGTCTGAAGGTTTTGTTGGTGAGACTCAGCCCGGAGGAAAGAAAGTGACGTTCACTCGAGAAGACCACCAAAGTGTTTTACTACCTTGCCCAGCACGAGTTCCCGAAGAAGGAGAGAAAGTGCCAAGTGTTCCTGCGACACTCGTTTTCAAGGTCCGAGCCGATGAGAAGGAGGAACCACTGATGTCGTCCCCTGAGGTGAAGAATGTGCTGGCTGTCAGCTCACCAGTTCCTGATCGGACAGGGGAAATGGAACAGCTGTGTGAGACAGGGCGTGTGAGAAGCCCTGGGAAGTGATGCCCGCAGAGCCCGGCACAGATGACAAAGAGTCCGGCCTGCATGGTCTTAATTCATCTGACTTAAGCTTCGATGAGAATGCTCCTGTCAAAGAGAGGGGGAGCTATGGAGAAGAATTGCTTGTACTAAGCCCCCAGACTGAGGAACCCGAGCAAGAAGCCACTACGCAAACACCTGCTACCAGCAAGGCTAAGAAGAAGAAGAAAAAGAAGAAGAGGACAGCAGTTGTTGATGAAGCAGAGAAAGCATATCTCAATCTGACTGATGAACAGCTCCTAGACCATTTAGTTTGGGAGTATGTGCAAGAAGAAAGGCAGAAGGAGATGCGAGGATTGCCAGTATCTGACTCCCCTAAAAAGAACAAAGAGAAGCACGAAGAGACCTCGCCCGTGGAATGGCGAGCTTTAAGAGAGGGGGAATGTAAGGAGGTTGCTTTCCCTGCTCCTTGCCTGGAACCACTTAGTCAGACAGCTGGGTTGTTGGGGGGAAGACTTTCTGCCCTGGACAGAGGGGGCCAGGTGACTGCTGGGAAGAGAGAGGGGTGTGGTCAGAAAAGAGTGGGAGAGCAGGGAGAGGGCAGCATGCCAAAGAGAGGGCAGGCTGCAGCGCCGTGCTCCCCTAAAGATAGTGCTCCCCGTGAGGGCACTGAGGCTGAGATACCCACCAGAGTGAAGGCTGGATGTGAGGGTGTAGACTCGGAAGCCTCCTGAATCAGAGACAGTGACTCGGGTGCAGCCCTGGTGACCGCAGTGACAAGCAAAGATCCCTGAGTGTGATAAGTAACTGCCCAATGTGTGTGTGACATCGTTATTACAGAGAAACTGCCAGGCTAACATACAGAGACTTCTGCAGCAGTGACCGAGACTGTGCTACCTCCTGATTTCAGTTTCATGTTGAAGAGAAAAGACTGCAAAGGTTTAACCCAAGAGTTTCCAGTTCTCAGAAGACAGGAAAGACTTCAGAATTTTTAAGTGCTACTGGTGACTGTACCCACATTGGAATAAGGACCCTCCAGTCAGGATCTCCCTGGACTGATAAGTTACAAGAACACTCGTTTTTTCCATTTCTATTCTGCTTACCTGTTTCATAGCTTCAGTTAACTTGTTGTGTACTGTTATACTGTTTGCTTTATCTCTATTAACCCCCTGTTTACTCCCTGCGAGGAGAATCTTACTCCTGTTAATAAATTCCCCTCAACAGTTGGTCTGTCTGTTCCGTGGTGACATACTCAACCCTGCACTCTATTACACAGACAAGATACCAACTTGTTTATTTCCTTGTAATAGTCCTGTGTAGGATCCGACTCCAATTCAAGTTCTCCACTGTAGAGCACGGTTCTTTAGTTAGGGGGCTGTAGCAACGCGGCCTGATGATCAGAAGCAAGGTAGGAAGTGAGAAGAGAGTAGTTTGTAGAAATTGTTTACACAGTTTGTATTGAACTTAGCATTGCCATAGCTGGAGCACAGCTTGTGTGACACACTCTCTTTGTATCTAATATTGCCATTGTCATTTCAATAACTGTTTGTCTTATTTTGCTGCATATTATCCTCAGATTTTCAATAAAGTAGGTGTTTTGTTCTGCCTCCTCATCTACTGTACTGTATTTGAGTCTTGCCCGGCAGTGACGTTCAGCCACTGCTACACGTGCTTTAGACAGGACTGGAATCAAGCATTACTGGTGAGCTGGACTTTGTTTCTTAGCAGTGCAACATGCCTATAAAGAACATAATTTAGACATGTAAGCAGATAAAATTCTAGAGCAGCCTGTCGCTCTCAGCTGAAGCTGCTGCCTCCCCTGCAAGAGGTTGCGAGTTCGAAGACCACCCTTCAGAAAAAGCAAAGAATTAAGCAATGAGTGTACAGAGCACAGTGAGATGCTGGCCTCTCCCCTAAAGTCCTGTGTCGTGGGAAGAACCAAACAATCACAGATGTGTCTGAGCCTGCACAGCCTGGACACATGTGGACAACACCATGCAATGTAGTTGAAGTCTGGAACATCCCAGACCTCCCACGATCACTCTCAATTTGGGACAGTCCCAGGGGAATGTATGGTTGACCCGTTTAGTAGAGTAGGGAGCCATGGTCTCTCTGCTCTACCACTCTTCATTTTGTAAGCACTTGGTCGCTATAAGCATATGGCCTATAAAACGTAAGGGCCATGCGAGATGTTACAGTGTTACTCTTCCTGCACCAGAATGCTGATTGTACTGGTGGACTAATCAGGATGTAGGATTAGGTGGGTAAGTATACATATACACTACATATTTTTTGAGGTTTTTTTGGTACACTATTATGATTTTGTATGGGGATTTGGGGCATTTATTATTATATGTGGGGGAACTCAGGGCATTATTAATATATATGTGGGGAATATGGCATGCGTGGAGCCCAGGCATAATTAAAAAAGAGGAATCAAGAGGCATTAATTAGGCATTATTAGTTTCTTCACTCAGAGAATAATATTGTTAGGTGGGCACACAAGGGACATAATTACTTCATTGAGGGTAACAGAGGATACACGGGGGCATTAGTACGGTCAAGATTGCAAAAAGAAGCCTCTATTAGTTTATAGGATCATTAATATTTTCTATGGGGAAATATTACTTTCTACATGGCACTACTATGGGACACTAATAGCGACACTTTTACTGTACAAAACAGGAGGTGCAGTAATAGGGAGAAATATGTCAGCAACAGGCTCAACATTGGGTTATCAGCAGGATTCATACACTGTATAGGTTGGAAATAGCTGGGATTGGTGCAGGAAACTTGAGACATTTAATGTGCCTTTGTCATAGCTTCCAAACGTCCGATTTAAAAGGTACTGTCCCGATTTGAGGGGTCAGTCCTGCTGTCATGGCAGGTCAGGGTGTTCTTTCCCATTTCCACTCTGAGATGTCTCCATAGCTCCTCTTCCACTGGAGGCGAGGCTGGCATATCTCTGCACGCTCTTACAATTAATTGAATAAGCATTGTTTTTTTCTTTAGATATGGACTCCCCAGGAATCAAACCCAGAACTTGTATCATTCAGCCACCAGCTAAGGCTATGTGCCACAGCTTGTGCTGATCAGGGTGAGAAAATTCTACATGCCTGAAGGTGCATTGAAGGCCCTGAACCCACAGACAGATTGTTCTGGTACATATAGACACACTGATGGGCAAAAGGGTAACAATGTTCTGAACTTTTGACTTTCAGGCTCCATATCTCACCATCCACAACTGCTTCTAACGTGAGAATGCTATCTTTGTATAAACAATCATCTTGGCTATCTCATACATAAATTTGTCTTGCTACTCTTAAGCATATCTATATATTAAGCATACAGTATATATATATATATATATATATATATATATATATATATCTATATATATATATAGTTATACGGACTCTTTTCATGTCACTACATTGCTCCTTAAAATCTAAATTTTAATTTTTACTATTTTGTCAGTCCACCTTTGACTTTCAACACTGCTTGAATCCTTCTGGACATGCTCTCAATAAGATTCATGCAAGAAAGAGTGACAGGTCATGTGGCCACTGCATATGTTGGCCACTCCACTGGCCACACCCCAATCCACTCCCATTTCTTTCACCCCTGGCAGGAGAAGATGTCAGAGGGACTGTTGTAGTAAGGGAAATTCAGCAGACGCCCAAGACTGCAGGACGTAGACCGAAATCCGAGACTGTCCGCTATATCCGGCACAGTTATGACTAGAGATGAGCAGATGGATTCATGGGTCTCTGGTCCAGTGTGCAAGTAAGTCATACCGGGTAGCTCCATGGGAGGTCTCGAATCTCTTACCTTCCGGGGTCCTCAATGAGATTTTTGATCACCCAGGGCAGCGTGACATCATCTGTGTGTCCTGCTCATCTCTAGTTGGGACCTGTGAATTATTTTTTGTCATAGCTCCCAACCGTCCCTCATACTGTGGGACTGTCCCGATTTTGAGGCTGTGCCCCACAGTCCCGCACGGGACTCTACTTCTCCCGTGCAGCCAGCAGGAGCAGCAGTCGACACCCCCCTTGTATTAGGCCACGGCCCCTCCGTATCTTCTTCTGTGGCGGTGGTTCAGAGAGGGAGAGAGGACATTCTGAGGTACGTGTGTGTGTGTACTACATGCATCATGCAGCTGGCCCTGCTCTGCTGTGCTTACAGTACAAGGCATTATGACCAGGAGTAGTTGCAGCAGTTAGAGCAATCCAGTGCAGCCTGTTAGTCATAGGCACAGTATACATGTATGTATCCTTTATATACTACAGCAGTTATGGAGTGGAGCCAGTAGATAGTGGTGTTGTCTGAGTGCATGCAGAGTTTGCAGAGCTGGGCTACATTGCAATGTGCAGAATCTGTGAGGCAGCAGTGTGGACAGCGACAGGTGGTGAAATCTTAATCTGCATTGTAAGCAGAGCTGCTGGGACATATCTACAGCCCTGACTGTACACTGGCACCATCATGTGTGTCCATTATACAGTATGTAGCATCATGTGGGGCTATTATACAGTATGTAGCATCATGTGTGTCCATTATACAGTATGTAGCATCATGTGGGGCCATTATACAGTATGTAGCATCATGTGGGGCCATTATACAGTATTGAGCATCATGTGGGGACATTATACAGTATGGAGCACTGTGTGGCCATTATACAGTATGGAGCACCATTTGGGGCCATTATACCGTATGGAACACTGTGTGGCCATTATACAGTATTGAGCACCATGTGTGGCCATTATACAGTATGGAACATCATATGTGGCCATTATACAGTATTGAGCATCATGTGGGGCCATTATACAGTATGGAACACTGTGTGGCCATTATATAGTATTGAGCATCATGTGTGGCCATTATACAGTATGGAGCACTGTGTGGCCATTATACAGTATTGAGCATCATGTGTGGCCATTATACAGTATTGAGCACTGTGTGGCCATTATACAGCATGCAGCACTGTGTAGCCATTATACAGTATTGAGCATCATGTGTGGCCATTATACAGTATGGAGCACTGTGTGGCCATTATACAGTATTGAGCATCATGTTGGGCCATTAAACAGTATGGAGTACTGTGTGGCCATTATACAGTATGAAACATCATGTGGGGTCATTATACAGTATGGAGCACTGTGTGGCCATTATACACTATTGAGCATCATGTGTGGCCATCATACAGTATGGAGCACTGTGTGGCCATTATACAGTATTGAGCATCATGTGGGGCCATTATACAGTATGGAGCACTGTGTGGCCATTATACAGTATGGAGCATCATGTGCCAGTGGGCATTATACTGTACGCAGCATCATGTGGGGCCATTATACAGTATGGAGGACTGTGTGGCCATTATACAGTATTGAGCATCATGTGTGGCCATTATACAGTATGCAGCACTGTGTGGCCATTAAACAGTATTGAGCATCATGTGGGGCCATTATACAGTATGGAGCACTGTGTGGCCATTATACAGTATGGAGCATCATGTGCCAGTGGGCATTATACTGTACGCAGCATCATGTGGGGCCATTATACAGTATGGAGGACTGTGTGGCCATTATACAGTATTGAGCATCATGTGGGGCCATTATACAGTATGGAGCTCGGTGTGGCCATATTTTTCTGTTTATAATTATTGTTTATGAAACAGTGTGATCAGCAGTGCGAAATGGGTGTGGTTGGGGCGTGAATATGGGTGTGAATAGTTGTGAAATGGGTGTGGTCAGGGGTGTGGCCTAAAAATTGCCGCTGCGCACGCCGATACCTTTGTCCCGCTTTTCCTTCTTCAAAAGTTGGGAGGTATGTTTTTTGTTCCGTCATTCACAGTCGGACCCAACAGAACTTTCTCATCTTTATGTAGTTTCACTATATGACATCCAGCTTTTTTGTGTCTGTAAGGCCATGTTCACAGGTTGCAGAAATACTGTGTTTTTTGTTTTCGGCAGATGTCCACACCAAAGTACACAATAACAATTTTTTCTCCCTTATTTCATTTATTTCCTGTGCAGATGTGTAGCCACATTTTTAATGTGTTTTTTATAGTACAGAAAAGTTTTGATTCTGCACTTAATAAAGTAACTGCAGCTTTTTACAATTTTTTTAGGCTCCACATAGATGACAAGAGAGAGAAAAGCACCACAACCTCACAGGTTAGCAGCGTCGTTAGACCATAGCGGGCAGTTTTTATGAAATCACATCAACTTTGCTTGGACCGTTAAACACAACAGAATTTTTGTGCAAAAAAGCAGCAGAAAATATGAAGCATGTGAATAAAGTCTAAACTACCAAGCAAAGAAGCAAAGTGGATGTGATTACATGAAATCTCGCCCCCTGTGGCTTGAAGACACTGCTGAACTCTGCAGTTTTGGTGCATTTTTTCTCTATAGGGTTTTTCTGAAAAAAAAAAAAAAATTTAAAAAATGCTGTTACATACTTAAGTGCAGAATCAAAGCTTTTCTGTACTATTAAAAAAAAACATTAAAAACTCTGCTTCAATTGTGCCCCAAAATCGCATCAAATATAGGGGAAAAAACATTAAAGGAGTGCAAAAAACATAGAGAAGAGAAGATTGTTATTGCGTTGTGTGGTGCGGACACCTGCAGAAAAAAAACAGCAGAAAGAATGCAGCGTTTTTAAGTTACGTGTAAACACAGCCTTAGCATTATAGTTCACTACATTTTTTTACGGATTTAAAAGAGAAAAAATATCAATTGCACCATTTTTTTTAAATTTCATTTACTGATCCCCATAAATAATCTGATTGCTGTGTTGTGTGGGTCATTACGATTACAGGCGCACCAAATATGTCCATGTTATATGCTGATTTGTGATATTTATTATTTAAATAAAAAAATGCATTAAAGATGACATTATTTTTTTCATTATCAAGTGTATTTCATTATTATTTTTTAGCAATTTTATAGGATGAAAAAAAAATCTCTTATTCTCCCTCTAGAATACAAATACATATAAATACTCTGCTGTGCACAATGTATCAGTACAATCTGCCTGTGGAATCAGAGCCTGCAATACAGCTCAAGTACACATAATTCTCACCATCACTCACCAAGAGCTTGTGGCTCAGTATCCTAAGCTGCTGCCTGTAATGTTAGGGTATGTGCACAGCACAAGATACGGAAAGGTGTGCGGATTTTTCCGCACTGATTTTGGTAAATCCGCAGGAAATCCGCACTGAGGATTTACTGATGATTTACTGCTGAATTACTGCGGATTTATTGCGTTTTTTTTTCGCGGTTTTTGTGCGGATTTCACCTGCGGTTTTACACCCTCGGATTCCTATTATGGAGCAGGTGTAAACTGCTGCGGAATCCGCACAAAGAATTGACATGCTGCGGAATAAACAACTCAGCGTTTCCACGTCTTTTTTTCTGCAGCATGTGCACTGCGGATTTTGTTTTCCATAGGTTTACATGGTACTGTAAACTCATGGAAAACTGCTGCAAATCCGCAGCGGCCAATCCGCTGTGCATCCACAGCAAGATCCGCCGCGTGTGCACATGCCCTTAAGGTTGTGGGTGTGAGTATTGAGGTGACTCACAAAAAAAACCTTTTTTTTGTAATTGCTTATTATTTTTACAACTTTTATAGGAACAAACAATATTATTCTTCACCTCAGTACACAGGGACCATAGAAATACATTGTTATACACAATGTATCGCTATCGAAGTGTATAACCTATTTCTGGGTTCACTGCCTGCAATAGAGGTCAAGATGGCTAAATTCTCCAAGCTCTATTATTGTGGGCTATGTCTCCTAGATAGAGCAATAGCGTGTGAACATAGAGACATGAGTTGAAAGTCCTTAACACAGGATGGAGAAAAAGTGAATAATACAATTTAATTTATGCAGAGAGCAGCCCCACCGCAAGAGCAGTCATGGAGCGATGAAGACGTCCAAGAGAGGTGAGTATGGAGTCCGGGACAACAGTTGGGAGCTATGCTTATATGTTCTGCGTAACTTGTGTCTATTTCCATTAACTTGTATGGTGGTAATATCGATCTTGGTGTTGTATATGTGGCACCCTAGGAATCCGGATGCCACAGTGGTATTGCCTGCCTCCCGGGGAGGGTGATGCCATTCCTGGAAGTGAAAAGGAATTCCCTTAGCAGGTAACACTAGCATACAACACTTTCCTGACTCCAGGCCAAAAAGGGGAGCTCTAGACCCAGTTTCAGGGTAGCTTCCCTATACGTTCTGGTCTGGAGGAGGAGATAGTTAATCAGAGCTAGTCTGAGGAAGGGGAAGCATGTGAGGAAAGGAGAACTGGGAGTGGAGCTGCGATTGAGCTCCCTCCCAGGATTGAGCGCAAGAAGCCGGACACCGGAGTGCGAGGTTGTGTGGGAACTGTATGCACCACAGCAGAAACCGGGCACTGACAGCCGAAGGCACAGCAGCAGATTAGAGCCCGGAGTCACCATGAGAAAAAGGCATGTAAAAAGGCTCGAGCTGCCTGCCATGCAGGTAGTGTCCACCTAAAAGGACAGATTGAGAGAGGACCTTGTGTGAAGCCTCAGGCAGCAAGGGACAGAGAATTCAGTGCAGAAAGGAAGGCTTCCAACCCCACCTGGCTAGGGGGATTCCGAACTGCTTCCAGGCTGCCCGGATTACTTGGGGACCAAGCGCTACCTGTGGGGAGCTATACCAACCTTGCTGCAATACCATCAGCCCCAGTTGACCCCTTTAAACAGTGTCCACCATCCCTGGCCAAGTACCACAGGTAGCGTCATGAACACTCCTAAATTAGACCTTATTTCCACTTGCATTCATCCCCTTTTATTGGATGCCCAGGGCTACAGACCGGGTCACTGCTGCCGAGACACATCCCTTTAAGAACCGGCTCGATACCGAGTACCACAGCCCACGCAGTACATTGCACAGCCCACGCAGTACATTGCGCAGCCAACACAGTACATTGCACAGCCAACGCAGTACATTGCACAGCCAATGCAGTACATTGCGCAGCCAACGCAGTACATTGCGCAGCCCACGCAGTACATTGCACAGCCCATGCAGTACATTGCACAGCTAACGCAATACATTGCGCAGCCAATGCAGTACATTGCGCAGCCCACGTAGTGCATTGCGCAGTCCACGTAGTATATTGCGCAACCCATGTTGTATATTGCGCAGCCCACGTAGTACATTGCGCAGCCCACGTAGTACATTGCGCAGCCCATGTAGTATATTACGCAGCCCACGTAGTATATTGCGCAGCCCACGTTGTATATTGCGCAGCCCACGTTGTATATTGCGCAGCCCATGTTGTATATTGCGCAGCCCACGTTGTATATTGTGCAGCCCACGTTGTATAGTCACATAGTATATTGCCCAGCCACGTAGTATATAGCACAGCCCATGTAGTGTATTGCCCAGCCACGTAGTATATAGCACAGCCCATGTAGTATATTGCCCAGCCCATGTAGTATATTGCACAGCCCACGTATACAGCACAGCCCATGTAGTATATTGCCCAGCCACATAGTATATAGCACAGCCCATGTAGTATATTGCCCAGCCACATAGTATATAGCACAGCCCATGTAGTATATTGCCCAGCCACGTAGTATATAGCACAGCCCATGTAGTATATTGCCCAGCCACGTAGTATATAGCACAGCCCATGTAGTATATTGCCCAGCCACGTAGTATATTGCCCAGCCCACGTAGTATATTGCCCAGCCACGTAGTATATAGCACAGCCCATGTAGTATATTGCCCAGCCCACGTAGTATATTGCCCAGCCCACGTAGTATATAGCAATGTGGGCATCATATCCCTGTTAAAAAAAGAAATAAAATAAAAAATCTATATATATAATTGTCTAAGGGTTTTTCTGTCTGTCTGTCCTGGAAATCCCGCGTCTCTGATTGGTCGAGGCGCATGGCGACGATTATGTCATAAAGGTTGCCTCGACCAATCAGCGACTGGCACAGTATCGACGTAGATGTCATAATGGTTGCCATGGCGACGATGATGTCATAAAGGTTGCCTCGACCAATCAGCGACGGGCACAGTCTGCCGCGAATTCTGGAATCATCATTGTCCATATACTACGGGGACATGCATATTCTAGAATTCTAGATATTCTGTTTGTCTGTCTGTCACGGACTGCGCAATGTACTACGTGGGCTGCGCAATGTACTGCGTTGGCTGCGCAATGTACTGCATGGGCTGCGCAATGTACTGCGTGGGCTGCGCAATGTACTGCGTTGGCTGCGCAATGTACTGCCTTGGCTGCGCAATGTACTGTGTTGGCTGCGCAATGTACTGTGTGGGCTGCGCAATGTACTGCGTGGGCTGTGCAATGTACTGCGTGGGCTGCGCAATGTACTGTGTGGGCTGCGCAATATACTACGTGGGCTGTGCTATACACTACGCATACATATTCTAGAATACCCGATACGTTAGAATCGGGCCACCATCTAGTAGTTATATACTCACCTTCCGGAGCCCCCGGATCCAAGCAAAGCGGTTACCGATGCTGCTCATGCGCTCCGGTCTCAAGAGCGCATTGCGGTCTTGCGAGATGATGACGTAGCGGTCTCGCGAGACCGCTACGTCATCATCTCGCGAGATCGCAGCATGGACCGGTTACCGGAGCGTCGCGAGGAGCGGGAAAGGCCTGTTCCTGATCCGAGGGGCTGACGGACGGTGAGTATATAACGATTTTTTTTTTATTATTATTATTTTTAACATTAGATCGTTTTACTATTCATGCCGCATAAGCAGCATGAATAGTACAAAGTTGGTCACACAGGGTTAATAGCAGCGTTAACCGAGTGCGTTACACTGCGGTCAATGCTGCCATTAACCCTGTGTGAGCACAGACTGGAGGGGAGAACAGAGCGGGCACTGACTGCGGGGAGGAAGGAGCGGCCATTTTGCCGCCGGACTGTGCCCGTCGCTGATTGGTCGTGGCTGTTTTGCCACGACCAATCAGCGACTTGGATTACATGACAGACAGAGGCCGCGACCAATGAATATCCGTGACAGACAGACAGACAGAATATCTAGAATTCTAGAATATGCATGTCCCCGTAGTATATGGACAATGATGATTCCAGAATTCGCGGCAGACTGTGCCCGTCGCTGATTGGTCGAGGCAACCTTTATGACATCATCGTCGCCATGGCAACCATTATGACATCTACGTCGATACTGTGCCAGTCGCTGATTGGTCGAGGCGAATTCGCGGCAGACTGTGCCCGTCGCTGATTGGTCGAGGCAACCTTTATGACATCATCGTCGCCATGCTGTGTCCGTCGCTGATTGGCCTCGACCAATCAGAGACGCGGGATTTCCAGGACAGACAGACAGAAAAACCCTTAGACAATTATATATATAGATTACCACCGCAAAAAGCATTGCTTTAAAACTACTGTTCATCAAACCTAATTTCGTTCACCTAACATAATTGTTGTTTTTATTGTTTATTGTTTAAGATTTAAAGCCTTTTTCATCTGTACCGTACCCTAGAATTAGTGGTACTTAACAGTAAAATTTGTTATAAGATGGTGGATATTTTCAAAGGATTTCAATAAACCTAACCTTAAGCCACATTTTCTAACAGAACCGTTCCAAATTTTCTGCCCCAATAATTTCTGTTGCATTTAATAATCTCTAACTTGTCAGCTGTCCTTGAAGAAAGTGTTTCATTTGAAAAATACATTCACATTTTATATATTTTTATGTGGCTTGCTACATAGACTGGGACAGGTTGAGCAGAGTCATTTCTTTATCATTAGAGGATGGACTAGTTAATGGCAGAGCTCTTCTGCTGTGGAAAGTTGTTCTCTATCGTGTAGAGATGAGTGATCCTGAACTTAAAAGTTTGGGGTTCATACCAGACAGTTAGTGTCCGGTGTTAAACGCTGAACATGGACTTCTCCCAGAACTCTGTTGCAATTCTCGAAGTTTCAGAGGAATTCCAGGAGAGAGGGAGAATTTTCCAGCTCAAAAGTTCGGGTCCTCATTGTTTTCAACGGGATTCAGGTTCAAGTTTGGGTACAGTTAATTTATGCTACCAGAACCAAACTTTGGAGTCAAGTTCAGGTCGGGTACGAGATCCCGAACTTCCATGGGTCCGCTCATCACTAATCATGTGAAAACAATTTTGAAAATGAGGCATACCCTACCACTCTAACCCTATGACTCCAGCTCAAGCCGTTCTGGTGGTCTGCGCTAAGAATTACCTTAAGTCAGTGACATCCATTCAGTTTGAGACTGCATTATTTGGTGGCATCTATAAAGCAATTGGAAAGGACACTAAATTGGACGCTGCACTAAAGCTAGACAAAGCTATGAGTGATGTTTACATGAATAAGGTTGTGTTCACACCAGCATTATGGATTACTATTTACTGTTCTATAAATTGATGTCAGGGACAGCTCAATCACATGACAGACAGCATCGTCAGCCGAGGGACTCCACTGCCTTATAATGGGGTCCAACAGGTGTCTGTTAGTGTATCTCTCATTTTACTGGAAAAAATAGCACAAAAGGATAATCATTTGTTTGGAATTACTGAATCTGTGAAGAAGCCTCCAGTGCAGAGGGCACCTTCATATACTGTAATAAGTTGCCTACAAAAATATCCATCTCTATTCTCAAATTAACATTATTTATTGCTTCTATGTATTGCTGGTTAAAGATGTGGTCCTGGATTAAAAAAAATATATTTTTGTGTGATTTTTTTTAACATTTTATTTTTTTATTCACAGGTTGTGTGCGGCATTGTAGCTAAATTCACTTTGCCTATGTTGTGATGCCGGGCACCAAGGACAACAACTCACTTTTTAATATTTCTGGACAACTTTTCTAAAAATCATAAATCATTTTTTTATGGACACATTAATTCTAAATATTATAAGTGACATATGCTGATAGCTAGGCATAACAGTTCATGCATTCATCATGAATTGTAACACGATGATAGATAATTACAACCATAATAATAATAATCTTTTTATTTATGTAGCGCCAACATATTCCGCAGCGCTATGCAAGCACATCCTTATTTTTATGGACTCTACACAATTTTACTGTTGGGAACCATTGGCTTAACTTGAAGCTCATGATCCCCAATGCAAAATCTACAATAGTGCCCCAACTATCACAGATCTTCAATAGAATTGGTCTTCTTATATTGGCCAAAGAAACCTTTATACTTGGTCTGTGTACGACTGCAACCCCTGCCCCCACTATAGTGTTAATCCTGTTGACAACCCTGCCAGACACAAAGTATGGACCAGTACTGCACAATTTTAGAACAATCTGCTTTGATAATTATAATGCACTTTGCTGTTAGAGTGGTAGTTTACAGCTTCATCCACCAGATGGCGATATTGGATATGATCTTATCATGTTACAGCTTTTTCATTTCACTAAAGTTTTTTTATACAAACTTTGAATTTTTACATTATTAGTATGATTTATATAAATATGTATTTGAAGAATGCAGCAAAGAGCACTGTGTACACAGTCGGCAATTCTCTTCACATCAGCCCAGAGCCTACTGAAGCTGAGACCATGGAAATACTTACTGTATGATCCAGAAGTTACAGGGAACAGGAAAAAACAGCAATTGTCTATACTGATGGAAACTGTTCTGACTGAAGTCCTGGAGTCAAAGCTGGAATTTTATTAGGGACGTAATAACAATCCTCCAAATGTAGAAGATAGAATGGAAGGAAGACCATCAAGTCAGAGGGCAGAACTGAAGGCCACCAGCAAAGTGGTGGAATAAGCCTGGGAAGGGAAAGCTTTTTTCCAAAGTTATTCTTCATACTGCCAATGGGCATACTACTCAGGACAAGACAAAATTGATGTAGAGAGATAGAAAAATAATAATAGGAAGAATAATAAGGCAGAATGTCAGATGCTTGAGAGGTTATGTGAAGGCTTCGATGTTATATGGACACGGTCTAGAACATTGTCACAGCCCATGGAATGAAGTGGCAGTCCAGCGTGGAACAAGAAAATAAGACAGCAGGGTTTCCCTTAGAAAGAAAAAATATTAATAGAAATGTTGACTATTCTACTTCTTCTGATTTGATCATTTACATAGTAAATATAATGTAGGCCATATACGGTAAATATATTTTTAGATTTGTATAAACTGCAGTCCATTTGGCACCTGAATACATTACGCTCAGTGTGTTCTGTTCTTGCTATAAATGCATCTAGTTGCGTAGGTAAACATGGAAAGTGCCCCGGGCTGGCATTTGTGCCAACTTACAAATATTTTTCACAGCATGATACCCTTCACCAACCTTGTGTTCGCTAAAAAGTGTGCTGAAAATGCAAGGGTTAAATTACGTAATTGAATATGGTCTTGGCGAACATTAAATTAATGCAAAAGAGCCATTAAAGTAAAAACACGAGTATTACAAACAGCAGAGCAATTTTGCAGAAATGCAATGCTATAATTAGACGGCGTAGATTTCATTGTTATAGAAACCTGCCACCTTAAAATGGTGACAGATTGTGGCATAGACAGCCTGGTATGGAGCCGGGGGAGCTGAGCAGACTGACGGATAGGTTTGTAGGAAGAAAGTCAGTGCAAGGTTAAGTTCACATGATGAGGTTTTGGTGCATTTTTTGATGCTACACATTTTAGCTCACCAAAAAATGCAGCGTCTAATTACACTGGTCAACAGCATTTTTGGTGCCAAAGATATTTCATCGAATTTGGGGTATTTTTGGGGTGCTGATTCTGAATATGTCATCAGTTTTGCCAGATTGGCTCAAGTTTTTGAGATTTTTGGTATCTTATTTATAGCACTTGTTGGTAAATGCGACGCATCATCTCATTAATTTCTTTGGATTAGTACTTGAACTGAGCAGTTCTCAATATAGTTTTGTGTTAATTAGTGTTCTAAAAGTTTGTTCATAGCTTGATTTTTGCACTAACTTTATGTTGTTGTCTGTTTTCCAGTGAATAGCATGAACTCATCAAGAAGAAGTTGTCTTAACGATCCAGACTCATTCTGTTACATTTGTGGTGAATACACACTGCCAAAACATAGAAGAAACATAACAGACTTCGTAAAAAAAGTGTATTTTGCCTATTTTGGGGTTATGCTTGGGGACCAAGACAAGTTTTGGGCACCACACATAGTGTGCAAAGCATGTATCGAATTATTACGAAAATGGAGCAAAGGACAAAGAAAAAGCTTCAAATTTGGTGTTCCAATGGTGTGGAGAGAGCCAAAAAATCATCATGATGACTGTTATTTATGGTAAACACAGGTACAGGCACATCTTCACAATGAGGGACAGGCCTTCTTGCAGATTCCATGTTACTCCCATTTTCGTTTCTTATGCTTATTGAATCCTTGCACTTGCACTGCACAGAAATAACAGTCATCATGATGATTTTTTGGCTCTCTCCACACCATTGGAACACCAAATTTGAAGCTTTTTCTTTGTCCTTTGCTCCATTTTCGTAATAATTCGATACATGCTTTGCACACTATGTGTGGTGCCCAAAACTTGTCTTGGTCCCCAAGCATAACCCCAAAATAGGCAAAATACACTTTTTTTACGAAGTCTGTTATGTTTCTTCTATGTTTTGGCAGTGTGTATTCACCACAAATGTAACAGAATGAGTCTGGATCGTTAAGACAACTTCTTCTTGATGAGTTCATGCTTTTCACTGGAAAACAGACAACAACATAAAGTTAGTGCAAAAATCAAGCTATGAACAAACTTTTAGAACACTAATTAACACAAAACTATATTGAGAACTGCTCAGTTCAAGTACTAATCCAAAGAAATTAATGAGATGATGCGTCGCATTTACCAACAAGTGCTATAAATAAGATACCAAAAATCTCAAAAACTTGAGCCAATCTGGCAAAACTGATAGCATATTCAGAATCAGCACCCCAAAAATACCCCAAATTCATTAAAATATTTTGGACACCAGAAAAAAATTTTTTTTTTGTTGACCTGTGTTATCGTTCCAGCAAAGTGGATGAGATTTGTAGAAGTCTCCTGCCTGCTGTGCTTCTGACCTGTGGTGTGTGATTGAAATCCACAATATGTCAATTTCAATTGCGGCTACACAGTTTTATGTACTGGTTTGTCCTATAGACTTTCATTAGATAAAGTCTTCAGGTAAAAAGCACACATGTTTTAGTGTTTCTGCTGTGGTAACACACTAAAAACACATGTAATCTGCACATGACTGTATCAATAAAGTTTTGTCAAAGCCAAATATAAGAGATGACAAACAACGTGCTAAAGACATATGTAAAAAAACCACACAAAACCACAACGAACAAGACGCCGCTTTCTTGGGGAGTTTTTGAGTCGCCCGCCAAGGCCGTGAGGTACCCGGTACCGAGTCCGGTATTCACTGGGGGATGTCACGGTGGCGTCCCGGTCTGTGGCTCCGGGCGCCCATGTAAAAGGGGAAATTGATTAAAGTTCGTGTTTGTGACGCCACCTGTGGTATTCGCAGTGGGGACTGACGCTGCTTTAAGGGGTCCTCTGGGGTGATGTTCTGTTAGCTAGATGGTATAACTTCCCACAGGTGAGGTGTATCCCCAGGGCTCCCGGTGTGCAGATGAAGATGGTGAATGGAGCAGTAAAGAACGAGGACGCAGGTTTGCAGTCTCTTTACCTGGTTTACTGAAGGCTTCAGGCAACCGCAGTCCAGGGCACCAGATCACAGGACAGGCAGGGTCCGGCCGGCTTGGAAGCGAATTCAGAGTCCCCTTTACCAGGTGGAGTTAAAAGCCTTCCTCATAGCGCGGTGGTATTGTAGTCCCTTACTGCCTATGGCTTCTGACAAGGTCCTCACTGTTCTCTCTGTCCTCCATAAAGGTGGGACATAAACCCGTATGGCAGGTGACTCAAGCCTTTTTACAGGATCTCTATCATAACCCGGGCTCTATGTGTCACTGTGCCTCCTGGGTATAAGGGTGGCAGGTGATATGTAATCCAGCTGTCCCGCCGGTTTCTACTGTCAGTCTTAGAGTCCCTCACAACCTCGATGTTCCGGCTACCGGTAATCTGCGTCAGCCAGGGAGTTAGCTAATTCACTGCTCTGCTCCACTGGTGTTCCTCTCCTGTGCTTCGCTCTCCCACACGCTCACTACAATCTGTTCGGCGTTCGGTATGATCTCTGTCCAGGAGCTGCAGCACTTTCTCGTGGCTGCACGGCTCCTTATATGTTCTTCCTGCCTGAGACTGCTCCAGTGCTCTCCGGCACTATCTGACTAACATTCCCTCCAAACCACAATATATATCTATATGCAGGGGAGTCACCTAGAAATAAGATCAAAAGCTCCCCCTTGAGGCCAGGAGTGTGAATATGGTGCATGTTTGTGTTACTTGGTGAGAGTTATCCTTCATCACTTCCAAGCGTGACATCACTCTCCCCATGAGGAAAGCAATGCCACTGTGACGACCAGGACCCTGGGGCGCCACATTTTTTGTTTTCTGAAACCATTTTTGAACATTTTATTAAGCGCGTTTTGCTGTTTAATTCTGAAAGCTTTTTTTTTTTTTTGCAGCCTTTACTTTGGACAGTATCTAGTTTGGAGCATTTTCCCATCAGCAGACACTTCAAAGAAGTGATATTCTTTTCTACCACAAGGCATTTTTTAAAACTTGAAGCAGAACAAAAATGATCAAAATACTGAAAATGTGAACAGAAAGTCTTTTTATAATAGGAATAAATAGGTAGAGTCTTTTAAATGTTTTTGAGTTATTTTTCAGACATGTTTAGGCTTGGGTGACAAAGAAGACGCTTCAGGAAAAACATCCCCAGTGTTTCCCTCAAGCATCTTCTTGTAGCAAAAACTACACAGATATGCCAGTATCTATAAGCAGGACCGGTGTTAACGAGGAGGTACAATTGGGCATCCACAGCAGGAGCTACACTGATAAAAGAAAACAATTAAAAAAGCAAACAAAAAACACTTATTTAGTATCATTGCATTCGAAAAAGGCCAAGTGATCAAAATATAAAATAAATTAATATGATTGGTAAGCGGCATAATGAGAAAAAAAATCAAAATACCACAATTAAATTTTTTTTTTTGGCAGCAGCAAAATTACAATAAAATGCAATAAGAGGCAATCATAACATTGCATCTGTCCCAAAATTGTACCAGTAAAACGTCAGCTCCGCATGCAAAAAATAAGCCTTCACACAGCCCCATATTCAAAAATATGAAAATGTTACAGGTCTCGGAAAATGGGGATGGGTGCAGTCACAGTATGGGGAGTTGGGGGATGCGTGAGGAGGCAGTATGGAGAACGAGGGGGTAAATATAGGAGGAGACATTATGGTTGGCAGGTGGGATGTGAGAAGAGACAGTATGAGGAGGGAGGGGAAAACGTGTGAGGAGACTATTGAGGAGAATTGTCACAGTGATACTGTGATAGAGAGGGCAAGAAGACATTGGTGTCTGGCTTCACGCACTTCTGCACTGGCTAGAAGTATTTCACCATCGTATTAAACAGTGCAGGTTTTTTCATTGTTAGCCGTGCAATGGTTAATCTGTTCAGTTGAAGCTCCCGGAGCTTTGGTACTTGGATTGTCTCAGCTGTTCACTGTTGGCCACTCCCCTCTGCTGTATATGTTGGCATCTGACTCATAGGGATTGCACTTGTTAGTTTTTGCTGCCTGGTTTGGAGCTGGTGGTGTTGTTCATGGTTGTAGTTGGTGTTTGGAGATTTTTCATTTGATTATTGCCTGGAGTTTTGTGTGTGTGTGTGCATATCCTCATCCTCTCCTATTTTGTTTCTCCTTCCTTTAACTTCTACTCTGTGTTTGGTGTGTATTTTGTATGGTTAATATTTTCATTTATTCCTGTCGTATTCCCTTGTTTGTTTGTCTAGTTAGTGTGCTCCTGTACACTTCAGCTTTCCACTACCCTGGGTGGAGGTGGGGACAGATCAGGGTAGATATAGGAGCATAACAACGCACGAAAACCTGGCTTCTCCACCTTCAGGAGTAATCCAGGGGACAGGGCTAGACCAGGCCTTAGTTCTGGGGACCTGGTAAGTCTCACCTGCGTGACAGGAATAGTGTGAGGAGACAATGTAGGGGGATAAAAGTCGAAGTGGGCAGAAAATAGAGACTGAATGGAGTGTGGGGGCAGCATGGGAGGGACAGTGTAAGGACAGCCATGAGGGCACAGTAAGCCAAGGAGGGGTACTGTGATGAGGGCGCACAGTATAGAGACTGGGCCCTATAGATGGGACACAGTGTGAGCTGACAGTGTGAAGAGGGGGCCCAATATGGAAAGGAGAGGGTTATGTGGAAGGCATTTTTGATAAGAGAGACAGTGTATGGGTCATATTTTGTGCATGGAATATACATTTCTAATCCTGCCTGAAGAAGGAGCCACTGTGCTCTGAAAGCTTGCAAACATATTATTTTCTGGTTAGCCAATAAAGGTATCACTCCTAGAATACTTCTGTCATCATTGGGCAGAAAAGTATTCACATAGGTTAGTTTGCAGAGGGGGGAAGTGGAGGAGTAGCGAGGAGAGAGAGGAATTAGTCGGGCAGCAGAGTTAAGGATGGACTAGAGGTGCAAGGGTGTTAGCAGGGAGGCCACAGAATAGGATGCTGCAGTAGATGAGGCGGGAGATGATGAGGGCATCCACAAGCATTTTGGTAGTTAGAGGGTTGAGGAAAGGACGGATTCTGGAGATATTTTTGTAACATGTGTGTAAGTCTAACATGTGGGCTCTATCACTGACACAATTATGGGAACGTTGAGGTTTTCTTCTTACAGTTTTTCTAGTGTTTTTAGGCATGTCAAAAATATAATAAAAAGCACAAATTTTGTGTATGTTTTTTAAGTGTTCTCTTTTGTTTTGTTTTTTTTTTGCTTGTGATTTTTACGCATATTTATATATTTACATGTGCCATAGGGAAACCTTTGGAAATATGTGTCACACCTACAACATGCTGTTTAAAAAAAAAATAGATAACAAAGACGAAAAAACCCACTGAATTAATGAGTTTCACTGTACCATCAGTGTGAACTTACATTCATGGCTTAATCTTTGAGAAAAGCATAAGCTACTGGCAGGATCAACCTAGTGACCACGACAATCTGAACAAAAATCCACAAAATGCATGGTTTGAACTATTGACTTACAGGAAACATCTAGCTGTAGTGTTTTGTTAGGGGGGGGCAGTTTGGAGACGCAGTTTTTCTTGTATATAGCACAATAATTTGGGCTCCATGATGTGAAGATCCTATAGGTTGCTACGGGGACACAGTGACTGACACTATTATTGTTTTTTTATATTGTTGTCGCTGTTATCAGGACACTAAGGTTGTCGCTGGGTACTTTGTCCAAAATATCAGGGTGCTGTGGTTGTCAGCTATTGGTCGCTAGGCCTCACTGATGTGGACTACTATGGCTGCCTCTCTTCTTACAGGAACTATCACTGTTACTGAAGCACGGAATCTCCCTGTAGTATTGAGATTACAGCCAGAGAAGTAACTGAAAGATGCATATTAGCAGCCATGCACAGACAGTAAGAGATATACTGTTGCTATGTGTGTATAATTATGAAAAAGACTGGCTTAGTCAATTGTTTCCATATGCTTAATAATGCTTTCACAGATCCTATTCTAAAACAATCATGTATCTGATACAATTTAGGGGACTAGCAAAAGCTTTGAGTCCATAAAAGAAATATGCTGCAGTCGAAAAGTCAGCCAAGATTGTTTTTATTCTTTTCTTTGAATAGTTGTACTTGACCAGCAGGTGGCGCTCTATTCAATGCAGTAAGTTTGACATTTTTTTTTAAAGTGACTGTTTGCTTTAACTTAGAAAAATGATATTAGTGTAAAATAGTACGTAAAAGAATTAAAGCACACCTTACTAATCTCTGTTCCAGCGCTTCTCAGGTCCTCCTCCTGTCTGCAATTTTAAATATCTATGTCAGTGTGACCAGAAAGTACAGACATTGATGGGAAGCAGAATAGAAAGACCTAAGCTAAATCTGTTTATCTGGAGGATTCATGTATTCAGAGAACCAGGATCACATTTTTCAGGCTCTTCATGTCTTTCTGCTGCTACACTAGAACCTGCTTCTCTGCCTCCAGCAGCTCATCCCATCCCTTTTTTTACTCTGCGCAGCCAAGATTATTAACTTCTTACATCTCTGGAATGAGATGGTATCCCCAAGACCTGCATGGAGAGTCTCATCCAGTGACTTTCTGGTCAAAGATCAATGGTATAAGGGAGAGTGCCAAGTTGGCGTAAGGAGACTAATTGGCCATGGAATGCTCCTCTGGGAATTGAAATATGAAAATATCCTGCTCAGAGAGGAAGATCACTACAAATCTTGTGCCACCTATTATCAGTAGATTTCTTGAAGCCACACAGCAAAGGAGCTTTCCGTTAAGCAGGAGAAGATGGCAGCGGGAGGAGAATAGAGCATGAGTGACAAAGGCTTGAGAAGTTCTTCCACACACCCTAAGCACTTCAACCTCATTTAACCGTAAAACACTGATTTTTCGGTAGTGGAGAAATGGACTAGTTAGCTGAAGGTAGAAACAGTCTTAGAGGTGAAATATTGCTGACAGATTCATTTTACGCTATGTAATACTGTAAAATGTAGTTCATGCACCCTTCAAGTGTATTCCTTGATGTCACTTAAAGGGAACCTGTCACCATTTTTGTGTCATACCAGCTAAAAATATCATCTTGACCAGTGCCGACGCATGCACACTTCTGCTTTTCGGCTTTGCCTGCAGTTGGGCAAAGTATACTGCGCAAGTGCGAAACACGATTTGTCTGTGCAGGAGCAAAATTTCTCATGGCGATGAGCATCACGCAGGAGGAGTCATCCACACCCAGAACAGTGAGCAGCAGCCGGGGGCAGGGGTGGAGTGGCCCAAAGCCACGCCCATTGGACCGGATGGACCAATTCGAATACAGTAGGGGAGAAAAAAAAGTTTTTTCAGGGCTATACAGTGGGAGTCAGGGGGTTACATAAGTATTTACAGAATGCATAGCAGATGCTGACCAAGATTATATGTTTAGCTGGCATGACACAAAAATAGTGACAGGTCTCCTTTAACTTCAATAGACTTTGAGACATGTCATAAGGTTTTATCGTGTTGGGTGATATGCAGATACTATAATTAACCATCTCCTTCAGAAAATCACAGCAACTGAAGGTGACCGGATAGTGTATATAGTAAATTGGCTGTCTTCAGATAAGGCTCTGTTCACATGTACAGTAATCATCCATTAGAACGGATACAGCAGCAATCCTTTGACAAAAAAGTTGTACAGACTAATTTTTTTTCATTGAAGTCTATGGAAAACAGGTCCGTTAAATAGCCATCCTTTTTGTCTCCCATTTCAAAATAATCCATTTTTTGCTTACTGGAGTTGGAAAAATAAATATGTAGCATGTACTATTGGACATGTAAACTTATAAGTAATCATTCATTTGAAAGTCATCCAGTGAGCAAAAAACAGATCCTTTTCACATGGGAGAAAAAAACCGATGGCTATTTAAACTATTCTAGTTTAAATCATTTTTTTTTCAAGTGGACATAAAAGTTGGGTCTGCACAACTTTATTTTTACCAATGGATTGCTGCTGGATCCTTTCTAATGTGATTATAGCCTTACCTCGCTTCACTGACAGTTAGTGTAGAATCAGCTGAATTAGCCCAGCACTTTCTTATAGAGATTGGTCCGTCTCCTTGCTCTAATCCCCATTGTTATTATCTTCTGACATGTGTTTGTGACGTGCCAGAAGTTTATTGAAATAATAACTAGAAATCCTGCAGGCGTCCTCTGTTCTCCATGAGTAACTGTCCTTCTCGCCTGGGCTGGCTGACCTCCTTTACTGTATGTAGCTGGACTTCTTACAAGAAACGCTGCTCATAATTCCTGTAATATCACTTTTCTAATGCCCGGTTCTATTATTATAATTACTAAGCAGCTATTGGCAGCACACACGGCCCAGAACAATACTGTTGATACTAGCAGGGTACGGAGGGACAGCAGATTGTGACGAGTGCTGGATTGTGGCTCCAACCTCGAGAAATAGCTTCCTTTGTTTCAAGTTCCTGGTAGCTCATAAGAATGATACGTGATAGGATGCGGGATTCTTGGGGTTAACGCCGTCAGATCGGAATTTCCAGGTTGTGAGTGGATTTAGGTTTTAACCGGGTGAATCGCAAATCTCGTTGTTTACGGTTACTTATTATTGTGTTCTATTCCTTTATTGTCATTGTTTATCTGTGTACATTGTAATCGTAAATGAAGTAAGGTTTAGTATCTAGCCTACAAGTGTACATTTAGAGCGCGTATTCTTACTCTGGCTCTGTCAAAGGGAATGTTAACGTAGGAAGTGTTATCACAAAGCTCCATTGTCACGGTGTTGCCTCGTGTCTCTTTCCACTGGTACATGTGCGCCACCCACTTGCTTCCAATTGGCCGCAGGACAACTCAATTTGGCTATAAAAGCAGGTGACGGAGGTTGCTGAGCTCACTCACTGCTCAGGGCTAGATAGCACTGATTTCCTTGCTGGCTCCTGGAACAGCTCATCTTACAGAGGACTTTTTATTGGTGATGTGAACAGGATTTCACCACTTCTACAGGTAAATATTGTCTTTTAGATTTGTCTTTTTTGCCTACATTCTGATTGGTTTGTTTTAATTTACAAGAGTTAAACATCTGCTTAGCTGTAACTTTATTGCACCATATTGTAAATCCTGTTTTGCTACATGGGTTTAGCAAATTCTCACTTTTTTATTATTATTTTTACAGGACGATTTTAAAACCTATAACAACACTTATGTGGCTTTTGGAGAAGCTAACGGCACCAGAAATGCAGGGACATATGCTTGTTCCCACAGCAAGGGGCGCCTATCCTACCCAGCGTCTCATACCTTGTCCAAATGTATTAACTCCGGACAGAATCCCTGAGTTCTGCATCCCCCCTCTTCTTTCATCACAGAGGGGTATGAGAATGAAATCTCATTGTAGGTCTGTTCCTGACCTCTGTGGAGCAAGTTTTGTAAGTGAAGATTTTGGCACACCAGAGACACATATTATCCAGGTGGACAGTGCAGAAGAAGCCCTGGAAGAAGAAAGCACGAATGCAGACCCTCAGGCACAAGCAGCCCTTTCCTTGCCACATCTTCCCAAAACTCAAACTTCCTATGGATTCTGCACCTTACTAGAAAGCCCAAACACCAGAAGGAAAGAATCTCTCTTCCACAATGACCCTGCCACCCTTCCAATTTTACTGCCTAAATCACGCTCAAACACATCTGCATGGCAGCGGGCATCATCTTGCAGTAGTTTCACAACATTAAAACTGAGGTCATTGAGCCGCTCTGGCACCTTGGATAGCGAAACCTCATCTTCCACAGATTCTTCACCTTTTAGTTCTCCTTCGCTTCACAGATCTCCACCTCGATGTAGCTCTTTACTGAAAGCTCTAAGCCAAGAAAAGCTCTTCTCTAAAACTCTCAGAAGGAAGGGAAAGTCAGGGATGTCTAGAAATAATTCACTCTCAGCTGATGAGTTCAGTTCCACAGATAGTAGTCCCAACATAATTCGGAGAGTTTCTGATGGAATGATGGATACTGTCTTTCCAATGGACCTTTTCTATTCTAGAGGCAGATTTATGACAGAAAATGCCGTGTTACTAGAAAATGGAGGTTCCCTTCGATTATCTACAGAGTATTGCCCTGACGCACAGAGACTTCGAGTCCGACTCATAAATGTTGAAGGACTTTACCACCCAGATACTGACCCAAAAACCATCAATTGTTTTGTGACACTTTCCATCACTCCTGGAAAACAACAGAAGCAGCGAAGTACTGTAATCAGAAGGAGTAGAAACCCCATTTTCAATGAGGACTTTTTCTTTGAGAATGTGTTTCAAACACAGCTACATAGCCGCAGTCTTAAAATAAAGGTCATCAACAAAATGTGCAGCATGAAGAGAGACTGTATCCTTGGCCAAAGTGAACTTCCTTTGCTTAACATTCTTTCTCCATGAGAAGAAGGGTTTCAAGATGTTTGCAAAGCACTTTAAAATACTCAAAAGAAGAACAAATATTGATTACATCTGACGTCAACATTTCATTTTGTCCAACATTGACTTATTTTGTTCTATAAGAAGGTTCTAGCCGAAAAATTCCAATTAAAGTACTTAAGCATCTGAAAACTGCAGGTTTATCAATATCCATTCTTTTTTTATTAAAAAGTGGTGAGTTAGTATTTGGCATATATGTAATCCTATTTGATGGAAGACCAGAACTGAAAGAGTCTGTGTTTGCTTTCATTGACCCAGATCTGCCAGTTCTTCTCTTTGCAAATAGACATTGAAAATACCGTAATTGGCACAAACAACCCATGATCTACAGATAGCAGCTAAATAATGACTTTCTGTTTTCTAAAGCAGCACTGTAAATGTACAGATCATGTAGAAACGTATACTCCTATATGTATCTCTGCTATATTCGATGCTGCATTAAAAGTTATCAGTACTCTGGTTTTTTTTTCTATTGGCAACATTTTTTAAAACCTTAGCTCCTCTTGCAATAGATACAACCATTCTGACTAATATTCCCAATACAGAGTAGCATCAGCAGCTGTCTATAAAGGGAAATAGATGCTTTAGTAACAAAGTATGTTTTATATGTATTTATTATTTTTATATTTTATTTTTTGTATAATTTTCTTTTAAACATTTTTTTTATATGTATTTTACTTTATATATCTAGTATGAATGTATTTCTCAGTTTATTTATTGCAAATATGATACTTATATATTATAAAATTTATTTTTTTATGGTTAAATTAATAAATTATTTATTTTATGAAATGTGTTGATCAATTGGGCTATATGAGCACTTTTTAATAAAGAAAAAAATATATATAAATATATATATATATTCATGTATTTTATCTGGTTCTATACTGCAGAAAGGCTCTTAACTATAGCACTAAACAGTGTTCTAATGATGGCAACCACTATAAATCAACATTAGCGTGTATATGCGTGTGGATGCATGCATGAGTATGCAGTATGAGCTGTAAGCAGGTAGTAAATATTGACAGTGGTATGATATTTTCCTAAGAATAAACTAGCCTTGATTTTCTTTTCACACTGATGATCCTAAACCACGAGATGAAAGCATGGACACACTAACACTAAGTAATTAAACATGACAATAGCTCAAGACCAGTGTTTTGCCTTTTTCAATTGAAAACCCATCAGGTCTCCCAATCCTCAGAAACTACCCCCATACCAATTAGAGCATTAACCCAGCTTCCCAATACTGAACCTCGGCATCCCCGGCACAGGCTAATGAACTTGACTAGTCCAGGACGGGTGGGAGTGATGTGTCTTTACTAAGTGTAATTTAACTTTACATGCAAGATCCAACATGGTAAATTTTCCTGAGCACACAATGTTCCATTACTGTGCTTTCCCATTTAATTTTAGTATTGAAAATTTCTAGGTCAAATTAATTGTTGACCAAGGGTATTTAGTGCATGAAAGAATTAACATCACACAGCTTATTTCAATAAAATAATGTTTAAAACGTAAAACTAGGTCATTTCATTGACAAATAGCAACTTAACAGTGAGAACAGGATCTTTTCAAAGTTTTTTGTTACTTATTGTTTAATATCTTAAATCACTATTTAATAATCGTTTAGTATATGGTTTAATACCAAGTGTATGTATTAGTATCTAGTACCTAGCCCAGGGGTCTCAAACTCAGCTGGGTATATGGGACGCATATAGAAAAAAATGTGAACTTGGGGGGCCGCATTCTTTGAAGGACAAAGTGATATTTTTAGTGATACCATTTTTTTCTATACATCTTTTGAACATTTTTCCCGTGATTTGGATCGTTATGGATGTGGTGATAACAAATGTGCACTCTTACTGTGGTTATGTCACCATATTGTAGTTATTTCCCCATATTCAGGTCCCCATATTGAAGATATGGAAAGAGTTGTCTCCAGCGCAGAGGTTCATGCAGTTAAAATTTCGTCTTTATTCAGGACATTTTAAAAACACAGTCTTTGACTTGTACATAGAAGAAATGGGATCCTGGTAATCAGCCTAATCGATCTGTGCGTTTCAACCTTTCAGGTCTTAGTCATGTTACATATTGTAGATTTGTCCCCATCCTGGTCCTTATATTATAGTTATGTCCTCATCCTGGTTCTCATATTGTAGTCATATCCCCCTATCCAGGTCCCCATATTGTAGATATGTTCCCATCCAGATCCTCATATTATAGCTATGTCCCCATATTGTAGTTATGTCCCCATCCAGGTTCTCATATTGTAGATGTGTCCCCATCCAGGTCCCCAAATTGTAGTCATGTCCCCATATCCAGGTCCCCATATTGTAGTTGTGTCCCTTAGTTTGAGAGGAGGAATATAGAAAAAAAAGTGAAGCAAAAAATGTGGTCCATTTTGTACTAATATCCCCCAGCCTGGTATATATATGTCCCCAATCATCTATATCCTGGTATGCATGGCCCCCTCATCCCCATCCTGGTATGCATGGCCCCCTCTTCCCCATCCTGGTATGCATGGCCCCCTCATCCCCATCTTGGTATGCATGGCCCCCTCTTCCCCATCCTGGTATGCATGGCCCCCTCATGACCATCCTGGTATGCATGGCCCCCTCATCCCCATCCTGGTATGCATGGCCCCCTCATCCCCATCTTGGTATGCATGGCCCCCTCTTCCCCATCCTGGTATGCATGGCCCCCTCATGACCATCCTGGTATGCATGGCCCCCTCATCCCCATCCTGGTATGCATGGCTCCTCATCCCCATCCTGGTATGCATGGCTCCTCATCCCCATCCTGGTCTGCATGGCCTCCTCATCCCCATCCTGGTATGCATGGCCCCCTTATCCCCATCCTGGTATGCATGGCCCCCTCATCCCCATCCTGGTATGCATGGCCCCCTCTTCCCCATCCTGGTATGCATGGCCCCCTCATCCCCATCCTGGTATGCATGGCCCCCTCTTCCCCATCCTGGTATGCATGGCCCCCTCATCCCCATCCTGGTATGCATGGCTCCTCATCCCCATCCTGGTATGCATGGCTCCTCATCCCCATCCTGGTCTGCATGGCCTCCTCATCCCCATCCTGGTATGCATGGCCCCCTTATCCCCATCCTGGTATGCATGGCCCCCTCATCCCCATCCTGGTATGCATGGCCCCCTCTTCCCCATCCTGGTATGCATGGCCCCCTCATCCCCATCCTGGTATGCATGGCCCCCTCTTCCCCATCCTGGTATGCATGGCCCCCTCATCCCCATCCTGGTATGCATGGCTCCTCATCCCCATCCTGGTATGCATGGCTCCTCATGCCCATCCTGGTCTGCATGGCCTCCTCATCCCCATCCTGGTATGCATGGCCTCCTCATCCCCATCCTGGTATGCATGGCCCCCTTATCCCTATCCTGGTATGCATGGCCCCCTCAGAGTACAATGCAACTCCCCCTCATAGAATACAATGCAGCCCCATTGCGAGTATAATGCAGCGCCCCCTCATAGAGTATAATGCAGCCCCCTCATAGAGTATAATATAACCCCCTCACACACACACACACACACAGTATAATGCAGCCTCCCCTACACACAAACACACACACCAGCAGTATTACACACACAGTTTAATGCAGACACTAACATACAATACTTACCTCTCCCTGTTGCACCGCTGCTCTGGCTTCTGCAGAGCGTCTCATCGGCTCCACTGCTGGCACAGCGTGCCGCTCAATGAAGTGACGCCATGGTGCACCCGCTGAGTCAGAAGCAGAGGAGGAGTGATGGGAGAGAGTGACGCTCTCTCCTCCATCACTGCTTTCAACTGTATTGCATCTACAATGTCGATAAGTTGAATGTGGTGGGGGGAGGCAACGTGACGCCAGGCCTCATAGCGGCTTGGTCTGCCGTCTCGGTGCAGCATGAAGCCTGCGGGCCACGTGTTTGAGGCCACTGACCTAGTCTGTCTGAATGCTTTTTAGATCATTCTGTTTGCATAGCATAGTGTTGAGCGATACCGTCCGATACTTGAAAGTATCGGTATCGGAAAGTATCGGCCGATACCGGCAAAGTATCGGATCTAATCCGATACCGATACCCGATACCAATACAAGTCAATGGGACTCAAGTATCGGACGGTATCCCTGATGGTTCCCAGGGTCTGAAGGAGAGGAAACTCTCCTTCAGGCCCTGGGATCCATATTAATGTGTAAAATAAAGAATTAAAATAAAAAATATTGCTATACTCACCTCTCCGACGCAGCCTGGACCTCACCGAGGGAACCGGCAGCGTTCTTTGCTTAAAATGCGCGCTTTTACTTCCTTCCGTGACGTCACGGCTTGTGATTGGTCGCGTGCCGCCCATGTGGCCGCGACGCGACCAATCACAGCAAGCCGTGACGTAATTTTCAGGTCCTCAATACCTAATTCTAGGCATTCAGGAATTTAAAATTACGTTCCGGCTTGTGATTGGTCGCGTCGCGGTCACATGGGCGACGCGACCAATCACAAGCCGTGACGTCACGGGAGGCAGGAGACACGCGCATTTTTAAAATTACGTCACGGCTTGTGATTGGTTGTGTGCCGCCCATGTGACCGCGACACGACCAATCACAGCAAGCCGTGACGTAATTTCAGGTCCTGATGCCTATTTCTGCATTGAGGACCTGAAAATTACGTCACGGCTTGCGGTGATTGGTCGCGTCGCGGCCACATGGGCGGCACGCGACCAATCACAAGCCGTGACGTCACGGAAGGAAGTAAAAGCGCGCATTTTAAGCAAAGAACGCTGCCGGTTCCCTCGGTGAGGTCCAGGCTGCGTCGGAGAGGTGAGTATAGCAATATTTTTTATTTTAATTCTTAATTTTACACATTAATGTTGTTTCGATACCGATACCCGATACCACAAAAGTATCGGATCTCGGTATCGGAATTACGATACCCGCAAGTATCGGCCGATACCCGATACTTGCGGTATCGGAATGCTCAACACTAATAGCAGTCTATGAAATGATGAATCGGAGTGCTGAGAGCCCACCTGTAATGCCCCATTCACACATCTGTTTGTTATGAACTTGTTTTTGTTTTTCACGAATATATTGCATACCCATGATAGTCTACGGTGCTATTCACATGCCTGTGCTTTTCTATGGATTGTGTGTCCAGGAAAACGTCACAGAAACATTTTAGTTTTTGTTCCGAGTTACAGGTCAAACTACCCATAAAAGTCTATGGATCTGTGAAATGTCACTGACTGCACACATTATCGATGTGCAAACTATGTGCTGCCCATTTTTAACAATGTACTGGTTAGGATAACCTTTGCAGTTTCTGTATTTCAGACAAGAAAATCATTGATGAAACACTGATGGCAAAAAAGTGAAACAATGACCAAACACTGCTGGAAATCTGATCAAAAACGCTGATGGCAATCAGACCTGTTTTTGTGTACCAGAAAAATCACTGATGTCTGAATGAAATACCTACATGAAAATAATACTGGACCCTCTTCCAGAAGTTCAAGGCCGATACGTTCCTGAGACAGAGTGATATGGAAAATAATACAGGACTGGGAAAAGGGTAGATAATCACTTGGTCAGATGGGACTGCTAACGTCCTGGAATCCAATCTGACTAGGGGCAATATCTGCATGGATTTGTATGTTCTTACCATGTATGCCAGGGCACAGAAAAACATAAGAGAGAAGAAGGAATAAGACGAGGGAGGGGAATGCCATCAAGCCTCAACATGTCTGTATGACTGAAAGCTGCTATCTTCCGAGATAAAGTTAATCTAAAGTTAAACTAAATTTTATTTTAATCCTAAATTTCTATCTATTTAATGTCATAATCTAATCATTTTTGTAATATACTTTAATTAAAAACTCCATATCCTTCCCTCTGCTTTATTTTTTTTTCTTCTACTTCCTCTTTGATGATGCTTCATTTTTGAGAATCCCACAGCATGCCGGAATACTTGCGCAAGTCATTTTCAGGAGACTGAGACTGCGGTCACTGCCACAGCCTCTGCCCCCTCCCTGGAACAAAGTGTCATCAATGACCTTTCTTTCAGGGCAGAGGCGTAGCTAGGGTTTTGGTCCAGGGGGGGCGAAGCTTCTGAGTGGGCCCCTAACCAGGTAACCTTGAGTACAACTTGATGACACCCCCTAATAGTGGAGGAGAACCTCAGCAAACTGCGCTGTTACTGAAGATAATCTCTATATAACGACCGACATAGATATTACCGCCATATGGTCAGTGGAAGATACCAGCCCTACAGAACATATAAGAGATCACAGCACAGTTACAGATAATGACTTACCGTTGACATTCTTTATGATGGAATCGTCACTTTTCCCGTCTTTTCCATCTGGCCCAGACCGACATGACAACTTCTTCCAGCAACAACTCGTCTGCAGAAAAAAAAACAAGGACACGTTTCACTTCTCATATTCCAGCCATCACCATCTATTCCCAACCTGCACAAACCCCTCATCCTGCTGCTACCCCAATACTGAGCACCTGCTGCCGTAATTGTCCCTATTACTGCCCCTGATACCCCAACACTGAGCCGCTGCTGCCGTATGTGTCCCAATTACTGCCCCTGATACCCCAATACTGAGCCGCTGCTGGCGTATGTGTCCCTATTACTGCCCCTGATACCCCAATACTGAGCCGCTGCTGGCGTATGTGTCCCTATTACTGCACCTGATACCCCAATACTGAGCCGCTGCTGGCGTATGTGTCCCTATTACTGCCCCTGATACCCCAATACTGAGCCGCTGCTGCCGTATGTGTCCCTATTACTGCCCCAGATACCTCAATACTGAGCCGCTGCTGCCATATGTGTCCCTATTACTGCCCCTGATACCCCAATACTGAGCCTCTGCTGCCGTATGTGTCCCTATTACTGCACCTGCTGTGTGGTTCTCTGTACCCTCTAAATTCTAAAGCACCCCTCTACAATATAGTAATGACGGGTGCAAGTGCCGTAGAAAACAGAGCCCACATTTTGCCCCCTAGAAAGTAACAATACCCTCTGTGTGCCCCTTTGATAGTCACAGTAACCTGAGTTATCCTATTACAATAAGTGCCCACTTTACATTTAATAATGTCCCGAGTCTCCCCCCCCCTATAAACAGTATAATGCCCCCTAACTGTATAGGACCACCCACACATTATACTGACCCCTTAGTAGCCTTCAAACTGTTTGATGGCTCCAACTCTGTAATCCCCACACTGTATGATGGCCCCATAGATAACCTCCATATAGTATAATGTGCCAGATAGTCCTCAATATAGCACAAGGCAGTACCCCTATAGGCAGACCCTGTAGTTTAAAGCAGCACCCCCCATAGGCAGACTCTGTAGTATAAGGCAGCCCCCCCCATAGGCAGATCCTGTAGATAAGGCAGCACTCCCCCCCCCCATAGGCAGATCCTGTAGATAAGGCAGCACTCCCCCCATAGGAAGATCCTGTAGATAAGGCAGCACTCCCCCCCATAGGCAGATCCTGTAGATAAGGCAGCACTCCCCCCTATAGGCAGATACTTAAGATAAGGCAGCACTCCCCCCCCCTATAGGCAGATACTGAAGATAAGGCAGCACTCCCCCCCTATAGGCAGATACTGAAGATAAGGCAGCACTCCCCCCCTATAGGCAGATACTGAAGATAAGGCAGCACTCCCCCCCCTATAGGCAGATACTGAAGATAAGGCAGCACTCCCCCCCTATAGGCAGATACTGAAGATAAGGCAGCACTCCCCCCCCTATAGGCAGATACTGAAGATAAGGCAGCACTCCCCCCCTATAGGCAGATACTGAAGATAAGGCAGCCCCCATAAAAACACAGTAAATAAATACTCACCTCTCTAACTCCTTGTTCCAGCGGCGCTCCCTGCTCCCGCTCATCTGACAGCGGGCGCTGGGCGGTGACGTCATCGCGCCCGCTGTCAGACAGTGTGGGGGATGATGGGAGGAGCGCAGCGCTCCTTCCCTCATCACTGCGGTGAGCTGTATCGGCCGCCGATACAGCTCACCATGCGATGACGGGCGGGGGGCCCACTGCTGGCACCGCCCCCCCCCCCCCCGCCTGCTCAGGGGCCCCATAGCGGCAGAGCAGGGGATCGATTCTCCCTGCTCTGCCGCAGAATGTAACTGCATCGGCGCGCTGCGCACGCCGATGCAGTTACAGTAGCGTAGCTCCCGGTGGGCCCCCTCAGAGCGCGGGGCCCGGGGCGATGGCCCCCTCTGCCCCCCTGGTAGCTACGCTACTGTTTCAGGGGCTGGGTGTGACTCTGGTCACTACTCACAGATAAAATGTTGTACTGGGTTGTCAAAAGGTCAGAGGTCAAAAGCCTAGAGAGTAGGTCATAGAGGGTAAGACATAGGCATAGTCAGGAAACAGTCTGAGGTCAATATTCCAAGAAGGTAGCGGATCACGATAAAAGGGGAAATGGATAGTCAAGACAAATCCTAGGTTGAACAGCAAAGTTCAGGATACCAGACAAGTAGAACTGAGCAAGCACACACATGAGCAAAGTTACAATTGGCAGCAATCACAGGCAGAAAGCTGGTTAAATAGCCATTTAATACTTTAGACAAGAGACACATGGATGAAGCCTCGACACACCCTGGTCCTGCTAAACTGTGACTCCAGACACTGACAGCTCAGCATGTCCCATCATCAGATTAGGTCGCTGAGCGTCCATCACCATACCGACAGCTCAGCACGCCCCATTCCTAGATTGTACAGCAGAACTGTCATTCATTGTGTCCAGACACTCAGATAGGAAAAATCATGACAGTGGGCTAGTCCCTGTTCTACTGAACCTAAGTCTGTTGTCCATTCCGACTGATGCTCAGTAGGATCTTGCCACTGTGCACTGTTCTTCTGAGAACACAGTGACAATACGCTCTCTCGCCAACTCTGATCAGAAGTGAAGAGCCAGCATCAGAGCTCATTGTCCTAGAACATTTTAAGTAATGAATGAATGAGCAGAGATCAGCGTTGTGCTCGCAAGTGGCATCACCAAAATTTACGTAAAAATTGCTGCTTTTGTGAGATTGATGGTTACACCATTACAACTACTGTATCGGTTTTGTTTCAAGGTTGACCATACTAGTTATATACAATACAGTAGAAAAAAGTAAAAAGCAAACCAGTTATATGTTGCAATTAAATGCAGTAATTTTTATGTACAGTGTGTTCAATGAACCTTCATTAATAATAAACGTTACTTTTATCCCTCGTTCATTTACATTATTGTTATCAATCATTCAAATTCTGACGATAATTGCTTCATGTGAACTGACTTTTATATTAATCAATAAAGCAATAACCAAATTCGGTTACACTCTATTTTGCACTGTTTGTTCAGGCTGAGGCTCATACAATATTTAATTAAGATCCACAATAAAAGACTCTCCTAAATTAGTTTACTCAGAAGAGCTAGGAAACGGCACGCAGCTCTGCAGGGTTGGACAGTCATGTTAAGTCATTCTCTGGGAAATGATTCACCATTAAAGGGACACTACCAGATTTTATTTCAAATTGCTCTAATTATTCTATGTAGTGTTACAAACAATTTTACTTGTGTCTAACAAGCATCAAATAAATACCAAGTCAACAAAGTTTAAAGAGAACTTGTTTTCTAACTTTCCTTATAGAATGTTGACAGTTTTCTGTGTACGCTGTGCATAGGCAAAAAGCTGCCAATCAGTGGTGGAAGCATAGTTTATACAGAGCTCATTAATATAGAGGACTACATGGCAGAACTGATGCAATGCAGAGCAGGCTGTCAGTCAATGTCGGGTCGTGTTTTCAGCTGCCGATCACTGTATACTGAAGCCGCCCTGGCCGGGCCTCTATGACTGAAAGCCTGAAGCTGCTTTAGAACTATTAACCTGAAGATTAACTCTATATCTGAGGTTAATAGCGTTTTTTTATTTGACAGGTTCTCTGTAAATTTAAAGTGTCATTGACTAAAGGTGCATTTACACTGCATCATTATCATGAATGAACATTCCAACATCATTTCACAATAATTGTGCGGTCTAAACAGGCTGCCAATCACACAATGTATGAGCAAATTGTTTGACTGGCGAGTGAAAAGATCTTTTGTCCTGTGTAAAAAAATAACCATGATCCATGTGCACTGAACGATCTATAAACAGATCATTCAGTGCACATCTGAAAAGTGGTCTACTAGTGTAAGCAGGCTATTAAACAACTGGAGATCAGTAAATATGTGCCGGCGAGAGTCGGAAGGCTCCCATACAAATCAGATTATTGCGGTAGCTCAGTAATATCTGTTGGTTCGGCCAACTTTAATGTATGGGTCCTAACTCCCCTTTTCCCTTTAGCAAATGCTGTTCCCAAAGAGCACCTAAATACCGTACTTAGGAGTTTTCCTATTTCCAAGATCCTACAGGGACAAACTTTATATATCCTGACAACTATTATATGTATTTATTAACATGTCAAAATGTGTGGACATCATAACATAAAACATTAGGGGCTTGGGGGATGCGACAAAGAGGTGTGCCATGCTCTCTTGGCTGCACTAATATCAACCAGTAATGATACATGTATATCTCTCTGGGACATATGTGGTGAAAGACTGTAATAATTATAGGGGATAACTCAGGAGACTCTTTGCGTGGAACAAGACAACGGGACACAGTTTTATAAGTGGTAAAGTCTATATTATCACACGGTGATTCAAACAGGTACAGAGAGAAACTCAAGTCCACAACACTTGGTGCAAATAATAAACGCAGCTTAGCAGTCTATAGGAAATTTCAGAGGAAAAGGCAATCATGCAGAAAGTCTATGAAAATTATTCTTGAGGATACTTGACACGAATAAATCATTGTCTTAGTCCAGACACAGATAGATATGCTTATAAGGCAGTTCAAATCATATCTTAGCTCAACCAGGGAGGCCTTGTTAATAGTCTCAGGTTATTGCAAAGCAGCAACAGCAAACATGTCCAGCAAATGCAGAAGGAAGAAAACACGAGCAGCAGATGAAGGAGGATTACTGGAACTGGTGTATGCAGCAGGAACTCAGAGCAGAGTAGCAGGATCACCGCACAGGTTCACAGGAGCAGGTGTATAGCCAGGGAGTAATCAGAGGTCAGGAGCTGGATGCAAGGCAGAATACTCTAGCACAGACTGAAGGCTGGGTGTTGTGGATTCTGTTTTTGGGCTCCCTCTGGTGGTTACAACTGGTACTGGGTGACTTTGGTGGGTTGCGGTCTCTGGTTTCCACCTGTCCATCAGAGGCTGGGTGTTTCCTATTTAACCTGGCTTTCCTGTCATTCCCTTGCCGGCTATCAATGTATCAGTGTGTCTCTGTTACCTGCTCCTAGGCCTTCAAGACAAGCTAAGTCTGGATTTCCCTGTTTCATGATTGCTTTCATGTTTTTTTAGTCCAGCTTGCAGATATGTAATTCTCTGCTGCTGGTTGCTCTAGTGGGCTGAAATTACCACTCATGTACCATGAGTTGGCACATGAGTTCAAGTAATTTCAGGATGGTATTTTGAAGGGTTTTTAAGCTGACCGCGCAGTTCACCTTTTGTATCCTCTGCTATCTAGCTTAAGCGGGCCTCATTTTGCTGAATCTGTTTTCATAACTACGTTTGTGCCTTCCTCTCATTTCACCGTCATTATATGTGGGGGGCTGCTATTTCTGTGGGAATATTTCTCTGGAGGCAAGATAGGTCTGTTATTCTTCTGATAGGGGAAGCTAGATCTCTGGCTGGCGCGAGACGTCTAGGGGCCCCCCAGGAACGTTCCCCGGCTACTGTTAGTTGAGTGTTGAGGTTCAGGATCGCGGTCAGCTCAGGTTCCATCACCCTAGAGCTCGTCCTGTTTTTGCCCATGTTATGTTGCTAAATTCCCTGCCATTGGGACCATGACAGTATAGCCGGCCCACAAAGTGTTAATTGTTTGGGCTGAAGCAGGAGAAAAAGAAGTGTTGAAGGGAAATTTTTTTTTTTTTCCCCCTCAGAGTTTTGCTGCCTAGCCCTTAATTGCTGTCTAGCTGCTTCTTACCTCCTCTTAACCCTTGAATGGCTCTGACCTTAGCTGTTTAACATGGATGTCCAGAGTTTGGCTTCCAGCCTGAATAATCTTGCTGCAAAAGTTCAAAATATACAGGATTTTGTTGTTCACACTCCTATGTCTGAACCTAGAATTCCTATTCCAGAGTTTTTTTCTGGAGATAGATCTACCTTCCTGAATTTCAGGAACAATTGCAAATTGTTTCTTTCTTTGAAATCTCGCTCCTCTGGAGACCCTGCTCAGCAGGTCAAGATTGTAATATCCTTCCTGCGGGGCGACCCTCAGAATTGGGCATTTGCATTGGCACCAGGGGATCCTGCATTGCTCAGTGTGGATGCGTTTTTTCTGGCACTGGGATTGCTCTATGAGGAACCTAACCTGGGGATTCAGGCTGAAAAGGCTTTATTAGCCCTCTCTCAGGGGCATGATGAAGCGGAAGTATATTGTCAAAAATTTCGGAAATGGTCGGTGCTTACTCAGTGGAATGAGTGCGCCCTGGCTGCAAACTTCAGAGATGGTCTTTCTGAGGCCATCAAGGATATTATGGTGGGGTTCCCTGCGCCTACAGGTCTGAATGAGTCTATGGCTATGGCCATTCAGATTGATCGGCGTTTACGGGAGCGCAAACCTGTGCACCAGTTGGCGGTGTCTTCTGAACAGGCACCTGAGACTATGCAATGTGATAGAATTCAGTCCAGAAGTGAACGGCAAAATTATAGGCGGCAAAATGGATTGTGTTTTTATTGTGGTGATTCAGCTCATGTTATATCAGCATGCTCTAAACGCACAAAAAAGGTTGATAAATCTTTTGCCATTAGTACTCTGCAGTCTAAGTTCATTTTGTCTGTAACTCTGATTTGTTCACTGTCATCCATTTCCGTCGATGCCTATGTGGATTCGGGCGCTGCCCTGAGTCTTATGGATTGGTCATTTGCCAAACGCTGCGGTTTTAGTCTGGAGCCTCTGGAAGTTCCTATTCCTTTGAAGGGAATTGACTCTACACCATTGGCTATGAATAAACCGCAGTACTGGACACAAGTGACCATGCGCATGACTCCCGTTCATCAGGAGGTGATTCGCTTCCTTGTACTGTATAATTTACATGATGTACTAGTGCTTGGTCTGCCATGGTTACAAACTCACAATCCAGTCCTGGATTGGAAAACAATGTCTGTGTTAAGCTGGGGATGTCAGGGGGTTCATGATGATGCACCTCTGATTTCAATTGCTTCATCTACTCCTTCTGAGGTCCCTGCATTTTTGTCTGACTATCGGGATGTTTTTGAGGAGCCTAAGCTCAATTCGCTCCCTCCTCATAGGGATTGTGACTGTGCTATAGAATTGATTCCTGGCAGTAAGTTCCCTAAGGGTCGTTTATTTAATCTGTCAGTGCCAGAGCATACTGCTATGCGGAATTATATTAAGGAGTCCTTGGAAAAGGGACATATTCGTCCATCTTCGTCCCCTCTGGGAGCAGGTTTTTTTTTCGTGGCTAAAAAAGATGGTTCCCTGAGGCCTTGTATAGATTATCGCCTTCTGAATAAGATTACAGTCAAATATCAGTATCCATTGCCATTATTGACTGATTTGTTTGCTCGCATTAAGGGGGCTAGGTGGTTCACTAAGATAGATCTTCGCGGTGCGTATAATCTTGTACGGATAAAGCAGGGTGATGAGTGGAAAACCGCATTTAATACGCCTGAGGGCCATTTTGAGTATTTGGTAATGCCTTTTGGACTTTCTAATGCTCCTTCAGTCTTTCAGTCCTTTATGCACAATATTTTCCGTGAATATCTGGATAAGTTTATGATTGTGTATTTGGATGATATTTTGGTGTTTTCTGAGGACTGGGAGTCTCATGTTCTACAGGTCAGGAAGGTGTTTCAAGTCCTGCGGGCCAATTCTCTGTTTGTGAAGAGCTCAAAATGTCTCTTCGGAGTCCAGAAGATTTCTTTTTTGGGGTACATTTTTTCTCCTTCTACTATTGAGATGGATCCCGTTAAGGTTCAGGCGATTTGTGACTGGACACAACCTACATCTGTTAAGAGTCTTCAGAAGTTCTTGGGTTTTGCTAATTTTTATCGTCGGTTCATTTCTAATTTTTCCAGTGTTGTTAAACCTTTGACTGATTTGACTAAAAAGGGTGCTGATGTTGCTAATTGGTCTCCTACGGCTGTGGAGGCCTTTCAGGAACTTAAGCGCCGGTTTTCTTCTGCTCCTGTGTTATGTCAACCAGATGTTTCACTTCCTTTTCAGGTTGAGGTTGATGCTTCCGAGATTGGAGCGGGGGCGGTTTTGTCACAGAGAAGTTCCGATGGCTCGGTGATGAAGCCATGTGCGTTCTTTTCTAGAAAATTCTCGCCCGCCGAGCGCAATTATGATGTGGGTAATCAGGAGCTTTTGGCCATGAAGTGGGCATTTGAGGAGTGGCGTCATTGGCTTGAGGGTGCTAGACATCGTGTGGTGGTCTTGACTGATCACAAAAATCTGATTTACCTTGAGTCTGCCAGGCGTCTGAATCCTAGACAGGCTCGTTGGTCGTTGTTTTTTTCTCGTTTCAATTTTGTGGTTTCATACCTGCCAGGTTCAAAGAATGTGAAGGCAGATGCTCTTTCCAGGAGTTTTGTGCCTGACTCTCCTGGAGACTCTGGGCCTACTGGCATCCTTAGGGATGGGGTAATATTGTCCGCCGTCTCCCCAGACTTGCGACGTGCATTGCAGGAGTTTCAGGCGGATAAACCTGATCGTTGTCCACCAGAAAGACTGTTTGTTCCGGATGATTGGACCAGTAGAGTCATCTCCGAGGTCCATTCTTCTGTGTTGGCTGGTCATCCTGGAATATTTGGTACTAGAGACTTGGTGGCCAGGTCTTTTTGGTGGCCTTCCTTGTCAAGGGATGTGCGCACCTTTGTGCAGTCTTGTGAAGTGTGTGCTCGGGCTAAGCCTTGCTGTTCTCGGGCCAGTGGGTTGTTGTTGTCCTTGCCTATCCCGAAGAGGCCTTGGACGCACATTTCCATGGATTTTATTTCAGATCTCCCTGTCTCACAGAAAATGTCCGTTATCTGGGTTGTGTGTGACCGCTTTTCTAAGATGGTTCATTTGGTACCCTTGCCTAAGTTGCCTTCCTCCTCTGAGTTGGTCCCTTTATTTTTTCAGAACGTGGTTCGTATGCATGGGATTCCGGAGAATATCGTTTCTGACAGGGGATCCCAGTTTGTGTCTAGATTTTGGCGGACGTTTTGTGCTAAGATGGGCATTAATTTGTCTTTCTCGTCTGCATTCCATCCTCAGACGAATGGCCAGACGGAGCGAACTAATCAGACCTTGGAAACTTATTTAAGGTGTTTTGTTTCTGCTGATCAAGATGACTGGGTTGCCTTTTTGCCACTGGCCGAATTTGCCCTTAATAATCGGGCTAGTTCTGCTACTTTGGTTTCTCCTTTCTTTTGTAATTCGGGGTTTCATCCTCGTTTTTCCTCTGGTCAGGTGGAGCCTTCGGATTGTCCTGGAGTGGATGTGGTGGTGGATAGGCTACATCAGATTTGGAATCAGGTGGTGGACAATTTGAAGTTGTCTCAGGAGAAGGCTCAGCAGTTTGCTAATCGCCGTCGCCGCGTGGGTCCCCGACTTCGTGTTGGGGACTTGGTGTGGTTGTCTTCTCGTTTTGTCCCTATGAAGGTCTCTTCTCCCAAGTTCAAGCCTCGGTTCATCGGTCCTTATAAGATCTTGGAGATTCTTAACCCTGTGTCTTTTCGTTTGGATCTCCCAGCATCGTTTGCTATTCATAAGGTGTTCCATCGGTCGTTATTGCGGATGTATGAGGTGCCCGTTGTTCCTTCGGTTGAGCCTCCTGCTCCGGTGCTGGTGGAGGGAGAATTGGAGTATGTTGTTGAGAAGATCTTGGATTCTCGTGTTTCCAGACGTAAACTCCAGTATTTGGTTAAGTGGAAGGGTTATGGTCAGGAGGATAATTCCTGGGTGGTCGCCTCTGATGTTCATGCGACTGATTTGGTCCGCGCCTTCCATAGAGCTCATCCTGATCGCCCTGGGGGTTCTCGTGAGGGTTCGGTGACCCCTCCTCAAGGGGTGGGGTACTGTTGTGGATTCTGTTTTTGGGCTCCCTCTGGTGGTTACAACTGGTACTGGGTGACTTTGGTGGGTTGCGGTCTCTGGTTTCCACCTGTCCATCAGAGGCTGGGTGTTTCCTATTTAACCTGGCTTTCCTGTCATTCCCTTGCCGGCTATCAATGTATCAGTGTGTCTCTGTTACCTGCTCCTAGGCCTTCAAGACAAGCTAAGTCTGGATTTCCCTGTTTCATGATTGCTTTCATGTTTTTTTAGTCCAGCTTGCAGATTTGTAATTCTCTGCTGCTGGTTGCTCTAGTGGGCTGAAATTACCACTCATGTACCATGAGTTGGCACATGAGTTCAAGTAATTTCAGGATGGTATTTTGAAGGGTTTTTAAGCTGACTGCGCAGTTCACCTTTTGTATCCTCTGCTATCTAGCTTAAGCGGGCCTCATTTTGCTGAATCTGTTTTCATAACTACGTTTGTGCCTTCCTCTCATTTCACCGTCATTATATGTGGGGGGCTGCTATTTCTGTGGGAATATTTCTCTGGAGGCAAGATAGGTCTGTTATTCTTCTGATAGGGGAAGCTAGATCTCCGGCTGGCGCGAGACGTCTAGGGGCCCCCCAGGAACGTTCCCTGGCTACTGTTAGTTGAGTGTTGAGGTTCAGGATCGCGGTCAGCTCAGGTTCCATCACCCTAGAGCTCGTCCTGTTTTTGCCCATGTTATGTTGCTAAATTCCCTGCCATTGGGACCATGACAGCTGGGGTGGAGTTTTATAGCAGGAAGACACAGTGCACATGAGACCAAAGACGCCATCTTGGAAAAGGGCAGTAATGCACAAAAGGTAAAAAATGTTCAGAGTCCTGACAAAGACAAACGTCACTAGCTGCATCATGCATGGGTGGTGCATGAATAACATTAGGTCTAGTGATGAGTGAATATACTCATTACTAGAGATTTCTAGAGCATGCTCGGGGGTCCTCCGAGTATTTTTTAGTGCTCGGAGATTTAGTTTTTCTTGCCGCAGCTGAATGATTTACATCTGTTAGCCAGCTAGTTACATGTGGGGATTCCCTAGCAACCAGGCAACCCCCACATGTACTTATGCTGGCTAACAGATGTAAATCTTTCAGCTGCGGCAAGAAAAACTAAATCTCCGAGCACTAAAAAATACTTGGAGGACACCCGAGAATGTTCGAGAAATCTCGAATAACGAGTATATTTGCTCATCACTATTGAGGTCTATTCCATTCATTCTAGGGGAATAAGCCTAAATTTCATGTAACAAGGTAGTTGCAGACTTGGAGGGCCAATTTAATTCTGTATACTGTTTTTTTATATAACGTGTTGTGTATTCTAGTGGCACTTTATATTCCTCCACCATACTCAGATGAAGCTCTGGAAACGATATTTATCTTTATATCCACTCTTTCGAGCTATTATAGTGGGTGATTTCAATATGGACTACATTCATTTTCGGACAAGTTTCAGATAGGAATTATACCAGAGTGGGCACTGCAGACCTCTTTGGCATGGGTTTCATCAAAAGCGTGTTTTGTGTGGAGTATCAGGCATCCTATGGTCAATTGTTGTTTCTCTTACTCTTCATCACTACATTCCATGTCCCTGTCTAGAATTGATATCACAAAGAAAATACCAGTACATTACCATATTTGTAATTTGTTTGCTACTTGCCTAGAAGCATCTGCAATCAATTCCCCATACGTGTGCAGCTGGAATTAGGTGCTATGAGCCCAAATATCATGGACCTATGGTGTCGGAACCAGTTTTGGATACAAACCCTTGAAGGCTCTCTCTACATGAGCATGTTCTTAAATATTCTTTCTTAAGTCTTCTGCTGCCTTTGTTTTGGATACCATGAATTCATATATATGGGGGTTGAACATTAATGGAATCAGTAAAATGGAAATCCAAAACAAGTGAGCTCCCACAGGAGTTGCAAAAGAGAATATGGCAAACTGAGATTGTTTTTATTCATGCCAAAGGAATATATCCTTGAAAAGACTCAGAAACTACTAAGTTTTTTGCAGTTAGAAAACTTCTGTCATTTATAAGGGACCAAAGTTAAGGCTCTAGGAGGAACATTACATATATCTGACTTGACCGCGAAGAGTGGGGAGATGGTTATGGAGAGCCTAGATATATTTAGGGTCTTATGTTACAATCCTAAAAGTCGATATCAACACTTTAACGAGCCTTGTCACATGACTTAGGATAAAAGCCAAAACCAGAATCTCAATTTGCAGACACTGTGTTTTTCTGGGTACTGCCCCTCAATGTAAAGTGTGAGATCTGGTTTGGCTGTGTGAGAGGTGTCTGACCGGTATCCAAGGGGTAAAGTTTCTCCTTGCAGAGAGTGACATGTTAAGCATGCCGAGATGAGGAGACTTAAAGCCGCAATGCTCCTCTGGGAAATATATGCAAATTGTCTCTTCAGAGAGGAAGAGAACTAGAAGGATAAAAAGTTTTTGGAACAGCCCTTCAGTATAGATCAGCTAGGTGAGGGGCTGCAGAAGGAATAAAACAGGAATAAAACAAAAAGGCCCTGGTGGACTTCCTGTTGAGTTCCTTTAAAGCTTCCTCTACTATTACGGTAACTATTTTTTGAAGAATCCGTCAAGATGGGATCCCTTCCATATTCAATGAAAGAGGCAATGGTTTCACTACTAAAAAGTGAGAAGAATCCTCCCCTGCCTCACTTATAACAGCCAATATCCTTCCTCCCTACAGATGTCAAGCTGCTGGCTAAAATTTTGGCCAGTAGGTTGTCACGTGTGATTACTGGAGTGATTCATGTGGACCAGACTGGCTTTATGATGAATACATCCACATCTATTCATTTGTAATGTCTCTCCCTTTGACTGCATTTCATATCAGATGACTTGGGTACAAGAATGGACCTTTCCCTTGACTGTGCCAAAACTGTGCAGCTAGACAGCCTGAATACATGTGGGGGTTGCCTGTTTGTTAGAGAATCCCCACATGTATTCAGGCTGTCTATCAGCTGCAAATCATGCAGTTGCGGGGACACAAACATAATCTCAGAGCACGCCCAAAATACTCGGAGACCACCCGAGCATGCTCAGAAAACCCAAGTACCGAGTACACTCGCTCATCACTAGTAGTTAGTATAAGGCTATGTGCCCACATTGCATTTTTTATGCGTTTCTGACACATTTTTGCAGCAGCGGAAATGCTTAAAAAATGCATTCCCATGCAATCCTATGGGATTCTGGAGTTGCTGTGCCCATGCTGCAGATTTTCCCACTGTGGAATCGCATAGAGGTAAAATCCGCAGCATGTTCATTATTTCTGCAGAATCGCGGCGATTCTGCTATGCCCACCATGCGTAAAGTGAGCTCTTCATGTGTGGATAGTACCTAGGGTCTGGAGAAGAGGAGACTGTCCTCCAGGCTCTGGGTACAATATTCCTGTAAAAAAAAGAATTAAAATAAAAAATAGGGATATACTTACCTTCTGAAGGCCCCCGGAGTCCTCCCGGCTCTCAGCGGTGCATGCGGCAGCTTCCGCTCCCAGGGATGCATTGCGCGAATCACCTGAGATGACTTTGCGGTCATGCGACCGTGACGTCACAAAGGTCCTTCGCGCAAAGCATCCCAGGGAACGGAACGCACCGGGAGCGCCGCTGAGGAGATCAGGGGCCGTCGGAAGGTTAGAACAATCATATTTTTGGTCACACTTGTCAAGCACTAGGCTTGACAAGTGTGACCAACCTGTCAATCACTTTTCCAAGCGATGCTTCAAATCGCTTGTAAAAGCGCAAGCTTTCTGCAAGCTAAAAACGCTTGTGAATTCTGCATGTGTTTTACCCGCTGCAGGGAGTTGCTGAAATGCTGCGGACATTTCCGCAGCATTTCTGCAACATGTGCACATAGCCTAAAACACCAAATGTTCTCTTAATCTGGAAGCCTATCTGATGAAGTTTATAATCAAAATTGATATCTGGTGTTGTCTTCCCCTATCGCTGATTGGGATAATAAAGATTTTTGTGCCCCATCTATTGCATCTTCTTTACAATGCTTCTGTGTGGCTCCCATGTCTTTTTTTCATAAGGTATACCATCTAGGAACTCCTTTGGAATAAGCAGTATGACAAAATTAAACTGGAAACTCTACAATTGAAAATGATGCAGGTGTTTTGGCACTGTCAAATGTCTGTATCTATGATTTTGTTTTACATCTACAACAGTTTGATGGTTGGGGCACTAGTGAACATAGGGGGGCATCTAAACATCTAATTAAGAAAAAGTCAAGGTGGAGATTTCTACTTTCTGCGCTAACATAGGTAAATCCTGGAAGGATGGTCATAAGCTGAGTATGATTTACAAATTATGGAATAGCCGGATTAAAGCATCAGTTTGCAGGCAGTTTTTGAAGGGGCTCGGCAGGGTGGGTATTTTAAACAATTTGGAGAAGTGACCATAGATCTTGCGCAAATTCATCTGTCTCTTCATGTAATCCCAAACTCGATTGTGTTGAGATCAGGGTTTTGTGGAGGCCATATACTGTAATTTCTTCCAGGACTCATTGTTCTTCTTTCCACTGAAGATAGTTCTTAGTGACATTAGCTGTACAGTTGAGGTTATTACATTTGAAGCATTCATCGGGTACCTCCCTGAAGATACTGTATGATGGACAAGTAGCTGCCTGTATTTCTCATTATTGAGGACACCATTAATCTTGTTCAAATCTCCAACTCCATTTGCTAAAATGCTGCCCCAAATGTGCAAGGAACCTCCACCATGCGTCACTGTGACCTGCAGACACTTATTATTTTACAGCTTTTCAGATCAAACATACTGCCTTCTGTTACAGCCAACTATTTCACATTTTGACTCATTAATATAGTGCACCTGCTACCATGTTTCTGCATCTCAATTCCTATGTTTTCTTGCACAGTTGATTCAATTGGTCTTGTTTTCATGTCAAAGCTACAGATTTTTTGCCACTATTCTTCTACGAAGACCATTTTTAGCCAGACTTCACCAAACAGTAAATGGCTGAAACTGGTTGCTGACAGTTGTGAGCTGCTTGCACGGCTGTGCATCTTCCAATTTTAAAGGGAGTTAAGCATAATGTGCCTTTCACTAAGTTTTCTTGTCTGACAACTGCATCTACGGTTCCCAAAATTGCCATTTCTTGGTGTCCTCGAGACGAACATGGAGTCCAGGAAGTGATGATATGGCCCTTACAGAACCCTAATCTTAACATAATCATATCTGTGGTTAGTTCTCTAAGGTGTTTGGAACAACCTCGCTGCCCAGTTCCTTCAAAGACTGTGTGCAAGTATACATACAGTAGAAGAATTGATGCTGTCACACCAAATATTGATCTGATTTACATTTTTCTTATTTTCACTTGTATTTTGAAGCATTCTTACTTTGCAGCATTTTTTCCACATCTGCCTAAAACTTTTGCGCAGTACTGTATGTAGCTTACCATGAAAGTTTAGTTAGATAATGTTTCCAGTGGTGTGGACAGGGTAATACCTGCTTAATACACCTGGTGTGGCATTGTATGAATATTAGGGAATATTGTAAATAGGTCATATGAGGTCCATAGTTAGACTCTCCAGGTATTGAATCTAACTTTCTGTTGAAAGACTAAATGATGGATTGGCTACCCTTCTCCACAATTCATTCTCATTGGTAATGAAAAGTTATAGCAAATGTCTGCTTGCTCTCCCTTGTGCCACAATATGTCCTACACATAGCTGAAGGCTTTGATTTTTGTATCATTCTGTATTTTAGATATTTAGTTATTACTGAGCTTATATGTAGGATTTAGTTTACTACACTTGTATATGAAGTTTAATGGGCGGGTCGGGAGTGAAATATGTATTCTACTGTATAAGTTTATATATCAAAATGGTGATAAATGTAGATTTATGGTTCCTCCTTTTGGGGTTTTGTCTTTTTTTCTCTATTATTTACTCTTTTTAGTTCTTGTAAATGTGTTGGATACAGCCCTAGAAGATAGCAGAGTATAAGGCCTCTTTCACACTTCCGTCTTTTCAGATATGTCGCAATGCGTCATTTTGGGAAAAAAACGGATCCTGCAAATGTGCCTGCAGGATCCATTTTTTTCCCATAGACTTGTATTAGCGACGGATCGCGACGGATGGCCACACGTCGCATCCATCGTGCGACGGATACGTCGTGTTTTGGCGGATCGTTGTCTGGAAAAAACGTTCAATGTAACGTTTTTTGTCTGCGTCGGGAAAACGTGTCGCGACGGAAAAACGTGTCGCGACGGATCCTGTGGCATACGTCGTTGACTAGAATGGAAGCCTATGGACGCAGGATCCTTCGCGACACGTCGTATGATAGAATCCAGCGCTGGAATCCGTTTTTTTACACTGAGCATGCTCAGACTCAGGAATTTGTAGCTAATTGGCCAGACAGGCCCCAAATCTATATAAACCTGGCCTGGGGCGTCACCCCCAAATGTGCCAGCAAGACTCCTGTCAGACAGAAGCCAGAAGACAGCCAGAAGACAGCCAGAAGACAGCCAGAGCCACAGCTATAAACCTGAATCCAGCCAGAGGCCTGCCATCGTCCTGCACCAGCCAGCGTCCAGCCAGAGGCCTGCCAGCGTCCAGCTCCAGCCAGAGGCCTGCCAGTGTGAAGCCAGCTAGAGGCCTGCCAGTGTCCAGACAGTGTGAGTCCTGCCATTATTGCGTGCGTCTGTGTGTGTATGCGTGTGTCTGTGTGCGCCTGTGTGTTTTTGTCCGCCTGTGTGCTTTTGTGCATCTGTGTGTGTTTGCCTATGCCTGTGTGCTTTCATGCGTGTACATGAGTTGTGCATGCGCCTGTGTGCTTTCGTGCGTGTACATGCATTGAGTGTGCATCTGTGTGCTTTCATGTGTGTGCATGCGTGCGTGCATCTGGGTGAGTGTGCGTGCATGTTTTTTTTACTGTGATGTATTTAACAAGTAGTGTGGTCTGTGCAGCATGTGATTTCAGTGTGTGAGCATGTGTCTTGCGTGTGTGTTTGGTTTTTTCTTTCAAAATTTTTTTTTTTAATTGTATTGTTCAAAACATTTCCAGTTAATGTACTTGTATTTAAAATAAAGAGCATTGTAGCTCCTAATTGTGATGGTAAAGAAAAAGAAAATTAAAAAATAATTAATAAAAATTGTTTCTTCAAAATGTCCGTAGTATCATTTCAGAAAGGTAAATTTTAAACTGGTGTATGTACAAATGGCCACACATGCAATACTGAGTTGGTTGAGGGTTTATTTTTTAATATAAAAGGTAATTGAAAAATTTTAAAAGTTTTATTTTATTTTTTTTAAGTAATTTTTAAAGGGATCTTTTCAAATCACATATGTGGTCAATAAATTTTCAACTGGTGTTTGGGCATTTCAATTTTACATGAGGGTATTTTTTTTTTTTTTTTGGGTGGGGGAAATGGTTTTTCAGCTTGCACATACTATTGAAGTAGGTAATCCAGCTCAGACTGGTGTGCCTTGGGTATATTTGTTTTTGGGTTTGTTTCTCAAAACTTTTGTTGTTGTCCTGCATGATCATTGCTCAGATCATTTGAGCAGGGTGGTTATTAAATCTTTAACATTAGCTAGTTTGGGGGGTGGGTCTAACTATAAATTCTTTATACTTACAGATCCACCAGGGACCGAGCCAGCAGGGACCAAGCCAGCAAGCCACTTTCCTGATGTACGGTAAATATTAAGGACCACAAAGCTTCAAATTTAATGTGTATAGTAGCTTACAAGTGTCTTTATACTTACAGATCCACCAGGGACCACAGGCACCTGGGACCGAGCCAGCAGGGACTGAGCCAGCAAGCCACTTTCCTGATGTAAGTATTAAAGACCACAAAGCTTTAAATTCAATGTGTATAGTAGCTTACAAGTATCTTTATACTTACAGATCCACCAGGGACCACAGCCACCTGGGACCGAGCCAGCAGGGACCGAGCCAGCAAGCCACTTTCCTGATGTAAGTATTAAAGACCACAAAGCTTCAAATTCAATGTGTATAGTAGCTTACAAGTCTCTTTATATTTACAGATCCACCAGGGACCACTGAAAAATGTCTTCTTCTGGGAGCCCTCCTCCACAGCGTCAGCGTATTGCGGTAATTTAAAAATATTTTATTTTTTGGTGTTCTAGTTAAAATTTCTGTTAAACACTATATGCAATAATTATGTTTTCACAGGAAGCTGAAACAGCCAAGGGCCTCTCAGAAGGAGATGAGATGGGTGGAGAAATGCCAGGAGCGGGCACGCCGAGTGTAAGTTATGGCAAAACAGTTGCTTCACACATCACAGTGCACCCAACACAAAACAGATCATCATACATCACAGTACTCATACAACATATGCCTACATCAAACATAAATCTTTTTCCTTTTTTTAGTCTGCTGCACATTCTGGCCAATGCTATGAAGGTCCTCCCAGCCGCTCCCAGAGTCGGCGTCGTCATCACCGCAGCAGTCAGCCAGCAGTGAGTTTTTAGTTTTTTTTTTTCTTGGTAGTTTTGTGTTTCAGTGTACTAATTTTTTCTTTTTTTTTTTTCTTTTCACAGTCTTCACAGTGTGCTCCCGACTCAGATGGTGAGGACGGCGGACTCGATGTGGACCGCCTCATCGAGGAGGTCCGCGAGCGGGAGCCGCTGTGGAACATGGCTGACCGCAGGCATGCAGATCAGTTTGTGAACTGTCGGCTCTGGGAGGAAGTATGCGAAAACCTTTTGCCTAAGAAGAAGGGAGGACCTTGAGCCAAGGCAGCAGACTCGAGAACGTAAGTAGTCACATTTAAGTAATTTCTTGAGCTGAACGGAACGTGTTGTAATTAACACTTTTTTTAATTTCATTCTTCTCTTTACAGGTGAAAGGGTTACGAAGTGGTGGCGGTCACTCAGGGATCGCTTCAAGAGGGAGTTTAACCAGGAGATGCAGGCCCCGAGTGGCTCATCAATACGTTGAAGGCCTTAATATAAATATAGCCGTGCCCTGTCCTTCCTCCGGGAAACGATGTTGAGAAGAAGGTAAATATTCAATAGCCCATTGAATTTTCAACATGTTTACCTGTCTAACGTTTTTTTGTTTCAGGCAGGGCTTTTTCATATCAAAATATTAATTTGTTTTATTCGGACTCCCATGACAGCACTACGAGAGAGGGGATCCGCCCTTAAGGAACAGGAAACCTACAGATACAAAAAGGGCGGCACCTCTCCCATGCATCAGTTGGTTTCCTGTTCCTGAAGGGACTGGATCCTACAGAAGATTCCCTATGAGGATTTCCAGGCCAGCCGGACCGATTCTGGTAGCGAGGGGGTCTCCTACCTCGGCCGGTGCGGAGTACCTGTAGTAGTCACGGTGGCCCTGGCAGGGCTGCACGGCGGTGACTATTCAGTGTGGAGCGGTCACCGGGGGGTGTCCTGTCTCCGGAGCCGGCGCGTGGTGAGTATGACGGTTCCCCTCCCTAAAATGCTGTGGGCGCCTCTGTGGGATTGGCGGCATCGTGGTGGCGCCGCTCGGAGTCTCCTGGCGAAGTCTCGGTGTCCCACGCTGTTCACAGCGCTGACAGGAAGCGCTGTGGACTCAGGGTGACGTCGGGGGGCGGAGCCGGCGGTGACTTCCGGGTCGCGGAGCTTCTGCGCATGCGCAGGGGCTCCAAGATGGCGGCGCCCACCGGAAAGTGTGCGCCGATCACCCTCAGGTGTCGGCTGATCCCCTGCAGCTGCAGGGGGGGAGGAGAGCAACCAGAAAGCGCGGCACGAGTACGCTGACCGAAGGAGGGGCTATATATCGTGCGCCAAACGTGCCTTCCTTGCTTCTGGCCTCCAAATCAGGATGGAGTCCGATCAGGATCAGCAGCCTCTGCTGCTGGACGAAGCACCTCAGATATCTGTGGAGAAGGAGCATGGAAAAAAGAGCGATGGATCTGGCCACAGAAGCTCCTCCAGACAGGGGTCTGGAGTGTCAGCCAGGAAAAATCCCCCTCGTACTTCGGTAGCTTTCTGGGTATGGGCATCCACTGGTAAGTGATCTTCGAGAATGTTCACTCAGTGATTAGTCTCCCCTCGTATATGTTTTCACAGGGGAAGAAAAACACCAGTAAAACAAAGCATAGGGAATGTGCCATCTGCGGGGTTCCCTTGCCTGACTCATACCCTAAAAAGCTATGTGACCCCTGTATCCAGCAGACGGTGAGGTCTGGGAAGAGGGGGAGGGGGTCATGGCTTTAGTTCATTAGACTAGTTTGCCTTACTTGCCCCCTCAGGTAGCAGAAGAATCCTCTTCTATTGCGGCCAGTCTGAAGGAAATGGTTAGGATGGAGGTTAAGCAGTCCATTAAGGGCCTTTCACAGTCAGTAGGCCCTAAACGAAAAACTCAGTGGTCATCTGATTCGTCGGTGGAGGAAAAGAGCGTAGAATCGGACGATTCAGCAGCATCATCCTCCTCCTCGGAAGAAGACGCTGCTCGGTTTTGTTTACCCTTGGAAAGAATAGACAAGTTAATAAAAGCGGTCAGAGGCACAATGGGTATAACAGAACCCAAGCCTCAACTGTCTAAAGAACAGATGATGTTCAGTGGGTTAGAACAAAGAAAGCGTAGAGTTTTCCCTCTGAATGAAAAGATACAAGAACTTATCAACAGAGAGTGGAAAAAACCAGAGAGGAAAGGTTCCTTACCACCTGCACAGAAGCGAAGGTATCCCTTTGACGACCCAGCAGTAGGTAGCTGGGAAAAAGCCCCAAAACTGGATGCAGCGATTGCCAAAGTAGCGAAGCGATCCTCTCTCCCGTTTGAAGATATGGGAACGCTTAAAGACCCCCTAGATAGGAAGGTGGATACCTTCTTAAAGGGAACCTGGGAAATGGCAGCCGGCTCCTTAAGACCTGCGGTGGCGTCAACATGCACGGCAAGGTCAATGATGGTCTGGCTAGACCAGTTAGAGACCCAATTAAAACAAGGGGCCTCTAGAGACTCTATTATCGCGGCTTTACCAGTAATCCAGGAGGGGGCGGCGTTTTTATCAGACGCCTCAATTGACTCCGTTAAGTTAGCAGCTAGAGCAGCGGGGCTGTCTAATGCTGCAAGGAGAGCCCTATGGTTGAAATGCTGGCCTGGGGATATGCAGGCGAAAGCAAAGCTCTGCGCTATCCCTTGTAAAGGCGAGTATTTATTCGGGCCTACCTGGATGAACTCCTGGAGAAGGCAGGAGACGATAAGAAAAAGTTTCCCAATACCTTCAATGCATACCGTCGTCCCTTCAACAAAAGAAGGTTCAATCGGGGAGGGAAGCGCGCCTTCTCACCGGGCAGAGATCGATCCAGATGGGATGATAAGCGAAAACGAAGTACAGGTCTCATGTTTCGCCGTAACCCGACGGAAAACAAGAAACAAGAACAATGACTAGCAATCCCAGTGGGAGGGAGACTGCTGCATTTCTCAGCAGCATGGTCAGAAATCACAAACAGCGTTTGGATAAAAAACACTGTTTCCCATGGTCTCAAACTTGAATTTGTCCAGGCTCCACGGGACAAGTTCAAGCTAACACCCTGGCGCTCATCTCCCACTGAACAATTTGCCCTGGAAGAGGAAGTGAGGACTCTTTGTTCTAAAAATGTGTTGGTGGAAGTACCATATTCTCAGACAGGAAAGGGGTTTTACTCCCCCCTCTTCCTAATCCAAAAACCAGATAATACTTATAGAACCATTATTAATCTTAAGGGTCTCAATAAGTTTCTGGTAAAGCATACTTTCAAAATGGAGTCCATCAATTCTGCAATAAAAATGCTCTTTGAAAATTGTTTTATGGTAGTGGTGGATTTGAAAGATGCCTACTATCATGTACCCATTCATACTGATTTTCAACAATACCTGAGAGTAGCACTGATAATGGAGGGTAGGATTCAACATTTTCAGTTTAGGGCACTCCCCTTTGGGATAACCTCTGCTCCTAGAGTGTTCACTAAAATAATCGCAGAGGTCATGGCACATTTAAGGGAGTCAAATGTCCTTATAATCCCCTACTTAGACGATTTTCTCATTGTCGGGAACTCAGTGGATCACTGTCTGTCGCAATGGGAAATTACTAAAGCTAAACTAGAACGTCTAGGTTGGATCATAAACTTCGAAAAATCTAAATTACAGCCTCTAAATATGCAAAAATTCCTGGGGTTAATTTTGAATTCAGTAACACAGCAGTGTCTTCTCCCCGGGGAAAAAATAGTGCTAATCCAGAGTTATGTGTTAAAAGCAATTAAATCACCCTCCATGACACTTAGGCAAGCAATGTCCCTACTGGGGTCACTCACATCTTGCATCCCCGCTGTTAAGTGGGCTCAGTTACACACCAGATCCCTGCAAAAAGAAGTTTTATTCCATGACAGAGCCCTAAATGGCGTATTAAATGGGAAATTAACGTTGGGGCCTATAACACTGAACTCCCTCAGGTGGTGGTTAGACATACAGAATTTGTCAGCAGGGGTGCCCTGGATAGTAAATGTCACCCAAGTAATAACCACAGATGCCAGCTCTTCGGGGTGGGGAGCTTATATGGGGGACATGGTGGTTCAGGGACAATGGGAACCCTTCACAACATTCTCATCCAATCAGAGGGAATTGTTGGCAATTGAATTGGCTGTTAAAGAATTCCTCATATATCTACAGGGCCAGCACGTCAGAATTCTGTCGGACAACAGAGTGGCAGTCGCCTACATAAACCGGCAAGGGGGAACACGGTCCGAGACTTTAATGCAGATCACGGATCGCTTGTTCCAGGTGGCAGAGCTCAATTTTCAATCTTTGACGGCTCTCCACATCAAAGGAAAGGAAAATATAACAGCAGATTTCCTAAGTCGAAACACGCTAAGACAAGGAGAATGGTCTCTCAACAAGGATATTTTCAACTGTATCAGCCACAGATGGGGTCAACCAGTGGTGGACCTGTTCGCCACCAGAGACAACAGGAAAGTAAAACTCTTTTGCTCTCTGAATCCCAGGGAAAATCCCCTGGCGGTGGACGCTTTTCTAATAAAATGGGATTTTCCGCTGGCTTATGCCTTCCCACCACTGAATCTGATTCCTCTAGTGGTGAGAAAAATCAGAGAGGATCGAGCAAAAGTTATCCTTATTGCCCCCTTTTGGCCCAGAAGAACCTGGTTTGCCTGGCTCAGGACGATGTCTGTATCGGATCCCTGGGTACTGCCAGACATCCCGAATTTACTCTCTCAGGGACCAATCTCCCTTCCACAAGTGGCAGCGCTCCGTTTAACGGCGTGGAGTTTGAACGGTCACTGTTAATAGATAAAGGCTTCTCTCCGAACCTGGTAGAAACGCTCCTAAAGAGTAGAAAGCAAATAACTACAAAAATCTACTCTAGAACTTGCAGGAAGTTCTTGTCCGTTTCTAAATTTAATATCCAAGAAGGGGTGCCAATACAACAAATCTTAGAGTTTCTACAAAAGGGGTTTGAGCTAAAACTCTCTACTAGTACCCTTAGAGTACAGGTCTCAGCTCTGGGTGCCCTGTTTTCCTGTAATGTAGCTAACAACTATTGGATAGCGAGGTTTATGAAGGCAGTCTGTAGAACTAGACCAGTGTATAAAGATAGATCAGTTCCGTGGGATTTAAATTTAGTTCTATCCTCACTAACAAAACCCCCCTTTGAACCTCTACAGGAGGCCTCGATTAAAATGCTGACACTTAAAACAGCCTTCCTAATTGCCATAACCTCAGCTCGCAGGGTAGGGGATATCCAGGCACTTTCCAGGCTTCCCCCATATACAGAGTTCCTGTCTGACAGAGTAGTCCTTAGACCAGACCCAGCATATCTACCAAAGGTAGCAACAAGGTTTCATAGGTCGCAGGAAATAGTTTTACCATCTTTTGTTCCTAATCCATCCAATCCTAAAGAGCAGGAGCTTCATACGCTAGACGTTAGGAGATCTCTCCTACAGTATATTTCAGTCACCAATAGTTGGAAGAAGGATGAGGCACTGCTTCTTTCCTTCCAAGGTCCAAACAAAGGATGTAGAGTGTCAAAATATTTACTGGCTAGATGGATTAGGGAAACTATTTCTATGGCTTATACAGCGGGTGGGGGACCAGCTCCGCAGAATCTAAAGGCACATTCCACCCGAGCCATGGCGTCATCCTGGGCAGAAAGATCTGGAGTGTCGGTGGAACAAATATGTAAGGCGGCCAATTGGTCATCCCCTTCCATGTTCTTTAAGCACTATCGGTTGGATTTGGGGTCCTCCTCTGATCTCACCTTCGGGTTAAGGGTGCTGCAGGCTATAGTCCCTCCCTAAGGTAGCTTACATCTCTGTAAATCTCTCGTAGTGCTGTCATGGGAGTCCGAATAAAGCATTAAGCTACTTACGGGTAGCGGCATTTTTCGGAGGCCCATGACAGCACCCTTAGTTCCCTCCCTATTTCACGTGGGGGTTGCACTTCCTAATTTGTATATAGTGTGTAGATATAAATTTCACGTATGGTGTCTAGCTACAATTTAATAAAATATTTTTCGTTTTCAAAATGTATATAATGTATATTTGTATGCCACTAACCGCGGTAGTCCTCTCAAGGCTCTGAAATACAACTGATGCATGGGAGAGGTGCCGCCCTTTTTGTATCTGTAGGTTTCCTGTTCCTTAAGGGCGGATCCCCTCTCTCGTAGTGCTGTCATGGGCCTCCGAAAAATGCCGCTACCCGTAAGTAGCTTAATGCTTTTCTATTATTTCACAGCACCTTCTGTAGCCATCGGGGGCCTGCATCTACCTTGGACCCCTCTGGAGCGATCTCTCAGGAGTCCGCCACCGTGGGCCACGTCGGTAGACCCCACCCCTCTGACCCCTTGTCTGGTCCTTCCCTCACTTCCGATACCTCGGCCTCATCCACATCAACATCCACCTACCCCAACACCACCCCCTCTGCTCAGCCTCCTGTTTTTTCCCCTCCCCTTCCACTACACCCCAACCCAGTAGGCTTTCCCCCACTATCGACGTGGTCCAACCTTCCAGCCCCTCCACTAGCATCTCCACCCCACACTTTACAGACTTGTAAAAATATTAATACCTTAAAAATGTTTGTTTGAAATATTTACATGTTCAAATATATTTTATCCTAAAAAAAGGTTTATAAATGTGTTTACCACAAAAAGGTTAGAAAAAATATGGTTTGACAAAAAAGGTTTGAAAAAAAGTGTCATAAATATGTTAAATAAAATTTTGTTTGGTTTAAAAACTATTTTTTTGTTAAGTGTCTTCATTTAAGTATGCTAACAAACAAAAGGTAAAAAAACATTACACACCACACGTTGAAAAGTTCTAACAAATTTGGTTTATTACAAAACATACCAAACTTTAGGGAACTAATTAATAAGACTGCCGCGACCCAGGAAACTCTTCTCCCACAAAGTGACGCCACACATGACTATTTAAATCCAACTTGTTTATTTTATGTAAACAACTTATTAATATAAATTCCTTCTTTTCTTTTCGCTTAAAATTATGGTCGCAGCTTAAAACCGGCAAAATTTGCCAACCAATCGGGTGTAGGGAGATTGTCTGCCTTCCGGACTCCCGGTGCAGGTATCTTCACCACCATAATCTCCACCCATTCCGCCACGGAGTAGCCCGTGACACGAGCTACGACCCCCCCAAAGAATGGAGCGCCTGAACCACCCCTTCCCGAAGACCATCCAAAAAACTATCCAGACCCGCATCATTAAGATGGACCCCATCTGGTAGGAGAACACCCAAATTGTCCCCTTCTAATCTGTGGTGCCTCACCACAACACCATTCTTAAACCTGATGAAGCGGGAAATCCGCTGGTTCAAAGTGCGTCTCAGCTCCCTGGCGCCCCGCCAAACCAATCTAGAAATCAACTCCGACCAGACCAAACGCATCACTGGAAAGAAACCAGGAAACTTGTCCAAATTAGCTCTCATCAGGGTCAATAGATCAGCGAGAGGAAAAGAAGCCAGGTCGTTCCCTCCTGCGTGAATAACCACTACTGTCGGGGAAGATTCGACTCTCGCGATCCGAACAACCTCCGGAAGGACTTGAGACCAGGTAAGACCCCTCATACCACACCAGATGACGTCCATACCATTGAAGCCGAGCGATCGTCCTCCAGGGCACAATTCAGCACGCCGGGCTGGCCAGTATATGTACGGATGACCCACCAGCCATATGCTGGGCCTTGCACCATCTGAAAACAATAAGACTGTTAATAAAGAACGGACAAGCTATAACAACGGGGAACAGAAAAATCAGTAACTTTATAAAAACAACATGCCCTCAGTGGTGTGTTCTTATAAAACTAATTCGGGCCTGATGTACCTAGTGAAACAACGGGACTTCCATCTACCCACTCTCTGAATATCTGATTCAAAAAGGCCAGCTCTAGAGGCTTCCATAGCCACGCCGATCCTAAAAGAATGCGTGCCGAATTCCGACGCCGGAGGGCCTAGAAATGATAGCGTGCGCCTTGGGACGGACAACAACTGGCCCGAAAATAAGGGAGAGCCGTTCTCATGTAAGAAAAATTGAACCCCGGTGCTCCTGACTTGCCTGTAACTGTTGATTAAAGCCAGGGGACAGGTCGCACCTTTTATGTCAAACAGCGGGAACCAGTTGCCCGTGCCTTCCTGGTCGTTTTTTTTTTTTTTTTAATCTGCGGACCCTAACCCTTAAACCATCTTCGCAAATCACTATGTCGTCCAGCTGCATACCGCCTAACCTGCAGCGGGACGAAGGGAGAATCTCGCTGACGGCACCCAAGCAATTTGGGAAATGGCACAGTTTCTCAAAATTTTCAGCACTCTGCAGCCAGATGTCCATAGTCGGATTTGGAATGTATTCTTGGTGCAAGGTATCCCATATTGCACGGCAGGTCACTGTTATGGTTCTCAATGGCAAGAGAACATAGCCCAGCAAACATAAGAACTAGCTCTTGGAAGGATGGAAACTAAACTGACCATGAACTAAACCTGCCGCACAACTAACAGTAGCCGGGTAGCGTTGCCTGCGTTTTATCCCTAGACGCCCAGCGCTGGCCGGAGGACTAACTAATCCTGGCAGAGGAAAATATAGTCCTGGCTCACCTCTAGAGAAATTTCCCCAAAAGGCAGACAGAGGCCCCCACATATATTGGCGGTGATTTTAGATGAAATGACAAACGTAGTATGAAAATAGGTTTAGCAAAATTGAGGTCCGCTTACTAGATAGCAGGAAGACAGAAAGGGCACTTTCATGGTCAGCTGAAAACCCTATCAAAACACCATCCTGAAATTACTTTAAGACTCTAGTATTAACTCATAACATCAGAGTGGCAATTTCAGATCACAAGAGCTTTCCAGACACAGAAACGAAACTACAGCTGTGAACTGGAACAAAATGCAAAAACAAACGAGGACTAAAGTCCAACTTAGCTGGAAGTTGTCTAGCAGCAGGAACATGCACAGAAAGGCTTCTGATTACAATGTTGACCGGCATGGAAGTGACAAAGGAGCAAGGCTAAATAGCGACTCCCACATCCTGATGGGAACAGGTGAACAGAGGGGATGATGCACACCAGTTCAATTCCACCAGTGGCCACCGGGGGAGCCCAAAATCCAATTTCACAACAGTACCCCCCCCTCAAGGAGGGGGCACCGAACCCTCACCAGAACCACCAGGGCGATCAGGATGAGCCCTATGAAAGGCACGGACCAGATCGGAGGCATGAACATCAGAGGCAGTCACCCAAGAATTATCCTCCTGACCGTATCCCTTCCATTTGACCAGATACTGGAGTTTCCGTCTGGAAACACGGGAGTCCAAGATTTTTTCCACAACGTACTCCAACTCGCCCTCAACCAACACCGGAGCAGGAGGCTCAACGGAAGGCACAACCGGTACCTCATACCTGCGCAATAATGACCGATGAAAAACATTATGAATAGAAAAAGATGCAGGGAGGTCCAAACGGAAGGACACAGGGTTAAGAATCTCCAATATCTTGTACGGGCCAATGAACCGAGGCTTAAACTTGGAAGAAGAAACCCTCATAGGGACAAAACGAGAAGACAACCACACCAAGTCCCCAACACAAAGCCGAGGACCAACCCGACGCCAGCGGTTGGCAAAAAGCTGAGTCTTCTCCTGGGACAACTTCAAATTGTCCACTACCTGCCCCCAAATCTGATGCAACCTCTCCACCACAGCATCCACTCCAGGACAATCCGAAGATTCCACCTGACCAGAAGAAAATCGAGGATGAAACCCCGAATTACAGAAAAAGGGAGACACCAAGGTGGCAGAGCTGGCCCGATTATTGAGGGCAAACTCCGCTAAAGGCAAAAAAGCAACCCAATCATCCTGATCTGCAGACACAAAACACCTCAAATATGTCTCCAAGGTCTGATTCGTCCGCTCGGTCTGGCCATTAGTCTGAGGATGGAAAGCAGACGAGAAAGACAAATCTATGCCCATCCTAGCACAGAATGCTCGCCAAAATCTAGACACGAATTGGGTACCTCTGTCAGAAACGATATTCTCCGGAATACCATGCAAACGGACCACATTTTGAAAAAACAGAGGAACCAACTCGGAAGAAGAAGGCAACTTAGGCAGGGGAACCAAATGGACCATCTTAGAGAAACGATCACACACCACCCAAATGACAGACATCTTCTGAGAAACAGGAAGATCCGAAATAAAATCCATCGAGATGTGCGTCCAGGGCCTCTTCGGGATAGGCAAGGGCAACAACAATCCACTAGCCCGAGAACAACAAGGCTTGGCCCGAGCACAAACGTCACAAGACTGCACAAAGCCTCGCACATCTCGAGACAGGGAAGGCCACCAGAAGGACCTTGCCACCAAATCCCTGGTACCAAAGATTCCAGGATGACCTGTCAACGCAGAAGAATGAACCTCAGAAATGACTTTACTGGTCCAATCATCAGGAACAAACAGTCTACCAGGTGGGCAACGATCAGGTCTATCCGCCTGAAACTCCTGCAAGGCCCGCCGCAGGTCTGGAGAAACGGCAGACAATATCACTCCATCCTTAAGGATACCTGTAGGTTCAGAATTACCAGGGGAGTCAGGCTCAAAACTCCTAGAAAGGGCATCCGCCTTAACATTCTTAGAACCCAGCAGGTAGGACACCACAAAATTAAACCGAGAGAAAAACAACGACCAGCGCGCCTGTCTAGGATTCAGGCGCCTGGCGGACTCAAGATAAATTAGATTTTTGTGGTCAGTCAATACCACCACCTGATGTCTAGCCCCCTCAAGCCAATGACGCCACTCCTCAAAAGCCCACTTCATGGCCAAAAGCTCCCGATTCCCAACATCATAATTCCGCTCGGCGGGCGAAAATTTACGCGAGAAAAAAGCACAAGGTCTCATCACGGAGCAATCGGAACTTCTCTGCGACAAAACCGCCCCAGCTCCGATTTCAGAAGCGTCGACCTCAACCTGAAAAGGAAGAGCAACATCAGGCTGACGCAACACAGGGGCGGAAGAAAAGCGGCGCTTAAGCTCCCGAAAGGCCTCCACAGCAGCAGGGGACCAATCAGCAACATCAGCACCCTTCTTAGTCAAATCAGTCAATGGTTTAACAACATCAGAAAAACCAGCAATAAATCGACGATAAAAGTTAGCAAAGCCCAAAAATTTCTGAAGACTCTTAAGAGAAGAGGGTTGCGTCCAATCACAAATAGCCTGAACCTTGACAGGATCCATCTCGATGGAAGAGGGGGAAAAAATATATCCCAAAAAGGAAATCTTTTGAACCCCAAAAACGCACTTAGAACCCTTCACACACAAGGAATTAGACCGCAAAACCTGAAAAACCCTCCTGACCTGCTGGACATGAGAGTCCCAGTCATCCGAAAAAATCAAAATATCATCCAGATACACAATCATAAATTTATCCAAATAATCACGGAAAATGTCATGCATAAAGGACTGAAAGACTGAAGGGGCATTTGAAAGACCAAAAGGCATCACCAAATACTCAAAGTGGCCCTCGGGCGTATTAAATGCGGTTTTCCACTCATCCCCCTGCTTAATTCGCACCAAATTATACGCCCCACGGAGATCTATCTTAGAGAACCACTTGGCCCCCTTTATGCGAGCAAACAAATCAGTCAGCAGTGGCAACGGATATTGATATTTAACCGTGATTTTATTCAAAAGCCGATAATCAATACACGGCCTCAAAGAGCCATCTTTCTTAGCCACAAAGAAAAAACCGGCTCCTAAGGGAGATGACGAAGGACGAATATGTCCCTTTTCCAAGGACTCCTTTATATATTCTCGCATAGCAGCATGTTCAGGCACAGACAGATTAAATAAACGACCCTTAGGGTATTTACTACCCGGAATCAAATCTATGGCACAATCGCACTCCCGGTGCAGAGGTAATGAACCAAGCTTAGGTTCTTCAAAAACGTCACGATATTCAGTCAAGAATTCAGGAATCTCAGAGGGAATAGATGATGAAATGGAAACCACAGGTACGTCCCCATGCGTCCCCTTACATCCCCAGCTTAACACAGACATAGCTTTCCAGTCAAGGACTGGGTTATGAGATTGCAGCCATGGCAATCCAAGCACCAACACATCATGTAGGTTATACAGCACAAGAAAGCGAATAATCTCCTGGTGATCCGGATTAATCCGCATAGTTACTTGTGTCCAGTATTGTGGTTTATTGCTAGCCAATGGGGTGGAGTCAATCCCCTTCAGGGGTATAGGAGTTTCAAGAGGCTCCAAATCATACCCACAGCGTTTGGCAAAGGACCAATCCATAAGACTCAAAGCGGCGCCGGAGTCGACATAGGCATCCGCGGTAATAGATGATAAAGAACAAATCAGGGTCACAGATAGAATAAACTTAGACTGTAAAGTGCCAATTGAAACAGACTTATCAAGCTTCTTAGTACGCTTAGAGCATGCTGATATAACGTGAGTTGAATCACCGCAATAGAAGCACAACCCATTTTTTCGTCTAAAATTCTGCCGTTCACTTCTGGACAGAATTCTATCACATTGCATATTCTCTGGCGTCTTCTCAGTAGACACCGCCAAATGGTGCACAGGTTTGCGCTCCCGCAGACGCCTATCGATCTGGATAGCCATTGTCATGGACTCATTCAGACCCGCAGGCACAGGGAACCCCACCATAACATCCTTAATGGCATCAGAGAGACCCTCTCTGAAATTCGCCGCCAGGGCGCACTCATTCCACTGAGTAAGCACAGCCCATTTACGAAATTTCTGGCAGTATATTTCAGCTTCGTCTTGCCCCTGAGATAGGGACATCAAGGCCTTTTCCGCCTGAAGTTCTGACTGGGGTTCCTCATAAAGCAACCCCAAGGCCAGAAAAAACGCATCCACATTGAGCAACGCAGGATCCCCTGGAGCCAATGCAAAAGCCCAATCCTGAGGGTCGCCCCGGAGCAAGGAAATCACAATCCTGACCTGCTGAGCAGGATCTCCAGCAGAGCGAAATTTCAGGGACAAAAACAACTTGCAATTATTTTTGAAATTTTGAAAGCAAGATCTATTCCCCGAGAAAAATTCAGGCAAAGGAATTCTAGGTTCAGATATAGGAACCTGAACAACAAAATCTTGTAAATTTTGAACTTTCGTGGTGAGATTATTCAAACCTGCAGCTAAACTCTGAATATCCATTTTAAACAGGTGAACACAGAGCCATTCCAGGATTAGAAGGAGAGAGAGAGAGAAAGGCTGCAATATAGGCAGACTTGCAAGAGATTCAATTACAAGCACACTCAGAACTGAAGGGAAAAAAAAAAAAAAAATCTTCAGCAGACTTCTCTTTTCTCTCCTTTCTCTGTCAATTAATTTAACCCTTTCTGGCCGGTCAAACTGTTATGGTTCTCAATGGCAAGAGAACATAGCCCAGCAAACATAAGAACTAGCTCTTGGAAGGATGGAAACTAAACTGACCATGAACTAAACCTGCCGCACAACTAACAGTAGCCGGGTAGCGTTGCCTGCGTTTTATCCCTAGACGCCCAGCGCCGGCCGGAGGACTAACTAATCCTGGCAGAGGAAAATATAGTCCTGGCTCACCTCTAGAGAAATTTCCCCGAAAGGCAGACAGAGGCCCCCACATATATTGGCGGTGATTTTAGATGAAATGACAAACGTAGTATGAAAATAGGTTTAGCAAAATTGAGGTCCGCTTACTAGATAGCAGGAAGACTGAAAGGGCACTTTCATGGTCAGCTGAAAACCCTATCAAAACACCATCCTGAAATTACTTTAAGACTCTAGTATTAACTCATAACATCAGAGTGGCAATTTCAGATCACAAGAGCTTTCCAGACACAGAAACGAAACTACAGCTGTGAACTGGAACAAAATGCAAAAACAAACGAGGACTAAAGTCCAACTTAGCTGGAAGTTGTCTAGCAGCAGGAACATGCACAGAAAGGCTTCTGATTACAATGTTGACCGGCATGGAAGTGACAAAGGAGCAAGGCTAAATAGCGACTCCCACATCCTGATGGGAACAGGTGAACAGAGGGGATGATGCACACCAGTTCAATTCCACCAGTGGCCACCGGGGGAGCCCAAAATCCAATTTCACAACAGGTCACATTCACAATTCCTGAAATTGTTGATATTCCAAGGCGGAACTGGTAATGCAGTGAAGTTAGGGATTCTCCGGTAGCAAGGAATCTGTGAAAAACAAATAAAAATGTTATTAAAAATTGCAAAGACCAACATAACATTTTGAAGAAATGTACACAAATATTACAATTTTTTTTTTTTCTTAAGTTTTGATAAACGGCACTGCGGAAGTTTTTGTTCTGTTTTAGTGCACATTTAAAACAGCATTTTTACATCTGTGCATTCCTATTATGGAGCAGGTGTTAAACACTGTGGAATGGGCACAAACAATAAAATAATTAACATGCTGCAGAAAATGCAACGCAGTGTTTCAGCGCAGTATTTTGTGCAGCATGTTCACTGCTGATGTGGTTTTCCATAGGTTAAAACATGTTTACATGGCATTAAATATGAACAATTATAAAAAAAATAACATAACAAGTAGGCTTACCGCAGTGTCACCATCAGCCTCTCTGCCGGTGAGATGGAAAACCTCATCTGTGTGTCCTGCCTTCGGATGACATCCCCAACTAGTTCCAGCAAAACATCGAAGTGTTCCTGCCTCATCCGAACATAATTAAAAAATGTATCCGGGTTCTGCCGCAACTCCATGTACAGAGTTGAATACACGCCCCTGGTCATCCGCTCTGCGTTTATGGGATGTATCCATAGGCAGCGTCGCCAGCGATGTCGCTGTTGAAGAATCCTCCATCTTGCTGCTGCCTAATTCTCTCGAACTATTATATCCAGCCGATTGGTCTCAAAAATAACATCAGTAACTACGTTCCCAATCCTCACAAGTACTCCTTCCATCTCTGCCACTTGCTCTAAACGCTGTCAAAGATGGGGTGTAAAAACAGTCAATATATAGGTTTCCCTATTTTCCAGTAGCCAATCACATTTGGGAGACTCCCATTTTTAGCCATGGAAAACGGATCCGTCAAAAAAACGGTTGAAACGGATGGTAAAAACAGACAAAACGGATGCAACGGATCCAGTTTTTCGACGGAACCGTCTAGCGGATCCATCGAAATACTGGATGCATTGCATCCGTTTTTCACTATTTTTGACGGATCCATCGATACGTCGCGCCGACGCATTGTGAAGACCGCCAGATGACAGAAGTGTGAAAGTAGCCTAATACACATATTTTTGGTTCAATTTGAGGCTTAGAAGTACTTTTAATTCTAATCGATTCACCTCAAATTTAATGTCAAGAAAAATTCTGTGAAGCTGGCAAATTTGAATTTCATCTCTACGCAAGAGATTTTTATGTTGTCATGCATATAAAGGTAAAGGAAGCCTGCTGACTGTAACAAAATAAAACAATAGGTCGGTTTAGGTGTGAGATATGGTATAAATGTATTTACCTGTGTCTGCATCAGTATAATACTGTACCTGTTATTGCTTATCTGCAGTAATGTTGTTATTTGGTCACAAAATGTTGCTGAGGCATAAGCATTGCTCAAAGACTGTGAGATGCATGCGAAATGTCAGAGGTGGGGCTACAATCTGAGTGATGTGAAATACCAGAAGAGGAAATGTGGCAATCTTTATGGACAGTCTGCAATTATTCAGGACAGGGAGAGGATGATGTACAGGAGGGGAATCCATCAGCATCCTCACATTGAAGCATCCCAACGAGACCAGAGCAGCAGCAGATTGGAGCTGATCGTTTCCGGGACCAGAACCTGTACAGGTGTGAGCAGATTTCTGCCAGGAACCCTGCAGAGAGATGGAAAAAGCTGGGACCTAGAGTGAAAGGTTTTGGACACTGCTGACGTGTTAAGCCACAGTAATCAATGGTACCATTCACCTGCTGGAGGGACCCCACATCTGTCCACATACACCAATTGTTTGTCCTGAGCAGAACTGGGTCGGTGAGAAACCTAAGGCCACCGTGCGGCTGCAGTGGGTATCCATGGATGCACATCACTACATTTTGGTGCCAAAATACTCAAGGCTGAAATAGAGCTGTAGTTAGATAGATAGGCATATTAAATGTGTCAGGCCACGTTTATTGCCAGCATCAGCGTCCAAAACATCCGGCTTTGCTGCAATGTTTCCAGTTTGTTTCGTAATTAAGAATCCTAATCCACACCTTGGTGCTGACACGCAATGGAATTCAGACCAAACTTGAACTTGGATCGCCTGCTAGGACAGTGGGGTACTTGGTACCGGGTCCAGTGGTCGTTAAAGGGGTAGTCACGGTGGCGGCGACCCGGTCCATGGCCCTGGGTGTCAAAGTTAAAGGGAAGGTCTTTAAAGAGGTTGTCTTGAAAGAAAATAAAGAATGTTCATGATGCCACCTGTGGTATTCGGTCAGGGATGACCGACGCTGCTTAACCCCTTCATGACCCAGCCTATTTTGGCCTTAATGACCTTGCCGTTTTTTGCAATTCTGACCAGTGTCCCTTTATGAGGTAATAACTCAGGAACGCTTCAACGGATCCTAGCGATTCTGAGATTGTTTTTTCGTGACATATTGGGCTTCATGTTAGTGGTAAATTTAGGTCGATAATTTCTGAGTTTATTTGTGAAAAAAATGGAAATTTGGCGAAAATTTTGAAAATTTCGCAATTTTCACATTTTGAATTTTTATTCTGTTAAACCAGAGTTATGTGACACAAAATAGTTAATAAATAATGTTTCCCACATGTCTACTTTACATCAGCACAATTTTGGAAACAAATTTTTTTTTTGCTAGGAAGTTATAAGGGTTAAAATTTGACCAGTGATTTCTCATTTTTACAACAAAATTTACAAAACCATTTTTTTTAGGGACCACCTCACATTTGAAGTCATTTTGAGGGTTCTATATGGCTAAAAATACCCAAAAGTGACACCATTCTAAAAACTGCACCCCTCAAGGTGCTCAAAACCACATTCAAGAAGTTTATTAACCCTTCAGGTGTTTCACAGCAGCAGAAGCAACATGGAAGTAAAAAATGAACATTTAACTTTTTAGTCACAAAAATTATATTTAGCAACAATTTTTTTATTTTCCCAAGGGTAAAAGGAGAAACTGGACCACGGACGTTGTTGTCCAATTTGTCCTGAGTACGCTGATACCTCATATGTGGGGGTAAACCACTGTTTGGGCGCACGGCAGGGCTCGGAAGGGAAGGAGCGCCATTTGACTTTTTTAATGAAAAATTGGCTCCAATCTTTAGCGGACACCATGTCGCGTTTGGAGAGCCCCCGTGTGCCTAAACATTGGAGCTCCCCCACAAGTGACCCCATTTTGGAAACTAGACCCCCCAAGGAACTTATCTAGAAGCATAGTGAGCACTTTAAACCCCCAGGTGCTTCATAAATTGATCCGTAAAAATGAAAAAGTACTTTTTTTTCACCAAAAAATTATTTTAGCCTCAATTTTTTCATTTTCACATGGGCAACAGGATAAAATGGATCCTAAATTTTGTTGGGCAATTTCTCCTGAGTACACCGATACCTCACATGTGGGGGTAAACCACTGTTTGGGCACATGGTAAGGCTCGGAAGGGAAGGAGCGCCATTTGACTTTTTGAATGAAAAATTATCTCCATATTTGGCGGACACCATGTCACGTTTGGAGAGCCCCTGTGTGCCTAAACATTGGAGCTCCTCCACAAGTGACCCCATTTTGGAAACTAGACCCCCCAAGGAACTTATCTAGAGGCATAGTGAGCACTTTAAACCCTCAGGTGCTTCACAAATTGATCCGCAAAAATGAAAAAGTACTTGTTTTTCACACAAAATTTCTTTTAGCCTCAATTCTTTCATTTTCACATGGGCAACAGGATAAAATGGATCCTAAAATTTGTTGGGCAATTTCTCCTGAGTATGCCGATGCCTCATATGTGGGGGTAAACCACTGTTTGGGTGCACGGCAAGGCTCGGAAGGGAAGGAGCGCCATTTGACTTTTTGAATGGAAAATTAGCTCCAATCGTTAGCGGACACCATGTCGCGTTTGGAGAGCCCCTGTGTGCCTAAACATTGGAGCTCCCCCACAAGTGACCCCATTTTGGAAACTAGACCTCCCAAGGAAGGGGTCGCTGTGGAACACGCTTAGTTTGGAGTTCATACCTATGTAAGTTTTTACTATTTAACATGGTTTATAGGCACAGTCTAAATTGTATAGCACTAAGCACTTTGCTTTTTGCATTGTGGTAACATGAGATGGTATATTTATAGGGAGTCGCAGTTTATATAGGAAGTTTGTTTCCATAGCATTTCTGAGCATACTAATCAGCATATACTACCTTCTTTTGTTATATTACACTTTATCAGTGCAGTTTATCTGCCCATTGGTACTAGTAGCCTTCATACCACTTTTTTTGCCATTTATTGGTTGTCTCCTGCTATAGTGTTGTTCTCAGCCATTTTTAATGTAGAGGTCTTTCGTTCCTGTTTCATATGTCATTTTTAGATGATTGTTCAATAAAAAATATATTTTATATATGATGAAGTTTGTTTAAAGCCTCATTTTTCCTCATTTATTTGTTTCATGGGGAAGTTGTTTTGAGTATTATGTTGCGAGGTATGCATATAAATTTATGGACATTTGATATAATCTCCCAAGGAACTAATCTAGATGTGTGGTGAGCACTTTGAACCCCCAAGTGCTTCACCGAAGTTTATACCGCAGAGCCGTGAAAATAAAAAATAATTTTTCTTTCCTCAAAAATGATTTTTAGCCCAGAATTTTTTATTTTCCCAAGGGTAACAGGAGAAATTGGACCCCAAATGTTGTTGTCCAGTTTGTCCTGAGTACGATGATACCCCATATGTGGGGGTAAACCACTGTTTGGGCGCACGGCAGGGCTCGGAAGGGAAGGCACGCCATTTGGCTTTTTGAATGGAAGATTAGCTCCAATCATTAGCGGACACCATGTCGCGTTTGGAGAGCCCCTGTGTGCCTAAACATTAGAGCTCCCCCACAAGTGACCCCATTTTGGAAACTAGACCTCCCAATGAACTAATCTAGATGTGTGGTGAGCACTTTGAACCCCCAAGTGCTTCACAGAAGTTTATAACGCAGAGCCATGAAAATAAAAAATAATTTTTCTTTTCTCAAAAATGATTTTTTAGCCCACAATTTTTTATTTTCCCAAGGGTAACAAGAGAAATTGGACCCCAAAAGTTGTTGTCCAGTTTCTCCTTAGTACGCTGATACCCCATATGTGGGGGTAAACCACTGTTTGGGCACAAGTCGGGGCTTGGAAGGGAGGTAGTGACGTTTTGAAATGCAGGCTTTGATGGAGTGGTCTGCGTGCGTCACATTCCATTTGCAGAGCCCCTGATGTGCCGAAACAGTAGAAACCCCCCACAAGTGACCCCATTTTGGAAACTAGACCCCCCAAGAAACTTATCTAGATATGTGGTGAGCACTTTGAACCCCCCAAGTGCTTCACAGAAGTTTACAACGCAGAGCCGTGAAAATAAAAAATCATTTTTCTTTCCTTAAAAATTATGTTTTAGCAAGCAATTTTTTATTTTCACAAGGGTAACAGGAGAAATTGGACCCCAATAGTTGTTTCCCAGTTTGTCCTGAGTACACTGATACCCCATATGTAGGGGTAAACCACTGTTTGGGCACAAGTCAGGGCTCGGAAGGGAGGTAGTGATGTTTTGAAATGCAGGCTTTGATGGAGTGTTCTGCGTGCGTCACATTCCATTTGCAGAGCCCCTGATGTGCCGAAACAGTAGAAACCCCCCACAAGTGACCCCATTTTGGAAACTAGACCCCCCAAGAAACTTATCTAGATATGTGGTGAGCACTTTGAACCCCCAAGTGCTTCACAGAAGTTTACAACACAGAGCCGTGAAAATAAAAAATCATTTTTCTTTCCTTAAAAATGATGTTTTAGCAAGCAATTTTTTATTTTCGCAAGGGTAACAGGAGAAATTGGACCCCAATAATTGTTGCCCAGTTTGTCCTGAGTATGCTGGTACCCCATATGTGGGGGTAAACCACTGTTTGGGCACACGTCGGGGCTTGGAAGGGAGGGAGCACCATTTGACTTTTTGAACGCAAGATTGGCTGGAATCAATGGTGGCGCCACGTTGCGTTTGGAGACGCCTGATGTGCCTAAACAGTGGAAACCCCTCAATTCTAACTCCAACACTAACCTGTTATGGTTTCCAATGGCAAGGAAACATCAGAAGCATAGACTAAACGGACAAGCTCTCGGGTGATGGAAACTAGAGCTGACCGCGATGCTAAACCTACACACCACACTAGAAGTAGCCAGGGGGCATTCCTGCGTTGTCTCTAGATGCCGCGCGCCAGCCGGAGAACTAACTACCCCTGGTAGAAGAAAACACAGTCCTGGCTTGCCTCCAGAGAATGTCCCCACAGGAGATAGCAGCCCCCCACATATAATAACAGTGAGAGCAGATGAAAAGACACACGTAGTATGAAAGCAGATTTAGCACAGAGAGGCCCGCTAACTAAATAGCAGAAAGATACAACAGAGGACTTCGCGGTCAGCTGCAAAACCCTTCAAAACACCATCCTGAAATTACCTTAACTCATGTGACAACTCATGCCACTGGAGTGGTAATTTCAGCCCAACAAGAGCTTCCAGCTGCAGAGATTCACATAAGTGCAAACTGGACAAAACATACAAAAATAGACTTAAGGACTAAAGTGTCCAACTTAGCTGAGCAGAAAACTGGGAGCAGGAACATGCAACAGAATCACTCTGGATACATTGATGGCCAGCATTAGAATGACTGAGGAGCAAGGTTAAATAGGATACTCCCACATCCTGATAGGAACAGGTGAACTGAGAAGGCAAAGCTTGCAGGACACCAGCACCACAAGAGACCACCGGGGGAGCCCACGAACCGAATCACAACAGTACCCCCCCTTAAGGAGGGGGCACCGAACCCTCACAAGAACCACCAGGGCGATCTGGATGAGCCCTATGAAAGGCACGGACCAAATCAGAAGCATGAACATCAGAAGCTGTAACCCAAGAATTATCCTCTTGACCGTAGCCCTTCCATTTCACCAGATATTGAAGTCTCCGTCTGGAAACACGGGAGTCCAAGATTTTCTCCACCACGTACTCCAATTCACCCTCAACCAGCACAGGAGCAGGAGGCTCAACAGAAGGCACAAGTGGTACCTCATACCTCCGCAATAATGACCGATGGAAGACATTATGGATAGCAAAGGATGCTGGGAGGTCCAAACGAAAAGACACAGGGTTAAGAATTTCCAAAATCTTATAAGGACCGATGAACCGAGGTTTAAACTTAGGAGAAGAGACCCTCATAGGGACAAAACGGGAGGACAACCACACCAAGTCCCCAACACGAAGACGAGGACCAACACGACGATGGCGATTAGCAAAACGTTGAGTCTTCTCCTGGGACAACTCCAAATTGTCCACCACCTGCCCCCAAATACGATGCAACCTATCCACCATGGTATCCACTCCAGGACAATCCGAAGACTCCACCTGACCAGATGAAAAACGAGGATGGAACCCTGAATTGCAAAAGAAAGGGGAGACCAAAGTGGCAGAACTGGCCCGATTATTAAGGGCAAACTCAGCCAACGGCAAAAAGGAGACCCAGTCATCCTGATCAGCAGACACGAAACACCTCAAATAAGTCTCCAAGGTCTGATTAGTACGTTCCGTCTGGCCATTTGTCTGGGGATGAAATGCAGACGAAAAAGACAAATCAATGCCCATCCTGGCACAAAACGCCCACCAAAATCTGGACACAAACTGGGATCCCCTGTCGGAAACGATATTCTCCGGAATACCATGCAGCCGAACCACATTCTGAAAAAACAGGGGCACCAACTCAGATGAGGAAGACAGCTTGGGCAAGGGCACCAAATGAACCATCTTAGAAAAGCGGTCACACACCACCCAAATGACGGACATCTTCTGAGAAACAGGGAGATCAGAAATAAAATCCATAGAGATGTGTGTCCAAGGCCTCTTAGGAACAGGCAAGGGCAACAACAACCCACTAGCCCGAGAACAACAAGGCTTGGCCCGAGCACAAACATCGCAAGACTGCACAAAAGTACGCACGTCCCGAGACAGGGAAGGCCACCAGAAGGACCTAGCCACCAAATCTCTGGTACCAAAAATTCCCGGATGACCTGCCAACGCAGAAGAATGAACCTCCGAGATGACTCTATTGGTCCACTCATCCGGCACAAACAATCTACCAGGCGGACAACGATCAGGCTGATCCGCCTGAAACTCTTGTAAAGCACGTCGCAGGTCTGGGAAGACAGCAGACAATATCACCCCATCCTTAAGTATACCCGTAGGTTTAGAATCACCAGGGGAATCAGGTTCAAAACTCCTAGAAAGGGCATCCGCCTTCACATTCTTAGTACCTGGCAGATACGAAACCACAAAATTAAACCGGGAGAAAAACAACGACCAGCGCGCCTGTCTAGGATTCAGACGTCTGGCCGACTCAAGATAAATCAAATTTTTGTGATCAGTCAAGACCACCACCTGATGTTTAGCACCCTCAAGCCAATGACGCCACTCCTCGAATGCCCACTTCATCGCCAAAAGCTCCCGATTACCGACGTCATAATTTCGCTCGGCGGGCGAAAATTTTCGAGAAAAGAACGCACAAGGTCTCATCACTGAACAATCTGAACTTTTCTGCGACAAAACCGCCCCCGCTCCGATCTCGGAAGCATCAACTTCCACCTGAAAAGGAAGAGAAACATCAGGCTGGCACAACACCGGAGCAGAAGAAAAACGGCGCTTAAGCTCCCGAAAGGCCTCCACAGCAGCAGGAGACCAATCTGCAACATCAGCACCCTTTTTAGTCAAATCAGTCAAAGGCCTGACAACGCTAGAAAAACCAGTTATGAATCGACGATAAAAGTTAGCAAAGCCCAAAAATTTCTGAAGGCCCTTAAGAGAAGTCGATTGCGTCCAGTCACAAATAGCCCGAACCTTCACAGGATCCATCTCAATAGAAGAGGGGGAAAAAATGTACCCCAAAAAAGAAATCTTCTGAACCCCAAAAACACACTTTGAACCTTTAACAAACAGAGAATTGGTCCGCAAAACCTGAAAAACCCTCCTAACTTGTTGAACATGAGATTCCCAGTCATCCGAAAAAATCAAGATATCGTCCAAATACACAATCATAAATTTATCCAGATATTCACGGAAATTATTGTGCATAAAAGACTGAAAGACCGAAGGGGCATTTGACAGACCAAAAGGCATCACCAAATACTCAAAATGGCCCTCGGGAGTATTAAATGCGGTTTTCCACTCATCCCCCTGCTTAATTCGCACCAAATTATACGCACCGCGAAGATCAATCTTAGAGAACCACTTCGCCCCCTCAATGCGAGCAAATAAATCTGTCAGCAATGGCAAAGGATACTGATACTTGACTGTGATCTTATTCAAGAGTCTATAATCAATACAAGGTCTCAAAGAACCATCGCTTTTAGCTACGAAAAAGAACCCCGCTCCAAGAGGAGACGAAGAAGGACGAATATGTCCCTTTTCCAAGGACTCCCTAATATACTCTCGCATGGCAGCATGTTCAGGTACAGACAGATTGAATAGACGACCCTTAGGAAATTTACTGCCAGGGATCAAATCTATGGCGCAATCGCAATCTCTGTGAGGAGGAAGAGAATTAAGAGTAGATTCCTCAAAAACCTCACGATAATCAGACAAAAACTCTGGAATTTCAGAGGGAATAGATGAAGCAATGGAGACCAAAGATGTGTCCCCATGATTTCCCTGACATCCCCAGCTTAGTACAGACATTGTTTTCCAGTCAAGGACTGGGTTATGAGTTTGCAACCATGGCAATCCCAGCACCAACACATCATGTAGATTATACAGTACAAGGAAGCGAATCACCTCTTGATGGTCTGGAGTCATACGCATAGTCACTTGTGTCCAGTATTGTGGTTTATTACTAGCCAATGGTGTAGAATCAATACCCTTTAAAGGTATAGGAACTTCCAGAGGCTCTAGATCAAACCCACAGCGCCTGGCAAAGGACCAATCCATAAGACTCAAAGCGGCGCCAGAATCCACATACGCATCCGCAACAATAGAAGATAACGAACAAATTAGAGTTACAGACAAAATAAACTTGGACTGCAAAGTGCCAATAGCAGAGGATTTATCAACTTTTTTTGTTCGTTTAGAGCAGTGATGGGCAACCTTTTGAGCTCGGTGTGTCAAAATTCGCCAAAAAACCGAGCATAACTTGGGTGGTGTGTCACCTTGATAAAAAAACATAATTTTGCGACATGTATAGTTTAAATAACAAATATGTATAGTTAGAATTAACTTACCTGCTTAGTGACTTCTTTGTTCATCTGTCAGTTGGTTTCTTTTGTTGGTCTTGCTATTATTTAACTTGTGTGGGGTGCCGTGAACTAAGATAAGTGAGGGGGAGGGGGAATTCTTCCAGTGATGGCGAACCTGTGGCACTCCAGCTGTTGCAAAACTACAATTCCCATCATGTCTTCACAGCCAAAGCCTTTGCTTTGAATGGCCAGCCATGATGGGAATTGTAGTTTTGCAACAGCTGGACTGCCACAGGTTCGCCATCACTGATGCCTCCCTCTCACTTATCTCAGTAATGGCCAATGACACCCCACAGTTCACTGGATGATGGTTGCTGTAGTAGTCACAGGGCCTCCAGACAGCAATCACAGGGCCTGAGTCCAGACAGCAATCACAGGGCCTGAGTCCAGACAGCAATCACAGGGCCTGAGTCCAGACAGCAATCACAGGGCCTGAGTCCAGACAGCAATCACAGGGCCTGAGTCCAGACAGCAATCACAGGGCCTGAGTCCAGACAGCAATCACAGGGCCTGAGTCCAGACAGCAATCACAGGGCCTGAGTCCAGACAGCAATCACAGGGCCTGAGTCCAGACAGCAATCACAGGGCCTGAGTCCAGACAGCAATCACAGGGCCGCCTGAGTCCAGACAGCAATCACAGGGCCTGAGTCCAGACAGCTATCACAGGGCCTGAGTCCAGACAGCAATCACAGGGCCTGAGTCCAGACAGCAATCACAGGGCCTGAGTCCAGACAGCTATCACAGGGCCTGAGTCCAGACAGCTATCACAGGGCCTGAGTCCAGACAGCTATCACAGGGCCTCCAGACAGCTATCACAGGGCCTGAGTCCAGACAGCTATCACAGGGCCTCCAGACAGCTATCTCCTCAGGCCTCAGAAGTGCAGCCTGGGACTTCTGGTCGGTGCAGCCTGGGACTTCTGGTCGGCGCAGCAGGGAGCAGCGCAATGTCGCCCAAACAACACAGATCCGACGCAGAGGCCTGGGACTTCCGGGAGCTGCGCCTGGCCTACCGGAAGTCCCAGGCCTAGACGCTCTGCACCGGAGCTCTGTTGTTTGGACCCACAGACCTCCTGCATGGCATCCGATCCGATAAAAAATCGGATCGGATGCCATTGTTTAGCATTCCGATACCGCAAGTATCGGGTATCGGCCGATATTTGCTGTATCGGAATTCCGATACCGAGATCCGATACTTTTGTGGTATCGGGTATCGGTATCGAAACAACATTAATGTGTGTAAAATAAAGAATTAAAATAAAAAATATTGCTATACTCACCTCTCCGACGCAGCCTGGACGTCCGCGAGGGAACCGGCAGCGTTGTTTGCTTAAAAATCGCGGTTTTCCTTCCTTACTTGAAGTCCCGGCTTGTGATTGGTTGCGTGCCGCCCATGTGACCGAGACGCGACCAATCACAGCAAGCCGTGACGTAATTTTAGGTCCTTCAGGATTTTAAAATTACGTTCCGGCGTTGTGATTGGTTGCGTGCGGTCACATGGGCGACGCAACCAATCACAACGCCGGAACGTAATTTTAAAATCCTGAAGGACCTAAAATTACGTCACGGCTTGCTGTGATTGGTCGCGTCTCGGTCACATGGGCGGCACGCAACCAATCACAAGCCGGGACTTCAAGTAAGGAAGGAAAACCGCGATTTTTAAGCAAACAACGCTGCCGGTTCCCTCGCGGACGTCCAGGCTGCGTCGGAGAGGTGAGTATAGCAATATTTTTTATTTTAATTCTTTATTTTACATATTAATATGGTTCCCAGGGCCTGAAGGAGAGTTTCCTCTCCTTCAGACCCTGGGAAAGAAGCAATTTCTATGGGGCCGCGGCCGGCGTGTCACTGAAAATGACTACGCGTGTCAGCACTGACACGCGTGTCATAGGTTCGCCATCACTGGTTTAGAGCATGCTGATATAACATGAGTAGAATTTCCACAATAGAAGCACAAATGATTTTTGCGCCTATAAATCTGTCGTTCGCTTCTGGACAGAAAGCTATCACATTGCATACTCTGTGGTGCCTCTTCAGAAGACACCGCCAACTGGTGCACAGGTTTACGTTCCCGTAAACGCCGATCAATCTGAATTGCCATTGTCATGGACTCATTCAGACCAGTAGGCGCAGGAAACCCCACCATGACGTCTTTTACAGCATCAGAGAGACCTTCTCTGAAAATTGCCGCCAGAGCGCACTCATTCCACTGAGTAAGCACAGACCATTTTCGAAATTTTTGGCAATATATTTCGGCTTCATCTTGCCCCTGAGAGAGGGCTATTAGGGATTTCTCAGCCTGAATCTCCAAATTTGGTTCCTCATAAAGCAACCCCAAAGCCAGAAAAAACGCATCCACATTGAGCAACGCAGGATCCCCTGGTGCCAATGAAAATGCCCAATTTTGGGGGTCACCCCGCAGCAAAGAAATAACAATTTTTACTTGCTGGGCAGGATCTCCAGCAGAATGAGATCTCAGCGAAAGAAACAATTTACAATTGTATTTAAAATTTAGAAAACAAGATCGATCTCCAGAAAAAAACTCCGGTATAGGAATTTTAGGTTCAGACCGAGGAGCATGTAACAAAAATTTTTGTATATTCTGAACTTTAGAGGCAAGATTATTCAAATTGGTAGCCAGACTCTGGGGATCCATATTTCAACCGATAAAGTCTAAGCCATTCAGGGGTTAAGAGGAGAGGAAAACAGGAGACTGCAATTAGAGCTGGAGTGCAACTTCAGAGGAAGGAAAAAAAAAAAAAAAAAAAAAAAAAAGGTTTCACACAGTTCCTTTTTCTCTCCTGCTTCAGCCTATAGATTAAACATTTTGGCTGGCCATACTGTTATGGTTTCCAATGGCAAGGAAACATCAGAAGCATAGACTAAACGGACAAGCTCTCGGGTGATGGAAACTAGAGCTGACCGCGATGCTAAACCTACACACCACACTAGAAGTAGCCAGGGGGCATTCCTGCGTTGTCTCTAGATGCCGCGCGCCAGCCGGAGAACTAACTACCCCTGGTAGAAGAAAACACAGTCCTGGCTTGCCTCCAGAGAATGTCCCCACAGGAGATAGCAGCCCCCCCACATATAATAACGGTGAGAGCAGATGAAAAGACACACGTAGTATGAAAGCAGATTTAGCACAGAGAGGCCCGCTAACTAAATAGCAGAAAGATACAACAGAGGACTTCGCGGTCAGCTGCAAAACCCTTCAAAACACCATCCTGAAATTACCTTAACTCATGTGACAACTCATGCCACTGGAGTGGTAATTTCAGCCCAACAAGAGCTTCCAGCTGCAGAGATTCACATAAGTGCAAACTGGACAAAACATACAAAAATAGACTTAAGGACTAAAGTGTCCAACTTAGCTGAGCAGAAAACTGGGAGCAGGAACATGCAACAGAATCACTCTGGATACATTGATGGCCAGCATTAGAATGACTGAGGAGCAAGGTTAAATAGGATACTCCCACATCCTGATAGGAACAGGTGAACTGAGAAGGCAAAGCTTGCAGGACACCAGCACCACAAGAGACCACCGGGGGAGCCCACGAACCGAATCACAACACTAACCCCAACACACCCCTAATCCTAATCCCAACCCTAACCCCAACACACCCCTAACCCTAATCCCAACTCTAGCCATAACCCTAATCACAACCCAACCCCAACACACCCCTAACCACAACCCTAACCCTAATCCCAACCCTAACCCTAATCCCAACCCTAACCCCAACCCTAACCACAACTTTAACCCCAACACACCCCTAACCATAACCCTAACCACAAGCCTATTCTTAATCCTATTTTTGAAAAATCCGCAGGTAAAAGGCACTGCGTTTTACCTGCGGATTTACCGTGGATTTCCAGTGTTTTTTATGCGGATTTCACCTGCAGATTCCTATTGAGGAACAGCTGTAAAACGCTGCGAAATCCACACAAAGAATTGACATGATGCGGAAAATACAGCGCAGCATTTCCGCGCGGTATTTTCCGCACCATGGGCACAGCGGATTTGGTTTTCTATAGGTTTACATGGTACTGTAAACCTGATGGAACACTGCTATGAATCCGCAGCGGCCAATCCGCTGCGGATCCGCAGCCAAATCCGCACCGTGTGCACATAGCCTAATTCTAACGCTAACCCTAGTTCTAACCCTAACCCTACCTCTAACCCTACCCCTAACCCTAACCCTAACCCTAGCTCTAACCCTAACCCTAGTTCTAACCCTAACCCTAGTTCTAACCCTAACCCTATTTCTAACCCTAGTGGAAAAAAAAATATTTTCTTTATTTTTTTATTGTCCCTACCTATGGGGGTGATAAAGGGGGGGGTCATTTACTATTTTTTTGATTTTGATCACTGTGATAAGTTTACCACAGTGATCAAAATGTACATGGATCGCATCTGCCGGCCGGCAGATTCGGCGGGCGTACTGCGCATGCGCCCGCCATTTTGGAAGATGGCGGCGCCCAGGGAGAAGACGGACCGACTTCGGGAGGCTCAGTAAGTATGAGGGGGGTGGTGGGTGGGTGGATCGGAGCACAGGGGGGGGATCGGAGGATGGGGGGAGCGGACAGGAGCACGGGGGAGCGGACAGGGGGACGGAGGGGGGTACCGGACAGAACAGAGGACTGTGGAGGAGATCGGGGGCGGTGGGGGGGGGCAGAACATGATTTCCAGCCATGGCAGATGCTATTGCAGCATCGGCCATGGCTGGATTGCAATATTTCACCATTTTCATAGGTGAAATATTGCAAATTGCTCTGATTGGCTGTTGCACTTTCAACAGCCAATCAGAGCGATCGTAGCCACGTGGGGGCAAAGCCACCCCCCCTGGGCTGAAGTACAACTCCCCTCTCCCTGCAGATCGGGTGAAATAGGCGTTAACCCTTTCACCCGATCTGCAGGGACGCGATCATTCCATGACGCCACAAAGGCGTCATGGGTCGGATTGGCACCGACTTTCATGACGCCTACGTGGCGTCAAAGGTCGGGAATGGGGTTAAAGGGGTCCATTGGGGATGATGTTATTGCAGAAGGGATTGTATGGCTTCCTACAGGTGACGCTTAGTCCCCAGGGCTCCCAGTGTAGTAGACAGAGATAACAGATGGTGTAGTGGAATTGGAGGACACAAGTCTGCAGTCTCTTTACCTTTTACTGGTAGTATGCAGTCACAGTCCAGGGTACAGATCACAGGTGATGGTGATGTCCGGCCAGCCTGGAAGTGATTCGGAATCCCCCTAGCCAGGTGGAGTTGGAAGCCTTCCTTACTGCGCTGTGTTGTAGTCCCTTGCTGCCTAAAGCCTCACACAAGGTCCTCACTTTCTCTCTCTCTTTAAGTAGGTCACTACCTGCATGGCAGGCAGCTCAAGCCTTTTTACAGGTGTCTATGGTTGCGACTCCAGGCTCTATATGCTGCTGTGCCTTTGGGTGTTAATGGTGGACAGGTGACTTGAAATCTCCTGCCCGCCAGTTTCTGCTGTGGGGCATACAGTTACCCCCCACAACCTCGGACTTCCGGCCTCCGGTATTCTTGCGCTTCAGCGTGGAGGGAGCTCAGTCGCAGCTACCCTCCAGCTCTTCAATTCTGCTGTGCTCCTCCTCCTCCACACTTTCCTACAGACTTCTCTGTCATCCTCTTCTCTTTCCAGGAGCTGCAGAACCTCGTGTCTGCACAGCCCCAGCATTCCTCACAGGCTCTCTTTCTTTGATAAACTCCATTTACGGCTAAGTAGCCATTGCAGTTGATTAACTATTAGGGTATTTTTGGTATAGTACAGGGCGGACTATTCCTCTGAGTTCAATGAATTCACATCGGGACAGGGAAGGGATATTTGGCAAGCCCATATGCAGGGCCGGCGTCAGCACCCAGTGTACCCGGGTAAGTGCCAGGGCCCTGAGCAGGCGGGGGGCTCCACTCGCCGTCAGGGACACCTGCGCACTATCGGGGCCGGTGCCTGTGCTACTGCAGACACCCGTGAGTGGGCCCCTCCGCTCCACCAGTGCAGCGTTTGATGACTGTGACTTTCAGGTCAGAGGGCGCGATGACATCATGTCTGTGGGCCCTTTGCCTGAGCAGTCACAGTTCGGAAAGCTGGAAGATGACGAACCTGAGGAGTCCAGAGCAGAGCAGCAGCCACCGATGAGAGGTGAGTATTTAATTTTTTTATGTTTGAAGCATTATATATGGGGACCATCATATCATACACTGGAGCATCATACATGGGGCTCATAATACACTGGAGCATCATATATGGAGCCCATTATACACTGTAGCATCATATATTGGCCCATCATACTCTGGAGCATCATATATGGGGCCAATTATATATGGAGCATGATATGGGCACATCATACACTGGAGCATTTCATATGGAGCCCTTTATAAATGGAGCATTTTATGGGAACTATTCTATATGGAGCATTATATGGGGCCCATCATATACTGTATGGAGCATTATGTGAGGCTTATTATACTATATGGACCATTATTTGGGGCTCATTATACTGTATGGAACAATATATGGGGCTCTTTATACTCTGTGGGGCTCATCCTATACTGTATGGAGCATTATATGGGGCCCGCTATATATGGAGCAATATATGGGGCCCATCATATACTGGAGCATTATATGGAGCCCATCATATACTGTATGGAACATTATATGGGACCCATTATGTATGAAGCAATATATGGGGCCTATTATACAGTACGGAGTAATACATGGGGCTCATTATACTGTATGGAGCAATATATGTGGCCTATTATATACTGTATGGAGCAATATATGTGGCTCATTATACTGTATGGAGCACTATATGAGGCCTATTATTCTGCATGTATATACACTCACCGGCCACTTTATTAGGTACACCGTAAAAACGGAGACGCAAAAATAGAAATACCCCTGGTCCTTAAGGGGTAATAATTTGTGATAAGGTAGACAGTTATCTGCAGAATACCTATACAGAAAAGAAATATCACAATAATGAAAAAATGAAGAACTAAGAATACCAAAACCAATTTATATTACCCAAAGTATTCAAAGACAAAAGAAATAAAAATGTACCATTTTAAAAAACATGTATAAAACATACATGTGAATCATAAATAAAGATTGATATCCAAATGAAATAGTCATAGTGGTACAAAAAAGAAAATATGAAGCCCAGTGGTATAAAATTCAAGTGAATAATACATGCACCAGAAAAAATTAATCAAAATATAAAATTAATGACATATTTTTCATAATGTGCATGTTCTGACCATATATACAGTATATATACGGGGCTCATTATTCTGTATGGAGCATTATATGGGGCCTATTATTCTGAATGGAGCAATATATGGTGCCCATAATACTGTACAGAGCAATATATGTGGCTCATTGTACTGTATGGAGCATTATATGTGGCTCATTATACTGTATGGAGCACTATATGAGGTCTATTATTCTGTATGTATATATATATATATATATACGGGTGTCATGATCTCTGCAGGCAGAGATCATAGCAAGCCTATAGAGGGACAAGCTCTCGGAAGATGGAACTATACTGACCATGAACTAAGCCTGCCGCGCAACTAGAAATAGCCAGGTAGCATTTCCTATTTATTGCTAGATGCCCAGCTCTGGCCTAAGACCTAAATAGCTAGCAGAGGGAAATATAAGACCTGGCTCACCTCTAGAGAAATATTCCAAAGAAGACAGTAGCCCCCCACATATAATGACGGTGAGTTCAGATGAAACAACAAACGCAGCAGGAAAATAGTCTTAGCAAATTTGAGGTCCGCTTACTAGATAGCAGAAGACAGATAGTATACTTTCATGGTCAGCAGAAAAACACTAACAAAACACCATCCAGAGATTACCTTAAACTCTGGCATTAACTCATAACGCCAGAGTAGCAATCCCTGATCAACGAGAGCTTTCCAGACACAGTAACAAAACTTCAGCTGTGAACTGGAACAAATAGGCAAAACAAAACATGGACAAAAGTCCAACTTATCTAGTAGTTGTCTAGAAGCAGGAACAAGCACTGAGAGGCATCAGATAACATTGTTGACCGGCAAGAAACCACCAGAGAAATGAGCTTAAATAGCGACACCCACTACTGATGGAACCAGGTGAAACAGGAAAGAGGATGACAAGTCCAATTCCACAAGCGGCCACCGGGGGAGCCCAGAATCCAAATTCACAACAGTACCCCCCCCTCAAGGAGGGGGCACCGAACCCTCACCAGATCCACCAGGGCGACCAGGATGAGCCCTATGGAAGGCACGAACAAGATCAGAAGCATGAACATCAGATGCATTGACCCAAGAATTATCCTCCTGGCCGTAACCCTTCCAGTTGACCAGATACTGGAGTTTCCGTCTGGAAACACGAGAGTCCAAAATTTTCTCCACAACGTACTCCAACTCACCCTCAACCAACACCGGAGCAGGAGGCTCAACTGAAGGTACAACAGGTACCTCATACCTGCGCAATAACGACCGATGAAAAACGTTATGAATGGAAAAGGACGCAGGGAGGTCCAAACGGAAAGAAACAGGATTAAGAATCTCCAATATTCTATAAGGGCCGATGAACCGAGGTTTAAACTTAGGAGAAGAGACCCTCATAGGGACAAAACGAGAAGACAACCACACTAAATCTCCAACACAAAGCCGAGAACCAACACGACGATGACGGTTGGCAAAACGCTGAGTCTTCTCCTGGGACAACTTCAAATTGTCCATAACCTGCCCCCAGATGTGATGCAATCTCTCCACCACCGCATCCACTCCAGGACAATCCGAGGATTCCACCTGACCGGAGGAAAATCGAGGGTGAAACCCCGAATTACAGAAAAACGGGGACACCAAGGTGGAAGAACTGGCCCGATTATTGAGGGCGAACTCTGCCAATGGCAAAAAAGCAACCCAATCATCCTGGTCAGCAGAGACAAAACACCTCAGATATGTCTCAAGGGTCTGATTAGTCCGCTCGGTCTGGCCATTAGTCTGAGGGTGAAAAGCAGATGAAAAAGACAAATCTATGCCCATCCTAGCACAGAATGCCCGCCAAAATCTAGACACAAATTGGGTACCTCTGTCAGAAACAATATTCTCAGGAATACCGTGCAATCGGACAACATTCTGAAAAAACAGAGGAACCAACTCAGAAGAAGAAGGCAACTTGGGCAGAGGAACCAAATGGACCATTTTAGAGAAACGGTCACAGACCACCCAGATGACAGACATCTTCTGGGAAACAGGCAGATCTGAAATAAAATCCATCGAGATGTGTGTCCAAGGCCTCTTAGGAATAGGCAAGGGCAACAGCAGTCCGCTAGCCCGAGAACTACAAGACTTGGCCCGAGCACAAACGTCACATGACTGCACAAAGACTCGCACATCTCGTGACAGGGAAGGCCACCAGAAGGATCTTGCCACCAAATCCCTGGTACCAAAAATTCCGGGATGACCTGCCAATGCAGAAGAATGTACCTCAGAGATGACTCTGCTGGTCCAATCATCCGGAACAAACAGTCTATCAGGCGGACAACGATCCGGTCTATCCGCCTGAAACTCTTGCAAGGACCGCCGCAGATCAGGAGAAACGGCCGACAAAATTACTCCCTCCCTAAGGATACCTGTGGGTTCAGAATTACCAGGAGAGTCCGGGTCAAAACTCCTAGAAAGGGCATCTGCCTTAACATTCTTAGAACCCGGTAGGTATGACACCACAAAATTAAAGCGAGAAAAAAATAAAGACCAGCGCGCCTGTCTAGGATTCAGGCGTCTGGCAGTCTCAAGATAAATCAAATTTTTGTGGTCAGTCAATACCACCACCTGATGCCTAGCCCCCTCGAGCCAATGGCGCCACTCCTCAAACGCCCACTTCATGGCCAAAAGCTCCCGATTCCCAACATCATAATTCCGCTCTGCGGGCGAAAATTTGCGAGAAAAGAAGGCACAAGGCCTAATGACGGAGCAGTCGGAACCTTTCTGCGACAACACTGCCCCAGCTCCGATCTCCGAAGCGTCAACCTCAACCTGAAAAGGCAGATTCACATCAGGCTGACGCAACACAGGGGCAGAGGCAAAACGGCGCTTAAGCTCCTGAAAGGCCTCTACAGCATGAGGGGACCAATTAGCAACATCAGCGCCTTGTCTGGTCAAATCAGTCAGTGGTTTAACGACATCCGAAAAACCAGCAATAAATCGGCGGTAAAAGTTGGCAAAGCCCAAAAATCTCTGAAGACCCTTAAGAGAGGAGGGCTGAGTCCAGTCACAAATAGCTTGCACCTTGACGGGATCCATCTCAATGGAAGAGGGAGAAAAAATATACCCCAAAAAGGAAATTTTCTGGACCCCAAAAACGCACTTAGACCCCTTCACACATAAAGAATTAGACCGCAGAACCTGAAAAACTCTCCTGACCTGCTGGACATGAGAGTCCCAGTCATCAGAAAAAATCAGAATATCATCCAGATATATTATCATAAATTTATCCAGAAAATCGCGGAAAATATCATGCATAAAAGACTGGAAAACTGAAGGGGCATTAGAAAGACCAAAAGGCATGACCAAATACTCAAAGTGGCCCTCGGGCGTATTAAATGCGGTCTTCCACTCATCCCCCTGCCTGATCCGCACCAAATTATACGCCCCACGAAGATCAATTTTAGAGAACCACTTAGCACCCTCTATACGAGCAAACAAATCAGTAAGCAATGGCAATGGGTATTGATACTTAACAGTGATCTTATTCAGAAGCCGATAATCAATACATGGTCTCAAAGAGCCGTCTTTTTTTGAGACAAAGAAAAACCCAGCTCCCAAGGGAGAAGAAGATGGACGAATATGTCCCTTTTCCAAAGACTCCTTTATATATTCCCGCATAGCAGCATGTTCCGGCACAGACAAATTAAACAAACGACCCTTTGGATATTTACAACCCGGTATCAAATCTATGGCACAATCGCACTCACGGTGCGGAGGTAACGACCCAAGCTTGGGTTCGTCAAAGACGTCTTGATAATCAGAGAGGAACTCAGGGACTTCAGAGGGAATGGACGACGAAATAGAAACCAAAGGTACGTCCCCATGAATACCCTTACATCCCCAGCTCAACACAGACATTGCTCTCCAGTCCAAGACTGGGTTGTGAGACTGCAACCATGGCAATCCCAGTACCAAATCGTCATGTAAATTATACAGCACCAGGAAACGAATAATCTCCTGGTGATCCGGATTGATACGCATGGTTACTTGTGTCCAGTATTGTGGTTTATTATTAGCCAATGGGGTGGAGTCAATCCCCTTCAGAGGAATAAGAGTCTCCAAAGGCTCTAAATCAAAACCACAACGATTGGCAAAGGACCAATCCATAAGACTCAGAGCGGCGCCAGAGTCAACATAGGCGTCCGTGGCAATGGATGACAAAGAACAAATCAGGGTTACAGACAAAATAAACTTAGACTGAATGGTGCCAATGGAAACAGACTTATCAAGCTTCTTTGTACGCCTAGAGCATGCTGATATAACATGAGTAGAATCCCCACAATAGAAACACAATCCATTCTTCCGTCTAAAATTCTGTCGCTCGCTCCTGGACAGAATTCTATCACACTGCATACTTTCTGGCGTCTTTTCCATAGACACCGCCAGATGGTGCACCGGTTTGCGCTCCCGCAGACGCCTATCAATCTGAATAGCCATTGTCATGGACTCATTCAGACCTGCAGGCAAAGGGAACCCCACCATAACATCCTTAACGGCATCAGAGAGACCTTCTCTGAAAGTTGCCGCCAAGGCGCACTCATTCCACTGAGTAAGCACAGACCATTTACGGAATTTTTGGCAGAAAACTTCAGCTTCGTCTTGCCCCTGAGATAGTGCCATCAAAGTTTTTTCTGCCTGAAGTTCCAAATGAGGTTCCTCATAAAGCAAGCCCAAGGCCAGAAAAAACGCATCCACATCGCGTAACGCAGGATCCCCTGCTGGCAATGAGAAGGCCCAATCTTGAGGGTCACCCCTGAGCAAGGAAATCACAATCCTAACCTGCTGAGCAGGGTCTCCAGCTGAACGAGACTTCAGGGACAAATAAAGCTTACAATTATTTCGGAAATTCTGGAAGCTAGCTCTATTCCCTGTGAAGAACTCCGGCAAAGGAATTCTCGGCTCAGATACCGGAGCATGTACCACAAAATCTTGTAAATTTTGTACTTTCGTGATGAGATTATTCAAACCCGCAGTTACACTCTGGAGATCCATTATTGTCAGGTGCACACAGAGCATACAGAGATTAGGAGGAGAGAGAGAAAAAAGACTGCAGCAAGGCAGACTGGAGGAAAAAAAAAAAAAAAAAAATTCCAGCAGACTTCTTATAACTCTCCTTTCTCAACCTGGGTCTTTAACACTTTATGGGCCGGTCAAACTGTCATGATCTCTGCAGGCAGAGATCATAGCAAGCCTATAGAGGGACAAGCTCTCGGAAGATGGAACTATACTGACCATGAACTAAGCCTGCCGCGCAACTAGAAATAGCCAGGTAGCATTTCCTATTTATTGCTAGATGCCCAGCTCTGGCCTAAGACCTAAATAGCTAGCAGAGGGAAATATAAGACCTGGCTCACCTCTAGAGAAATATTCCAAAGAAGACAGTAGCCCCCCACATATAATGACGGTGAGTTCAGATGAAACAACAAACGCAGCAGGAAAATAGTCTTAGCAAATTTGAGGTCCGCTTACTAGATAGCAGAAGACAGATAGTATACTTTCATGGTCAGCAGAAAAACACTAACAAAACACCATCCAGAGATTACCTTAAACTCTGGCATTAACTCATAACGCCAGAGTAGCAATCCCTGATCAACGAGAGCTTTCCAGACACAGTAACAAAACTTCAGCTGTGAACTGGAACAAATAGGCAAAACAAAACATGGACAAAAGTCCAACTTATCTAGTAGTTGTCTAGAAGCAGGAACAAGCACTGAGAGGCATCAGATAACATTGTTGACCGGCAAGAAACCACCAGAGAAATGAGCTTAAATAGCGACACCCACTACTGATGGAACCAGGTGAAACAGGAAAGAGGATGACAAGTCCAATTCCACAAGCGGCCACCGGGGGAGCCCAGAATCCAAATTCACAACATACGGGGCTCATTATTCTGTATGGAGCATTATATGGGGCCTATTATTCTGAATGGAGCAATATGCGATGCCCATAATACTGTACGGAGCAATATATGTGGCTCATTGTACTGTATGGAGCATTATATGTGGCTCATTATACTGTATGGAGCATTGGATGGGGTCCATTATTCTGTATGGAGCAATATATGTTGCTCATTATTCTGTATGGAGCAATATGTGGGGCTCATTATTTTGTATGGAGCATTATGTGGTGCCCATAATACTGTAAGGAGCACTATATGGGGCACATTCTGCATGGAGCATTATGTGATGCCCATAATACTGTATGGAGGACTATACTTTCCAGTTTCTGACCTATTGAAGAATTTACAATAGATATCACTCATGTAATGTAAGAAATGAAATCTTTGGCAATGTACCATACCTATATTTCTCTGCTGTAACTGTGCATTATGAATTGTGGTATGTGTTAAAGGGGGCCACTGAGACTCTTTCGCCCGGGGCCCAAGAAAACCTGGATCCGGCCCTGCCCGTACGTTACACTCATGTACTTGTCCCAGTTCCGAGGGTGTTAACAGATAACAGGTGGCCGGTTTAGACAGGCACATCAGTAGGTAGATTTCTAGAAAGTATCGAAGGAAAGAAGGTACAGATTGTTTGGGTACCATGCTGTACAGTACAAGGGTCTCAGCTTCCCGGCTGAATGTCTATGTAATGTTTTGATTGTTAACTATTTTCTGGTTGAGTCCTCCACATAACTAAGTAAAATAATTACAATGAGTGAACTGTGTAGGAGTCGTTTTTCTCACCTGTGACTTCACTGTTTCCTGAGGAACATACCCCAGTACATGACTTGCAAAGGCACTCACGTTTCAGACAAAATGTTGAAGATAAGTTGGTTTACCTGGTAAACTTCAAAGTCCAATCATAGAGGTCACAAAAACAAAGGTTCTTCATACCATTTTTTTGTGCCTTGTGTATTATGACCAAACCTTTGGTCTGGTTGACCCTGACATTCTGTACTTCGGGAATCTTTGTGCCATGTTTATGTTTCCACTCAGAGAGATCTCAGACTCAAAAGCTGCTATACTTGCCAAAATGTTGTGTTTTTTTACCCAATGTTATCAGGTGAGGGCATGATACCACAGTTTGCTGTAGCCAATATTTATACATGTGATATATTGTTTTTTTGTTATCTTCTACTTTTGGCAAGAAGAAAGTGTCTCTGAATACATGTGACTTCTAGGAACGTTTTAGCAAGCATTTCTACATGTTAGCTGAGGTACTGTAGGCATAGTATAAATAGAAAAGTGAAAAAAATTGTATTTGTTAACAATATCAGTTAACATTTTATTTTAACTCCTTCACGACATGCGCCGTACATGTACATGTCGTGTCCCTCCCCTTGATGTGGGCTCTGGCGCTGAGCCCACATCTTTCCCGGCAATCTCTGACAGCGGCATTTAATGTGATCGTGCCAGAAGTGCATCACTAATCCAGTCCTTCGGTGAGCAGGGCCGGCGTTAGGGCCAGGCAGACTAGGCAGCTGCCTGGGGCCCCCACCCCCTTGGGGGCCCCCAGCATCTACAGCAGACGCTTCACTGATAATAATAGCATTATCAGTGAAGCTTCCGATGTAGAGACTGGTTAAGGACCTGTAGTGACATCACGATCAGGTGACCTGCCATGTGACCGTGATGTCACCACAGGCCATGTACTCAGGGACTGTCTGGATGTTTCTGCAGTGAAAAAGGAGCGTGCAATGAAGCACAGGAGCGCGGCCACTGAACCTCCCCCATCAGAGTGATAGAAGCGCTCATTGGCCAGTGCTCCTGTCCTCCTGCACAGAGCCTCTGAGGGAAGAGAGAGCTAGAGATGGCAGCTACCAACCTGAGCTGTGAGGTAAGCAGTGCAGCACTGTGTGAGCTGCTCCTGTCCTGTCAGCTCCTCCTGCACAGAGCCTCTGAGGGGGAGCTAGAGATGGCAGCTACCAACCTGAGCTGGCAGATAAGTAGTAGAGCACCGTCCCACTGTGTGTGCTGCTCCTGGTGATGATGGCTCCTGTCCTGCTGTCAGCTCCTCCTGCTCTTGTCGGCAGTCCCAGCAGAGGAGAGGGCAGGGAGGTGTCTGCTGGGACAGTGCTGCTGGGAGCAGGAGGGCTGCAGCTGATAGTGTGGAACATCTCATTCCCTCCAGCATAAAGCATGTATCTGAGGTGTGTGCAGTGAATAGTGTGTGCTGTCTGTGAGCTATGTGTGTGTGTTTATGTGAATCACATGTATCAAATGAGCATTTGTTGTGCCGCATCTGTGTGTATGTGTGTGTGTAGGTGTATGTGTGTATATAAGTGTGTGCCGTGTATGTATATAAGTGCGTGCCATGTGTGTGTATATAAGTGCGTGCCATGTGTGTGTATATACTGTAAGTGCGTGCCATGTGTGTGTATATACTGTAAGTGCGTGCCATGTGTGTGTATATACTGTAAGTGCGTGCCATGTGTGTATATAAGTGCGTGCCATGTGTGTGTATATACTGTAAGTGCGTGCCATGTGTGTGTATATACTGTAAGTGCGTGCCATGTGTGTGTATATACTGTAAGTGCGTGCCATGTGTGTGTATATACTGTACGTGCGTGCCATGTGTGTGTATATAAGTGCGTGCCATGTGTGGGTATATACTGTAAGTGCGTGCCATGTGTGTGTATATAAGTGTGTGCCGTGTGTGTATATACTGTAAGTGCATGCCATGTGTGTGTATATAAGTGCGTGCCATGTGTGTGTATATACTGTAAGTGCATGCCATGTGTGTGTATATAAGTGTGTGCCGTGTGTGTATATACTGTAAGTGCATGCCATGTGTGTGTATATACTGTAAGTGCATGCCATGTGTGTGTATATAAGTGCGTGCCATGTGTGTGTATATACTGTAAGTGCATGCCATGTGTGTGTATATAAGTGTGTGCCGTGTGTGTATATACTGTAAGTGCATGCCATGTGTGTGTATATAAGTGCGTGCGATGTGTGTGTATATACTGTAAGTGCGTGCCATGTGTGTGTATATAAGTGCGTGCCATGTGTGTGTATATACTGTAAGTGCATGCCGTGTGTGTATATACTGTAAGTGCATGCCATGTGTGTGTATATAAGTGCGTGCCATGTGTGTGTATATACTGTAAGTGCGTGCCATGTGTGTGTGTATAAGTGCGTACCATGTGTGTGTATATACTGTAAGTGCGTACCATGTGTGTGTATATACTGTAAGTGCGTGCCATGTGTGTGTATATACTGTAAGTGCGTGCCATGTGTGGGTATATACTGTAAGTGCGTACCATGTGTGTGTATATAAGTGCGTGCCGTGTGTGTATATGTGCATACCATGTGTATGTATATAAGTGCGTGCCATGTGTATATACGTGCATGTCATGTATGTATGTATGTATAAATGTGTGCCATGTTTGTATGTATGTGTGTGAATAAATGCATGCCATGTATGTGTATAAGTGCGTGCCATTTACATGTATGTATGTGCCATGCGTGTTTGTGTATAAGTACATGCCATGTATGTGTGTGTGTATACAAGTGAATGCCGTGTGCGTATAAGTGTGCCATGTATGTGTATGTGTGTATAAGTGTGTGTATGTGTGTATAAGTGCGTGCCGTGTGTGTGTATAAGCATGTGCCTTGTACATGTATGTATGTGTGTATAAGCATGTGCCGTGTAGGTATGTGTATGTGTATATATATACATTTTTTGCATTACTCTAACTTGAATATATGTTAGTATATGTAGATGGCTGGGTATAGACACACAGTGATAGCGTGTGAGTGTGGTGTGTGTGTGTTTTGCACATTTTTAAATACTGGCTGAAGAACAGACGAGAGTTCATATATATATATATATATATATATATATATATAAACATGTTGGCAATCGTGCAACAAATGAGCAAAATGCTCATTTATAGGACATTTCATAACTTTCCCACATTATTATGAAAAAATTACAGCACATCCTGCACCCAATGTATTATATAATGTATTTAAGGAGACAGAGTCTGTCCATTTGATACCAACTACACCAAAATGGACACTGACTCCGACTCTCCAGCCCTCCTGCTTATAACATGAAACTATATGGGGACAGATTAATCTACTAGTGTTCTGTCCCCATCGTTCTTCATTAGCCGGTGTAAAGAGGCCGAGAAACAAGAGCCAAACGACTTCAATATTGTAGATCACACGCATTGAACGGCCTGAACTCAGCTCATGTCAATACAACCAAAATGTTTGAGAGTCATGGTGCAATATGTGAGCATTGGGGGCCTCATTTTAAACTTTTGCCTAGGGCCCCACATTGTCTAAAACCGGCCCTGTCGGTGAGCCCGTCACATGATCACTGGTCACCGACGGGTCGGCATGACAACCAGAGGTCTCCAGCAGACCTCTATGATTGTCATAGCCAGATTACTATGAGCGCCATGCGGTGGTCGGCGCTCATAGCAAGTGAGCATTTCTGCTACACACAGGTGATCTGATCATCGTCTATGTGTAAGCAGAGGCGATCGAAGTAGTGCAGCTTCTAGTCTTCCATTGAGACTATTGAAGCCAGTGAAAGGTAAAAAAAGTTTTTAAAAATATTAAAAAATAAAAAAATATAAAAGTTCAAATCACCCCCCTTTCGCCCCATTCAAAATAAAAAAAATAAAATATACACATATTTGGTATCACCGTTTTCATAATCACCTGATCTATCAAGCTATAAAAATAATTAATCTGATCAGTAACGGCGTAGTGAAAAAAAAGTCAAAATGACAGAATTAAGTTTTTTGGTCGCCGCAACATTGCATTAAAATGCAATAACAGGCGATCAAAAGATCGTATGCGCACCAAAATGGTATCTTAAAAAACAGTCTTCACCCCGTCCCAGATCACGAAAAATGGAGACGCTAGGGGTCTTGGAATATGACACAATTTTTTAATTTTTTTTTTAAACAAAACGTTGGATTTTTTTTCACCATTTAACCCCTTTCCCCCAAGGGTGGTTTGCACGTTAATGACCAGGCCAATTTTTACAATTCTGACCACTGTCCCTTTATGAGGTTATAACTCTGGAACGCTTCAACAGATCCCGGTGATTCTGACAATGTTTTCTCGTGACATATCGTACTTCATGATAGTGGTAAAATTTCTTTGATATTACCTGCGTTTATTTGTGAAAAAAACTGAAATTTGGCGAAAATTTTGAAAATTTTGCAATTTTCAAACTTTGAATTTTTATGCAATTAAATCACAGAGATATGTCACACAAAATACTTAATAAGTAACATTTCCCACATGTCTACTTTACATCAGCACAATTTTGGAACCAAAATTTTTTTTTGTTAGGGAGTTATAAGGGTTAAAAGTTGACGAGCAATTTCTCATTTTTACAACACCATTTTTTTTTAGGGACCACATCTCATTTGAAGTCATTTTGAGGGGTCTATATGATAGAAAATAACCAAGTGTGACACCATTCTAAAAACTGCACCCCTCAAGGTGCTCAAAACCACATTCAAGTAGTTTATTAACCCTTCAGGTGTTTTACAGGAATTTTTGGAATGTTTAAATAAAAATGAACATTTAACTTTTTTCACAAAAAATTTACTTCAGCTCCAATTTGTTTTATTTTACCAAGGGTAACAGGAGAGAATGGACCCCAAAAGTTGTTGTACAATTTGTCCTGAGCACACCGATACCCCATATGTGGGGGTAACCACTGTTTGGGCGCATGGCAGAGCTCGGAAGCGAAGGAGCGCCATTTGACTTTTCGATGCACAATTGACAGGAATTGAGATGGGACGCCATGTTGCGTTTGGAGAGCCACTGATGTGCCTAAACATTGAAACCCCCCACAAGTGACACCATTTTGGAAAGTACACCCCCTAAGGAACTTATCTAGATGTGTGGTGAGCACTTTGACCCATTAAGTGATTCACAGAAGTTTATAATGCAGAGCCGTAAAAATACAAAATCATATTTTTTCACAAAAATGATGTTTTCGCCCCCAATTTCTTATTTTCCCAAGGGTAAGAGAAGAAATTGGACCTCAAAAGTTGTTGTACAATTTGTCCTGAGTACGTTGATACCCCATATGTGGAGGTAAACCACTGTTTGGGCGCATGGGAGAGCTCGGAAGGGAAGGAGCGCCATTTGACTTTTCAATGCAAAATTGACAGGAATTGAGATGGCACGCCATGTTGCGTTTGGAGAGCCACTGATGTACCTAAACATTGAAACCCCCCACAAGTGACACCATTTTGGAAAGTACACCCCCTAAGGAACTTATCTAGATATGTGGTGAGCACTTTGACCCATTAAGTGATTCACAGAAGTTTATAATGCAGAGCCGTAAAAATACAAAATCATATTTTTTCACAAAAATGATGTTTTCGCCCCCAATTTTTTATTTTCCCAAGGGTAAGAGAAGAAATTGGACCTCAAAAGTTGTTGTACAATTTGTCCTGAGTACGCCGATACCCCATATATGGAGGTAAACCACTGTTTGGGCGCATGGGAGAGCTCGGAAGGGAAGGAGCGCCATTTGACTTTTCAATGCAAAATTGACAGGAATTGAGATGGCACGCCATGTTGCATTTGGAGAGCCCCTGATTGTGCCTAAACATTGAAACCCCCCACAAGTGACACCATTTAGGAAAGTAGACCCCCTAAGGAACTCATCTAGATGTGTTGTGAGAGCTTTGAACCCCCAAGTGTTTCACTACAGTTTATAAGGCAGAGCCGTGAAAATAAAAAAAAAATGTTTCCACAAAAATTATTTTTTAGCCCCCAGTTTTGTATTTTTCCAAGGGTAACAGTTGAAATTGGACCCCAAAAGTTGTTTTCCAATTTGTCCTGAGTACGCCGATACCCCATATGTGGGGCGGGGAACCACCGTTTGAGCGCATGGCAGAGCTCGGAAGGGAAGGAGCGTCATTTGGAATGCAGACTTAGATGGATTGGTCTGCAGGCGTCACATTGTGTTTGCAGAGCCCCTAATGTACCTAAACAGTAGAAACCCCCCCACAAGCAACCCCATATTGGAAACTAGACCCCCTAAGGAACTTATCTAGATGTGTTGTGAGAACTTTGAACCCCCAAGTGTTTCACTACAGTTTATAACGCAGAGCAGTGAAAATAAAAAAACTTTTATTTTCCACAAAAATTATATTTTAGCCCCCAGTTTTGCATTTTTCCAAGGGTAACAGGTGAAATTAGACCCCAAAAGTTGTTGTCCAATTTGTCCTGAGTACGCCGATACCCCATATGTGGGGGGAACCACCGTTTGAGCGCATGGCAGAGCTCGGAAGGGAAGGAGCATCATTTGGAATGCAGACTTAGATGGATTGGTCTGCAGGCGTCACATTGTGTTTGCAGAGCCCCTAATGAACCTAAACAGTAGAAACCCCCCACAAGTGACCCCATATTGGAAACTAGACCCCCCAAGGAACTTATCTAGATGTGTCATGAGAACTTTGAACCCCCAAGTGTTTCACTACAGTTTATAATGCAGAGCCGTGAAAATCAAAAAAAAATTTCCCACAAAAATTATTTTTTAGCCCCCAGTTTTTTCTTTTCCCCCTAACTTTAGCCCCAACCCTAACCCTAACTTTAGCCCCAACCCAAACTGTAGCCTTATCCCTAGCCCCAACCCTAACCCTAGCCCTAACTCTAGCCCTAACCCTAGGAGGCGTTTATACCGTTCCGCGTTTGGTAAAATGGATAAAGCAATTTTATTCTTTGGGTCAGTACGATTACAGCGATACCTCATTTATATCTTTTTTTATGTTTTGCCGCTTTTATACGATAAAAACTATTTTATAGAAAAAATAATTATTTTTGCATCGCTTTATTCTGAGGACTATAACTTTTTTCTTTTTTCTTTGATGATGCTGTATGGTGGCTCGTTTTTTGCGGGACAAGATGATGTTTTCAGCGGTACCATGGTTATTTATATCTGTCTTTTTGATCGCGTGTTATTCCACTTTTTGTTTGGCGGTATGATAATAAAATGTTGTTTTTTGCCTCGTTTTTTTTTTTTTTTTTTACGGTGTTTACTGAAGGGGTTAACTAGTGGGACAGTTTTATAGGTCGGGTCGCTACGGACGCGGCGATACTAAATATGTGTACTTTTATTGTTTTTTTTTTATTTAGATAAAGAAATGTATTTATAGGGACAATATATATATATATATTTTTTATTTTTGGGGGGGATTTTTTTAAATTTTTTTTTTACACATGTGAATATTTTTTTTTTACACTATAACATTGCCCCAGGGGGGCATCATGTTATAGTGTAAGATCGCTGATCTGACACTTTGCTGTGCACGTGCACAGCTCCTGGAGGCTTCTTGGCGCCTGCTCTGAGCAGACGCAGTGAAGCCACCTCCCTGCAGGACCCGGATGCCGCGGCCATCTTGGATCCGGGCCTGCTGCAGGGAGGAGGAGGTAAGAGACCCTCGGAGCAACGCGATCACATCGCGTTGCTCCGGGGGTCTCAGAGAAGCACGCAGGGAGCCCCCTCCCTGCGCGATGCTTCCCTATACCGCCGGAACACTGCGATCATGTTTGATAGTGCCAGATGTCAGCTGCGATAGTCAGCTGACACCCGGCCCCGATCGGCCGCACTCCCCCCCGTGAGCGCGGCTGATCGGTGATGACGTACTATCCCGTCGGTGGTCATACAGGCCCACCCCACCTCGACGGGATAGTACGTCTAATGTCAGAAAGGGGTTAAATAAAATAAATCTATACATGTTTGGTGTCTACAAACTTGGAATGACCTGAGGAAACATGATGGCAGGTCAGTTTCCGCATTTAGTGAATATGGTAAAAGAATTGTGGAATTGCACTTTTTTTGCAGTTTCACCGCAGTGGCGCCCACATATAACATCCTATATACAGTATGAACTCCCACATTGCCTCTTTTATAAAGAGTGAGCCCCCGATAGCCCCCTATATACAGTGTGAGCCCCCAAATAGCCTCCTACATACAGTATGAATCCCCACATTGCCTCCTTAATACAATATGAGCACCCACCTTGCCTCCTATATACAGTGTGAACTCCACAAGCCTCTTATATACAGTATAAGCCCTCTCACGTAGACCCCTTTATACAGTGTGAGCCTTCACATAGCTCCTATATATAGTCTTAACATCAATATAACCCCTATACACAGAGCCTCCACAGTTTATATATACAGTTTAAGCGTCTATATACATTATGAGCCCCCACATAGCCTCTCTATATACAGTATACGCTTTTATATACATTATGAGCCCCACATAGCCTCACTATAAACTATATGAGCCATCACATAGCCCCACATATACCGTATGAGCCTCCATTTAGCCTCCTAAATACAGTATGAGCCCTCACATAGGCCTTCGATATCAGTATGAGGCCCCATATAGTCTCTTAAATACAGTATAAGCCCCCACATAGCCTCTCTATATGCAGTGTTAGCCCCCACATAGCCATTTTTGTGCAGTATGAGACCCCACATAGCCTATCTATAGTCATGGCTAGAAATGTTGACACCCTTGAAATTGTTTCAGAAAATGATTTATTTCTCCCAGAAAAATATGTGCATTACACATGTTTTGTTATATACATGTTTATATGTTTCAAGCATGTGATACTCGTTCAGACTCACTTGTGGCAACTAAAAGGTGTGGGCAATATGATAATCACACCTAAAACCAGACTAAAAAGAGGAGAAGTTGGCTCAATCTTTCCATTGTGTGTCTGTGTGTGCCACACTAAGCATGGAGAACTGAAAGAGGAGAAGAGAACTGTTTGAGAACCAAAGTTGTTGAAAAATATCAACACTCTCAAGGTTACAAGTTAATCTCCAGAGATCTTGATGTTCCTTTATCCACGGTGCACAACATAATCAAGAAGTTTACAACCCATGGCACTGTAGCTAATCTCCCTGGACGTGGACAGCAGGGAAAAATTGATGAAAGGTTGCAATGTAGGATAATCAAGATGGTGGAAAAGCAATGCTAATAAAATTCCCCCAAAAATCGACCTGTCCTGCAGGCTCAGGGTGCATTAGTGTCAGGGCGGACTATCCGTTGACATTTGAATAAAATGAAATACTATGACAGGACACCCAAGAGGACCCCACTGCTGAAACAGAGACATAAAGAAGCTAGACTGCAGTTTGCCAAAATGTACTGTACATGAGTAAGCCAAAATCTTTCTGGGAAAGCGTCATGTGGAAAGATAAGACCAAGATAGAGCTTTTTGGTTACTGAAAATGGAATGAGGCCTACAAAGAAAAGAACATAGTACCTACATTCAAATATGGTGGTATCACGAAATATGTAATGACCCCACAGCGGGTCGGTCAGGGGACAGCAAGACAAACACACAACAGGATGGTATAGGGGAGACGAAGGCAATACCGATAGGGAATGAGGGATGGTCACCACCTGAACTCAAACCTGAGTCTGTCCCTGCAATCCTCTAATGCTCTAAGTGGGTCCTTCTCACCACTGTCATCAGGAACCTTCTCCCTTGCTGTCACCTAGCCCTGCCCTGGCTAGTGCACTGGCTGGCAAGGGCGCTAGCCTCCCAACTGCAAATGGTTAAACACAGGGGACAGTGACAAACACGAGAGAGACAAGGTGAAAACAACACTTAGCTTCCAGATTCCAGAAACAGGACTCCAAATCTCCAGAAGTAGCGGACACCAGAGAACTGCAACTTCACGGATGGTCCCCATAGAGAAACTCTATCACCAACCGTCAGCTGATGCATCAGGTGACCATTTAAAGGATGGTGGGAGTGGTCACCACCCACATTAGCTGACCCAGCAACTCTACGGTTGCAGCATATTGCCAGCAAGGGAAAACTGACATTATCCCCCGCTGGTCCTGAAAGGAAAAAAGCTACATTTAAAGCATAGTGGAACCAGAGCTGCCACGAATACAAAAATGGATCGTGACAGGTGGAGGTTCAAAGATGTTTTGGGGTTGTTTTGCTGCCTCAGTACGCAATGCATCTTGTGCAAGGCTGTGTGCAAGGCATCTTGAAATCTGAAGATTCCTAATGGATTTTGGGTCACAATGTAGTGCCAAGTGTCAGAAAGCTGGGTTTGTGTCCTAGATCATGTGTCTTTCAGCAGGACAATGACCGCAAACATATTTCAATAAGCACCCAGAATTGGATGGAAAGTGCTGGAGAGTTCTGAAATGGCTATAATGAGTCCAGATCTAAATCCTTTTAAACATATGTGGATAGATCTTAAAATTGCTGATGGAAGAAGGCACGCTTAAAATATGAGAGACCGGGAGCAGTTTGCAAAAGAAGAGTGGTCCAAAATTCCAGTTGAGAGGTGTAAGAAGCTTGTTGATGGTTATAGGAATTTATTAACTGCAGTCATTTATTCCAAAGGGTGTGTACTGTGCACCCAAATATCAAGTTGAGAGTGCCAACAATTCTGTTTAGCTCATTTTGGGGGTTTTGTTTGAAATTATGTCCAATTTGCCTTTTTTTTTTTTTTTTTTGTTGTGTTGTTACAGTACGCACAGAAAAAAATAAACATGTGATTAATAAAACATATAGTTTCAATAATTGTCTGGGAGAAATACTTAATTTTCTGGAACAATTTCAAGGGTGTCAACACTTTTGGCCATGACTGTATATACAGTATGAACCCCCACATAGCTTCCTATATACAGTATGAGCCACCATATTGCCTCTTATATACAGTGTGAGCCCCCATATAGCCCCTTATACTGTATATAGTATGAGTCTCCACATTGCTTCCTATATACAGTCTAAGCCCCCACATAGCATGCTATATTCAGTGGGTGCAGAAAGTATTCAGACCCATTTAAATTTTTCACTCTTTGTTTCATTGCAGCCATTTGGTAAATTTAAAAAAGTTATTTTTTTCTCATTAATGTACACTCTGCACCCCATCTTTTTTTTTTTTTTTTTAATTCGTTTATTAATTACAGTATAAATCATACACACATTTGCTTGTACTCATTATTATCCATTAGGTAGATAGAATTACCATACATAATCATGTCTGGAGTATTGCAAAGGTGATAAGCAATGCATGTCAATCATTTGTTCATATCCTATTTGAACCTTAACTACGTTAACTTCTAATAAAACCTCTAAAACGAACATACTGCCGCTTGAAGGAGAGTTCTCAATAGATTCTGCCCTGTGAGTAAATAATGTCCGCATAATCGTTCACCCATTTCTTATGCAAATGCTGAGTTGTTTTAACCTAAACAGTATGGCAGGAGGAGTTCCATCTTCTCCATATCTTCTCGAATTTGGCCGGATTACCTCTATTCTGATACAGTGTCCGCTCATACGGAATAATTGAGTTCACCAAGTCAACACATGCTCTAAGAGTTGGACAAGAACCACCCATCCATCGCAGAGCCAACACCTTTCGTGCCAAAAACAGCGTCTCCCTCAGAAAAATTCCCGTATGATGATCCCAAGTCTCTGCCTCCCACACTCCAAACAAGCATACTAGGGGTTCAAGTGGGACAGGGATCGACACCAATGATGTCAATAATATCGTTACCTCACTCCAGTATTGTAAGACAACAGGACATTTCCATATCATATGGATAAAATCTGCATCACTAGAATGACATCTCAAGCAGTCTGATGAGTGTAGACGACCCATTTTAAAAAGACGAGTCGGGGTCAGATAGGATTGGTATATGATGTATAGTTGGGTCATCCTATTATTAACTGATGGGGAGACCTTAGTTGGAGATTCCAAGATTTCATCCCATTCCTCTCCCAGTGTATCTGGTAGAAGCTGTCCCCATTTCCCCTTAATTGAATCTACGGTAGATCCTTCACCTATGGATAACAGATAGGTATATAAAGAGGAAATAAGTCCCTGGGGACCCTGTGAGTTAAGGATACCTATTAACGGTAAATCTGAAATAGCTCGACCTGTACCTACATTCCGTACATGTGATTGGAAGGCTGACCTTAATTGTAAGTAGCGGAAAAATTGAGATTTCGGTATGTTATAGGTATTTTGTAATTGCTCGAAGGAAACAAAAATCCCCCGGTTATGTAAATTACTCACTGTAAGGACACCATACGATATCCAGAATTCAGTGGACGGATGACCCAATAATACCGGAAAATAACTATTATTCCACAATGGCATTTCAGCTGCTATATCGGCAAATCCTGTTACCTTTTTTATTTGCCTCCATACTGATCGTGCCAACCGAAGCAAAGGTAGTAAGCGAGAAACAGCAATTCTCTCCATCTCCAAAAATCCCAGCGGACAATCAATTTTAGCTGAGTGCAGAATATGGTTTTCAGAGTTAGGAAGGGATTTCCCGGGCATCCACATATTCAACATTTTAGCCTGACCAGCAAGGTAATATAAATAGAAGTCTGGTAGGGCCGCCCCACCCTCTTGTTTGGGTCTTTGTAGGGTGGATAACTTAAGTTTAGGCCTAGCCTTTCCCCATATAAAAGATGTAATAAGAGAATTTAGGGTTGCAAAAAAAGATTTAGGTATTATAACCGCACTGTGTTGAAAACAATAGCTCAGTTTTGGGAGCAATATCATCTTTATGAGGTTGATACGTCCGGCCACAGACAGTGGGAGTTTGTCCCAGGTAGCAAATTTGGATTTAACCACATCCAGTAGCGGAAATATATTAAGATGCAAGTCTAGGTGACTACGCTGGGACATATGTATTCCTAGATATTTAAACTTGGAGACAATGGGTAGCAGTGAGAGGGTTTCAAGGCAGGACATTGGGGTATGGGAGAGAGGCATCAGAGCAGATTTCTCCCAATTTATATAGAGGCCAGAAAATTTACTAAATTTATCAATCATCGTTATTACTTTTGGTAATGTGTCTTCCGTTTGATCCATAAACACCACCATATCATCAGCATAGAGACCAATGACGTCCACTCGATCAGCGATATGTATCCCTTTAATATCTACAGAGGACCTCATTCGTATTGCCAAGGCCTCTATCGCCAAGGCAAATAAAGCTGGGGAGAGAGGGCATCCTTGTCGAGTTCCTCTGTGTAAAGAAAACGGTGCAGACATAGAGCCATTCACCACCATCCGTGCCCTAGGCTTCGCATATAATGTACCTATCCCTCTCAGAAATTTATTCCCAAACCCATATTTCCGTAAACATGCAATTAAAAAGGGCCATTCGAGGGAGTCAAAAGCCTTGGCTGCGTCCAGCGAAGCCAATGCCCACCTGTTATCTGGTTCCAGAGAACTATATTGAATGACCGACTGCACTCGTCTGATGTTGATAGAAGTATTTTTCCCAGGCATAAAACCGGTTTGATCCGGGTGTATGAGATCTAATATGATCATATTCAATCTAGTGGCTAGGATTTTAGTAAAAATTTTATAGTCTACATTCACCAAAGAGATTGGTCTATATGATCCACAATCCAGAGGATCCTTCCCCTCCTTCCTGAGCACGACAATATTAGCATCATAAAATGTTTCGGGTACAGATTCCCCCTCCCATATTCCCTTGAGTACCTTCAGCAGTATAGGTGCCAGTTTGTCACGGTATTTCCTATAGAACTCAATGGGAAACCCATCAGGTCCCGGGGCCTTCCCAGTTGCCATATCTGTTATAGCATGTTCTACCTCTTCCAGGGTAAATTCAGCCTCCATAAGGGCTTGTTGGGATGGGCTTAGCGAGGGGAATGTTATATCCGATAAATAATCCAAGCATTCATCAATATCAAAGCCACTGCTAGATTTGTACAACGAGGTATAATAATCATAAAAGCCCTGAAGTATTCCATCAGTAGAGGATACTAAAGAGCCATCAGACACCCGGATCTGCAATATTGTATTGGAGGTATTATGTTGGCGTACCAAGAAGGCCAGAAGTGTACTGGCCTGATTCCCCAGCTCAAAATAGGATTGGCGAGTAAAAAATAATTTGCGTTTTGACTTAACATCTGCGTGTTGGGTATATAGTCTCTGGGAAGTAAGCCATTCAATTCTATTACTGCTTGACTGATTAGCTATATAAGTGGCCTCTGAATCTTTTAATCTTTGCTCTATCTCCTCATCCTCCCTCGCCGTTACCCTCTTAATATAGGAGATAGTAGAGGACAGGCACCCCCTCAAGTATGCCTTCAGGGTGTCCCAGAATAAACCGAGGTTTTGGAGTTCCGAGTGTGTTAGAATGAAACTATTCAACTGGTCAATCGTCCTAACACTAGAGTCTATTAATTTTAACCAGAAGGGATTCAATTTCCAGGATCTATTATTATTATCGGATTGTCCAAATTTAAGTTTAAGAATAATTGGGCTGTGAAATGAGATCCCCCGACTACCATGTTCAATACTATCCACCCACAATGCCAAACCGCCCGACCCAAATATATAGTCTATTTGAGATAATGACTGTCTAGTAGATGAATGGCAAGTGTACCCTCTGACCTCTGGGTGACCCATTCTCCATAAATCTAGCCAACCACTACCATCCATAAACAGTGCCAATTGAGAGGGGGGTTGAGGTAGAGTTTCCCCTGATGCTGCGTCATCTAATCTCAATCTATCCATGGATTGATTCATAACTAAATTAAAGTCTCCCATGCAGATAACGTTGGCTTCTGGATATTTTAAGGAGAAGCTTAGAGCCATACGGAGGATTGACATGTTGGCAGGAGGGGGGTTATAGATACATAACAACACATACTCTCGTGAGTTGATGAATGCATGCACAAAAACGAAACGACCCTCGGGATCACGTCTCGCCTCCTTGGCCTCCCATCTGACCTCCTTGTGTATCAGTAGAGAGACCCCTCTTGAATAACTAGTGTGGAAGGCATGTAGGGACCACTGTACCCACGGTTTTTGCATACATCGAGCCGTGTCCCTTGTTAAATGTGTTTCTATTAGTGCTACGATGTGAGGGTGGCACCTTCTTATCTGTGAAAATACCTTGATTTTCTTTCTAGGGGTTTTGATACCTCGTATATTCCATGTCATGCATATAATTTCAGCCCCCATGTTTACTTTTAAAGGAAGAGTTAATGCATATCATTATTATTCGGGTGCATTTCGGCAGCTTTATGCAGGGCAAAGAGTTAGTATCAGCGGCAGTCTTACTTAGTAAACAATCAAAACTGGTACATAAAACCAAATTAAACGAAAAAACTTGAACAGTAGGGGAGAGTATTTTCATACTCCCACAGTCAGATTGAAAAGGGGATACCCTCACTGGATTCAGTGTCCGGTATTGTTGACATTTTCCGCACCCATACGGAAAGCTCTAGGTATGTTGCCATTAGTCAAGGAGCCCAGGTTAGGAATCTTCCACATTCGGTCCTCCGTGAGACCGCAGCCACTCGGTCGCCTCCGCTGGGTCTGTGAAGAATAAGGAGGAGCCCTTATGGACGATACGGAGCCAGGCTGGATAGAGCATAGAGTAAACGATGTTCTTATCTCTGAGTTGCTTCTTAACATCCATAAATCGTGCCCGCTGCTTTTGAAGTTCCATGGAAAAATCTGGAAAAATCGATATGGTGGCATTATCAAATTTAATGAGGCCCTTCTGTCGCGCCAAGCGGAGAATGGCATCTCTGTCTCTGCAATTAAGGAGACGTGCCAGGAAAGGTCGCGGCGGGGCTCCGGGAGGGAGGGGCCTCGTCGGTACCCTATGGGCCCTCTCCACCGAGAATGTTGAGGAGAATCCATCCCCCAGTGAAGACTTAAGCCATTCCTCTAAGAATTGTTCAGGCCGTGACCCTCCGACCGCTCCGGAAGACCTATAATTCGGATATTATTGCGACGTAGTCTATTTTCCAAATCATCTGCCTTTTGCTTCCAAGCATTTACGGATCCAGTAGCTTTAGTCAGTTTAGCCTCCATAGGAGTGATAGTGTCTTCTATATGAGACACCCTCGTTTCAACCTCAGAAATACGCCCCCTCATAGCTTGCATGTCATGTCGCAGGCGGCCCACCTCAGTATGCACATCTTCTATTTTCTCCGTAAGAGATGATCTAGTGAGGGAGATGGCCTGCATCAACTGCTCCGATGCCTGTTTAAGAGTCAGTTCATCCTCTTCTCCCTCCCCAGTACCATCAGAGGGGCGACCCCTGCACTGAGATGATGCAGGGTTATTCCTAAGGTTGCGTACATTATCATGAGAATCATCCTTGGCATATTTTTTAAGTTTTTCAGCCGCTGTCGCTCCTCTAGGATGCTGCATGGCGGGTACACACAAGGGGATCCCACAAAGTAACTTCAGAGGTAATTGTAGATAAGCTGTGCTCTGATTTTATGGTTATAGATGAACCGAACTCTGACCCCAGGTCCTGTATAGTACTGGACTGTGCTCCAAGTCTCCACAAACTTGACAAATATTGATAATGAGGATCACAGGGTGGTTGTCTGGATGGTTGCTTAGGCCCTATATGATTGGGCGGGCACTCAGTCTATGGACAGAGGGGAAGCAGCAGGGAGGGGGTTAATTCCCGATATTATAGTGCTGTCAATGAAGCGGCTGTATGGCAGGGGGGGGCACAGGGCCCAATTTTTCAGGGCACACACCGCACCACCCCTTTAGTTTCTTAAATGCTTGATCACCTCCAAAGCAGCACCGCGGGTGTACAAGGCGCCGCTCCCTTTGCCGTTAGGGAGCGTGCTGTATTAATGGCCGCTGCTCCCCGTGAGCACCGCTATCCCCCTCAGGCCTCCCAACTTCTGTGCACCGGCACAGCTCTCACCGCTGCGGTCCTGTCCCCGTTGGCTCCGGTGAGAAGAGAGTCCGGCTTCAGCAGGAGATGGTGGCGCCGCATCCTGTGTCCCGGAGCGCGCGTGCCGAAGATGGCCGCCGCTGCACGTGAATCCTCCTGGCGTCTCTGTCCCTGCAGCTCCTGCCGCCTCGGATCACCGCAGCAGCCGTCCGGAGGGCTCACAAGATTCCTCAGGGTGAGGGGTTCCAGCCCCTGTCGGTAACGCCTGCTAAAGTGCGGTATATGTGGCAGGATTATTTTAGGATCGATGGAGCTTCCACTTAGTGCGTCTTCCTTCTCCGGCTACATAGCCACGCCCCCCTCTGCACCCCATCTTGACTGAAAAAAATTGAAATGTAGAAGTTTTTGCTAATTTATTAAAAAAGATAAACTGAAATATCACATGGTCATAAGTATGCAGACCCTTTGTTCAGACACTCATATTTAAGTCACATGCTGTCCTTTTCCTTGTGATCCTTCTTGAGATGGTTCTACTCCTTCAGTGGAGGCCAGCTGTGTTTATTTAAACTGATAGGACTTGATTTGGAAAGGCACACACCTGTCTATATAAGACCTCACAGCTCACAGTGCATGTCAGACCAAATGAGAATCATAAGGTCAAAGGAACTGGTCCTCACATTGCCTCCTATATATAGTGTGAGCTCCATATAGCTTCTTATACCCAGCATAGGCCCTCATATAGACCCCTATATACAGTGTGAGCCCCACATAACCCCCTATATACAGTATGAGCACATAACACCTATATAGTGTGAACCTTCAAATATGTACTGTACCTATATATAATGTGAGCCCCCACATAGCCTGCTATATACACTATTAGCTCTCATATAGACCCCTATGTACAGTGTCACACCCCACCATAGCCTCTCTATATACAGTATAAGCTCTCACATGCAATCATCCCATAGATATATGAATAAAAAAACATACTCACCTCACTCCTTGATCCTCCAGCACTCTGCTCTTGTTTCCTGTGCGCTGAGTCTCGGTACATCTCAAGTAGGCTGGGTCACAATGAAAACCAAGGCATGCACCAGACATGTCAGGGATAAAGTTGTGGGGAAGAGTAAGACCTGGGTCACACTTGCAAGTGTAATGCGAGAAACTCGCACGAGTCTCTCGCATCAATACCCGGCACTGCCGCCAGCGCTCGGGACTGGAGCGTGTGGCTACATGTATTTCTATGCAGCTGAACGCTCCGTTCTTGAGTGCCGGTGGCTGTGCCAGGTATTGATGAAAGACACTCATGCGAGTTTCTCGCATTGCACTCGCAAGAGTGACCTCGGCCTAAAGCAGGGTAAGGTTATAAATAAAATTGCCAAAGCTCTGAACATCTCATGTTGCACTGTTCAATCCATCATCTAAGATTGATAGGAGTATGGCACAACATGGCCATCCAACTAAACTGAGATCTCAAGCAAGGAGAGCACCAATTAACCCCTTTGAGACAAAGGCTGTTTTCACCTTAATGACCAGGCCAATTTTTACAATTTTGATCATTGTCAGTTTATTTGGTTATAACTATGGAACGCTTCAATGGATCCCACTGATTCTGAGATTTATTTCTCATAACATATTGTACTATATGATTGCGGTAAAATTTCTTTGATATAACTTGTGCTTATTTGTGAAAAAAACAGAAATTTGGCAAAAATTTTGCAATTTTCAAAATTTTTATTTTTATGCCCTTAAATCAGAGAGTCATATCGGACAAAATAGTTAATAAATAACATTTACCACATGGCTACTTTACATCAGCACAATTTTGGAACACATTTTTTTTTTGTTAGGAACTTATAAGGGTTAAAAGTTGACCAGCAATTTTTCATTTTTTCAACAAATTTTACAAAAACATTTTTTTAGTGACCACATCACATTTGAAGTCACTTTGAGGGGTCTATATGAAAGAAAATAAAAACTGCACCCCTCAAGGTACTCAAAACCACATTCAAGAAGTTTATCAACCCTTCAGGTGCTTCACAGGAATTCTTGGAATGTGGAAGGAAAAAAATAAACATTTACTTTTCTTTCACAAAAAATTTTCTTTCGACCTAATGTTTTTTACTTTCGCAAGGGTAACAGGAGAAAATGGAAAAATAACTTTTGTTGTGCAATTTCTCTTGAGTATGCCGTTATACCATATGTGGGGGAAATCTAATGTTTGTGCACAAGGCAGGGCTGGGAAGTGAAGGAACGCCATTTGACTTTTTGAATGTAAAATTTGCTGGAAAAATTAGCCGTTGCCATGTTGCGTTTGGAGAGCCCCTAATGTGCCTAAACAGTGGAGGCCCCAACAAGACACACCATTTTGGAAGCTAGACCCCTTCGGGAACTTATCTAGATGTTTATTGAGCACCTTGAACCCACAGGTTCTTCACAGAAGTTTATAACTTAGAGCCGTGGAAATAAAAAAAAAATCATATTTTTCCCAAATAAATCTTTTTAGCTCCAAATTTTGCATTTACCTTTGGGTAAAAGGAGAAATTGTGCCATACAATTTGTTGTGCAATTTCTCCTGAGTATGCCAATACCCCATATGTGGGGGAATACTTCTGTTTGGGCGCATGGCAGGGCTTTGAAATTTGATGAAATAATTAGCAGACGCCATGTCGCTTTTGAAGAGCCCCTGATGTGCGTAAACAGTGGAAACCCCCACAAGTGACACCATTATGGAAACTAGACCCCTTTGGGGACTTACCTAAATGTACGAAAGTATGAAAAAAAGTGGTTACAAGCCACAGCCAGCTCACCGACAATCACACAGATGCACGGAACTTTGTCTTGACGGGACGTGAAGCACCTTAAAAATTTCAATTTTTATTAATCCAAAATTAAATAAGCAATGTTGCCGAACTCCTCGGAAGATGTGGAAAAAAGGGGGGAGGGGGAAAGAGAGGTGTCTAGAGACGCGTTTCGATCTACAAATAGATCTGTATCAATGCTGACCCTTATGTAGCAACAGGAAATATACCGTATATAATGTGCAAAGACCAAGCAGATAATTTTCTTGTGTCAGATGATGGAATGAAGAGGTCCTAAAAGATCAAATGACAGAGCAATTACCAGACATCTGAGCTTACATTGTACTGAAAAGCACATGCATGTGAATAAAATACAATAAACAGTTGTTAAATATTAACACATAGAAATGTATAAAATAATCCACTTTTAATAACGAAACATTATTTCGTCTCGCTTACTGAGTGAAAATTGCAAACTTCCGTTGCAGTGACGGGTACATTTTGCCCAGCTCATGCTTCTTTTATTTTTTATGCCTTTCCTCGTGCGGTATAAGTGATTAGGCGACTTTATTCTTCAGGTCAGTGCGATTAAAGCGATACCAGATTTATATCAGATTTTTATGTTTGGTTGCTGTTACACACTAAAAGACGCTTTTTATTTTGAAAACTAGTTTCTGCGTCACCATATTTTGAGAGCCATAATTTTTCCATATCTTGGCCCACAGAGTCATGTAAGGGCTTGTTTTTTGCGAGACAAGTTGGCGTCTTTATTGGTCCCATTTTTGGGCACATGACATTTTTTGATCGCTTTCTTTTCCGATTTTTTGGAGACAGAATGAACAAAAATCAGCAATTCAGGAATTGCCCTTCTCTTACCGTTCTGTGTGTGGTAAAATTGTTAAGGCAGTTTTATTCTTTGGGTCAGTACGATTACAGCGATACCTCATTTATATCTTTTTTTATGTTTTGGCCATTTAGCACAATAAAAACTTTTTTATAGAAAAAATAATTATTTTTGCATCGCTTTAGGCCGGTTTTACACGTCAGTGGCTCCGGTACGTGTGGTGACAGTTTCCTCACATACCAGAGACACTGACTCACGTAGACACATTAAAATCAATGTGTCTCTGCACATGTCAGCGTGTTTTCATGGACCGTGTGAAACACATAGGGGTGGAGCCACATATTCATCACTGAAATGAGCGGTACCACGTGACCGCTCATACAGGAAGAAGCTGCGGCGCTGAGAGGAAGCATCGAGGGAGCTGGGTGAGTATTTTATTTACAGCGGGCGGGCGCACAGGGGGTGGGAGGGGGGTGGTGACAAGGATCTTTATTTTAAACACACACACAAAAAAAAGATTTTTCATTCTTTCTCTCCAGCGAACGCTGCTGGGAAGAAGGAATGAATTCCAGCTTCAGCACCAGATGCAGGGGACAGCTCTTATCTCTAGCGCTGTCTCCTGCACGGTCCGTGTGGTACCCAGTCGGCACACGGGCGGCACACGGCTGCCGCACGTGTGCCACACTGATGTGCCACGTGAGCACACGGACACACGGACACGGATAACTCCGGTACCGATTTTTCCGGTACCGGAATTATCTGTTGTGAATTCTGTTCTCGAACTCCCTCCTGTGGTGATGAATGGTACTTCGGTGAGTTCTGTCCATGGACTCCCTCTGGTGGCTGTGAGTGGAGCTGCTGGTTCTGAGGTTCCTTCTTCAGCTGACCTCCTTTAGTCCTAGGCTGGCTGCTCTATTTAACTCCACTCAGATCGTTACTTGATGCCAGCTGTCAATGTCCTAGTACTGGTTCAGTTCTCTCTTGGATCTTTCAGATGACCTGTCTACTCCAGCAAAAGCTAAGTTCCTGCTAGCTTATTTGTTTACCACTGTTTTCTTGTCCAGCTTGCTATCATGATTTTGCTTTGCTAGCTGGAAGCTCTGGGATGCAGAGTGGCACCTCCGCGCTGTGAGTCGGTGCGGGGGTCTCTTTTGCACACTCTGCGTGGTTTTTTGGTAGTTTTTTATGCTGACCGCAAAGATACCTTTTCTATCCTCAGTGTTATGGTTCTCAATGGCAAGAGAACATAGCCCAGCAAACATAAGAACTAGCTCTTGGAAGGATGGAAACTAAACTGACCATGAACTAAACCTGCCGCACAACTAACAGTAGCCGGGTAGCGTTGCCTGCGTTTTATCCCTAGACGCCCAGCGCCGGCCGGAGGACTAACTAATCCTGGCAGAGGAAAATATAGTCCTGGCTCACCTCTAGAGAAATTTCCCCGAAAGGCAGACAGAGGCCCCCACATATATTGGCGGTGATTTTAGATGAAATAACAAACGTAGTATGAAAATAGGTTTAGCAAAATTGAGGTCCGCTTACTAGATAGCAGGAAGACAGAAAGGACACTTTCATGGTCAGCTGAAAACCCTATCAAAATACCATCCTGAAATTACTTTAAGACTCTAGTATTAACTCATAACATCAGAGTGGCAATTTCAGATCACAAGAGCTTTCCAGACACAGAAACGAAACTACAGCTGTGAACTGGAACAAAATGCAAAAACAAACAAGGACAAAAGTCCAACTTAGCTGGAAGTTGTCTAGCAGCAGGAACATGCACAGAAAGGCTTCTGATTACAATGTTGACCGGCATGGAAGTGACAGAGGAGCAAGGCTAAATAGCGACTCCCACATCCTGATGGGAACAGGTGAACAGAGGGGATGATGCACACCAGTTCAATTCCACCAGTGGCCACCGGGGGAGCCGAAAATCCAATTTCACAACAGTACCCCCCCCTCAAGGAGGGGGCACCGAACCCTCACCAGAACCACCAGGGCGATCAGGATGAGCCCTATGAAAGGCACGGACCAGATCGGAGGCATGAACATCAGAGGCAGTCACCCAAGAATTATCCTCCTGACCGTATCCCTTCCATTTGACCAGATACTGGAGTTTCCGTCTGGAAACATGGGAGTCCAAGATTTTTTCCACAACGTACTCCAACTCGCCCTCAACCAACACCGGAGCAGGAGGCACAACGGAAGGCACAACCGGTACCTCATACCTGCGCAATAATGACCGATGAAAAACATTATGAATAGAAAAAGATGCAGGGAGGTCCAAACGGAAGGACACAGGGTTAAGAATCTCCAATATCTTGTACGGGCCGATGAACCGAGGCTTAAACTTGGGAGAAGAAACCCTCATAGGGACAAAACGAGAAGACAACCACACCAAGTCCCCAACACAAAGCCGAGGACCAACCCGACGCCGGCGGTTGGCAAAAAGCTGAGTCTTCTCCTGGGACAACTTCAAATTGTCCACTACCTGCCCCCAAATCTGATGCAACCTCTGCACCACAGCATCCACTCCAGGACAATCCGAAGATTCCACCTGACCAGAAGAAAATCGAGGATGAAACCCCGAATTACAGAAAAAGGGAGACACCAAGGTGGCAGAGCTGGCCCGATTATTGAGGGCAAACTCCGCTAAAGGCAAAAAAGCAACCCAATCATCCTGATCTGCAGACACAAAACACCTCAAATATGTCTCCAAGGTCTGATTCGTCCGCTCGGTCTGGCCATTAGTCTGAGGATGGAAAGCAGACGAGAAAGACAAATCTATGCCCATCCTAGCACAGAATGCTCGCCAAAATCTAGACACGAATTGTGTACCTCTGTCAGAAACGATATTCTCCGGAATACCATGCAAACGGACCACATTTTGAAAAAACAGAGGAACCAACTCGGAAGAAGAAGGTAACTTAGGCAGGGGAACCAAATGGACCATCTTAGAGAATCGATCACACACCACCCAAATGACAGACATCTTCTGAGAAACAGGAAGATCCGAAATAAAATCCATCGAGATGTGCGTCCAGGGCCTCTTCGGGATAGGCAAGGGCAACAACAATCCACTAGCCCGAGAACAACAAGGCTTGGCCCGAGCACAAACGTCACAAGACTGCACAAAGCCTCGCACATCTCGAGACAGGGAAGGCCACCAGAAGGACCTTGCCACCAAATCCCTAGTACCAAAGATCCCAGGATGACCTGCCAACGCAGAAGAATGAACCTCAGAAATGACTTTACTGGTCCAATCATCAGGAACAAACAGTCTACCAGGTGGGCAACGATCAGGTCTATCCGCCTGAAACTCCTGCAAGGCCCGCCGCAGGTCTGGAGAAACGGCAGACAATATCACTCCATCCTTAAGGATACCTGTAGGTTCAGAATTACCAGGGGAGTCAGGCTCAAAACTCCTAGAAAGGGCATCCGCCTTAACATTCTTAGAACCCGGCAGGTAGGACACCACAAAATTAAACCGAGAGAAAAACAACGACCAGCGCGCCTGTCTAGGATTCAGGCGTCTGGCGGACTCAAGATAAATTAGATTTTTGTGGTCAGTCAATACCACCACCTGATGTCTAGCCCCCTCAAGCCAATGACGCCACTCCTCAAAAGCCCACTTCATGGCCAAAAGCTCCCGATTCCCAACATCATAATTCCGCTCGGCGGGCGAAAATTTACGCGAGAAAAAAGCACAAGGTCTCATCACGGAGCAATCGGAACTTCTCTGCGACAAAACCGCCCCAGCTCCGATTTCAGAAGCGTCGACCTCAACCTGAAAAGGAAGAGCAACATCAGGCTGACGCAACACAGGGGCGGAAGAAAAGCGGCGCTTAAGCTCCCGAAAGGCCTCCACAGCAGCAGGGGACCAATCAGCAACATCAGCACCCTTCTTAGTCAAATCAGTCAATGGTTTAACAACATCAGAAAAACCAGCAATAAATCGACGATAAAAGTTAGCAAAGCCCAAAAATTTCTGAAGACTCTTAAGAGAAGAGGGTTGCGTCCAATCACAAATAGCCTGAACCTTGACAGGATCCATCTCGATGGAAGAGGGGGAAAAAATATATCCCAAAAAGGAAATCTTTTGAACCCCAAAAACGCACTTAGAACCCTTCACACACAAGGAATTAGACCGCAAAACCTGAAAAACCCTCCTGACCTGCTGGACATGAGAGTCCCAGTCATCCGAAAAAATCAAAATATCATCCAGATACACAATCATAAATTTATCCAAATAATCACGGAAAATGTCATGCATAAAGGACTGAAAGACCGAAGGTGCATTAGAAAGACCAAAAGGCATCACCAAATACTCAAAGTGGCCCTCGGGCGTATTAAATGCGGTTTTCCACTCATCCCCCTGCTTAATTCGCACCAAATTATACGCCCCACGGAGATCTATCTTAGAGAACCACTTGGCCCCCTTTATGCGAGCAAACAAATCAGTCAGCAGTGGCAACGGATATTGATATTTAACCGTGATTTTATTCAAAAGCCGATAATCAATACACGGCCTCAAAGAGCCATCTTTCTTAGCCACAAAGAAAAAACCGGCTCCTAAGGGAGATGACGAAGGACGAATATGTCCCTTTTCCAAGGACTCCTTTATATATTCTCGCATAGCAGCATGTTCAGGCACAGACAGATTAAATAAACGACCCTTAGGGTATTTACTACCCGGAATCAAATCTATGGCACAATCGCACTCCCGGTGCGGAGGTAATGAACCAAGCTTAGGTTCTTCAAAAACGTCACGATATTCAGTCAAGAATTCAGGAATCTCAGAGGGAATAGATGATGAAATGGAAACCACAGGTACGTCCCCATGCATCCCCTTACATCCCCAGCTTAACACAGACATAGCTTTCCAGTCAAGGACTGGGTTATGAGATTGCAGCCATGGCAATCCAAGCACCAACACATCATGTAGATTATACAGCACAAGAAAGCGAATAATCTCCTGATGATCCGGATTAATCCGCATAGTTACTTGTGTCCAGTATTGTGGTTTATTGCTAGCCAATGGGGTGGAGTCAATCCCCTTCAGGGGTATAGGAGTTTCAAGAGGCTCCAAATCATACCCACAGCGTTTGGCAAAGGACCAATCCATAAGACTCAAAGCGGCGCCAGAGTCGACATAGGCATCCGCGGTAATAGATGATAAAGAACAAATCAGGGTCACAGATAGAATAAACTTAGACTGTAAAGTGCCAATTGAAACAGACTTATCAAGCTTCTTAGTACGCTTAGAGCATGCTGATATAACATGAGTTGAATCACCGCAATAGAAGCACAACCCATTTTTCCGTCTAAAATTCTGCCGTTCACTTCTGGACAGAATTCTATCACATTGCATATTCTCTGGCGTCTTCTCAGTAGACACCGCCAAATGGTGCACAGGTTTGCGCTCCCGCAGACGCCTATCGATCTGGATAGCCATTGTCATGGACTCATTCAGACCCGCAGGCACAGGGAACCCCACCATAACATCCTTAATGGCGTCAGAGAGACCCTCTCTGAAATTCGCCGCCAGGGCGCACTCATTCCACTGAGTAAGCACAGCCCATTTACGATATTTCTGGCAGTATATTTCAGCTTCGTCTTGCCCCTGAGATAGGGACATCAAGGCCTTTTCCGCCTGAAGTTCTAACTGGGGTTCCTCATAAAGCAACCCCAAGGCCAGAAAAAACGCATCCACATTGAGCAACGCAGGATCCCCTGGAGCCAATGCAAAAGCCCAATCCTGAGGGTCGCCCCGGAGCAAGGAAATCACAATCCTGACCTGCTGAGCAGGATCTCCAGCAGAGCGAGATTTCAGGGACAAAAACAACTTGCAATTATTTTTGAAATTTTGAAAGCAAGATCTATTCCCCGAGAAAAATTCAGGCAAAGGAATTCTAGGTTCAGATATAGGAACCTGAACAACAAAATCTTGTAAATTTTGAACTTTCGTGGTGAGATTATTCAAACCTGCAGCTAAACTCTGAAAATCCATTTTAAACAGGTGAACACAGAGCCATTCCAGGATTAGAAGGAGAGAGAGAGAGGAAGGCTGCAATATAGGCAGACTAGCAAGAGATTCAATTACAAGCACACTCAGAACTGAAGAGAAGAAAAAAAAAATCTTCAGCAGACTTCTCTTTTCTCTCCTTTGTCTGTCAATTAATTTAACCCTTTTGTGGCCGGTCAAACTGTTATGGTTCTCAATGGCAAGAGAACATAGCCCAGCAAACATAAGAACTAGCTCTTGGAAGGATGGAAACTAAACTGACCATGAACTAAACCTGCCGCACAACTAACAGTAGCCGGGTAGCGTTGCCTGCGTTTTATCCCTAGACGCCCAGCGCCGGCCGGAGGACTAACTAATCCTGGCAGAGGAAAATATAGTCCTGGCTCACCTCTAGAGAAATTTCCCCGAAAGGCAGACAGAGGCCCCCACATATATTGGCGGTGATTTTAGATGAAATAACAAACGTAGTATGAAAATAGGTTTAGCAAAATTGAGGTCCGCTTACTAGATAGCAGGAAGACAGAAAGGACACTTTCATGGTCAGCTGAAAACCCTATCAAAATACCATCCTGAAATTACTTTAAGACTCTAGTATTAACTCATAACATCAGAGTGGCAATTTCAGATCACAAGAGCTTTCCAGACACAGAAACGAAACTACAGCTGTGAACTGGAACAAAATGCAAAAACAAACAAGGACAAAAGTCCAACTTAGCTGGAAGTTGTCTAGCAGCAGGAACATGCACAGAAAGGCTTCTGATTACAATGTTGACCGGCATGGAAGTGACAGAGGAGCAAGGCTAAATAGCGACTCCCACATCCTGATGGGAACAGGTGAACAGAGGGGATGATGCACACCAGTTCAATTCCACCAGTGGCCACCGGGGGAGCCGAAAATCCAATTTCACAACACCTCAGTCTGTTTAGTTAAGTCTGGCCTCCTTTGCTGAAACCTATTTCATTCCTGTGTTTGTGACTTCCATCTTAACTCACAGTCAATATGTGTGGGGGGCTGCCTTTTTCTTTGGGGAATTTCTCTGAGGCAAGCTAGGCTTTATTTTCTATCTTTAGGGGTAGTTAGCTCTTAGGCTGTGAAGAGGCATCTAGGCAGAGTCAGGTACGCTCCACGGCTATTTCTAGTTGTTGTGATAGGATTAGGGGTTGCGGTCAGCAGAGCTCCCACTTCCCAGAGCTTGTCCTGTATTACTAGTTTGCTCATCAGGTCATTCCTAGTGCTCCTAACCACCAGGTCATCATAACAATTATCTGGATGTGTGGGACAGGCCTTAGTCTGGGAGCTATAACTTTTTTATTTTTCTGCTGATGAAGCTGCATGGAAGCTTATTTTTTGTAGGACAATATTACGTTTTCAGTGGTAACATTTTTATTTACATCCGTCTTTTTTATCGGGTTTTATTGCACTTTTTGTTTGGCTGTACGATGATAAAGCATTGTTTTTTGCCTGTTTTTTTATTTTTTATTTTTTACAGTGTTCACTAAAGGGGTTAACTAGTGGGACAGTTTTATAGAGCGGGACGTTACGGATGCGGCGATACCAAATATGTGTGCCTTTATTGTTTTTTTTATTTACATAAATACATGTATTTATTGTAAAAAAATATATTTTTTTGCTTTAGTTAGGGATTTTTTTAAAAATCCCCAAGAATTATAGAGCGGGTCCTTACGGATGCGGCGATACCAAATATGTGTGCTTTTATTTATTTTTTTTAATTTACATAAATAAATGTATTAATTGGAAAAATATATATGCGTCATGCGTCAGCATGAGGCCGAGGTGATCGCGGTGACGTACTATTACTGCTCTGGGCACAAATGCACCTCCCGTAGAGCAGTACTAGTATGGAGCCTGTCGCAAAGGAGTTAAAGAAGCAGCCAAGAGGCCCATGAATACTCTGAAGGAGATGCAGTGATCCACAGGTCAGGTGGGAGAATTTGTCCACAAGACAACTATTAGGACTCATTCTCACATGCTAGAAACTCGGATGAGTCTCGCACGTCAATACCTGGCACTGCACCCGGCACTCAGGAGCGGAGCTTGCGGCTGCATGTATTGCTACGTGGCCGCACGCTCCGATCCGAGTGCTGGGTGCAGTGCCGGGTATTGACGTGCGAGACTCATCCGAGTTTCTTGCATGTGAGAATGAGCCCTTAGTCGTATACCCCACAAATCTGGCCTTTATGTAAGAGTGGCAAGAAGAAAACCATTTCTGAAATCAAGCCATAAGAAGGCCTGTTTGCAGTTTGTAAAAAAACATGTAGGGGACACAATTAGCACATGGAAGAAGATGCTCTGGTCAGATGAGACCAAAGTAGAACTTTTGGGGTTAAATGCAAAAAGCTATTGTGTGGTGTGTGGTAGAAAACTAATACTGCACATCACCCTGAAACCACCATCCACATCGTCAAACATGGTGGTGTCAGCATTATGACATGGGGATACTTTTCTTCATCAGAGACAGGGAAGCTGGCCAGAGTTTATGGAACGATGGATGGAGCAAAATACAGGGCAAACCTGGAGGAAAACCTTGTAGAGGCAGCAAAAGTCTAGAGATTGGGGCATAGTTTCACCTTACAGCAGGACAATGATCTTAAACATACTGCCAGAGCTACTGTAAGGGGGTGCCACATCCCTACCCCCTTAAAGGTGTATAGTTGTATAATAAGTCATGCTGCTATGTACATATTATGTCGCTTTGTGTTAGAAATGGATTTATTCCACTTGGTTCAGCATTGATAGGGTAAGTGTAGTTTCCTTAGTCAGACACTAGTTGGGGACAATATTATACATAGTTATGTAGGCTGACTATGTCAAGAGGAAAGTATCTTCCTGTTTAGAGTGAGTAGGGGCCTATAGCCCGTGCTGGGCAGACAGCTCTGCAATGTTCAAGCGATACAGCCAGCCATTCAGAGCCCGGATGGGCAGCAAGTACAGCTGAGGCAGCAGTGCAACCACAGTTCAGGACAGAAGCTAGAGAAGCGGTCCATGACCAATACAGGGACAGAGGTCGCTCACCATCTGGCAGATCATTGCTTGGGCTGACGCCCTCCATGCCGGACAAAACGGACAAGGGAACACTCAGGTCTCATGAGCTCACACCGGGAGGATGCTATGTTATTGCATGAGGTGATACGACCCTGTAGGGAGCGTAGGGAGAGCGGAGAATGGGAACTCTCTGGAACCTAATGTTGATGATGTAACTGTTCAGAATGTGCTGTGACAAGCAAGTAGTAAAGTTCATCGCTTTAAGTTTGAAAAGGACTCTGCCTCCTATTGTGCAACGGAAGCAGCGGAACTCCAGCCAGCCTGATGGGACCCAATTGGTGCACAGGGTGAAGTGAAAGGTATGCTGCAGAAGGGACATTGTTCGTAATTAACTGGGGGCCAGAGCGCGTGTAACCAGTTATCTTCAGCCACGACTACGGCCCTGGCTCAGCCTTTTACACTACAATAGAATGGGTTAGATCAAAGCATATTTGTCTTATCTAGGAAGAGTAGCTAATCGGCTATCTGATATTCACTGGAGATCCTGATGGTAGATGTGGCACTCCAGGAGTTTGGGTACCACAGTAGTGCTACCTACCTGTCGGGGAGGATAGTGCTATGCCTGGAGACAAAAGGGACCCCTTTGGCAGGTTATCCCACACACAACACCTTCTAACGCCAGGCCAGGAGGCGGAGCTCAAAACTCTGTTTTAGGGGAGCTTCCCTGAGATATATATAGATCCTGGTCTGGAGGAGGAGTCATTTCAGTTCAGTCTGGAGCAGACAGTGAAGGGAGAGGAGTGATTAGGAGCTCAGGGAGGCTGCAATTGGGCCTCCTGTGAGCCAGAGTGCAGAAACCGGGCACCAGGAGCCCGAGGTTGTGGATAACTACAATGTCCACAGCAGAACCGAAGGGCATAGGACTATAAGTATATTGCCCATACCATACCTGAGGTACAGCAGCAGTTAGAGCCTGGAGCCACCCTGTCAGAGACCCTAAGAAAACGTCTCAAGCTGCCTGCCGTGCAGGTACTCTCCCAGGACAGGAGAGAAAAGTGGTACCTTGCCAGCAAACTACAGGGAGCAAGGGACCAGGAAAGCAGCGCATAGTGGAAGGCTCCCAACCTGACGAGCCAAGGGGATTTCCGCTTGTTTCCGGGCTGCCTAGACTCCTTCTGTACCTGTTGCTGGTACCCTGGACTGTGGCCTACTATCACCAGTAAACCAGCTAAAGACTGCAACCCTGTGTCTCTGGTTATTTACCGGCAACACATCATCCCTGCCATACAACTTGGGAGCCCTGGGGACCCCGCTTCACCTGTGGGAAGTGTCACCATCTTGCTGCCACAACATCACCCCAGAGGACCCCTTTAGGGCTGTCCCACACGTCCAGATAATTCCGGTACCGGAATAAATCGGTACCGGAGTTATCCGTGTCCGTGTGCCTGGGAACTCACGGAGGCCATACCTGCGGCACACGTGTGCCGCCCGTATGGCGAGTGGGTACCACACGGAGCGTGTGGTACCCACTCTGCATGGTGCTGAAGCTGCGATTCATATCATCCCTGCAGCAACGTTTGCTGTAGAGAAAATATGAAGAATAGTGTTTAAAATAAAGATCTATGTGTCCGCCGCCCCCCCACCCCCTGTGCGCCCCCCCGCTGGTCAGAAAATACTTACCCGGGTCCCCCGTCGGCTGTCGCTCCTTCCTGGTCTGGCCGCGGCTTCTCCTGCATGCGGTCACGTGGGCCCGATCATTTACAGTCATGAATATGTGGCTCCACCTCCCATAGGGGCGGAGCCGACTATTCATGATTGTAAATGATCGGCCCCACGTGACCGCATACAGTAGGAGGCGCGGCCAGACCAGGAAGGAGCGAGGGAGCGGGTAAGTATTTTCTGACCAGCGGGGGGGCGCACAGGGGGTGGGGGGGCGGCGGACACATGGATCTTTATTTTTAACACTATTCTTCATATTTTCTCTATAGCAAACGCTGCTACAGGGAAGATATGAATACCGGCTTCAGCACCATGTGGGGGGGACAGCGCTTACTGTAGCGCTGTCTCCGGCACGCACACGGACCCCAGACGGAGAATGTCCGTGTGAGGTCCGTGTTTTACGCGGACCCATTGACTCTATTGGGTCCGTGTAAAACGTGCGCTCCCACGAACACTGACATGTCTCCGTGTTTGGCACACGGAGACACGGTCCGCAAAAAATCAATGACATCTGAACAGATGCATTGATTTTTATGTGTCTACGTGTGTCAGTGTCTCCGGTACGTGAGGAAACTGTCACCTCACGTACCGGAGCCACTGACGTGTGAAACCGGCCTCAAGCAGCGTCGGTCCCTATTGACCAAGAACCACAGGTGGCATCACAAAAATAGACTTTCACAATTCCCTTAAAAGACCTTTCCCCTTTAATTGAGTCCCAGGGCCACAGACCGGGTCAAGCCACCGTGACATCCCCTTTAAGTGCGACCGGACCCTGTACCCAGTATCCCCATTGCCCTGGTGGGCGACTCATAGAGTCCAGCTTCAGCTGCAGGTAGCCGCCAGGTACCACTTCCAGGTATTGACCGGTACTGCAGGTGCTGACTCCAAAGGTCAATTACGCTGACAAGTAGTGGACTTGGAGTAACTTGGAAAGACAGGATATGGGCTCTGTTCAGACTGCACAGGTTCTGTATCCTCAAACATGGGTTTACCGTGACTGAGAGGAGCCAGAAGACCGCAGCATCTGATTTCTCCTACTCCTGCAATGATTAGAAGAACTTCATTTTCATATTAAACAGTGTCAATTTCTTTTAGCAGTGCAGGGGTTTGTGATGGAACAAATTATGAAAGGTTCTCCATTTTGTGCTAGATTCTCCATTTTGTGTTTTTGACTCTATTTTCTTGCTGCTTAAAGATAAATTCTGTTATTTAATTAGGTAAAAGGTTACAGCTGCCATGAAGTAACTTTATCTTTTTGTTCACAAGCCTGGTATGCAACTAGGCTATGTTTCATAATTGGTATAAAGACCTTGAGTTTTCTGTCTCGAGCCAGATAATAGATTCGGGGGTGTATCACTATACAAGACTGAGGCATCTGTTAGAAAAACATATACTATGCCAAAAAGACATGACTATATCTGTAGTTTCTATTTTTCCTGTATCCTCATGGGTTAAGTTTTTCCTGCATTCTTATAGGTTAAGAATTGTGAGCGTGTTCTTATGCTGATTGGTTGAAGTATAATTTCTATGACAATGATAAGTCATACAGAATAAACGGGGGCCAGAGATCTGCTCGATCCCCCATACAGAGACACACGTCTCCGTCTGGTCATTTTCAGTGGCCAGCAACACCTTGTATATTAATTTGGAAATCACTGGGTTAACCGTGAAGGATCAATTTAAATCCTCCCTCAACAGTTGGCGCCCGTGAACGTGGGGCTCCAAGCAGGAATGCTTCTGCCCCTCGGAGGACAACAAGACAAAGGACCCTCGGACCGGACGCAGGCACTGGAAAATTGGGACTGATCATCCCCCACAACAACCACGGTAAGTTGGCAGTTATACTGTCCAGACTGACCGTTTGGTGTGGTTTCCTGTGTTTGTTGCTGCAAAGAGGATCTGAGGTTTGTCCCCGGAGGTGGGATGATTCTTGGGTGGAATCATAATCATATAGAAGTGTAGTTCCGTTGGAAGCCCAGTGCTCGAGCCGTACCTCATAAGGGACGGACACCCCGGATTGACCAGTGATGTAATTCTCTTTACAGTCAAAATATCCTGAATTCCTGATCACTGTTAGAATCAGGCGCGGTGAGGTGATCGAAGATTGGGTAGGATACGTAACTCAGGAATATATAGAAGTATACAGTATATATTTCCAGGGGTGTCCGGAGGGTTAAGTCTAAGACGCCCTCCTCCTTTCACTGAGTACCGCGTTTTTGGGTTGTCCCAGCGGGGGACAGAGAGAGACCCAGTGGAATAAAACCGTAAGGCCGTCGGTATTATGCACAACTAAGAAGGATATTTAACTCTAAAGGAGAATCAGTTTCTGTGGAAGAAAAAGAAGACTTTGAATTTGCGTGATGGATCTGATACCGTTAGTCTTATGATTCAAAGACGGGGAAAGAAATCTGTCAGGAATGCAGGAAAAATATTCTCAATTATGGGTTTTCCTAAGGGCGGGAGGCTACAGCCTACGTTATGGGACGAAGGTATCAGAAAGAACAAGGGAAGGTTGATTGATAATGGTTTGTTTAAAGATGCTGTGGAATTCCGTGGTCTGGCACATGAATTATGTGACGAAGGGTATGTGGAGGTAGAAGAGGAAGTGAGTTCTGATTGTCTCTGTTATTGCTATGTGGAAAAAGGAAAGCTGTCTACTCCTATGATAAAGTCTGGATGTTTTGTGGTGCAGGAAGGTATTGAGAAAGCGTTTGAGAATAATGTGTCAGAAAGACAAACAATTAAAAATGATGATCTGGAACAGGGGGTCTCCCTGCTTGATGATAAGGTCCCTCCCCAGGAAATCAAGCCTCTTCTCCCGACCGTAAGCTCTGTGCCCCTCAATCCCAAAGCACCAATATATACTGGGTTGCCAAAACTTAGTGCGCCTCCACCCTATGATCCGGCTGGGTGGATCTGTGATGTATGCGGAGTTACTAATTCTCAGTGTAGAGAGGTCTGTTACAATTGTGAAGCAAGAAGACCCGGAGTTGTAGCCCCCACCTTTCCCTTGCTAAACGCTGACAGCAATTCCCCGCTCCAAATACAGCCCCCCTTTCACAGCTGCAAGGACAGCAGCGTTCCTTATCAGCTCCAGCCCTCCCCACCTTACACAAATCCAGTCTCATACTAAAATATCCCTTTTAACCCTGTCTGGGAATCTCTCTCCCCAGCCCCGCCATGCAAATTCTCAGATCAAGAGCTTGTTTTAATTAGAGTAGATGACAGACCCAATAAACATACTCTTATAAAACCTATCCCTGTGGGACCTTTCCCTGAAGTTACTGCTCAGTTCGTAATCTCTTCTATATGTTCGGTAAATTTACTGGGGGCAGATTTATTATTACAGTTCTGCTCCAGGATATAATTCCAAGATGATGGTCAGCTGATACTTACGTTATATAACTCCTATGCAGATGAATATAAAGAGATGTGTATCCTACTTGCCCTTCCTACGGTTATGATGGTCCTGATAGACCCAGATTCTCCCCCAATAATGCCTGTAGAACCAGTAAAAGTGTTTCTCAAACCTGGTGCCCCTTTTTCTAAAGTCCATCAATACCCTTTGAAATATGATCAGGAGCAGTGTCTCAAGGGGCAAATACAAATGTTATTCGATCATGGTGCCCTGATACCCTGTGTTTCCCCATGTAACACACCCTTGTTTCCCGTTAAGAAAAAGACCCCACCCGGCCAACCCCCTGTGTACCGGCTGGTACAAGATCTACAGGCATTTAATGCAGTTACTGTTCCAGAAACTCCGGTGGTGCCTAAGCCACATACTCTTTTGTCCCAGATATCTCAGGATGCTGCTTGGTTCATAGTTATCGATCTCGCCAATGTCTTCTTCAGCATTCCATTACACCCAGATTGCCAGTTCTGTTTGCATTCATTTATCAGGGATGACAATTGACGTGGACAGTTATGCCAAAGGGGGGCCAGTCATAGCCCAAGAGTGTCAGGCCTACCTTGCCACTTATGGCCCCTTGCAACCAGGAGAGGCTATGGCCACCCCACATGATGTATATAGTATCCTTAACCAAGTACAACCTGGCCACATGTCCATGGCTGGACAGCTGCGATTTCAGTGTGCTATTCTCATGCCTACTAATGTGATTTTGAAAAGGTGCACTGTCCTAAACCCCGCTACTCCTTCTAGTTCCTATGGATGCAAAGGGGGGAGGAATAGGTGACATGGAAAAGGACACTCTTTTTCTTTCTAGAATGGATCCAGAGGAACAAGATTAGGTTTCCAAATCACATGATTGTCTAGAATTGATGTTTCTTGAAACGGCTGGTCTCTAGTGTGCCCATTCTAATGCTGATTTTGAGCTTTTTGTAGATGGATCCCGTCACCAAGATGACCAAGGACGCTACTGTACCAGATATGCTGTGGTCTCAGAACATGAGGTAATCAAGGCAGAGTCAATGTCAGCTCATATGTGTGCACAAGAAGCAGAGCAAACTAGCAGAAGGTAAGACTGTAAATATCTACACTGATTCCAGGTATGCTTTTGGCATTGCACACGATTATGGGCCTATCTGGAGAGCCAGGGCTTTCCTGACAGCAAATGGCCACCCCATTAAACATGCTGAGGCAGTCCAGCAACTTATGAATGCACTACAGTTTCCCACCCAAGCAGGCATCATAAAGGTAAAGGCACATACCAAAGGCACTGATGGATGGGCAAAGGGTAACGCACTGGCAGACCAGGCTGCCAAGAAAGCAGCAAGCACTCCTGTAGCCTCTCAAGTACATCACCTAGACACCCCACCATCTCCACTTGTGTTGAAAGACATCTTAGCCCGGTTACAAGAACAGGCAAGTAAGGAGGAGAAAAATAGGTGGCAAAAGATAGGGGCTTGCTCTGATACCGTCACTGGACTATGGGGGAGGGGTGAAAAGGTCTGCCTACCACAGGTACTGTACCCAATGATGGCACAGGTTCTGCACGGGAATGTGCACCACTCGAAGACGGCCATGTGTGACACCTTACAGAAACAATGGATTGCCCCCGGGTTTTCCACCTGCGCAGAAAGGCAGGTACAGAGCTGCATGATATGTGCCACACATAATCAGGGTAGGACAGTGAAAACCCCATCCAAACACACTCCCCGGCCCCTTTACCCATTCCAGAGACTGCAGAATGATTATATTCAATTACCCAGGGTAGGGACGTATGAGTATGTGTTGGTCTGCATTGATTTATTTTCAGGTTGGCCAGAAGCCTACCCAGTTGCCAAAGCTACGGCTAAGACAACGGCGAAGAAACTGATGGCTGAGATCATATGCAGGTATGGAGTTCCTGAAGTCATTGAAAGCGATCGGGGTTCCCATTTTACTGGAGAGATCATGTCAGAGGTAATGGCAGCACTGGGGGTAAGTCAAGCATTGCATACTCCATCCACAGAGCAGTGGAAAAGTGGAGAGACTAAATGGAACTCTTAAGCTTAAAATCCAGAAGGCAATGGCAGAGACTGGTAAACCATGGACAGAATGCCTTCCTCTAGCTTTGTTTTCAGTAAGATATACCCCAAACAGGAAGATAGGACTGTCACCGTATGAGATTCTGTTTGGCAGGAGCCACAATCTTGAATGTTTCTTTCCACAACAGTTGCAGCTCAAGTACCAGGTCTGACTAGTTATGTGCAGGCCTTACATGGACACCTTGCCAAAGTGCATTTAACTGTCTTCAGTTCTCTTCCAGACCCAGATAAGGTTACTGGACACCATGACTTTGTGCCAGGAGACCTGGTGTATGTGAAAAAGTTTGTGCGCAGAGATTGTCTCCAGACAAGATTTGAAGGACCCCACACGGTGATCCTGGTTACCCCCACTGCAGTAAAACTTGAAGGAAAGAGCACCTGGATCCACGCCTCACACTGTAAAAGAGACCGAACCAGTGTTTAGTCACAGAAGTGACTGAAGGGAAATGTTGCTGTTGTTTTTTATCCTGGAACTGAAGGCCATCCTCGCCCCTACCTTTTCGGCCCCTATTGCAAAAATAAGAATCCTGGTCCCACTATTCTCTGGGTAAACCTGACAGCCCCGGTAAATATCTGGCGATTTGATTTCTGTGATGTAGTTAAGTGCCCCGAGACTGAACGGGTGGTAGAGGGAATCATCCAGTTTTATATATGTGTTACCAGAAATTGACAACAATAATTGTTATTATTGGACAGATGCTGCCTGGAATACGGGAGATGATTGGGGATATAAATCTAGTGAAGCCATGTTCCCAAGGATGGGACGGGTAGGAGTCTTCGTGAGAGAATGCATCTAACAGCCCTTCTGCAACAACTTAGGGGCTGTAAATGGGGTAAAAGTTGTCACCCCCTCCTCCTAAATCTCGAAAGCCCCCAATCTGCTGACCTGCAGACATTTGTACTGGGAAGGCATTATAATTATGTATTTAGTAGTGGATACCATGGGAATTTAGGCCATATACAGCTCCAGGATATTAGTTTCAGACCAACCAAGGCCCCTGTTACCAGTACACCTAAAACAAGCCCAGGTGAGCGTTTGCAAAATGTAGTTAATGAAGTGATCCCCATTCCAGGTCTCAGTTGGCAAGAGGTTTTCTCCATAGAAACACAAACAACCCCAAGGAAAAACCTATGGTTAGAATGGGTGAGATACAATGTAAGAGTCCAGAACATCTCTGTAGGATGTATTGCTTGTGCTGCTGCGAATACACACCTATACACACATGCATTGCTTTTCCTGATGACAACACCACTGCCTGTGTCATGAATCTGTTGAAAGGTTTGAAGTCCACTGATTGCCCAGACTACGTCCCACTAATTCATAAGGAACCCAGACTAAGGCCATGTGCACACGTTCAGGATTGTTAGCGTTTTTTTCGCGTTTTTTCGCTATAAAAACGTGATAAAAACGCGAAAAAAAACGCTTACATAAGCCTCCTATTATTTACAGGGTATTCCGCATTTTTGGTGCAAATGTTGCGATTTTTTCCGCGAAAAAATCGCATAGCGGAAAAAAAAGCAACATGTTCATTAAAAATGCGGAATTGCAGGGATTCCGCACACCTAGGGGTCCATTGATCTGCTTACTTCCCGCACGGGGCTGTGCACACCATGCGGGAAGTAAGCAGATTATATGCGGTTGGTACCCAGGGTGGAGGAGAGGAGACTCTCCTCCACGCACTGGGCACCATATAAGTGGTCAAAAAATAAGAAATAAAATAATAAACAGTCCTATACTCACCCTCGATGTCTTGCCGCCTCCTCGCACGCTGCCGTTCGGTTTCTGTACCTGGTGTGCGCTGAAGGACCTCGCCGAATGACGTCACTGTCCTGTGATTGGTCGTGAGCGGTCATGTGACCGCTCACGTGACCGTGACGTCACGGGAGGTCCTGTGCGCACAGACCAGCTATACGGAACGGACGCCGGTGAGATGTCTGGGTGAGTATAAGCATTTTTTTATTTTTTTTATTATTTTTAAACATTCTATCTTTTACTATAGATGCTGCATAGGCAGCATCTATAGTAAAAAGTTGGTCACACTTGTCAAACGCTATGTTTGACAAGTGTGACCAACCTGTCAGTCAGTTTTCCAAGCGATGCTACAGATCGCAGGGAAAACTTTAGCATTCTGCAAGCTAATTACGCTTGCAGAATGCTAAAAAAACGCGAAAAAAACGGAAAAAAAACGCAAAAAAAAAAATGCGGATTTCTTGCAGAAAATTTCCGGTTTTCTTCAGGAATTTTCTGCAAGAAATCCGCAACGTGTGCACATACCCTAAAGGTCCCAGGAGAAGTAACCGTATTAGCTGACAATTACACCTGCTATAAATCCCACGACACCACAGGTACACCAGTAGGGATCTTCGAGACAGGTTTCTGCAAAGAGAACAGTTCTCTAGATACTGATTTGCTAATTAAACATACACAATATATGTACACCAAAGATACCTGATGAACCTACCAGAAAGAGAAGTTTTGATCAGCTCCACATGAGTTATGAAGAAGATCCACTAGTATATATTGATGCCATTGGAGTGCCAAGGGGGTTGCCTGACCAGTTTAAAGCCCAGAACCAGATTTATGCTGGCTTTGCTTCTATAATCCCACAGGTGCAGATTAATAAAAAATGTTGAATGGATCAATTATATATATTACAGTGAACAAAGATTTGTCAAATTATAGCTGTGATGCCTTCCAGGGTATAGTTGAGGATTTGGGCCCTAACACTTGTATGACCCGTGCTGCAACCCGACCTAAGAGAATTACACTGAATCCTGTCCAGACAAGATCACATGCAGTGATATGAGAAGCTGACACAGGATTGTGGTTGGTGGATAGTGGAGACATTAACTTTTGGGAGTAGGCTGACAGTAATCCTTTTGGGAAGGAGCTGTAGACCAGCATGTCATGTCGCCCCCCACCCCCAGAGAACCAACCACATCAGGTAGGGTAAGACAGATACAGGAGTATTATCCCTGGAGGCCCTCTGACTAGCTAGCTATGCAAAAACAATTGGCTGACCCTGAGAACCAACCTTTCTCATTTTACAAACAAATAATGACAATATGATAGATGTATAAGTACACCTGGGCAGGCCTAGGTAGTTAGGGAAAGCAACTCCGACTGGCACCTTCCTCAATCAAGAAGTAGACCCACCAGAGTACGATGGTACTGATCCAGGGGAGATCCCTAAGTATGTCCCCCTCAAGAGAGTAGACAGAACCCCCCATTCTCAGATGATGCTAAGAGATTTAGTTTAGGGACAGTGGGAGAACTCCATGTGAGGTTAGTGAAGGGTTCAGCTGCCTGGAGGCCTCTCGCTAGGGGAGAGTTTCTGAGGTGTCTGGATGAAGAAATCCACCTCCCCTTTTCCCATCACATGGACAGTCTCAAAGGATCTTTCTTTAAGGGAAAAAACTTAGTGTTTAGGGGGGATTGTCAAGGTGAAAATATATTTTCTTATATACTTTTTGTACTGCTATATCTTATACTGTGAAATAATAAGATTTTTCTCTCGCTTGTAGATATTAATGAAACTGTATTTAAAATGGCTGGTAACATGGCACCAGTCATGTGAAGACCAGTACCCCTCGAGTTTAGAGCTTGGGATAGTATCTCTGATGCTGGATATTAATTAACAAAATTTATCTAGGGGGGAATGTGAAGGAACAAATTATGAAAGGTTCTCCATTTTGTGCTAGATTCTCCATTTTGTGTTTTTGACTCTATTTTCTTGTTGCTTAAAGATAAATTCTGTTATTTAATTAGGTAAAAGGTTACAGCTGCCATGAAGTAACTTTATCTTTTTGTTCACAAGCCTGGTATGCAACTAGGCTATGTTTCATAATTGGTATAAAGACCTTGAGTTTTCTGTCTCGAGCCAGATAATAGATTCGGGGGTGTATCACTATACAAGACTGAGGCATCTGTTAGAAAAACATATACTATGCCAAAAAGACATGACTATATCTGTAGTTTCTATTTTTCCTGTATCCTCATGGGTTAAGTTTTTCCTGCATTCTTATAGGTTAAGAATTGTGAGCGTGTTCTTATGCTGATTGGTTGAAGTATAATTTCTATGACAATGATAAGTCATACAGAATAAACGGGGGCCAGAGATCTGCTCGATCCCCCATACAGAGACACACGTCTCCGTCTGGTCATTTTCAGTTGCCGGCAACACCTTGTATATTAATTTGGAAATCACTGGGTTAACCGTGAAGGATCAATTTAAATCCTCCCTCAACAGGTTAATCTGCTCAGTTGAGAGCTCCTGGAAGCTTTCCTGTGTTAAGGCTCTCAGCTATGCACTGTTAGCCACTCCCATCTCCTATATAAACTGGGCCAGGGTGCGTGCTCTGGCCCCCTCAAGTATAGGTGAGACATGCTGCTTTCTGGTATCTTCATGCAGTTGACCAATGGTATGCTAATATTTGACATTTCATATCTGCTGACATTCACCCTCCTATGTAGCATGGGATGGAATTATCTGATGGTTTAGTGCTAGGAGTTCGTGTCTGTTAGATCTGCAGGAGCATGTGTTTCTCACCTCATTATATCAAGCATAGATGCTATTACCTTTGAGGGCCTAGGCATATCTGGTGTCTTTATATTTAAGCACTTTCATTACTGTGTTCGTGTGTGTTTTTATCTTTTTGTAATTGGTAAATACATTTTCTAAAATCATTTTATACAACAAAAAGCTTCCGCGATTTTTCTCCGTTGTTTTGATTATCTGTATGTGGAGGTAGATTTATATGGTAGGTGACTAATTTTTGGTCACATTATGAATCTGGATTATGCCATATTAATAAACTGGGCCAGGCTAGCACACATTGTTAGGCTGGAGTCACACACAATGTATAAAAAATCTGTCCGATTTTGTCTGCTGAGAATCGCACAAATGTTCTTCGTATGGTAATCCGTATGTCATCCGTGTGCAATGCCAGGATGTGTTTTTTTTCTCAAAAAAGTATCAGTGTGTCATCCGTATGTCATCCGTATGGTGAGATTTTCTCACACACTTGCAAAATGAGCAAATAATCCCTGAGCCTTTCCTGTCACCTGCCCAATGCGTGAGAATTTCTCGCAAGTCACACTGATGGTCCGTGTGCTGTGCAATTTTTTCTCACAACCATAGACTTGCATTGGCGCTTCTCAGCTGAGATACGCGGACAATCACAGCATGCTGCGATTTCACTCGCATGCGTAATACGGCCGAGAAAACAACGGATGATGGGAGCTGCCCCATAGATTAACATTGGTCCGAGTGCTATGCGATTTTTTATCACATAGCACTCGTCCGTATTACAGACTAGAGTGACTATGGCCTTAGAGTTAGCTTTTTGCTGAATGGCTGGTGGTTGTTATTGAGAAAGCGTTTTTGTGGATTATCTGTGACTGTTGCTAGGTTTTGACTGTGTGATAATTCCCTTTCTTCTTCTACTTTGGTTTATAACCCCATCCTCCACTCCCTGCTGCATTCCTCTGTTATCTGAGTGAGTATATTTGTATGTTTGGCATTTTTCGTTATCCCTGTTCATATTACCTTGTTAGTCTAGTTGGTATATTATGGTACACTACATCTACCATCTTCCCTTGGTGGGGGAAGGGTACAGACTAAGCACGGATTCAGGAGCTAAGGCAAGGTACGTGGCCTCAGCGTCTTCGTCATCAGAAGTAATCCGGGGAACAGGGCGAGCTAGGGCGCCCCTAGCATTTAGGACAGAGACGGAGCCCCTGGTCCCGGGTCACCCGACAACAGAGTCGTGACAGGGATTCAAGGAAACATGACAGTGTAGGGAAGCTGAGGCGGGGTGTCAGCTTTCTCAATTTCATCATAAATGTGTATTCTCTTGGTTTGAACACATATCTAATATAATCAATTTGGGGCTAATAACAGCTCTTTTTGGTGATTCAGATCACCAAAAACAGCTGGCCTGCCCATCACTATACATACTGACTCCACAGGAAATCACTACTTTCTACTTCCTAGAAGTTCTCCCATCTGGAGGGCTTGCTAACTGTTAACTCTTCGGTGTTCTGCTTCTACACTATACAATACCTTCACCTCCCCAACACAAGTGGATTAATCATACTTTTGTAAAGCATAATAATACCATGCATGAAACGTCACATATACAAAATGCAGCGATATCATACATTACTTCATAGTACCAGGAACCTTGCGTTGCAAAGTCTCTCTCAGTCCGGTAAGACCTGCTACCACCCTGTAGGATTCAAGGACCAACTGGAGTTCCTCCGCCTGGTTGATGAATAGCAGAGACTTGGAAGATGCCATCGCTTTTACGTTCTCAACATCCGACCACCTAGAAGCTGTGGATAACTTTACTGGTCCATTATCATCCTGGTCTTCAAGAAGACACATTCTCGAGGTGGGGAGATTCCTGGGGAGAGGTCATTGGAACAATTGTTGGGACTGTGTGGGGACATCACCCAACTTACCGCATACCACATCACCCGGGCAGGAGAGGAAGCAAAAGAGTATACAGACATTACAGCAGGGGATCACAGCTTATTTTTTTTTGTTTGGCAAAACATTTCCCTGCCTGTTTTTAAACAATATTTTACTTCAAACTTAAAAAAAAGGATCATTTGTGATCCTGTGCTGTAATATCTATAAATACCGAGAAACACGGAGTAAACGACAACACTCAAAGAGAGATGGTATAAAACTCTTTTTATTAAAGATACAACTTACAACAACAATAACCCATACAATAAAGGGAAACAAGATAAAAATAAGGAGGAAACAATGCCAGTAACCAGTAAACAATGCCAGGAAACAATGCTACGTCCCCTTTTGAAGAAGCGGGCACGCGAAACGCGCGTCAGGGGTTGCGGGGAGATCATAGTGGATCCGGATTTACTATGGGTAAGCACTAGTGGCACTTTATATGTATGCTCCATTTTTTGGAGGCAGTCCTATAGGGGCGTTTAGTATGGTAACTGTCATACGTGTAAACTTAATAGATAGTTGAGCACTGCTGCATATATTTTTTACCCAGGCTGTACTGATTAGGACGCATCATGGGGAAGCACTAGAATGCACTTTACATGTATGCTCTATTCCAGGGGCATTTCTACATGGGCGTGTAGTATGGCATCATGCCTGGGTGGAGATCCGTTTACATGTATGAGGAATATACGCCGTAGTACTGCAACATACACTTTACCCAGATCATATTAGTGACCGCTTTGATCTCCTCTGGTTACTGGCATTGTTTCCTCCTTATTTTTATCTTGTTTCCCTTTATTGTATGGGTTATCGTTGTTGTAAGTTGTATCTTTAATAAAAAGAGTTTTATACCATCTCTCTTTGAGTGTTGTCGTTTACTCCGTGTTTCTCGGTATTTATATGTATTTTGGAGTACTACACTATAGTTTAACATTGGATATATAAGATAGGGAGAGTTTGATATTTAAACATGCTCTTGGCCCAGGTTCTTAATACGTGCTACTTGATTTTGTTATTCATGTGCTGTAATATCTGTATACTTTTTCCTCCCCCCCCCTGCCCAGGAGACAGATATGGTATGATCAGACCCTGTAATGACACACCGCAGAGCAGGGGCATATTTATAAGATTATCTCTGCACAGGAACATTTTATTTAAAAACAGCCAATTGTGCAAGTCATTATTATTCCAAGATCTATAGATTAAAATTAACTTTTTTTGTGGGAAAACCCCTTTAACCCCTTAACAACCAGGTCATTATGATTCTCCAAGTCATTATGAGTTCATAGACACCAAACATGTCTAGGTTCTTTTTTATGAAAAAAATCCCAAATTTGGTAAAAAACAAAAATAGCGCCATATTCCGAGACCTGTAGAGTCTTCATTTTTCATAATCTTGGTTGGGTGAGGTCTTTTTTTTTGCACACCGAGCTGACATTTTTATTGATACCATTTTGGTGCAGATACGATCTTTTGATCGCCCGTTATTGTATTTTTTTGCAGTGTAGCGGTGACCTAAAAATGTAATTCTGGAGTTTTACATTTTTTTCTCATTACACTGTTTAGTGATCGGGTTAATTATTTTCTATATTGATAGAGCGGGTGATTCTGAATGCAGCGATACCAAATATGCGTATATTTGGAATTTTTTATTGTTTTATTTTGAAAGGGGGGATGATTTCAACTTTTATTTTTTTTAATTTTTTAAATATTTTTTGCATGCTTCAATAGTCTCCATGGGAGACGAGTAGGGTTGAGCGACTTTTACTTCTTTAGGATCGAGTCGGGTTTCGCGAAACCCGACTTTCTCAAAAGTCGAGTCGAGTGAAATCGGCCGATTATCGTGAAAAGTCGGGGATCGACCGAGACATGAAACCCAATGTAAGCCAATGGGGAATCAAAGACGGCAGTGAGTGGAGGACAGGAAAACACCTACAGTGCCCATTTAAATGCCAAAACCACCAATTCTTGTTACTTAAGCTTGTCAATCTTAATTTACCTTATAATAATAGTTAGGCTTTGAAAATTGGTTGAAAATTGGGGGTCATTTGGCTAAAGTTGTGGGGGGGGGGGGGGTAGGGCTGGCTCAAGTTTTTTGTGGGCCCAGGAAACGCGGACTACATCACGGCGGTGGAGCAGGGAGAGGTCAGTATTTCAACTTTGCAAGTGTTGTGATCCTGAGCAAACAGGGGGGGCACACTCGTTCGCATTGGCACTGGCACAGGGCCCCTCAAAGTACGGCATTGTGTTTGACAGCGGGGGCGCCTCCCACCGGCAGAGACACTTTTGCGTACTATGAGGGGCCCTGTGCCAGTGACGTCGCGAACGAGTATGCCCTCCCCACCTGATGAAGGAACCTGCACTTTCATCTGCGCCTTCCTCTTTGTCCCCGTGTAAGGTGGTATAGTATGCGGGAAGGGGAACCAGACTTTCAGGAGGGTCAGATTCTGGCTGTGTAGAGTGCAAGCGGAATGTAGTGGTCTGGGTAAATGTACCAGCAGACTCATCTAGCAGTGGCTGGGCAATGGGCAGGATGAGGAGGAAACACAGATATAGGCCCAAACAATAAAGTAGGCTAAATGCAGTTCAAAATTGGTAACAGAACTAAACAGGCGGCATTGCTTTGTTCAGTGGAGGACAACTGCTTGAGTGGCAGACACAGTTAGTAGGCCCACATAATAAAGTGGGCCAAATAAAGTTCAAAATTGGTAACAGGAGTAAACAGGTGGCACTGCTTTATTCAGTGGAGGAGAACACCAAGGAGCGGCAGACACCGTTAGTAGGCCCAACCAAACTAGTAGGCCAAATGCAGTTTCATATTCTAAATACAGGCCGAAAGCCTGAAGATTGAAGCTCAGCTTTTTTCAGTGGAGGACAACACCAAGGAGCGGCAGACACCGTAAGTAGGCCCTACCAAATAGTAGGCCAAATGCAGTTTCATATTCTAAATACAGGCCGAAAGCCTGAAGATTAAAGCTCAGCTTTTTTCAGTGGAGGACAACACCAAGGAGCGGCAGACACCGTTAGTAGGCCCAACCAAACTAGTAGGCCAAATGCAGTTTAATATTCTAAATACAGGCTGAAAGCCTGAAGATTGAAGCTCAGCTTTTTCCAGTGGAGGACAACACCAAGGAGCGGCAGACACCGTAAGTAGGCCCTACCAAACTAGTAGGCCAAATGCAGTTTCATATTCTAAATACAAGCCGAAAGCCTGAAGATTGAAGCTCAGCTTTTTTCAGTGGAGGACAACACCAAGGAGCGGCAGACACCGTTAGTAGGCTCAACCAAACTAGTAAGCCAAATGCAGTTTCATATTCTAAATACAGGCCGAAAGCCTGAAGATTGAAGCTCAGCTTTTTTCAGTGGAGGACAACACCAAGGAGCGGCAGACACCGTTAGTAGGCCCAACCAAACAAGTAGGCCAAATGCAGTTTAATATCTGATGTAGGCCAAAAGCCTGAAAATTGAAGCTCAGCTATATTCAGTGGAGGAGACAAGCAAGGAGCGTCAGACACCATTACTAGGGCCCTACCAAACTAGTAGGCCAAATGCATTTTCATATTCAAAATGTAGGCCGAAATCCTGACAATAGAAGCTCAGCTTTGTTCAGTGGAGGAGAAAAGCCAGGAGCGGCAGACACCGTTACTAGGGCCCAACCAAACAAGTAGGCCAAATGCAGTTTAATATCTGATGTAGGCCGAAAGCCTGAAGATTGAAGCTCAGCTTTGTTCAGTGGAGGAGAAAAGCAAGGAGCGGCAGACACCGTTACTAAGGCCCAACCAAACAAGTAGGCCAAATGCAGTTTAAAATTTCCTATAGGCCGAAAGCCTGAAGATTGAAGCTCAGCTTTGTTCAGTGGAGGAGAAAAGCAAGGAGCGGCAGACACCGTTACTAGGGCCCAACCAAACAAGTAGGCCAAATGCAGTTTAATATCTGATGTAGGCCGAAAGCCTGAAAATTGAAGCTCAGCTATATTCAGTGGAGGAGACAAGCAAGGAGCGGCAGACTCCGTTACTAGGGCCCAACCAAACAAGTAGACCAAATGCAGTTTAAAATTTCCTATGGGCCGAAAGCCTGAAGATTGAAGCTCAGCTTTGTTCAGTGGAGGACAGCTGTATTGAGTGGCGCAGACAGACACAGGTAGTAGGCCTAAAATAAAAAAGTAGGCTCTATGCAGTTTAAAATAGGTTACAGGGGTACACAGGCAACATTGGTTTGGTCAGCGGCGGACGATTGCAAGGAGTGGCACAGACTTAGTAGGCCTAAAATAAAAAAGTAGGCTTTATGCAGTTTAAAATAGGTTACAGGGGTACACAGGCAGCATTGGTTTGGTCAGCGGAGGACGATTGCAAGGAGTGGCGCAGACTTACTAGGCCTAAAATAAAAAAGTAGGCTCAATGCAGTTTAAAATAGGTTACAGGGGTACACAGGCACAATTGGTTTGGTCAGCGGAGGACGATTGCAAGGAGTGGCGCAGACAGACTTACTAGGCCTAAAATAAAAAAGTAGGCTCAATGCAGTTTAAAATAGGTTACAGGGGTACACAGGCAGCATTGGTTTGGTCAGCGGCGGACGATTGCAAGGAGTGGCGCAGACTTACTAGGCCTAAAATAAAAAAGTAGGCTCTATGCAGTTTAAAATAAGTTACAGGGGTACACAGGCATCATTGGTTTGGTCAGCGGAGGACGATTGCAAGGAGTGGCGCAGACTTACTAGGCCTAAAATAAAAAAGTAGGCTCAATGCAGTTCTACACTGGTAACAGGAGTAAAATGGCGGCAATGTTTTGTTCGGTGGAGGACAACTGGAAGAAGTGGCTGACACAGTAAGTTGGCCAAAATAGTAAAGTGGGCTAAATGTCTGCAAAATTTTTTTCCCTAAATAAACAGGTGGCAAAGATAGGTACAGGGGTGGGTTCCTCAGCTGAGTAGCAGACAGTGGTAGTTCGCGCACAGTATTAACTGGTCTAAATGGAGGGCAGGGCCTCTGTATATTTTTTATATCATCTATCATTTCAACAAATTTGTATTGGCAGTGCCATTGAAGGATTTAACAGCACAGACTAAACAGTGGTGGAGCAGTGAGAGGTAAGTTTTGCAAGTGGTAGAGCACTGTTTGAGCTGGGGGTGGGGGAACACTCTCTCGTGGGCGGCGGTACTGGCCCAGGGCCCCTCATATTACGACGGTGTGTCTGACATTAGGTGTGCACCACCACCGCCAGAGACACTTCATTGTACTATGAGGGACCCTGTTCCAGTGCCGTCGGCCAAAAGTGGGCACACCCACCTGTCCAGGCAAACGGCACTCGCACGGATGCTTGCGCCAAGTGGTGACCACGGCCCCGTGGTGGGAGTCAGCCCATTTAGGGAGGTGTAAAAATGGCCTATGGTGGACATTCAGCAGCTGCAAATGGAGGAATTGGAGCAGTCAGTAAGAGGAGTCCAAAAGCAAGACCTTTTTACAGGAAAGCTACGTGTCAGCAGGGGAAGGTGGGGCAAAATAATTAGAAATCCATAATTGGTTCATTTTAATGAAGGTTAGATCATCAACATTTTGGGTAGCCAGACGAGTCCTTTTTTCGGTCAGTATTGAACCAGCAGCACTGAAGACTCTTTCTGATAGCACACTAGCAGCTGGGCAAGCGAGCTCCTGTAATGCATATTCTGCCAATTCAGGCCAGGTGTCTATTTTAGATGCCCAGTAATCAAAGGGGAATGACGTGGGAGGGAGAACATCGATAAGGGAGGAAAAATAGTTCGTAACCATACTGGACAAATGTTGTCTCCTGTCACTTTGAATTGATGCAGCAGTACCTGTCGTGTCTGCGGTCATTGCGAAATCACTCCACAACCTGGTCATAAAACCCCTCTGTCCAACGCCACTTCTGATTTGTGCACCTCTAACACCTCTGCCTTGTTGCCCCCTGCAGCTCGTGTGAGAACCATCACCGCCGCTGTGTGCTGGGAATGCCTGAACCAAATGGTCTACAAGAGTTGCTTGTTTGGTAGCCAATATTTGCTCAAGGTTCTCATGTGGCATGATATTTAGCAATTTCCCTTTATAGCATGGATCCAGAAGGCAGGCCAACCAGTAATCGTCATCGGTCATCATTTTGATAATGCGGGAGTCCCTTTTTAGGATACGCAAGGCATAATCAGCCATGTGGGCCAATGTTCCAGGTGTCAAATCACTGCTTGTGCTGGGTTGAGGAGCACTTTCTGGCAAATCAACATCACTTGTCTCCCGCAAAAACCCTGTACCTGACCTTGCCACGCCACCAGTTTCTATTGCCCCCTGAGAAGCTTCCTCCTCCCATAAATATTCATCCCCATCATACTCCTCCTCCTCCTCTTCGTCCGCCACCTTGTCCAGGAGAGTTCCCTGAGCAGACAATGGCTGACTGTCATCAAGGCTTCCCTCATCCTCGGCTGCAGATGCTTGCTCCTTAATGTGCGTCAAACTTTGCAACAGCAGACGCATTAGTGGGATGCTCATGCTTATGATGGCGTCGTCTGCACTTACCAGCCATATGCATTCCTCAAAACACTGAAGGACTTGGCAGAGGTCTTGTAGCTTCGACCACTGCACACCTGACAACTCCATGTCTGCCATCCAACTGCCTGCCCGTGTATGTGTATCCTCCCACAAATACATTACAGCACGCCTCTGTTCGCACAGCCTCTGAAGCATGTGCAGTGTGGAGTTCCAACTTGTTGCAACGTCGATTATTAGGCGGTGCTGGGGAAGCTTCAATGATCGCTGATGGTTCTGCATATGGCTGGAGTGTACGAGCGAACGGCGGATGTGCGAGCAAAGTCTTCACACCTTCAGGAGCAGGGCGGGTAACCCCGGATAACTTTTTAGGAAGCACTGCACCACCAGGTTCAAGGTGTGAGCCAGGCAAGGTATGTGTTTCAGTTCTGAAAAGGCTATGGCAGCCATAAAATTCCTTCCGTTATCACTGACTACCTTGCCTGCCTCAAGATGTACACTGCCCAGCCATTAATGAGTTTCTTGCTGCAAGAACTCGGCCAGAACTTCCGCGGTGTGTCTGTTGTCGCCCAAACACTTCATTTCCAACACAGCCTGAGGACGCTTACTAGTAGCTGTTCCATAATGAGACACCTCGTGTGCAACACTGGCAGCTGCGGATGGAGTGGTCGTGCGACTGCGCTCTGTGGACGAGCTTTCGCTTCTGCTGGAGGAGGAGGAGGAGGAGGGGTGGCAAATGCCTACAGCCAACTGTTTCCTAGACCGTGGGCTAGGCAGAACTGTCCCACTATGGCTGTCCCCTGTGGACCCTGCATCCACCACATTAACCCAGTGTGCCGTGATGGACACGTAACGTCCCTGGCCATGCCTACTGGTCCATGCATCTGTTGTGAGGTGCACCTTTCTACTGACTGATTGCCTCAGTGCATGGACAATGCGGTCTTTGACATGCTGGTGGAGGGCTGGGATGGCTTTTCTCGCAAAGAAGTGTCGACTGGGTAGGTCATAGCGTGGTACTGCGTAGGCCATCAGGGCTTTGAAAGCTTCGCTTTCAACCAACTGGTAGAGCATCATCTCTATCGAGATTAGTCTAGCAATATGGGCGTTCAAACCCTGTGTACGCGGATGAGAGGATGAGTACTTCCTTTTCCTAATGAGAGTCTCTTGTAGGGTGAGCTGGACTGGAGAGCTGCATATGATGGAACTAGCGGGGGTGGTGGTGGACATGGCAGATTGAGAGAGGGTTGGTGAGGGTATTCTTGCTGTTGGCCTACATACAGTGTTTCCTACCAACAACCTGGTGATTCCCTGACTGCTTTGGCCTTGCGAGTGCAGCGCCCCAGAGTCCTGGTCGTTGCAGTACTGTGGCTCCGCCGCTAAGGGGGGCTATGGTACGTCTGATGGCACTGAAGGAGTTAATCTGACCAGGTATCACAGACACCAATACATTTCACAGTCGGGCCTCCAGGGGGAGCTAAGGGTACTATTCATTAGGCCACTCCTCACATACTGGTAAAACTGGGGGTCAGGCAGGAAGTTAGAGAGAACGCTGACTGGGTTGGAACCAGGCAACACCTTGTGGCAGAGGGTGTTGTAGGGGAAGATTCGGTAGGGTCCTTGTCAGGGGTGGGATCCTGACAGAGGCCTGGCAAACAGAGAGAAAGCTACGGGACCGCGCCTGCACTTCATAGCGGCGGTGCCCTAAGGAAGGACAAGAAGCGAGATTTATTGTGCTGAGTGAGAAACGAGATCAAAGCAAGAAGGAGAATACCAGTAGGAGTCGTACTGTAAGATCGAGGCAACATCCTACTGAGGCGTAAACAACCGGCGGCCGGAACGCCGAGGAGGTACAGAGCTCTAAGCCATACTTCAAACCAACGGCAGGACAGTCAGTCACAGGCGGGCTGTCTCACCTAAATCACCTACGCAGACATAGGGGGCAACCTTTGGAGAGGGGCGACTCTAGGGTCCCGGAAGAGCTCCGAGCCTACCCGTCATACGGGTGCGTCCCAACCCTAACACCTGGGAGGGACGGAAGATTAGCAGAAGATCATCTAATCGAGTTGTGAGGGAACACGAGAAACAGACACAACGGTTGTGGGGACTATCCCGTAAGCACAGCAGGGGAGGACCACAACACATAGCGCTAGCAGGAAGGCACAGATTTCCACCTGCAAGGAGAACTCTGGAGGTGCCATTGGACCGGCCGGACTTGCGCAGCCTGGTGAACCGTATTCCGGACTGAGGACCCAGAGACCTTCAGTAAAGAGGTAAAGAGACTGCAACCTGGTGTCCTCGTTATTTACTGCACCGCACCACCACCGCTATCCACATCTATTACTGTACGCCCCTCAGCAGGGTCATGGACCGGGTCTAGCCATTGTGACAACCCCAGAGCAGAGACTTAGAGGCCCGGTACCGGGTACCCCTCGGCCCTGCGGTAGTGGGGACGCTACAACTTGGCGTCACGAACAGGATCTACTTAAGCCTGAAGAATCAGGTCATGTGTGCCTTGGAACTGTGATTTATTGTACTTGGACTGTGACTTATTGCAAAGACTGTGCTGTGCCACTTGCCGCCAAAATCCGCCGCCATTACAGCGCTGAGGAGAGCGCAGGAGAAGAAGAAGGGCGTGGAGTGGGCGTGGACAAGCTGGAGAGCGCGAAAGACAATGGCCGCCCAGTCTAAATATTGTTGCATCCTAAGGATGCATCGACCCCCGTCACCGGAGGATTACTCTGATATGCCCCCGCTGGAGGATCTGGATCCGTGGGAGCTGTCGATGGGGCATCCTTTGCCTGCGCGGTCCCCAGCCCGTGTGCCTCCCCCAGGGGAAAGGAGTGACGCTGGAGGAGTCATCCCAGGTAGGGGTACTGAGTGCCGCGGCCCCCAGGGAGACCGCATCACCTCTGCACCAGACCCGGCCGCCGCTGCGGCCACTGGCGCCCCAGCATTCCTGCCGTCTGCTCCCAAAGAACCGGGGGGGCCAGACATGGGGCCCTTCCCTTGGGGAGAGTACAGGAATCACCTGATTGCAGAGTTCCAGCGAGAAGTGGAGCGGGAGGCGCGTGGTGAGCTGCTGGAGGGCTCCCTGCCGAAGTGGGGCGTCATGATTGTTTACCTGCCCCAGACAGGAAAGGGCTTCGTGCAGGAGATTGGGACAGCCCTGAGAGTCCGCATCACCTGAGATGAAGTGGAGCCCTGCCTGCGCGGAGACGGCACCAAGTCCTTCCTGAAGCCGGGGGACGTGGTCACATATCGCCGGCACCTAAAGGGGAGCAGCTGGTGGGCCCGGGATATGCAGCGCTGCACCGCCGTTCTGGCGGTATCCCGGACCGAGGGGGAGGAGCTTGCTGCTGAAGCCGCTGCTGCCGCCGCCGCCAGCATCATCCATCGGCCCATGCAGACCCTCATCGCAGCGCATGACCTGGTCGTGCAGAAGACCCGAACCCACGGGGTACACCTGCCCGCGGGAGTAAACTTGGAGTCCAGCTTATCCGGGCCGCAGAAAGCCACCTGCCAGGTAAAGCCTCGGTGGGGGCTGCCAGAAACTGAGTAATGAGTAAGCTTTGATGACTGTAAATAAGTTAACTGTTCTTACTGTTTTGCTGCTAAAATCCGTTTAGGGTTAACTCTTAAAGGGATCCCTTTGTTGACCCGGGATCCCTATTGTTTCCTATTTTTGTTTGTTTTCTACATTTGCACAAGTTATCAAAGAACTGCTGAATCATGAACAATGCATGATACAAACTCCTTGTATATAGTTTGCACCTTCTTAAAGGTGCTCTCTACTGGTTTTACATAAAGACGGACTCTTTGCGAAGATACGGTTCTTGGAACCTGTACTGGAGTCCTTGCTGCATACGGACTTGCAGCTTGAAAAGTTTCACTACCTCATAGAGACTTGGTCCCCTCTTAAAGGGGATGTTCACATCCTGCACTTATGAACGGTGTTGCCTTAAGATGGTTGAATAGCAATAATGTCTTGAAAAGAAAGTAATGATGGTAATATGAAGAGGTTATATGTAGCCAACTAGTTGATTGTAAGAAATGTTTGATAATGTTAATAGAGGAATGAGGACAGGAAGTGAACCCGTAGGGGTTACTGGTGAGTCCTCTTAGGAGCCATATAGAGATGGCTCAATGATCTCAAACTGAAAGAAAAACATGTTCTATACTGTGTATAGTAGTGGAAGGACAGTAGGCTCAGGCGGAAAGGAGTGGTCCTGTAAAAGAAAGGAGAGGCAGTAGGTCTGGAGCAGTTAGGACAGGCGGTCCTGCAGACGTAAAGTAGGAGAATGTAGCACAGTTGCTCAAGCCTTATAATGTGATATAAGAAGGTCTTTAGTGGATTTAGCGAGTACGTCCTTAAAGGCAATGTTAAAATATTGTTCAGAATTTGCACTCAGTAGAATACCCGGTTGGGTAAGAAAAGTTATTTATAGTAAAGTTATTTAAAAGTATTTAACCATGTTTGTAACGTCAAGTGTCCTCACCTCACATAAAGGGAAGCTCTGTTAAAAGTTGACTTGTACTTGCATTTTCAAAAATTGTATGTCTTTTTGCTGACATGTATTGTTGTTTTCTTCCCAGTCCAGGAGTACTGGATTTAACCGGGGGGGAGTGCAGCGCTCCAGAGTCCTGGTCGTTGCAGTACTGTGGCTCCGCCGCTAAGGGGGGCTATGGTACGTCTGATGGCACTGAAGGAGTTCATCTGACCAGGTATCACAGACACCAATACATTTCACAGTCGGGCCTCCAGGGGGAGCTAAGGGTACTATTCATTAGGCCACTCCTCACATACTGGTAAAACTGGGGGTCAGGCAGGAAGTTAGAGAGAACGCTGACTGGGTTGGAACCAGGCAACACCTTGTGGCAGAGGGTGTTGTAGGGGAAGATTCGGTAGGGTCCCTGTCAGGGGTGGGATCCTGACAGAGGCCTGGCAAACAGAGAGAAAGCTACGGGACCGCGCCTGCACTTCATAGCGGCGATGCCCTAAGGAAGGACAAGAAGCGAGAGTTATTGTGCTGAGTGAGAAACGAGATCAAAGCAAGAAGGAGAATACCAGTAGGAGTCGTGCTGTAAGATCGAGGCAACATCCTACTGAGGCGTAAACAACCGGCGGCCGGAACGCCGAGGAGGTACAGAGCTCTAAGCCATACTTCAAACCAACGGCAGGACAGTCAGTCACAGGCGGGCTGTCTCACCTAAATCACCTACGCAGACATAGGGGGCAACCTTTGGAGAGGGGCGACTCTAGGGTCCCGGAAGAGCTCCGAGCCTACCCGTCATACGGGTGTGTCCCAACCCTAACACCTGGGAGGGACGGAAGATTAGCAGAAGATCATCTAATCGAGTTGTGAGGGAACACGAGAAACAGACACAACGGTTGTGGGGACTATCCCGTAAGCACAGCAGGGGAGGACCACAACACATAGCGCTAGCAGGAAGGCACAGATTTCCACCTGCAAGGAGAACTCTGGAGGTGCCATTGGACCGGCCGGACTTGCGCAGCCTGGTGTACCGTATTCCGGACTGAGGACCCAGAGACCTTCAGTAAAGAGGTAAAGAGACTGCAACCTGGTGTCCTCGTTATTTACTGCACCGCACCACCACCGCTATCCACATCTATTACTGTACGCCCCTCAGCAGGGTCACGGACCGGGTCTAGCCACCGTGACAACCCCAGAGCAGAGACTTAGAGGCCCGGTACCGGGTACCCCTCGGCCCTGCGGCAGTGGAGGCGCTACACGACGATACCTCCACATTTGCTGCAGGTGGTGTCCTAAATGGTGGGCTTACAGTGAGGGAAGCAATGTAGCATTGCTGACTAGCTTCATTCTGAGCGGGTGCACCTACGTTACGGGACGTTTGGTAGTTAGTCCAGGCTTGCAAGTGCATGCTGTTTAAATGTCTACGCATGCACGTTGTATTTAAATTTTTGACATTCTGCCCTCTGCTAAAGGTCCTTGAGCATTTCTTACAGATAACTTTTCACTGATCATTCGGATCTTGGTTAAAAAATTACCAGACTGCACTCTTCCTGCTATCGAATTCCTTTTCAGGGATTGCTCGCTGTGCTACTTTCACTGGATGGCCACGCTGTCCTAAAACTGTTTTTGGTTTTGACACACGGTTTTGGCCAGATACGGGCCTGCCAGATGAAAGCTGTTGCGATGTTGATGCCTGCTGCGGCTCATACTCCTCCGCTTCAGAGCTACGGCCAGCGGCACCCTGTTCCCCCAATGGCTGTCAATCAGGGTCAACAACTGGGTCATCTATCACCTCCTCTTCAGTGTCCTGTGCACCTTCCTCTGTGTCACCGTGTAAGGTGCTATAGCGTTCGGGACGGGGCACCATAGTCTCATCAGGGTCAGATTCTGGCTCAGTACACTGTGAGGGCAATGTTGTGATCTGAGTCAATGGAGCAGCATAATAATCTAGCTGTGGCTGTGCATCTGTGCACTCCATGTCCGATTCATCTTGTAATGGCCTGTTAACAATTTCCCCTTCTAACCCAGGCACGGTATGTGTAAAGAGCTCTATGGAGTAACCTGTTGTGTCGCCTGACGCATCCTTCACTGTTGTTCTGGGTGAAGGACACAAGGAAGCGACTTGTTCCTGACCGGGAGCATCCACTGACGACTCGCTGCTTTTAAATTTTGAACTTTCCGAAAAGGAGGTGAAAGAGCTAGAGGCTGAGTCAGCAAGGAAAGCCAAAACTTTTTCCTGCTGCTCCGGCTTTAAAAGCGGTTTTCCTACTCCCAGAGAAGGGAGCGTTCGAGACCTTGTGTAGCTGGCTCAACAACTTGAGCCTTAGGTGCTATTTTGCTTTTTCCACTACCACCAGATGCTCCACCACAACCACCACCATCATTACCAGCTGGCAATGACCGCCCACGGCCACGACCTCTTCCACCAGACTTCCTCATTCTTGGGGAAACGTAACCAAACTAACAACCGTTATATGGTACTGTAAAACAAGGTAGAAGGTGTATGTTAACTTGTTCTGAATTTAAATCTCCCTTTCTATATGTGTGGGAGACTGCTGCAAAAATCAGGCCCACTGCATTACACTACACAGTATAAGTGGCAGAAAGTGGCTGGCAGATATACGCCAAACAGAACGGACGCAGATGCACTTAGTGGCAATATTAATCTCCCTTTTTATGTGTGGGACACTGCTGCAAGAAAAAATTCAGGCCCACTGTATTACACTACACAGTATAAGTGGCAGAAAGTGGCTGGCAGATATACGCCAAACAGAAGGGACGCAGATGCACTTAGTGGCAATATTAATCTCCCTTTTTATATGTGGGAGACTGCTGCAAAAAAAAACAGGCCCACTGTATTACACTACACAGTATAAGTGGCAGAAAGTGGCTGGCAGATATACGCCAAACAGAACGGACGCAGATGCACTTAGTGGCAATATTAATCTCCTTTTTTATGTGTGGGACACTGCTGCAAGAAAAAATTCAGGCCCACTGTATTACACTACACAGTATAAGTGGCAGAAAGTGGCTGGCAGATATACGCCAAACAGAAGGGACACAGATGTACTTAGTGGCAAAATTAATCTCCCTTTTTATGTGTGGGACACTGCTGCAAAATTCAGGCCTACTGTATTACACTACACAGTATAAGTGGCAGAAAGTGGCTGGCAGATATACGCCAAACAGAACGGATGCAGATGCACTTAGTGGCAATATAAATCTCCCTTTTTATGTGTGGGAGACTGCTGCAAAAAAAAACAGGCCCACTGTATTTCACTACACAGTATAAGTGGCAGAAAGTGGCTGGCAGATATACGCCAAACAGAAGAGACGCAGATGCACTTAGTGGCAATATTAATCTCCCTTTTTATGTGTGGGAGACTGATGCAAAAAAAAAAAACAGGCCCACTGTATTACACTATACGGTATAAGTGGCAGAAAGTGGCTGGCAGATATATATATAAAAAAAGGGACTGTACTACAATAACAATCTCCCTACAATGATCTCAGTCAGGACAAGTATGGCAGCCATCAATAAAAAGGACTGCTGCACACAAAAATGTGGACAAATAAACAATAGAACTGTGCAGAAAGGAGCAGCAGGACTTTTGCTTTTAAAAAAGCGGTTGGTTTGCACAGCAGGGTACAAACAGCAATGCAGCTATCAGGGAGCCTTATAAGCTACAGAGCTGATGCACAGAAATCGAGCCTCCACTGTCCCTGCAAAGAAAAGGTGGTGTTGGACAGTGGAAATCACTACAGCACAAGCGGTTTGGGGGTTTATATTTCCTCCCTAACAATATCCCTGCTTCTGACGAAGCTGCAGCAACCTCTCCCTATGCTCAGATCGGCAGAAGTAAGATGGCGGTCGGCATGCACGCCCCTTTATAGCCCCTGTGACGCCGCAAAAAGCAAGCCAATCACTGTCATGCCCTTCTCTAAGATGGTGGGGACCGAGACCTATGTCATCACGCTGCCCACACTCTGTGTCCTCCTTCATTGGCTGAAAAATGGCGCTGAAGGCGTCATATGAAACGCGACTTTGGCGCGAAGATCGACGACAGCATAGCCGATCCCACACTGGGATCGGGTCAGGTTTCACGAAACCCGACTTTGCTGAAAGTCGGCGATTTTTGAAAATGTCCGATCCGTTTCGCTCAACCCTAGAGACGAGATGCTGCAGTACTTCAATCGCTGCTGCTATACACAGGCGATGATCAGATCGCCTGTGTGTAGCAGAAATGCTTACTTGTTAGGGGTGGCGCTCATAGCAATCTGGCAGTGACAACCATAGAGGTCCTCTGGTCGTCATGCCGACCCATCGGTGACCTACGATTAAGTGATGGGGTCACTCTAAAGGCCCCGTCTCACTAAGCGATTTACCAACGATCACGACCAGCGATATAACCTGGCCGTGATCGTTGGTAAGTCGCTGTGTGGTCGCTGGGGAGCTGTCACACAGACCGCTCTCCCCAGCGACCAACGATCAGGGGAACGACTTCGGCATCGTTGAAACTGTCTTCAACGATGCCGAAGTCCCCCTGCAGCACCCGGGTAACCAGGGTAAACATCGGGTTACTAAGCGCAGGGCCGCGCTTAGTAACCCGATGTTTACCCTGGTTACCAAAAAAAACAAACACTACATACTCGCCTTTCGGTGTCCAGGTCCCTTGCCGTCTGCTTCCTGCTCTGACTGAGCCGCCGTACTGTGAGAGCAGAGCGCAGCGGTGACGTCACTGCTGTGCTCTCACTTCTCACTGTACGGCCGGGAGTCAGTGAGAGCAGGAAGCAGACGGCAAGGGACACCGAAAGGCGAGTATGTACTGTTTGTTTTTTTTGGTAACCAGGGTAAACATCGGGTTACTAAGCGCGGCCCTGCGCTTAGTAACCCGATGTTTACCCTGGTTACCAGTGAAGACATCGCTGGATCGGTGTCACACACACCGATTCAGCAATGTCAGCGGGGCCTCAACGACCAAAAAAAGGTCCAGGCCATTCCGACACGACCAGCGATCTCGCAGCAGGGGCCTGATCGCTGGTACGTGTCACACATAGCGAGATCGCTATGGAGGTCGCTGTTGCGTCACAAAACTTGTGACTCAGCAGCGATCTCGCTAGCGATCTCGCTATGTGAGACGGGGCCTTAATGGTATTCACTCCCTCTGCTTGCTGTCCTCTGCATTTCATTCAAATGGTGCAACTTCCTACCTCTGATAGCTGTATCATCTGCTGCAATAGACTCTAATGGTATTCACTCCCTCTGCTTGCTGTCTCCTGTCTGTCATCTGCAACTCTAGTATCTAGCAACATATTTTAATGTGCCTGCATAATGACTGGTATAATTCATTTGTTGCACTGTATGTTTTACTTGCTGTTTGATGTATATCCATGACTGGTCACTCTAGATACAATCTCTGTGAAGGTGTCATAGCATATAGATGTTGCCAGCCACAATGTGTTTGATCATTTAATCATCCCCTGGTGTGCTGGCCCCAGCTGCCAAATTATCCCCACCCTGGTCCCACAATCCATCTCTTCTGACCCCACAGTCTGGACTATAAATGTAGAACCATCCTTAAGGGGGTACGCAAGTGGGGGGGCACGCAAGCGTCCCAGAAGCAAAGCGTCACGGAAGATAAGCGTCGTGATACAGCAGTTATTTCATGGCAGTTAAGGCCCCGTCTCACATAGCGAGATCGCTAGCGAGATCGCTGCTGAGTCACTAGTTTTGTGACGCAACAGCGACCTCAGTAGCGATCTCGCTATGTGTGACACGTACCAGCGATCAGGCCCCTGCTGCGAGATCGCTGGTCGTGTCGGAATGGCCTGGACCTTTTTTTGGTCGTTGAGGCCCCGCTGACATCGCTGAATCGGTGTGTGTGACACCGATCCAGCGATGTCTTCACTGGTAACCAGGGTAAACATCGGGTTACTAAGCGCAGGGCCGCGCTTAGTAACCCGATGTTTACCCTGGTTACCAGCGTAAATGTAAAAAAAAACAAACAGTACATACTCGCCTTCTGATGTCCGTCAGGTCCCTTGCCGTCTGCTTCCTGCTCTCACTGACTGCCGGCCGTACAGTGAGAAGTGAGAGCACAGCAGTGACGTCACCGCTGCGCTCTGCTCTCACTGTACGGCGGCTCAGTCAGAGCAGGAAGCAGACGGCAAGGGACCTGACGGACACCGAAAGGCGAGTATGTACTGTTTGTTTTTTTTGGTAACCAGGGTAAACATCGGGTTACTAAGCGCGGCCCTGCGCTTAGTAACCCGATGTTTACCCTGGTTACCCGGGTGCTGCAGGGGGACTTCGGCATCGTTGAAGACAGTTTCAACGATGCCGAAGTCGTTCCCCTGATCGTTGGTCGCTGGAGAGAGCTGTCTGTGTGACAGCTCCCCAGCGACCACACAGCGACTTACCAACGATCACGGCCAGGTCGTATCGCTGGTCGTGATCGTTGGTAAATCGCTTAGTGAGACGGGGCCTTAAGTCAGGGCAAGAGTCAGGTAACACACACTCTGTTCTCCCTTCTATCCAAGTGCTTTATTCCTATCCTCCTATGCTCCATTACAATCCACTTTCACCGCCCAATTTCCCCTCCACCACGACTCATACACATCAGCTCCTCACTGCTTCCATCTCCCATGTACAGCTCCCATGCACTTCTCACCTTCATGAAAAACCTCAGCCCATCTTGCCCAAACACACTGCACAAAAAAACTTCAAACGCTTCAAAAAACTATTTGCTTTTTATCTTGTTACTCCTACTGATTTCGGGGGACATATCCCCAAACCCTGGTCCCCCATCCCCCAACCTCAGCCGCTACGCTACCTCATATCAAAACCATACTAACCTTATTAATATTACTTGCACTCCCTCATCTCTCCCTTTCAATTGTGCCCTTTGGAATCCACGGTCTGTATGTAACAAGCTTTCTTTCCTGCACAACTACTTTCTGAACAACTCTCTGAATCTATTGGCCCTCACTGAAACCTGGATCCAGGACTCTGACACTGTCTCCACTGCTGCCATTTCCCATGGTGGCTTACAATTCTCCCATTCCCCAAGACCCACTAACAGACCTGGTGGTGGAGTCGGCATACTCTTGTCCCCCCAATGCACGTTCCAGGTTATACCCCAAGTTCCATCACTCTCATTCCCTTCTTTTGAGGTCCACACCATCAGGCTCTTCCGTCCCCTCTCCCTCAGAGTAGCGGTCATATACTGGCCCCCAGGCTCACCCACCCACTTCCTGGACCACTTCTCAGCCTGGCTGCCGCACTTCATGTCCTCAGAACTACCAACCCTTATACTGGGAGACTTCAACATTCCCATCAACAGCCCCACTTCCACATCTGTATCCCAGCTTCTATCACTAACCACTTCTCTCAACCTCTCACAGCTCTCAACCTCTGAAACACACAAAGACGGTAACACCCTGGACCTGGTCTTTGTCCGGCTATGTTCAATCTCCCACCTAGATAACTCACCACTTCCCCTCTCTGACCACAACATTCTCTCCTTCACGCTCACAATTCCTCGCCCACCCCAGCACTCTCCTACCTACCACACACTCAGAAATCTACAAGCCATTAACCCTCATACACTTTCAGACTCCTTACATTCATCACTGTCCCTAATCTCCTCTTTTTCCTGTCCTGATCTGGCAGTACATCACTACAATGACACTCTTAGAAGCACCCTAGACCAAGTAGCACCCCTCACCATCAGAACCTCCAAACACAGTGAAACAGCCCTGGCTCACATCGCAAACCCGATTTCTCCAGCGATGCTCTAGGTGTGCTGAACGCTTATGGAGGAAAACTCGCACACCAGGAGACTTCATACACTTCAAATTTATGTTAAGGACCTATAACTCTGCCCTTCACCTTGCCAAACAGTCCTACTACACCACCCTGATCTCCTCACTATCCAACAACCCCAAGAAACTTTTTAACACCTTTCACTCCCTCCTCAGGCCAAAAGCACAAGACCCTATGACAGACATTTGTGCTGATGACCTGGCCTCCCACTTTATAGAGAAAATAGACAATATCCGTCAGGAAATCCGCTCCCAGACACCAAGTGCAATGACTCCCATCCCTCCCTGCATCTCCCCTGGCTCACTCTCCACATTCGATCCCATCACAGAAGAAGAAGTCTCCAAGCTCCTCTCCTCTTCTCGTCCGACTACATGCACCACCGACCCCATTCCCTCACACCTCCTCCAGTCTCTCTCCAGTCGTCACAACTCACCTAACTACAATTTTTAATCTCTCCCTTACCTCTGGCATTTTTCCCTCCTCCTTCAAACACTCTATTATTACTCCATTACTAAAAAAACCCACCCTTGACCCATCATGCACAAATAACTACAGACCAGTCTCCAATCTCCCCTTCATCTCAAAACTCCTGGAGCGCCTAGTCTACTCCCGCCTTACCCTTTACCTCTCCACCCATTCCCTTCTAGACCCTTCACAGTCTGGTTTCCGCGCCCTACATTCGACAGAAACTGCACTCATCAAGGTGACCAATGACCTTCTTACAGCAAAATGTAACGGTGACCACTCTCTGCTCATTCTTCTCGATCTTTCTGCAGCTTTCAACACTGTTGACCACCCTCTCCTACTCTCTAGGCTCCAGTCACTAGGCATTAAGGACACTGCTCTCTCCTGGTTCTCCTCCTATCTTTCTGAACGCTCCTTCAGTGTTCTGTTCTCTGGCTCCACTTCATCTCCTCTTCCTCTCACTGTCGGGGTACCCCAGGGCTCAGTCCTTGGCCCCCTTCTCTTCTCCCTCTACACGGCCCCAATTGAACAGACCATCAGCAGATTTGGTTTTCAGTACCATCTTTATGCTGATGACACACAACTATACACGTCATCCCCTGACCTTACCCCCGCTGTACTACAGAACGCCACTGACTGTCTGTCTGCAGTCTCCAACATCATGTCCGCTCTCTATCTGAAACTCAACCTCTCCAAAACTGAACTTCTTCTGCTCCCGCCTTCTACTAACCTCCTTAAATCTGACATTTCCCTCTCCGTGGGTGGCACCATCATAACACCCTGGCAGCAGGCACGCTGTCTGGGTGTTATGTTTGACTCCGATCTCTCCTTCACCTCCCACATACAATGTCTTGCCCGCTCGTGCCGCTTACACCTAAAGAACATCTCTAGAATCCGCCCTTTTCTCACCATGGAGACAACAAAAACTCTCACTGTCGCCCTAATCCACTCCCGTCTGGACTACTGTAACGCTCTATTAATTGGCCTCCCCCTCACTCGACTTTCCCCTCTCCAGTCTATCCTTAATGCAGCAGCCAGGGTCGTCCATCTGGCTAATCGTTACTCGGACGTGTCCGCTCTTCGCCAGTCGTTACACTGGCTGCCCATTCATTACAGGATACAATTCAAAGTACTTGTTCTCACCCACAAAGCTCTCCATAGTGCGGCACCCCCTTACATCTCCTCCCTCATTTCTGTCTATCGGCCTAACCGACCTCTGCGCTCTGCAAACGACTTTCGACTAACCTCTGCACTAATCCGTACCTCCCACTCCCGACTCCAAGACTTCTCCCGTGCTGCGCCAATCCTCTGGAATGCTCTACCCCAAGACATTAGGACCATCCACAACTTTCATAGCTTTAGGCGCTCGCTCAAAACACATTTGTTCAGAGCGGCCTATCACGTTCCCTAATCAAACTCATTTTATGTTTTTGTGCGTGTGTAACCCATTCACTACTTCCATCTACCCCCACCCCCGGAAGATGGCTGGACCATCACTGTAAATACACCATTGTAAATACACACCTGTGCTTTGTATCTCCCCACCTCATTGTAGATTGTAAGCTCTCACGAGCAGGGTCGTCTTATTTTGTCTTATTTTTGCTTTATTACTGTATTGTTAACGTTGTTACCTATGACTGTTGTGTTTGAAACTGTTAAACTGTAAAGCGCTGCGGAATATGTTGGCGCTATATAAATAAAGATTATTATTATTATTAGCAACACGCTTCCGGTAAGCGCGAGTTAAATGCAGATTTCAGAGATTGACAGCAGCATTTAACTAGTTAACAGCCGCAATTGGATCGCTATTCCACCTTCGGCTGTTGCGGGCACATGTCAGCTGTATAGATCAGCTGTCATGTACCTGGAAAGGGCCGGAGCCCGCACCAAACAGGGGGAGTCCCTGCATGGGCGTACTATTACGCCCAATGTCAGAAAGGGGTTAAGTTTCTTGGCGTAACGTGAACAAAATGTGGAAAAATTCACTGGGTATGAATAATTTTTCAAGGCACTGTACCGGTAGTTCTCTCTGCTACTAATAATAATAAGATTCTTTATTTACATTAGAGATTAAATACTTGAAAGTTAACTCCTTCCTGTATTGTAACATAGTATTACAGTATATATAGTAGATATGGCAAATATGCATGTAAAGGAGTTATCCTATGAAAACAAGTGATCACCTATCTACATAGATGGTAGGGGACTGACTGCTGGAACTTGCACCATTTGGAAAAACAGGGATCTTTTTTTATAATGGAGCCCATGTGTCCCACGTGATGGAGCCATGGTGTCCTGGCTGCTGTCTTGTAGAGTGTTCCTGGCTGTGGTTTTATAAAAGAGTGCATTTCATCTGTGTTTCAGGTATTCATCCACAGGTCAGTGGCGAGATGGCATGAGTTTAACTCTCATTGTTTTAGTATTTAAGCAATTTGCATAGTTTTTCCTCTTCTGTTTTGCATGTCAACAAGCCACAGAGTCCCACACAAAGGTCAATCAACATATTATCAAACATCGATTGTTCAATGACCCTGCATTCTCATCTTGCAAAGATAGCAGATAATAAGCTGTAGGATCTGATATGAGAGGCAAACATCAACAATCAAAAATCAACATTTAAGACTCATATGACAGCAGACAATGGTTATTGACCATCTGAAAATAGACATCTGGATAATTAAGATAAAATACTGTGTAGTCACACCGACCAATCAAAAAGTTATTCTCTTTAGTGAAAATCTCTGTAATTGTACATCACAGTTATGGTCTGAGCATAGTAGATATGAGGGAGCCATTTGTATTTTAAAGCTGTAAATCTGCTCTAAAGAGGATAATGCTTAACAGGTATCTGCATGTAGCAGCAGTGTGGACCCCTAGATTCAATCATACCTGTGAATCCTAGGCACCTCAGTCTGACATTGGATGTCAGTGTCTTTCATTCTGCAGAGACAAGTCCTGAAAGAAGTCATAGCGGTCTGCGCTGGATGAAGAACAAAATGAAAGACTTCAAATGGATATGTCACCAATCATTCGACTTACCTGTACACTATACATTGCTACATACTGCATACTACAGAGCTATAACTGTCACTGGTGAGAATATTCTTGTTAGTCGAGTAGTTTTTTGTTAATGATCAGTATGGTGGTATTTTTCACTCACAGCAGTATGTTATGATAATATATGATCATAGTGTAACAGTATTTGTTCACTCACCATAGTATCTGATGGTAATATATGGTCATGGAGCAGCATGATGGCTCAGTGGTTAACCTTGCAGCCCTGGTGTCATGAGTTCAAATCAAGGACAACATCTGGAAGGAGTTTGTATGTTCTCCCTGTGTTTGCGTGGGTTTCCTCCGGGTTCTCCGGTTTACTCACACATTCCAAGGACATACTAATAGAGAATTTAGATTATGAGCCCCAATGGTGACAGCGATGATAATGTCTGTAATGCGCTGTGGAATTAATGGCGCTACACAAGTGAGTAAAATAAATAAATAATAGTGTAATGGTATTTCTCTAATGATCAGTATGGTGGTATTATGCACTCGCCACAGTATGTGATGGCAATATATGGCCATGATGTATGGTCTTGAATGTGGTATTATTAGTATATTGGTCTTTGTATAGTGGACTTAGCACAGTAACAGTATGTACTGTAGATGTTGTTATTTAAAAGTATTGCTTTTAAGAAAGATCTTATTGCTGTGTTTTCCGTGATATTTATATACTTTATCTGTATAAATATATATTTTTATGGGTGGGGGAGGGGACAGAAATATGGATGTCTTTATAGGCTTTGCCAATGTCACTGTGGCCAAGCATCTGAGCAACATGATTTTGGTGGTGGGTGTGAAGATAGGGCAGGTCTAAATTTTGCACCAGGTTCCATAGGATTCTGATTTTTTTTCCATAAATACTTTGTTCTAAGATCTTGGTTGTTACAAAGAACAACCTGTCACTGGAGGATTTCATAAAAAAAAATTATTATTATGATTAAAATAAAGTTTTTAATAAATTAGCTTTGAACAAAATTTTTGTTGAGTTCGATTTTTCTGCTGATTAAGACTAAGGCATGCTAATTTCAAAACTGTGGTTACTTTTCTTCTATCATGCCAGTTTTTTTTTATCTACAGCTTATCTTAATGCAATTACTCTAGGCTGGATCAAGGGTAGCAGTAGTGCTCTCCTATTGGCCAAGAATGAACCGCCTTGAGTTGGGAAGGGTGGAGGACAACCTTGGCGACCGGCAACAGGTTGTTATTTGTGTAGGCTATTCAGTTACACGTGAGACAGTCGGGCAAGAGGTTATGTATATAGTGAAAGTCTGTGTACAAAGTATTAGCAGAATTTTTTATTTACACACGTATTTCCTTTCTTTCAGGTCATGTCTGTCTCTGCTATATCTCGTCGTGTCGAAACAGTCCTGATTCCTTTTGTTATATCTGTGGCAGTTTCGCCATTTTCAGCCAAAACAAACCTATTCTGCATAATTCAAAGAAAAACTTGGTGATGAAGATAAATCTTGGGCCCCTCACAAGGTGGGCAAGTAGTGTGTTGAGAGTAGAGATGAGCCACCTCCCCAGTGTTCGGGTTTGGTTCGGTTAGTCAAACAGGGACATGTTCGACGAACTGTTCATCGAACGTTCAACGAACACCGTCGAACCCCATTGAAACCAATGGCAGGCAAACACAAACACATACAAACACATGGAAAACACATAGAAAACACCTTAAAAGGTGTCCAAAAGCTGACAAACTGCTCAGAAGACACAACAAACACATGGAAAAGTCACAACTACATATAGTTATGCGAAAAGAAAAGAGGTGGAGGAGTTAAAGGAGGAGGAGACACAGATATAGGCATGTCATGCCCTTCTAAAATCAAAAAAGGCTGGAGTAAAAATTTAAACTTACTCTACCAACACCCAGACGTCTTGACAAAAAAAAGAAAAAAAGAAATATCTTTAGGTAAAATGGTGGCGGGTCCATTCAGAACACTTTCCTTAGAAGACGTAGTGGTACCCCCATTGGCAGTTGTGCCAAAAAATGAACCCAATACATTCAGACTAATCCACCATTTGTCATATCCAAGGGGCAGGTCAGTAAACAACAACATCGATGCCGAACCAAGTACAGTAATATGTACTGTACCTCCTTTGGCGAGGCAATCAGGCGGGTCAAGAAGTTGGTAAGGGGCACTCTAATGGCCAAAACAGACATTGAGGGGGCATTCCGGTTACTACCTGTGCCTCCGAATAGTGTCCTCCCATTTGGCTGCTTCTGTGAAGGAGCATACTACATAGATCGCTGTTTGCCCATGGGGTGCTCCATATCCTGCTCACTATTTGAGGCGTTAAGTTGCTTCCTCGAATGTGTCGTCATGGATGTTTGTAAGGCGGCACATATTATCCATTGCCTCAAAGACTTCTTATGCCTGGGCCCAAAAGATTCGCCACAGTGTGAAAACACACGGTAGTCCACCTGTGAGAAGGTGAGAGCTGGAGAGAGAGTGGACACCCCAGAGCCGAGGGGTTAGATTGGCAAAGAAAGAAGGCGGTGTAGCTTGCTTCATGGGTGAGGTACTCTGCTGAGTAGCAGAAATTGCTAGTAGGCCCAAAAGGATTTCGTGGGCCAGATGCCGTTACAAAATAGTACTTAGGTAAACAGGTGGTGTAGCTTGCTTCATGGGTGGGGTACTGTGCTGAGTAGCACAAAATGCTATTAGGTACAAAACGATTTCCTGGGCTAGATGCAGTTAAAAATTAGTAATTAGATCAACAGGCGGTGTAGCTTGCTTCATGTGTGGGGTACGCTGCTAAGTAGCACTAAATTCTGCTAGGCCCAAAAGGATTTCCCGGGCTAGATGCCGTTTCAAAATAGTTGTTACATAAACAGGCGGTGTAGCTTGCTTCATGATTGAAGTACGCTGCTGAGTAGCACCAAATTCTACTAGGCCCAAAAGGATTTCCTGGGCTAGATGCCGTTACAAAATAGTACTTAGGTAAACAGGCGGTATAGCTTGCTTCATGGGTGGGGTACGCTGCTGAGTAGCACCAAATTCTACTAGGCCCAAAAGGATTTCCTGGGCCAGATGCCGTTAAAAAATAGTAGTTAGGTAAATAGGCGGTGTAGCTTGCTTCATGGGTTGGATACGCTGCTGAGTAGCACTAAATTCTACTAGGCCCAAAAGGATTTCCTGGGCCAGATGCCGTTAAAAATAGTACTTAGGTAAACAGGCAGTGGGTTGCTGGGCTACTCTGCTGACTAGCAGACACTGAAGCTTTGGAGCAGACCCCTGAATCCCAGGCCATAGTATGAGTAAACAACACTGCAGACGACCCCACCCACCTGGAATTGACGATGGCAACGTCATGTTAACCTCAGCAAGGGGACTAAATAAAAGAGTCTCCATTTTTTCAAAAAATTCGGTCACAGACACCACTTAAGTGGCATCAATTTCGCCAGAGTTTTTTAAAACGGTTGGTGAGGTAATTTTCAAAAATCATCAAGCTTTTAGTCTCCCCAAGATGACACATGGGTAGAAAAGTCCTTGCGGATCCAGGATTTGTTCATCTTGATGAACGTTAGTCTGTCTACATTGACACTGGACAGCCGCGTGCGCTTATCTGTTAGACTCAGCACACCACCAGCAGCGCTGAATACACGTTCAGAGAGAACGCTGGCTGCGGGGCATGACAAGATCTCCAAGGCGTGAGTGGCGAGCTCAGGCCATTTTTCAATATTGGAAGCCCAAAATGAGCAATGAGCAAGGGTCCAGTTCCACAGTCATGGCATCGATCTTAACTTGGAGATACTCTTGTACCATCCTCTCTAGGCGTTGGCTGTGCGTCAGACTTCTTGTCTCCTGTGGCCTTGCAAAGGATGGTCTAAAAAAATCTTGAAACGATTGGAAAAAATTGCTGTTACCACCAGATACGATGTTACTGTTACGGTTAGAGTGATGACTCGATAGTCCCATGGTTGGCAAGTTAGAACTCAGAGATTGACTACGTGCACCACTGGTGTTTTGTGGAAAAGCAGATGTTAGATTCTGTGACAGTCTCTGCTGATACTCCTGCATGCGTGAATCCCTTTCTATGGCAGGAATTATTTTGCCAAATTTGCTTTTGTACCGGGGATCTAAGAGTGTGGCAACCCAGTAGTCGGCATTACTTCGGATTCTGACAATCCGAGGGTCATGTTGCAGGTAGTGTAGCAAGAAGGCACTCATGTGTCTTGCGCATCCAGGAGGACCAAGTCCTTGTTGTCTTGGTGGTGGCGAGGTGAGAATCATGCTTCCTTCGTCTGCCCTCTCCCCCCAACCTCGCACAACAGAAATTTGATCAAGGTCTCCCTCATCTGATGAGTCTTCCATGCCCAGCGCCAGTTCGTCCTCCACTTCTTCCTCGCCTCCTGCACCTTGCTCAACAGTTTGGCTGCTACCATGCTCCCTCGGTAATCCCTCTCCCCCAGCCTCCAATGCCAGCCGCCTTGGTGCTGCCAACCTTCTTGACCTTGGAGATATGATACCTTCCGCATACGACTCCTCCTGTTCCTCCTCCTCCTCTTGTTCCACCACCTGACTCCGAACACTGTGTAAGGTGTGCTCCAGCATGTAAATCACCGGAATCTTCATGCTGATAATGGCATCGTCAGCACTTAACATCTTCGTTGCTATTTCAAAACTGTGCAGAAGGGTGCATAGGTCCCTGATCTGAGACCACTCCTGCAGCGTGATTTGCCCCACCTCTTGAGCTCGTTGGCCCAGGCTATACGTCATAACGTATTGCACCAGGGCTCGTCGGACAGTGCAGACACTGCTCCTAGGCCCAAAACTATTAACTAGATTAGATGCAGTAAAAATTGAGATACACAGGCGGTATAGTTTGTTTCACAGGCTGGCTACTCTGCTGACGTGCAGACACTGCTCCTAGGCCCAAAACTATTAACTAGATTAGATGCAGTAAAAATTGAGATACACAGGCGGTATAGTTTGTTTCACAGGCTGAGTACTCTGTTGACGTGCAGACACTGCTCCTAGGCCCAAAACTATTAACTGGATTAGATGCAGTAAAAATTGAGATACACAGGCGGTATAGTTTGTTTCACAGGTGGGCTACTCTGCTGACGTGCAGACACTGCTCCTAGGCCCTAAACTATTAACTGGATTACATGCAGTAAAAATTGATATACACAGGCGGTATAGTTTGTTTCACAGGTGGGCTACTCTGCTGACGTGCAGACACTGCTCCTAGGCCCTAAACTATTAACTGGATTAGATGCAGTGAAAATAGAGATACACAGGCGGTGTAGTTTGTTTCACAGGTGGGCTTCTCTGCTGACGTGCAGACACTGCTCCTAGGCCCAAAACTATTAACTGGATTAGATGCAGTAAAAATTGAGATACACAGGCGGTATAGTTTGTTTCACAGGCGGGCTACTCTGCTGATGTGCAGACACTGCTCCTAGGCCCAAAACTATTAACTGGATTAGATGCAGTAAAAATAGAGATGCACAGGTGGTATAGTTAGTTTCACAGGCGGGTTACTCTGCTGATGTGCAGACACTGCTCCTAGGCCCAAAACTATTAACTGGATTAGATGCAGTAAAAATAGAGATACACAGGCGGTATAGTTTGTTTCACAGGCGGGCTACTCTGCTGACGTGCAGACACTGCTCCTAGGCCCAAAACTATTCACTGGATTAGATGCAGTAAAAATTGAGATACACAGGCGGTATAGTTTGTTTCACAGGCAGGCTACTCTGCTGATGTGCAGACTCTGCTCCTAGGCCCTAAACTATTAAGTGGATTAGATGCAGTGAAAATAGAGATGCACAGGCGGTGTGGTTAGTTTCACAGGCTGGCTACTCTGCTGACGTGCAGACACTGCTACTAAGCCCAAAACCCCAAAACGATTTACTGGGTTAGATGTAGTAAAAATTGAGATATACAGGCGGTGTAGCTAGCTTCACAGGCGGGCTACTCAGATGACTATCACACAATGCTACTAGCCCAAAAGGATTGGCTGAGCTAGATTACACCAAATGCTGTGACTAATAACACTTGCACAGCACTGGCTCAGACCTGCCTGGCAAACAGTGCTATGAACTGCTGTAACCTACCCTGAAAAGGGCTGATATTACAACTAGTCCCGACTCCTCCCGACTCCCTATCTCTCTGACAATTCGCTCCAAAAAAACACTCATAATCTGTATAGCGCCCACAGCAGTAGCGGTGCCGTCTAACACTAAGCTGCAGCAGTGAGGAGATGGTGGCAGTGGGGCAAATGGCTGGTTCTTATAGGGCAAGGACATGTGACATACACAGCCAATGACACATGCCCTTGCTTGTGTGCATCACATGCACATTGCTGTGTGTGTGCACTGCTGATAGGCTGGGAGACTGCACCGCTTCATTGTAAATGCGGAAAAGAAAAAAAAAATGGAGATCGGCGTTATTTCAGCACAGATCTATCCCCCGCCCACTATACACTGAAAAAGTCCATTAACAATGATAAACAGTTTTAATGTGCAAATCAAGCTAGGCTTTTGGTGAACGAACAGTTATCGAACAGAAACTCGAACAGCCGAATGTTAAGCAAATTGTTCGGGTTCGTCGAACGACTCGAACACCACACAAAACAGCTCGAATTTGAAATTGGCGAACAGTTCGACTCGAACACCGCTCACCTCTATACGTAAGTACTGTTTCACATTTCTCAGATCTTTGATCTCGACGTGTTGATCCAAAGTTTTCACTATCTCCGCTTCATCCCTTTCTTTTTCAAAACAAACTAAAATATCGTCCACATACATCAGCATATAGATCCACCTGTCTGTCAGTCTCTTTGTATATAGACAAGGATCTGCTTTGTTTCTTTGAAAATGTTCATTTATGAGTACTTTTGTGAATTTATGATTCCATTATTTAGCAGCTTGTTTTTAAACCATATATATTTTTCCGTAGCTTACAAATCATGTTTGGTTTCCTTTTATCCTTGAATCCTGGGAGTTGTTCCATGTAAATGTCTGCTGTTAAGTCTCCATTCAGAAATGCTGCATCCAGATGTTTCAACTGCATTTGTTTTGTTGCTGCAAATGCAAACCAAGATCTGATTGTGGTGTGTTTAACAACTGGAGTAAATGTTTCATCATAGTCTTCTCCATATTTCTGAGAATAGCTTTTAGCTACGAGTCTTGCTTGGTATCGATCAGCTGTGCCGTCTGCTTGGTATTTTACCTTAAAAACCTATTTACATCCTATAGCATTTTTTCTTTTGGTAGTTCTGTAAGTGTCCATGTCTTTGAATCATGCATGGATTTTATTTCTGTTTCTGCAGCCTTTATCCATTTGTTGGCCTCTTCTTCTGAAAGATGAGATATGTCCTCCCAAGATGTAGGTTCATAAATTTTATTTGTACTTGCCTTGTATGAAAGACGTTGAGGTGGCCTTCCCTTGTTTTCTCTTATTGAGCATCTTGGTTCTGTGTCTGTATGGAGCTGTTTCTCTTGACTTTCAGTTTTTTGATTTTCATGGATTTCCATTTTATTCTCATCAGATGTTCTTGCATTTATATCACTGTCGTTTCTCTAATTTTTTGTTTCCAGTGATGTCATTATGTCATCATTTAGATCTTCAATGAAGATCTAATCACTCACTGTGATTCTGTCTGTCTTGGGATCTAGGATTCTGTATCCTTGGCAATTGTCACTATATCTGACAAATATTCTTTCAATGGCTCTGTTTTGAGGTTTGGAGCGTTTTTCTTCGGGAATAAACACAAAAATTTTGCAACCAAAATCTCTTAAATGATTCACACTTGCTTTCTTACCTTGCCACAGTGCATATGGGTTTTCTCAGTTTTCTTGAAAAAAGTCTCTTTTGCAGATAAGTAGCTGTCATTGCTGCTTCACCCCAGTATTTCTCTGGAGTCTGGAGTAGCATTGAGCCACCCCCCTAGTTTTCGAGTTCGAGTCGATTTGGGGCGTGTTCGACGAATGTTCGTCGAACACCGTCAAACCCTATTGAAACCAATGGCAGGCAAACACAAACACATACAAACACATAGAAAACACATAGAAAACACCTTAAAAGGTGTGCAAAAGCTGACAAACTGCTCAGAAGACACAACAAACACATGGAAAAGTCACAAGTACATATAGAAAAGAGGTGGAGGAGCAAAAGGAGGAGGAGACACAGATATAGGCATGTCATGCCCTTCTAAAATCAAGAAAGGCTGTAGTAAAAATCTAAAATCAGCCTACCAACACCCAGACGTCTTGACAAAAAAATTTAAAAATGAAATATCTTTAGGTAAAATGGCGGGCCCATTCAGAACACTTTCCTTAAAAGACATAGTGGTATCCCCGTTGGGAGTCGTGCCAAAAAAGGAACCCAATACATTCAGGCTAAACCTCCATTTCTCATATTCAAGGGGCAGGTCAGTAAACGACAACATCGACGTGGAACCAAGTACAGTACTATTATGGCCAAAACAGACATTGAGGGGGCGTTCCGGTTACTAACTGTGCCTCTGAATAGTGTCCACCCATTGGGCTGCTTCTGTGAAGGAGCATACTACATAGATCGCTGTTTGCCCATGGGGTGCTCCATATCTTGCTCACTATTTGAGGCGTTTAGTTGCTTCCCCGAATGGGTCATCATTGACGTTTCTAAGGGGGCACATATTATCCATTACCTCAACGACTACTTATGCCTGGGCCCAAAAGATTCGCCACAGTGTGAATACACACGGTAGTCCACCTGTGAGAAGGAGAGAGCTGGAGGGAGAGCGGACACCCCAGACCCGAGGGGTTAGCTTGAGAAAGAAAGAAGGCGGTGTAGCTTGCTTCATGGGTGGGGTATTCTGCTGAGTAACAGACACTGCTACTAGGCCCAAAGTATTGCCTGGGCTAGATGCAGTTAAAAATTAGTAATTAGATAAACAGGCGGTGTAGCTTGCTTCATGGGTGGGGTACTCTGCTGAGTAGCAGAAACTGCTACTAGGCCCAAAAGGATTTCCTGGGCTAGATGCAGTTAAAAATTAGTAATTAGATCTACAGGCGATGTAGCTTGCTTCATGGGTGGGGTACTCTGTTGAGTAGCAGACACTTCTACTAGGCCCAAAAGGATTTCCTGGGCTAGATGCAGTTAAAAATTAGTAATTAGATCTACAGGTGGTGTAGCTTTCTTCAGGGTGGGGTACTCTGTTGAGTTGCAGACGCTGCTACTAGGCCCAAAGTATTGCCTGGGCTAGATGCAGTTAAAACTTAGTAATTAGATAAACAGGTGGTGTAGCTTGCTTCATGGGTGGGCTACTCTGTTGACTAGCAGACACTGAAGCTTTGGAGCAGACCTCTGAATCCCAGGCCATAGTATGAGTAAACAGCTCTGCAGACTCAACCATCTGTGTTACCCCAAGCCATAGTGTATGTAGTTTCTTAAGTTTAAAAGGGGGGGAGCGACCCCACCCACCTGGAATTGACGATGCCAACGTCATGTAAAACACAGCAAGGGGACTCCAAAAAGAGTCTCCATTTTTTCCAAAAATTGGGCCACAGATACCACTTAAGTGGCATCAATTTCACCAGAGTTTCTTAAAATGGTTGGTGACGTGATTTTCAAAAATGATCAAGCTTTTAGTCTCCTCAGGATGACACAGGGGTAGAAAAGTCCTTGCGGATCCAGGATTTGTTCATCTTGATCAATGTTGGTCTGTCTACATTCTCACTGAACAGCCGCGTGCGCTTATCTGTCAGCACACCACCAACAGCGCTGAACACACGTTCACAGAGAACACTGGCTGCGGGGCACGACAAGATCTCCAAGGCGTGAGTGGTGAGCTCAGGCCATTTTTCCAGATTGGAAGCCCAAAATGAGCAAGGGTCCACTTCCACAGTCATGGCATCGATGTTAACTTGGAGATACTCTTGTACCATCCTCTCTAGGCGTTGGCTATGCGTTAGACTTCTTGTCTCCTGTGGCCTTGCAAAGGATGGCCTAAAAAATTGTTGAAACGATTGGAAAAAATTTCTGTTACCACCAGATACGATGTTAGGCCGGTTTCACACGTCAGTGGCTCCGGTACGTGAGGTGACAGTTTCCTCACGTACCGGAGCCACTGACACACGTAGACACATTAAAATCAATGCATCTGTGCAGATGTCATTGATTTTTTGCGGACCGTGTCTCCGTGTGCCAAACACGGAGACATGTCAGTGTTCGTGGGAGCGCACGTATTACACGGACCCATTAAAGTCAATAGGTCCGTGTAAAACACGTACCTCACACGGATGTTCTCCGTGTGGCGTGCAGGAGACAGCGCTACAGTAAGCGCTGTCCCCCCCACATGGTGCTGAAGCCGCCATTCATATCTTCCCTGCAGCAGCGTTTGCTGCATAGAAGATATGAATAATAGTGTTTAAAAGAAAGATCTATCTGTCCGCCGCCCTCCCACCCCCTGTGCGCCCCCCCGCTGTTCTGAAAATACTCATCCGCTTCCCTCGTTGGCTGTCGCTGCTTCCTGTCCTGGCCGCGCCTTCTACTGTATGCGGTCACGTGGGGCCGCTCATTTACAGTAATGAATATGCGGCTCCACCCCTATGGGAGGTGGAGCCGCATATTCATGACTGTAATCGGCGGCCCCACGTGACCGCATACAGTAGAAGGCGCGGCCAGGACAGGAAGCAGCGACAGCCAACGAGGGAAGCGGGTGAGTATTTTCAGAACAGCGGAGGGGCGCACAGGGGGTGGGAGGGCGGCGGACAGATAGATCTTTCTTTTAAACACTATTATTCATATCTTCTATGCAGCAAACGCTGCTGCACAGAAGATATGAATCGCGGCTTCAGCACGATGCAGGGGACAGCGCTAAACTTTAGCGCTGTCTCCTGCACGCTCCGTGTGGTAGCCACTCGGCACACGGGTGGAGCGCCCCCACACCGCTGCAGGGCCGAGGGGTACCCGGAGCCGGGCCTCTGAGATCTCAGTCCTGGGGTTGTCACGGTGGCTAGACCCGGTCCGTGGCCCTGTCTGTCAGTGGGGGACGTCCGTTGCAAATAGGTACTGTTAACGGTGGTGTTGTAACGGTGCAGTTGTGGGGTGCAGGTCGCGGTAAATAACGAGGACACCAGGTTGCAGTCTCTTTACCTCTTTACTGAAGATGTGGGAGACCTCAGTCCAGAGCGCTGTTAACTGGGTTTTCAGAGACCGGCCGGTCCAACGACACATCAGGAGCTCTCTTTGCAGGTGGGAATCAGTATCTACCTTCTAGCGCTGTGTGTTGTAGTTCTTCCCTGCTGAGCTCCCGGGATAGTCCTCACAACTGTTTCTTTCTGTCTCTACTGTTCTTTCTCCGTCCTCCAGTTGATATGGTAGGACGCACCCGTATGACGGGGTAGGCCTGGAGTTCTTCCGGGACTCTAGAGTCGCCCCTCTCCCACAGCTGCCTCCGTTGTCTGCTTAGGTGTTAAGTGAGACAGCCAACCTGTAGTTAGCTGCCCTGCCGTGGTTTGCAATGTACTTAAAGTCTCTTACTTGCTCGGCGTTCCGGCCACCGACTGTTTGCGCCTCAGAAGGATGTTGCCTCGGTCTAACAGCAAGACCCCTTCTGGTATTTCTCCTTTTCTGTATTCCCGTTGTTTACTGGTTAGTTCTGCTCTGAGGAGTCTGCCAGGATCCCATCCCTGACAGGTCCTCTCACTAGCTCTTCCCAGCTACTTCTCCCTGTCTTCCTGTCCAACCCCCAGTTTTACCAGAGTTGTGAGGAGTGGCCTACTAGATAGGACCACCCCCCCTGGTGCCCGGAGTGTGAAGTGTGGTGTGAGTGTACCTGATCAGAGAAACTCCTTAGTGCAATCAGACGTACCATAGCTCCCCGTAGTGGCGGAGCCACAGTACTGCAACAACCAGGACTCTGGGGTGCTGCACTCCCCCCCGGTTAAATCCAGTACTCCGGGACTGGGAAAACAAGAACAATAATACATGTTAACAGGAAACACACAAACTTTTGAAATAGCATAACAATTGAACATAACAAGGCTTCCCTTTACGGGAGGTGAGGATTCTTGAACGTTGCAAAAGTTAGGTCATGCACAGTTTATGACTCTCAGTTCAGTGGTTGAAACAGCGGGGACCCCGGGTAAACAAAGGGGCCCCCCTTTTTGAAAGTTTTTGAGCAATTCACCGTCCATTACTCTATTGTCCATTTAAAAACCTGTAACAAAAAGATATATATACAACATTTTCAATTAAATAGCAGCCCTTATTAATACCTCCAAAGTTTGTAGCGGAGGGGAGTTTGATTTTGAGTGCTGCGTGTGGACCTTCGCAGCGCAGGGGTTGCTATTGGCCTAACAGGGCCCGCTATGCTTGCTACCGCTGGTGTAGTGCACTGTCTTCTAGCTACACTTCTAGTGAGTCGGGGTAGCACTGGCAGGTTAGGGCTCTCAGAGCTGCTGCTATCAACAGTGGGTACAGCAGATTCACCGACAGCAGAGGGAGGATTTGCCGGTTCAACGGTTGGCATGGCTTCATCAGGTAAGGCTTGTTGAGGTAGTGGGGCCGGATGATCTGGTACCTCCATCGTTTCTGGCGGGTCCGGCTGTGGAAACGTTAGGACAGGTACCACGAGGGCTTGGTTTATCTGAGTCCAGGACTGGGGAAAGTCACCAAGGACAGTATGGAACACCTTCTCCTTTTCTACCAGCGGGGAGATTTCTGGGACCGTGCCCCTCTCTTTCAACTTATCGGGGCAGACCTTAAGGTGATCCCTGGATACCGCTGCCGAGGTCTCCCCTCTGTCCTTGCTGATGAGACAGACCTTAGTGTTGTCGAAGTCGGATGGCAAGATGGTATACGGTTCCGCTTCCCATTGGTCATCGAGCTTGTGTAACCTCCTCTTTCGTTTAAGCACTTGCTCACCAGGTGACAGGGGAGTCGCAGGAGCGTGTTGATTGTAGTCCCTTTCTTGTTTCTGCCTGGCCTGGGCGAGACTTCTCTCTACACACTCCTGTATTTCGCGGTACCTTCGCTGCCTTTCTGCATCCCAATCTGCATCCGGCGAGGTATCTTTGGGTACTAGGACCCCCATGTCCAAATCAACGGGTAACCGACTAGATCTTCCTCGCATCAGGTACGCTGGAGTACAGTTGGTGGAACTTACGGGGATGTGATTGTACATATCCACTAAGTCAGGCAACTTTGTCGGCCACAGGTTCCGTTCCTCCACCGGTAAGGTCTTCAATAAATCAATTACCACCTGGTTCATCTTCTCGCACATCCCGTTGGTTTGAGGGTGGTACGGTGTAGTTCTGATCTTCTTACACCCGTACAACTGACAGAATTCTTGGAACACTTCCGCTTCGAATGCAGGCCCCTGATCGGTCAGTACTTTCTCTGGGTAGCCATGGGGCCTACAAAAGTGCTGCTGGAAGGCCCTGGCGGCAGTCCTAGCTGTTAGATCCTTGACAGGCACAACCACCAAAAACCTGGAGTAGTGGTCCACGATGGTAAGGGCGTAGATATAGCCCGACCGGCTAGGTGTCAGCTTCACATGATCCAGCGCGACCAGTTCGAGCGGCCGTTTGGTGATGATAGGCCGCAGGGGGGCCCGTTGACTGTCACGGTCCTTCCTGCGCAGACTACATGGACCACACTCCCGACACCACTTCTCAATGGTTCTCTTCATGCCAATCCAATAGAACCTCCCTCGGAGCAGCTTTTCCAGCTTCTTCCATCCGAAGTGTCCGGCTCCATCATGGTAGGCTCCCAGAACCATGGGCGCATCTCGCCTTGGCACCACTATCTGCCACACCAATTCATGAGTACGTGGGTCGATGCTCCTCCTGCACAACTTGCCATCATGGATAAACAGTTTGCTTCTCCCCTTCCACAGCTGTTGGGTCTCTTGTGGATCATCTGGGCCAGGGTGCAAGCCAGCCTGCGTCAAGAGTTCCTTCACCTGACGGACCGCGGGGTCACTATCCTGGGTTTCTGCCCATCCGTGGTGGGGCAGGGGATTCAGCGTGGCATCCGGTTGGTTCTTGTGCCTGTTCTTCACATGGTGAGAGTTCTGAGTGGCTTTGGGGCGATGGAAGGCAGGCAGCTCCACCTCTTCAAGTGCCTCCGGGTCTTCTCCCACTTCTGGTAAATTGGGCATTCGGGACAGAGCATCGGCATTGGCATTCTGGTGCCCTGCCCGATATTTGATGGTGAAATCATAGTTGGACAGCCGGGCCATCCACCGCTGTTCCAAAGCCCTGAGTTTGGCAGTATCCAGATGCGTTAGCGGATTGTTGTCCGTGAAAACGGTGAATTTCGCAGAGGCCAGGTAGTGCTTAAACCTCTCTGTCACTGCCCAGACGAGGGCCAGGAATTCTAGCTTAAAGGAACTATAGTTGTCAGGGTTCCTTTCCGTGGGACGGAGTTTCCTGCTGGCGTAAGCGATCACCCTTTCTTTGCCGTTCTGAACCTGGGACAGCACGGCTCCTAATCCCACATTACTGGCATCTGTGTACAGCACAAACGGTTGATCGTATTCGGGGTAAGCCAGTATCTCTTCTCCCGTCAGTGCCGACTTCAAACAGGTGAAGGATTCCTCCAGCTCTTCGTTCCAGTCAAAGGGGGTTTTCCTCCCCTTGGTCTTCTTTGGTTGGCCCACCAGCAGATTTTGCAAGGGTGCGGCCTTCTTGGTGAAATCCTTAATGAATCTCCGATAGTAACCTACCAACCCGAGGAACTGCCGGACTTCGTGGAGGTCACTAGGCTTTGGCCAGTCCTTGATCACTGTGACCTTGTCGGGGTCTGGGGCCACTCCTTCAGCGCTCACCACATGGCCCAGGTACTGCACTTTAGGTTTCAGCAGATGACACTTGGACGGTTTCACTTTCAGGCCGAAGTTGGACAAGGCTTCAAACACCTCGGCCAGGTGCTTCAGATGGTCTTCGTAGGTTTTAGAGAAGACTATAACGTCATCCAGATATAGCAGCACGGTTTCAAAGTTCAGGTGTCCCAGGCAGCTCTCCATCATCCTCTGGAACGTTCCGGGAGCATTGCACAATCCGAAGGGCATGTAGTTGAACTCACAGAGGCCCATTGGCGTCGTGAAGGCCGTCTTCTCTTTGTCCGCCTCCGCTACAGGAACCTGCCAGTACCCACTGGTGAGATCTAAGGTAGAGAAGTAGTTAGCAGATTTTAAGGCAGCCAGAGACTCCTCTATCCTGGGCAGTGGGTATGCGTCCTTATGTGTAATGCGATTCAACTGCCTGTAATCAACACACATCCTCATTGTACCATCTTTCTTTTTAACAAGGACCAACGGAGCTGCCCAGGGGCTACAGCTGTCTCTCACCACCCCAGCCTCCTTCATTTCCCGTAACATGTCCTTGGCACACTGGTAATGAGCTGGGGGTACAGGGCGATATCTCTCTTTTATGGGTCGGTGATCTCCCGTGGGGATGTGATGTTTGATCCCTTTCACCTGCCCAAAATCTGAGGGGTGTTTGCTGAATACCTGCTCGTACTCGTGTACCACCCTGTAAGCCCCCTGTATTTGATGAGATGGGGTAGAGTCAGTGCCCACATGCAATTCCCGACACCAGTCTTTCGAGTGCCCTGCAGAACCTTTGTCCTCCGCCACGTTTGACGGGACTAAGGGTTCAGGTGCCTGTATTACACTATTATTGACAGTGAACAGTTTGGCGAGCGTGGTATACTTGGCTAGGTGGACCTCTTCCTCCCCACAATTGAGGACACGTACGGGCACTCTCCCCTGTCGAACGTCGACCACCCCCCGGGCTGTCAGAACAGTAGGCCTATTGTCTGAATATACGGGTTCTACCAAGGCCTGGTAGTCCTTACCCCTGAGGCCTATGGCTGCTCGACACCATATTAACATTTCACTCTTGGGGGGTATCGCGATGGGGTTCGAATCACTCACAGTGACACGACCAATCTCACCACCAGTCAGCTCTACCTGCTGTCTCTGCATCAGAGCTCTGATTTCCTTCTGCAGGGCACGTTGCTCACTGTGGCCAGCAGTTTCTGCCACCTGTTGTAACAAAACAATCACTTCTGCAAGACAATTTTCTATAACATTAGTACCAAGAGTCATCATGGGATTACATTCTCGACGATCAATATCTACAATCACAATCCCTTGGGCTTTCAATTCCACCCGCCCCACTTTGATGGTGACCTCCTTATACCCCACCTGTGGCAACGGCTGACCATTACTGGCGATTATGGTAAAATCATCGTCAGGGCCACGAGTAATATCAGCGTCCTCCCAATACCGTTTGTAGAGCACGTAAGGTATAGTCGTCACCTGAGAACCGGTGT